>NC_136717.1:4225000-5425000 GCF_936440315.1 Barbus barbus
CCAGTTTGCCCTCTATACAGGGAAAATAGTGTTGAAGGGTGTTTTGCCTGACAAAATGTATAATCACTTTTTGGCATTTAGTGTGGCATTGTGTATTCTTGTCAGTCCAGGGGTTGCAAGGGAGTACAATTCCTATGCCAGTGAATTGCTGACCTTCTTTGTGGAACAAGGGAGAGCTCTGTACGGCAGTGAGTTCTTGGTGTACATTGTACACTCTATGGTGCATCTTGCGTATGATGCCAAAATTTTTGGCAACCTTGATTAATGTAGTGCTTTCTGTTTTGAAAGCTATCTGCACCACCTAAAAGTGCTGCCAGCTAGAACAGGGGAAAACCTTGGCAAAGTGGTTACAGGATGCATGGGACTGAATGGAATAGGGGTGTTATACACTGCAGAGACACCAGGTGGAGGTACTTGAGGTATCAGAGGTCGCACTGCTGGTAACCATACTGGAGTTGCAATATCTGGGGGAGACTCCATTTCTACAAAAGTAGATGGGGAAAGAGGAGTAGCCGCCATATTTGTGTTCATGTGAGTAATTGAAGTGTTGGCAGAAAATCAGTAAATGTAAAATGTAAATTAGTAATAGTATTTGTGTCAATTTTCTCACACCACGGTTCACAGTTTTCACAAAACCCCACGAAGTAATGTTTCACAAAATACTTTTCCCCAATACAAGTAATTATCCCCCAGTTAGAACACTTAAACACAGTTTTCCATCAAAAACAAGATTACAGGATTTGAGTCACAATCATTTTCAAAATGTTAAAGATTTTGTAGCAGGTTCACACAAAGTAAACAAAGGGTTTTTCTTTTAAGGTACACAACCCCTCAATCCAGAATTGTCTTTTAGGTTGCAATAATTCCCCAACAAAAAAAAATTCACAAAAATACAATGTTCATATTCAAGTCCCTGTTCGGGCGCCACTCTGTAACGGTGGTGGCCATACTAAGCACAAAAGTCTTTTAAAGAAATAATATATTTGTCTGTTCGGGCGCCAGCCAGGAATTTCCTGACAAGAATGTTATTTTACCCAGAATAGCAAAAAAACCACCTGTTACAATATTTAAAAAAAAAATAGATGTCAGAAAAACTATTAACAAAAGAAGTTTTATTTTACAATGACCAAAAATCAAAAACACAGAAAAACAAATGTTCAGCAATGAAGGTCAAGGTTGAAAAGAAAAGGAAAAATCCCTGTAGAAATCGCGTCACCTATGTCACGTTTCCATGACCATTCATAAATTTTCCATAGAAAAAGAAAAAAAAGAATAAATATGGTTAATTACTTCAAAGTTAATAACATCAACTAACAAAAAGGCACAATAATCAATAAACAACCACAGTAATACCATAAGCATATCAAAAAGTGCGTGTGTGAATGTTTTGCAAGTGCGTGTGTGCGTGAATGAATGAGTGTGTGTAATGGCGGCGCACAGGTACTGACCAAGTTTGCAATCATGAAGGGAAACTAAAGAGTGTTGTCATCAGGCACCAGGATAGGTGGATTAAGCGGCCATCACTTGTCCTCTGAACAGCTTCATTAAAAACAGATGATCTTGAAGTGCAACGCTTAAAAAGTTGAATGAAACTCCACGACGCACCAGACATCGCTCACAGGAAGCAACAGTTCGACAAGCACGTCTTTCCATTTCCTTCGATGATCCAATCGCTCTCGTAAATGCAAACCTTACTGATGACGCCCACTTTCTCAGTACGAACCATTTTTATATGCTCCTTCCTTCTGCCGTTAATTGAAATGCTCCACCCCAACACGCAAAGTGAAAGTAAAAAATAAAAGTAAACAAAACAATGATGTGGCGTAAAGCTCCTTTTTTTCTTAATCGCCACAGTGCATTCCAAATGTATTTGCTAGAAAGCCACGCTGCTTAGGAGACATCAATAGGTGGAAGGCCACAGAGCTACGCCAGTTTGCCCTCTAAAGTTTATATAACATTAGAATTGTAATATAATGAAACGTAAAAAAGTGAAAAAGTTCAAAATAAATGAAAATATACCTAGTATTATAGATTTGTAATATGGCAATATATTTACAATCAGATTAACTCCCTGAGCCTTCTGGGCGGAAAAACACCTGGGGATTCAGTTTGACGATCAATGAGAAAAATTGGAACTAATGCACTGTGGGCGAATTACAGTTTTAAAGGCCGGAAAGGGGAAAAAAATTAATTCCAGCAAATGGAAATATGCTCTGTGATCATTCGTAAGTTCATTGATTTCTATTTTTTTTTCTTTTTTGAAACTCTAAACTAGATTTTCTTAGAAGTTAAGATATGATTTCTATTTGTATCTTAAAAAACAATGTTATCACTCATTAAAGCTGACATTAATAAGTGTAGTTTAAATTTGTTGTGTGACTTTTTTTAGATGCCTGTCGTCGCACACATCCGAAGGTTTTGGAGAAAGTGTTTGAGGAGCTGGTGTCAGACACACTTAAATTTGCGCCTGAAATGTGTTAGTTGACCTGTAACCGTTTTATGAAAGGTGAGGAGAATTCGAGATAGTAAATATAGGCTAACACGTTACATGTCTATGCTACATCTGATAGTAAGTTACTGTGTTTGATTCACTGTAAATTCTACGTTTGAGTCACTTTAATTTACATTTGGAAATGCAACAGTTGTCATTAGAATAATTAAATATTTTTCTAGTTAACTAGTTGTTCGTTTAAGCCATTAGGCTATTCAACTAATCGCACATTTTATATTAATTTAGATTTACTAATCCATATGAGCTTCAATATATTCCGCGCTCAAGCACACGTATAAAATTTGCCACAAAGCACAGGCAAAACTAGCCTTATGATTATTAATGTATAGAAAAAGGAGACATGTTAATTATTCGTAACATCCGTAACGCATTTTTGTGGTGGATAAGAACGAAGAATGGAAATGAACTGTTGATCATAATTAGCATGGCCATAAGTTAGCTTTGTACAGAAAGTTTCAAGTTAATTGCATTAATAATTACTCTAAGATATAAACTTAATCTTTAAAATGTCATGGACGTGACACAGGGCTGAAGCATCCAGACCTCATAAATCTAACCCTTATAAATCCAAAAAATCATCGCTGTTTGGACAAAGTGAGTTTATTCACTTTTCAGATTGGCCTTCATCTTTCTACAAAATACTTACTGTTGACATAAAAAAATAGGGAAGTCTTTGATCTCTCATTTGAAAACATGAAATACAGTCGAATGAAAATGTAATTTTACTTCAGGTGCACCCCTCATATGTAGTGGATAAATATTTCCTTCAAATTTCTATTAAAGCCCATTAATGCAGTAAAATACAGACCTAAATGCACAAGTTAAAAAGGGTTTTATTCTTTTGGTAAAAACTTTTTTTTGTGGTATTTAATGACTTTTGCATGGAATTGCCCTATACTATATATGAATAATTGTTATAATAAATATTAAATGTTGCTTTTTATTTTATAGGACAATATTATTACAATCAAGAAATCCAAATGTTTGTCAATAGGTTCTTTTGCACTGGAGGAACCTTTTCAGTGTTCCTAGAACTATTGCCGGAAGTTCCCACTTTTTTTTATCTTATTCGCACCGCATGGGGAAATTGGTTCTCCAAGAATGACCCTGCTGGCTAGTTCCTAGAACTTCATAGTGCATTTTTGCATGAACTGTCCTTTAAGTGCAGTGCACTTTAAAATTATTTTTTCATTTCACAATTATTTTGATGCAGTAATACGTAATTAGTGGTACTAATTTAATACAAATATTAACTAAAAAAAAACACCTATGCATAACTAATAATCATTAACTGATCATGCAGAAGCATTAAAAGATACACAACTTTGGCTATACAATTTTTTTTTATATCTTCTGCATGAGCAAGTACAGCATTCCAGTGCTTTTATACAAAATCTAACACTGTTAATATAACACTGTTGTCTTTTTCCTTCCAGTATCTCCCGACTTCCTCTGAAGCATCAGTCCACTCTGATGTTCCAGTGACTGAAGCTGACATGGAGATGTCAAAGTGACATCATTAAAAACAGTTGTTATTTGTATCTCTGTATCTCAAAATCTGTCTTAATTTTTTTTTTGTTTATGTTTTGGATTTTAGTGGTTAAGCTGCTTTCATATGTGCATTTTGCCATGTGTACGTTTCATGGAATGAAACGATCTAAATATTTTCTATAAATTAAAAAAAGGCCATTTAAAAGTCTTAAAGTTCTTAATTGTTTCTCATTGATTTGTTTTTCATGTTTTCATATTGATCTGAACTGAAAATACTGTACAAACTGCAAGTTAATTATAATTTGAACTGAATACCTACAATAGAACATAAAGAATATGTTTAATTGATTCTTTGTACGTCATTGATTTTGTTCACAATGATGTGATATCCATACTTGTTGCACATTTGTGACCCAGAACCACAAAACCAGTCATAAGGGTCAATTTTTCAAAAATTTAGATTTATACATCACCTGAAAGCTTAATAAGCTTTATATTGATGCATGGTTTGTTAGGATACAACTGTTTGAAGATCTGGAATCTGAGGTTGCATAAAAATCCTAATGTTGAGAAAATCACCTTTAAAGTTTAAGTGAAGTCCTTAATAATGCATATTACTCATCAAATATTAAGTTTTGATATTTAAGGTCGGAAATTTACAAAATATCTTTTATTTAATATCCCAATGATCTTTACTTAGTATCCTACTGATTTTTGGCATAAAAGAAAAATGTATAATTTTGACCCATACAATGTATTTGCTATTGCAATCAGGGTCCCATTTTTTTATCTAATTGATCATTTCAGTGTTCCAGTCTTGACTCAGCTTTTTTTTCTTTTAAGGTGCCTTTAATAAGCAACAAAAAGGCCAACATGGCACAAAAAACAAAACATAAAAGGACTGAGACACAAAAACGGCAATGAGGTGCATGTATCCCAGCCCAGAGCAAACACTTGAAACAAAACACAATACAACCACGCATTTGCAAAATACAATTAATGAACCCAGGCAGAGTGGTGAGAGAGGGGTGACTATATGGTCCGTGGTAATGGGGAACAGCTGCGGGTGTAATGAGTGTAATATGGGACAGGTGTGTGTGATGTGGCAGGTGTACGTGATTACGCGAGGAGAGTCCGGGAGGAAGGGAGATGGTGACCTCTGGTGGCGACAGGGAGAAGCGCAGGGCCTGGACTCGTGACATTATGGAGCAAATCAATCATATATCAGTCGTCTTCAAATGGTACAAAATGCTGCAGCTAGGTTGCTGACTGGCAGTAGAAAATTTGATCATATTTCACCCATTTTAACCTCTTTGCATCGGCTTCCAGTAAAACTGAGAATAGAATTTAAAATTCTTGTTTTTGTTTTTAAATCACTACATGGCTTAGCACCAACGTATCTTTCTGACATTTCAAAGTATCACAATCCTTCTAGGTCACTCAGATCAGGCAGCCTTGGATTGCTCTCTGTCTGTAGATCTAGGTTGAAACATCGAAGAGACCGAGCTTTTGCGACAGTAGGTCCTAAACTCTGGAATAGCCTACCGGTTTCAATCCGAATGGTGTCATCGCTTTCTTTAATTAAGTTAAGACTTAAGACTCATCTTTTTAGTGTGGGTTTTTAATTTACTATCTTAGTGTCTTTGTTTTGCTATTTGTGAGATTGTAAATTGTACCTTTATTTGATGACTATGATCTGTATAGCACTTTGGTCAACCCTGGGTTGTTTTTAAATGTGCTTTATAAATAAAAAATGAATGAATGAATGAATGTTTCCTCCTTATTTAAATCTCGTGCAAGCAAAAGACCACTGAAAAATAGGCGAATCAGAAAATAACACAGGCTGTGACATTACAATTAGGATCACTAATAGTTAGGCCCCCAACATTTGCATATCCATGTTCTAGGCCAGCCACCAGCTGAACTTGCACAGCCGAATTATCAGAAGTTCTGCAGGTATTGTGAAGAAACAAGCGAGAATAATAGTGAAAATGGCAGATCATAGAAACAAATGTTATGTTCCAGGCTGTGCAGGGATGGGTTGGTGTCTGTATTCAGAAAGGCACGTAAAACACATAACGCGACCCACTAAAGGCACATGGTTAGCTTCTTGCTAGTGGTAGCCTGTTACATTACAGTACATAAGATTTCACTTACCACATAAACAGAGTAAGGAGATATGACTGAGGATGATGGTGAATGATTTGCAGATCCTGTGCACCACTGACAAGCATCTTATCTTGTAAAATGTGTGGTAAGTACTGCCGATGTAGTTTACATAGAGCACGTGCGATCGTGAATCTCGAAAGTGAAAGTGAAACTAGTTTTAATTCTGGACTCTTATCAATACTAACTGTGCGTTCACACCGCCGGCGGCGAGAGCGTCAAAATTCGCCCTGGCCGCCCTGACTGCGACGCTGTAGAAAAGATTCGTGGACGCTCTGACGTAGATCGTATGCTCGTCTTGTATTTAAAGGAGCCGCAAAGGAAACAAGCAGGTTGATCTTGTGCAGACTGACTACAAGTAGAGTATAAGTTAATATTTGAAATGTGAAAGTGAGAAATTGATCGATGGAAAGAACTTAATTGTAGTTACATGTTTGCTAACCAAATAAACCAATTAAAAGCCATTTGTGTGGTGTGGATTTGTGTTCATGGTTAAGTGCTAGTCTAATTTCAACATTATAGGAGACATTTACTAGCCTTGGTCTTTAATTAACATTAATTTGTGTGCAGCCTACATTACAAACTGTCCAGATTGAAGGTGTTGTTTTGAGCAAATAAATTGCATTCCCGCTGAAAAACAAACGTTGTAGCGGGAAAATGTCCTCTATAATTTTTATTTATTTATGTCCCTGTACACACAAACAGGGACACGTCAAATATTATCGGGAAACCCGCTACAGCAATAATTAATCTCTCTTCCATTTTGCATGGGAACTAATGTGGTCGGAACCAAAGTTTACAGGACTGTGTTCTCTGGAACCCTCTCAAGCGGAGGACTTCTACATTCCGATTGGTTGCCGCCCAACCGCGTCATAGCTCATTAGCATAAAGTTGACCTGATTTCAACTCTCCTCGACGCTCTCACCGCCCAAGACTCGCCGCGCCGCTCTCGCCGGAGCTCGCCGCCGGCTCACATTGAAAATGAATGATTTCCGGCCACTTTGACGCTCTCGCCGCCGGCGGTGTGAACGCACAGTTATACTTCTTGATCTTAGTGCAGCATTTGACACTGTTTCACACTCCATACTCTTAACCTGTTAACCTTTGCCAGAGCGACGGCGCACTGAAGCGTTTTTTCCCCCACTAGTTTAATGTTTATGAATGGATTTAACGTGAAAGAATATCATTCATCTTGGAAAACTATATATCATTCTGAAGGTCTAAGCCTCAAGCATCGATGACAGATCGCTGTTTTCGAATGGAAAGCTTATAAAGGAAAGGAAGAAAACGACGCAAATCAGCAATTCTTACTGACACGCCAGTGAAGCAGCAACTAGAAATAGAAAAGAATAAGGCTGAATCTAGCAAAAAGCTGTTTCAAACGAAAGGGAAGCAAGGGGGGACAAGGCAGCTAAAAGAAGAAAAATCATACAAGAGTCATCATCAGATGATGAAGAGTGCTTCTGCCTCATCTGTGTGGAGCCATTTTCAAACAGTCGTCCAAAAGAGACCTGGGTAAAATGTGTAAAATGCAACAAATTGGTCCATGCTGCTTGCACCTCAGGTCAGGCAATTTATGTGTGCCAGAATTGTGATTCTGAAGATGAGTCTCATTAGTCAGATACAGGGCATCTGTTTTGTTCAGAGGTTAAACATGTTAAGTTAACAGAGTTATCTGCAGCATTCCATTCAGTTATCATGGATCTATGTGCAAGCCAGAGAACATTTGAGTTTAAAGTTCAAAGTAAAGTGGTCTTGCCACTTAATGTGTTTTGACTGAAATGTGTATTGTTTGGATAGACAGTGTGACAACATACCCCGCTCTCCCCTATTTTTTGTGACTAGATTAAAGTTCAAATGTTCTAAATTTTAATGCAATTTTCACTAACTTATTTACTATTTAAAAAAACAACTAGTTTTAAGAATGTGTCTAGTTTTAAGATCCAGTAGCATTTATTATCAACTAGATATTTATGCTACTTTCAAGAATTCTTACCAAGTCGGTTTTGCTTACCTCATTGGCAGATTTTTTTTTTTGCTTGAATTTGGTACACTTTAACTAGATTTAAGTGCATTTAGATTTTTTTAAGAAGGGCCTTTTTTTGCAGTGCAAAGTCTATTCTCAAGATCACTGTCACTGTGAACATCACATTTGAAGACACCCAGGCATTCCACAGGTTTTTGAGGCTGGCTTCCAGTTTGGCAGACCCACCACTGCTTTTGGCCAGAGCAGCTGGGTTCCCAGGGGCCTCAGCATTGGCTGTCACATAGGCTGTTCCCCTATCCTCAGTGCTTCCTGTAATGGCGGTAGCCATCCTGTGTGTTTGGGCTACACACTGCTCTACTACTCCTCCAGGCGGCAGCATCCAATCCAGCTCCTCCTGAGTTGGTGGCTTCCGCTGCAGAATCTCCCAAGTCAGCAGCGTCTGCTCTGGGCAGTGGTGCCCACTCCTGAACTCTCTGCCTGTCCTGTCATGGCCATGGAGGCCGTCCCTGAGCTCTTCGCCTGTCCTGTCACAGCAAAGGAGGCTGTCTCTGAACTGTCTTCCTGTCCTGTTATGGCTGCAGAGACCATTGTTAACCTCTCTGTGCTCTCTATTGCAGTCCCGCCTGGATCCGCAGTGCACTCAAAAAAATTACTCTTTGAATGAACATAAAAAAATCATGGAAAGGATTTCCACATGATTAACTTGCTTTATTTCAGCATTATGCAATTCTGTTATTCCAATTTAATGTACTTACGTTGGGTCAACTTAATTTATTAAGTTTGATTCAACTTATTTACTA
Source organism: Barbus barbus (assembly GCF_936440315.1). Classification (NCBI taxonomy): domain Eukaryota; kingdom Metazoa; phylum Chordata; class Actinopteri; order Cypriniformes; family Cyprinidae; genus Barbus; species Barbus barbus. The sequence continues at coordinate 4,233,957 of NC_136717.1, forward strand.
TGGTTGGGCACAGCTTAATTTAATAGTGTCAGCCCAACTAATTAGCAATGTTTTGGACCAACTAATTTATTTAAGTTAGCCTAACAAAAGTGCTTAATGCTGAAAGAAAGCCATTTAATCACATGGAAATCCTTTCCATGATTTAATTACATTACTTCAAAGAATAGCGTTTGAGTTGAATAAATTAAAACCTTTTTAACAAACTCTAATGGTGGAAACAACACACAACAAATGAGAAAAGGTGCAATCAAATTGTATTTCCAAAATTATAAATCACATTGTTTTACACAGTTGAGTTGCTTGTTGATAACACAAGGAAATATATCTCAAGTTTGTTATGATAATACAGGGAAATGGGCCCTCTCATTCACATCCCACTTAATCTACTCTTAACATTTGCACTTTGTACATCTTGCACCTGTGGTTTTATGTGATGGTGAACTCACACAGAAGTTAATAAAAAATATTTACCAAAGTTAGAACATGTTTTGTATAAATATATATTTAAATTTTTTACATTGAAACGTAGGGACATTTTTTAAACAAGTTTCAACAATGTCTACAGCATGGTTGGCATCAAGGGTAAAAACAAGACAAATGGAGATCTTACAATAAAGTTTAACTCCCGAAATTTGTAAATGTTTAAACTTAAAAAAAATTAAACATAGCTTAGTCTTAAAGGGATAGGCCGAACTATCCCTTTAATTTTTTATGAGAAACTGAAAAAATAATTCAGCATACAGCTTTCCTTAAGTGCCAATAGACTGGACCTTGCATCAGAGAGAACATTTTTTAATAAAAACAGAGCACAAAAAACCTCCAGATGAACTGAACACTGATATACAGGTCCTTTTCAAAAAAATAGCATATTGTGATAAAGTGCATTATTTTCTGTAATGTACTGATAAACATTAGACTTTCATATATTTTAGATTCATTACAACACAACTGAAGTAGTTCAAGCCTTTTATTGTTTTAATATTGATGATTTTGGCATACAGCTCATGAAAACCCAAAATTCCTATCTCAAAAAATTAGCATATTTCATCCGACCAATAAAAGAAAAGTGTTTTTAATACAAAAAAGTCAACCTTCAAATAAGTATGTTCAGTTATGCACTCAATACTTGGTCGGGAATCCTTTTGCAGAAATGACTGCTTCAATGCGGCGTGGCATGGAGGCAATCAGCCTGTGGCACTGCTGAGGTGTTATGGAGGCCCAGGATGCTTCGATAGCGGCCTTAAGCTCATCCAGAGTGTTGGGTCTTGCGCCTCTCAACTTTCTCTTCACAATATCCCACAGATTCTCTATGGGGTTCAGGTCAGGAGAGTTGGCAGGCCAATTGAGCACAGTAATACCATGGTCAGTAAACCATTTACCAGTGGTTTTGGCACTTTGAGCAGGTGCCAGGTCGTGCTGAAAAATTAAATCATCTCCATAAAGCTTTTCAGCAGATGGAAGCATGAAGTGCTCCAAAATCTCCTGATAGTTAGCTGCATTGACCCTGCCCTTGATAAAACACAGTGGACCAACACCAGCATCACTGACTGTGGGTACTTGACACTGGACTTCAGGCATTTTGGCATTTCCCTCTCCCCAGTCTTCCTCCAGACTCTGGCACCTTGATTTCCGAATGACATGCAAAATTTGCTTTCATCCGAAAAAAGTACTTTGGACCACTGAGCAACAGTCCAGTGCTGCTTCTCTGTAGCCCAGGTCAGGCGCTTCTGCCGCTGTTTCTGGTTCAAAAGTGGCTTGACCTGGGGAATGCGGCACCTGTAGCCCATTTCCTGCACACGCCTGTACACGGTGGCTCTGGATGTTTCTACTCCAGACTCAGTCCACTGCTTCCGCAGGTCCCCCAAGGTCTGGAATCGGTCCTTCTCCACAATCTTCCTCAGGGTCCAGTCACCTCTTCTCGTTGTGCTGCGTTTTCTGCCACACTTTTTCCTTCCCACAGACTTCCCCCTGAGGTGCCTTGATACAGCACTCTGGGAACAGCCTATTCGTTCAGAAATTTCTTTCTGTGTCTTACCCTCTTGCTTGAGGGTGTCAATGATGGCCTTCTGGACAGCAGTCAGGTCGGCAGTCTTACCCATGATTGCGGTTTTGAGTAATGAACCAGGCTGGGAGTTTTTAAAAGCCTCAGGAATCTTTTGCAGGTGTTTAGAGTTAATTAGTTGATTCAGATGATTAGGTTAATAGCTCGTTTAGAGAACCTTTTCATGATATGCAAATTTTTTGAGATAGGAATTTTGGGTTTTCATGAGCTGTATGCCAAAATCATCAATATTAAAACAATAAAAGGCTTGAACTACTTCAGTTGTGTTGTAATGAATCTAAAATATATGAAAGTCTAATGTTTATCAGTACATTACAGAAAATAATGAACTTTATCACAATATGCAAATTTTTTGAAAAGGACCTGTACTGGGAAATGGGGCCCTGCCTTTATACTCACATTCCCCTTCAAGATTTGCACTTACACCTGTAGTTTAATGTGCTGGAGTACCTAAACAACAAAACAGAAGGTACAAGTTTTCTGGTGTAGCTTTTGCTATGGTGATGTTTCTTAACGGGAAAGCAGTGTTTTGAGAACTTGTCCTTTGTTGGATAGTTTGTTTCCATCCAATTCCATAATGATCTTCTGCAGAACCTCAAAAGTGTACTTGAGCTCCTGGGGGTAGCTCAGGTTTAGCGCGTAGACAAGCCCCAGCAACATCACCACAGCAAAAGCTACATTGCCAAACTCACTCATCACTTCCACCCCCTCCAGGACAATACCAACATCCGCGGGGTCATCGCCAGGCTCTGCGCCTTCTTGTCGAATGACAAAGATACCAAATACTGTCTCCGCTATGGCCATTTGAGTGCTTTCATCGACATCCTGTGACAAAAAATAAAATGAACAAGGACAAAGATTTTTTTACTGATGTGCATTACATGCATATTTATAGCACACAATCTTTACAGTATTACTGTAAAACAGCTATCACTAACTTGATCCATATTCATAATAATGCAAATGTAATCAAATAACCAATTGACATTAAAATTGTTTAGCTGAGTCGGTGAAATACTTCAACTAAGCCATACCAAGGGCCTGTCTGTTGTAATCATGAGTTCAGTGTTAGTTATTCCATTCGAATAAAGGTATATTGTCTTATTAAAGGAAGAAAAAAAAGGATGGGGTGTGCGTGTGTGTGTGTGTTATTGTCTGAGAGAAAGACAAGGAGAGAGGCTCCCAAACCGGCCCGGTTATTTCCAAAAAGATCAGTAATAAGTTACTTTACCGCAAACAGACATTTGATACACTGTTTTTGTTCATGTATAGAATAATTACATGATGAAAAAAAACAGGCCAAATCATTTTTATGAGGTAGTGAGTTTTTATTTAAAGGATAATTCTGGTACTTAGCACTTTGAGTCTCTTTTCTGGTTTATGGATGAACTAGAGTAGTGGACACAGAAATGTTGACGATGGGTCCTGTCTCGACTATTTCACTCGTTTAGATTCGCCTTTTACCGCTTCAGAGTGGCTGGCTACGAGCATTCACAAACATGTCCTTAAAACAACCCTTAACGTTCGTGTTCAAAACTGTGCAACTCACCGAGTGGTTAGTGGTGTTCGTTGATGATTAAAAACAAATAGCGTAGCGAAATGCAGTTTCTGTCGTGTTTTATTTGGCATTTTGTAAAATCCCATTGATTTCTGTTGGAGGACTCAGTGCTCGTTGATATTACTGCGCTTCAGACTCAAATATCGAGCGGAAGTTTATACGCAGTTGTGAGGTATCTGAAAAAATAGTTCCACTATAGCAAATAACACGGATTGAAATCATACATTGCGCCGATATATTTGTTTTTAATCATCAACGAACACCACTAGCCACTCAGTGAGTTGCACAGTTTTGAACACGAACGTTAAGGGTTGTTTTAAGGACATGTTTGTGAATGCCGGTAGCCAGCCACTCTGAAGCGGTCAAAGGCGAATCTAAACGAGTCAAAAAGTCGAGACAGGACCCATCGTCAACATTTCTGTGTCCACTACTCTAGTTCATCCATAAACCAGAAAAGAGACTCAAAGTGCTAAATACTGGAATTATCCTTTAACTGCGAGCCAACTATCGTCACGTATGTAAGCATGAATGTGCCAGCATGACATTAACGGCCTGAGTACAAAAATAACAAACAAGCATGACCAAATATTGCTGAAAATGATGGACAGTCTGCTGATGACTTTATACACATCGTTTTGTAGATGGATGAAAACAGATTTTATCTTACCTTTTCCAAATGAACTCCAGGCATGCCAGGCAAGTTCTTCATGTGATAATCTCGTTATTTTCCGAAGCACGCGGTTTGTCATCTCGCGTGATCTCGCTAATCCATTTTCGGTGCAAGATCAGTCTGACTAAATTGAATCACGTTATCTCAACATGACTGAATTTAACAAATGTTAATTTGTTGAATTTCATACTTATCCTACATTATTTTATCACGTTCACCTTTGAAACATGAAATAATTTTGTTAAAATTACACGTTACGCTTGTTTTAATGTAATAACCAGCTAATTTCCTTTTTTTGAGTGTGGATTATCACTGAGCTGATTATCAGTGCCACATTGGTGGACATCGGCCCAGCCTGAGCCATTCTAGCGGTCTCCTGCACCATCAGCTCCACTGAAGTGGTTCTCAGCTCCACCCTGGGGTCCTTTGGGCCCATCTACTCTGCTGTGGTGGTCTTCTGATCCACCGTGGGGATCTTAGGTCCCTTCAGCTCTGCTGTGGTGGTCTTCATCTCAGCCCTGGTGGTCTTCGGCTCCGCCCTGGCCTCCTGCCCTGCCGGCTGAGAGAAGATGTGGGAAAAAAATCCTCTCTCACCTATACATATGCTCCTAAAATCTAGCTGAGATGGAGCATAGGCACACCAACTGGATCTTTAGAGATCTGGCCAACACCTGGTTTTAGTTCAAGTGTACTTAAATGGAAATGCCTTTTTAGCCCTTACAGTCTATCAACTGGATGTTGTTCGACCAACCTAAATAGAGTGATCCTAACCCCTGTTTACTGTAATGTTATTCTAGCTAAGTGTACATGGGAAAACATGGCACAATAAAACCAAAGCTACTATCAGATAATGTAGTGTTCGTCAGCTTATATCTTAGTAGTGGTCATGACCTTTGACTAGCGATAATGTTGCTTTATTCAGTTGTGTACAGATCTATGGGCACTAAACAAAATAACTTTTAGAATAAGCAAGCATAGGAGTGACCATCTAAACTATTAGTCAATTACATCTGTCTAATAACCAAGACTGGCGAGTATGTAACCGTGAGTTCTGCTAACGGCTGGTGCGAGATCTCTGAACGACATGAGAATCCGAATGAATCAAGTGTCAGAATAATATTAAATAAACAAACAAACAATTTCAACCTAAATTTGAAGTCATAATAAAATTGAGTCAGATTAGAATTTAATAGCAATTAAATAATTTTGCGCTCTGAAAAGACAGAATGCCTAGGAAATCTTCAGCCTCCATTGGACACCTTCGTTGGACCATTCGGGTGGACCTTACAACATCGTCAGTTAGCACACACACAAACTGATCTTACTATCTCTATGAGGATCTAATACACACATTTATTCTGACATGCTTTTTCAGTGACAGAAGTTGAGCTGCAGTATTAATGTCATGAAGAGACTCTATAACATCTCACAGTTACTGATTTATCATGTAGCTCAAAGCATTATGGGTAGAATATCTTGTCAATTTTTTCTGATTCATCAACACAGTTTCACTGATGATCCAGTAAAATAAACCCCAAATCCAGGATAGAGCGGCTGAGTGAAGGTGGTCTGGACTGTGTGGACCGTGCGGCTCATTGTGTCAGAGACGCTGCAGAAGGACAGAGTTCCTGCACTGTGATCCACATACACTCCTACTCTACGACAGCTGCTGATGGGCTTCACAGGGAGATCAGTGTCCATGTTATTATGTCTGAATGAGTAACTGGAGGAAGAGCAGTACAAACTCCAGGACTGATCATTACGTCCAAAAGCACACTCATCACCCGCACCTTTCCTGCTGATGCTCTTATATGTCAATGATATACGCACACCAAATTTCCCACTCCACTCAATTTCCCAGTAACAGCGTCCACACACACTCTCTTTACACAACACCTGCTGATAATAATCAAATCTATCTGGACGATCTGGATACAACTGATTCTCTTTCACAAATGTCATCTTTCTGTTCTCCTCAGACAGAAGGAGTTCAGTGTGTGCAGAGTTTGGATCCAGTGTGAGAAAACAGGCATCTGAACACAAGAACATAGACATTAATAACACAACATCAATCACTAAAGCTGTGTGTGTGTGTAGACTTACATTTCCGTGGTCCTGCTGTAATCCTGGATTCTTCTCCATGGTCAACACTATAAAACATACACAGAGAGATATAATCAGTCAGTGACCCAAAGGTTGTTTGCTATGCAGTTGCCAAAGTACCTGGGGTGGTTTCTAGGGTGTTGCTATGTAGTTGCCAAGGTTCTCAGGGTGGTGGCTGGGGATTTGCTAAGGTATGAATGAATGAATGAATGATGCATTTATATAGCGCTTTGTGTATTGCTGTACACCCAAAGCGCTTTACAATCATGTGGGGGGGTCTCTCCTCAACCACTACCAGTGTGCAGCATCCACTTGGATGATGCGACGGCAGCCACAGCACAACGTGCGCTCACCACACACCAGCTACAGGTGGAGAGGAGAGAGAGTCATAGAGCCAATCAAGTGTATGGGGATTATTAGGAAGCCATGATAGAGGCCAGTGGAGGGAACACTATGATGGACACCGGGGTTACACCCCTACTCTTTACGAGAAGTGCCATGGGATTTTTAATGACCACAGAGCGTCATGACCTCGGTTTAACGTCTCATCCGATAGACAGTGCTCTTTGACAGTATAGTGACCCCGTCACTATACCGGGACGTTAGGACCCACACAGACCACAGGGTGAGCACCCCCTGCTGGCCTCACTAACACCTCAAGGTACTTTGGGTGGTTGCTAGGCTGTTGCTATATGATTGCTAGGGTACTTGAGGTGGTGGTTATGCTGCTGACAACATGTTCTGGGTGGTTTCTAGGGTGCTGCTGTGCAGTTGCTAAGGTACTCCGAGTGCTTGCTAGGCTGTTGCTATGTGGTTGCCAAGGTACACAGGGTGATTGCTAGGATTTTGCTGTACAGTTGCTAGGGTACATGGGGTGGTTGCTATGCAGTTGCTAACATTATCATGTTGTTAGCATATTTTAACTCCTTTTTCTAGAATTATTTAGCATGACCTAGGCTAGTTGCTAGGCTTTGCTAGTGATGACCAATAGATAGATAGAGAGATCGATTTAGAGAGATAGATTTACATTTACATTTATTCATTTGGCAGACGTTTTTATCCAAAGTGACTTACAGTTGAGGAATACAACAAGCGATTTACCATAAAATGGCAATAAACACAAGACGTGCCCGATATGCAAGGTTTCGGTCATCATTCAAAATGGTAAAGGCTAGGACAGGAAGGAATAAAGGGCAAAAAGAGAATAGAAAATGATGAGGCATAGAATTTCTTTCTTTTTTTTCTTTTTTTACGAGGAAGCAGTTGGAATGTTTAAGGAATGGAGGAATGTTGCGGTCTGGATGGAGTTTGGTTGGCCATTCCAACAGGCTACGCTGAAAGAAACCACAACAAACAAATTTCCGTTTCCAGATAAAATTTCTACCAAGGGGTCCTTGGTAGGATTAGTGCTGCATGTTCCCCTTAGTAGAAATTGCGTTCCCCTCCTCGGGTGGGGCCTCCATTTTTGGGCTATTGGAATCATTCTAACCTTCCTACATTCTAATCTAATACAATACAATAAAACATAATAACTAAAAATATAATAAAATACCTAACTACATAATACTATTATTGTTAGAAATTGCAATAATATTAAAATAGAAATATAATACATTTAAATTTTTTATTAAATCAATAATTAAACAATAAATAAACAATAATATCCTGGCCAGAGGAGACCTGTCCCCCCGACTGAGCCTGGTTTCTCCCAAGGTTTTTTTCTCCATTCTGTCACAGAGGGAGTTTTGGTTCCTTGCCGCTGTCGCCTCTGGCTTGCTCAGTTGGGGACACTTAATTTCTAGTGATTATCGTCTATTTGATTTCACAGATACTATTTAAACTAAACTGAGCTAGACAATGACATCTCTGAATTCAATAATGAAATGCCTTTAACTGAAAATTGAGTGTTTAATCTTATTATACATTACTGACACTTTATTCTCCAATTTGATATTGTTAAGTGCTTTGACACAATCTGTATTGTTAAAAGTGCTATATTAATAAAGGTGACTTGACTTGACTTCCCCTCCTTACGACGTCCCTGCACAGTTCAGATTAAGCAAGAAAATAAAAATATTTGAAGCACAGAGAATGACAATCCCGTGAAGGGTTTTTGACATAATTTTATGTGTATCTTAAACACAGGGAGTTGTGAAAGACTTGCACGCTGTCTTAAACACATATCTATGCTTGTGCGCGCTTTGGGTGTGTGTGAGAACAGTGTGCGAGTAACAAATTGAGTTCACTTTTGTTTCTTATTCTTGTGGTTTAAAATTGCTTGAACGTGTAAATTGGCAAAGCAATCTGCAAATCACATGCACGCCGAATGGTGGGGTCATATAAGTGATTTATTTGAGCACTAAAAAATACAAAAATAATTATTTGAGTAATAAAAAAGGAAAAAAAATTGCTAGTATTCTGATTGCCAGACATGAAGTGATATTGGCAGACATGGTCATACAGTCAGTAATCACACGCTGATGTGCTTCCATTCAGATAATAATACAGATGGGCCATATAATCAATAATAGCTGATCAATGAATCACAATGATAGCTGTCATAGAGTCGCTAATAAACACGCTGATGTCCGTCCATACAGATTATAATCATGCAGATACGGCCACATTCCCCACACAATACACACACATATAAAAAATGTTGAAGAAAAAAAAAAAAGAGTTTTTTTATGGATAAAGCAGATCGCTAAGTTACGCCCCGCTCAGATGACAGCGTGCGTCACGCTTTCTGGAGAGAGCGCCAAATTCAAATAAAATATATTCCACTTTTCTGAGACTTTTTTTTCCGTGGACAGTCTCAATCTGTTTGTAAAACTGTATGCTACAACACCGTGTTGTTTTTTTACCACCAAGACGCTGTTTTTGAGCGTAATTTATTCCATAACGGACGCAAACAATAACTCTCCCGAAGAAATTAAATGTAAACAAAGGATTAGTCATCCTTATTACAACGTTATTGTTTCGCTGGACTAAAAGTGCTCGCTGGGATGTTGTTCTGTGGACCCTTACCTCTCTAACTAAACTGGGATTTCAGCAGTGGACGCGTTTGTGACTCGTTATTACAATGATAAAGGTACGTACTGCTTTTTTATTCTGCCTGTTTTGATGTGTACTGCTTACACAAATGTAGCAAATACATTCCTTATAAGCTTTCCATCGGAAAACAGCGATCTGTCGTCGATGCTTGAGGCTTAGACCTTGAGAATGATATATAGTTTGTCAAGATTAACTTTGTCCCGTTTCATTTATTCGATTGGAAAACAATGACACATGCAAACAAAGAGCGTTCAACAAGGACTGGTGGGACGTTGACCTGCTCCACTTCACATACGCTGAGTGAAAGCAGCATTTTAGAATGACTGGACACTCATTTATGACACTTTATTCACCAGGAAGAACAGCTCGTTCCGTGCGTCATACGTCATTACGGTATTTTTACGTCACTGCACAACACAACGTGGACAGGTGTGGTCCAAATCAGGAAATATCTGGCTAGAGTAACAGAGTTAGACATCTCGTAAGCAATGCAGGTGTTTTGCAGTTGGGTATAAAAGTGAACTTAAGAGTCTTCATTTTCTCTCGACATCAGAACCACTGTGGAAGCAGTGGATTGGTTTTGTTTTTGATGGTAACATACCAACACCTCCAAATACACAAAAAAAACTAAAGAGAGGAGGGGGGTGAGCAGTAGCACATTATCATTTAAAGAGACATGCACCAAAATGGGTTGTTGTGAACAGACCTGGTTTTGGTAAGGAAAAAAGGGTGTTGTTTTACATGACCATTAAAGAATTGTACCCAAAGTACATTACAGACATTTCATGAACACTCTAAAGAATTACACCAACTTGTGGAAAATGGGCTTTCGATGTTCCCTTTAAAGTTAGGGCTTTTTCGTTCCTTAAACAAGTTGTTAATGTTTGCAACATAATTTATTCATTTTAAACATGTTTGTTTCTACCTTTTATGGAAGCTGTAGGGAGGATGCTGCCATTTTTGTTGTATTTTCACTGTTTGCTCCTGTTTTGGGCCAGTTAGGGAGTTAACATACAGTTTTGTATTAATTTGTTTTGTCTGGGCAGTTTAATTAAGATTTTACTCCTTAGACTAGTGCTCTTTAAATCCTTTATATTGTTGCGTCCTCTAGAAGAGGGGAGTTCAACTCAGTTCCTGGAGGGCTGCAGCCCCTGCAGAGTTTAGTTCCAACCCTACTGCACACACAAACCACGTAGTTTTCAAATAAGCCTGAAGGACATGATTAGCTGGATCAGGTGCATTTAATTAGGTTTGAATCTAAACTTTGCAGGGCTTTGACACCTGTGCTCTAGAAACTCCTGTGGCTTATAGTACAAAGCCGGTTTCAGTTTTTACCCAAGTAAGTTCATGTTCAAGAAGGTGGATTGGTTTTGAGTGGGTTTTGTCACCAAGGTAACTTACGCTACACAGCTACCCTGCTCCGGAGCAGGTTTTATTCTGGGTCAGAGATCGCAAACCCAAACTGGACCAATCAGCTGTGAGCAAAGTGACATATATCTGATGCAATGAAGCCACTCCCCCATATCTCTTGCTCCAAATTAAAGCAGTTTACAGTCAAAGAATTTTAGAGACAAAATTGCGTGTGTGTGTTTATATATATATATATATATATATATATATATATATAAACACACACACACACACACACACACACACAGACAGCTTTAACATTTACAACTTTTAAAATGACTAAACTTATATGTTTTCCTTTTGAGCTCTGTGTGAAACTGTACATAAATAAATTCATTTGATTCCTTTGCATAGTCATATATTTTCTTTCTGCTGCCAAACTTTTGCTACAGCAGAAGCGTTTATTCCTGCTTTGTACATACATTTAAAATATATAAAATTTTTACTTTTAACGACATCTCTTAATCTTCAAAGTGAATTGCGCAGATTCTTGCGAGAAGTGGATCCAAATGACACTTTGCTGATGCTCTCCATGTTCCCTGTGATTGGCTGTTTGCTGCACGTGTCACACTTTCAGGTGCATGCGCTCCAGAGTTAATCAGAAACTCTGGTTCAAACTCTGAGTTGACAGAGAACATTTACTGTATATCGATTGAGTACGGTGAACCTGATCTAAACCAGGTTCCTTTATCGGGTTTTGTCAACACAAAACTTATTCTGCAACTCTGAGTTTGTTCATCTCGCTTCGTGCTGCAGGCCACTACACTATATAGACAGATATACACTGAAAAGTTTAAACAATAAAATCTAAAAACTCTTCCAGCTTGACATACTTGAGTTTGTTCAGGATGTAGTCCTCCAGTTTTTCAGTGAGTAGTTTGACTCCTGAATCTCCAGGGTGATTGTAGCTCATATCCAGCTCTCTCAGATGTGAGGGGTTTGAACTCAGAGCTGAAGACAAATAACTACAGCCTTCCTCTGTCACCATACAGCCAGACAACCTACAAAAACATACAGCAACGGTCCACATCACATTAGTTTGTTTGTGTATATTATATTATATGTTGTATCCTTTTTGTATTGAACATTACTATTGGGCATTAGATCTCTCGCACAAACAACCCAGATAGCAGACGGATGTGGGCCACTTCAGGCATTGATGCGGCACTGGTGGCCTTCTTATGGCCCGCACCAAATGTGTCTGAGCCTGAAGTGGCCCACATGTAAAATGGCAAATATGGCCCAAAAAATGTAAATCACATCTGGGCCATTTTAGGCAAAGATGCGGCACTCATGACAATGTGTAATCTGAATCTGAGCCTAAAGTGGCCCATATGATAGATAATAAACATGGCCCAAATATGACAAACCAAATGTGGGCCACCTATGGCAAAAACGTGGCACAATTGACAATGACTAATCTGGATGTAAACCAAATATGGCCCACATATGTTTCAGCAAATGTGGCCCAATTATCTTAAAACATATCTGGGCCAGGTTGGGCAAAGATATGGCACAGTGGCACTGGCTCATCTGGATGTGAGCCAAAAGTGGCCCACATATAATCCTGAAAATGTGGCCCAGTTATCTCAAAACATATCTGGGCCCGGTTTGGCAAAGATATGGCACAGTGGCACTGGCTCACCTTGATGTGAGCCAAATGTGGCCCACATATAATCCTGAAAATGTGGCCCAGTTATCTTATAACACATCTGGGCCAGGTTTGGCAAAGATATGGCTGAGTGACCACTGGCTCATCAGGATGTGAACCAAAAGTGGCCCACATATAATGTTGCAAATGTGGCCCAGTTATCTTATAACACATCTGGGCCAGGTTTGGCAAAGATATGGCTCAGTGATCACTGGCTCACCTGGATGTGAGCCAAAAGTGGCCCACATATAATGTTGCAAATGTGGCCCAGTTATCTTATAACACATCTGGGCCAGGTTTGGCAAAGATATGGCTGAGTGACCACTGGCTCATCAGGATGTGAACCAAAAGTGGCCCACATATAATGTTGCTACTGTGGCCCAGTTATCTTATAACACATCTGGGCCAGGTTTGGCAAAGATATGGCACAGTGGCACTGGCTCACCTTGATGTGAGCCAAAAGTGGCCCACATATAATCCTGAAAATGTGGCCCAGTTATCTTATAACATATCTGGGCCAGGTTTGGCAAAGATATGGCTCAGTGAATACTGGCTCATCTGGATGTGAGCCAAAAGTGGCCCACATATAATGTCGCAAATGTGGCCCAGTTATCTTATAACACATCTGGGCCAGGTTTGGCAAAGATATGGCACAGTGACCACTGGCTCATCTGGATGTGAGCCAAAAGTGGCCCACATATAATGTTGCAAATGTGGCCCAGTTATCTTATAACACATCTGGGCCAGGTTTGGCAAAGATATGGCACAGTGACCACTGACTCATCAGGATGTGAACCAAAAGTGGCCCACATATAATGTTGAAAATGTGGCCCAGTTATCTTATAACACATCTGGGCCAGGTTTGGCAAAGATATGGCTCAGTGACCACTGGCTCATCTGGATGTGAGCCAAAAGTGGCCCACATATAATGTTGCAAATGTGGCCCAGTTATCTTATAACACATCTGGGCCAGGTTTGGCAAAGATATGGCTCAGTGACCTCTGGCTCACCTGGATGTGAGCCAAAAATGGCCCACATATAATGTTGCAAATGTGGCCCAGTTATCTTATAACACATCTGGGCCAGGTTTGGCAAATATATGGCTGATGACCACTGGCCCATCAGGATGTGAGCCAAAAGTGGCCCACATATAATGCTGCTAATGTGGCCAGGTTATCTTATAACACATCTGGGCCAGGTTTGGCAAATATATGGCTCAGTGACCACTGGCTCATCTGGATGTGAGCCAAAAGTGGCCCACATATAATGTTGCTACTGTGGCCCAGTTATCTTATAACACATCTGGGCCAGGTTTGGCAAATATATGGCTGAGTGACCACTGGCCCATCAGGATGTGAGCCAAAAGTGGCCCACATATAATATTGAAAATGTGGCCCAGTTATCTTATAACACATCTGGGCCAGGTTTGGCAAATATATGGCTCAGTGACCACTGGCTCATCTGGATGTGAGCCAAAAGTGGCCCACATATAATGTTGCTAATGTGGCCCAGTTATCTTATAAGACATCTGGGACAGGTTTGGCAAATATATGGCTCAGTGACCCCTGGCTCATCTGGATGTGAGCCAAAAATGGCCCACATATAATGTTGAAAATGTGGCCCAGTTATCTTAACACACATTTGGGCCAGGTTTGGCAAAGATATGGCTCAGTGACCACTGGCTCATCTGGATGTGAGCCAAAAGTGGCCCACATATAATATTGAAAATGTGGCCCAGTTATCTTAAAACACATCTGGGCCAGGTTTGGCAAAGTTATGGCTCAGTGGCCACTGGCTCATCTGGATGTGAGCCAAAAATGGCCCACATATAATGTTGAAAATGTGGCCCAGTTATCTTAACACATATTTGGGCCAGGTTTGGCAAAGATATGGCTCAGTGACCACTGGCTCATCTGGATGTGAGCCAAAAGTGGCCCACATATAATATTGAAAATGTGTCCCAGTTATCTTAAAACACATCTGGGCCAGGTTTGGCAAAGATATGGCTCAGTGGCCACTGGCTCATCTGGATGTGAGCCAAAAGTGGCCCACATATAATGTTGAAAATTTGGCCCAGTTATCTTATAACATATCTGGGCCAGGTTTGGCAAAGATATGGCTGAGTGACCACTGGCTCATCAGGATGTGAGCCAAAAGTGGCCCACATATAATATTGAAAATGTGGCCCAGTTATCTTATAACACATCTGGGCCAGGTTTGGCAAAGATATGGCTAAGTGACCACTGGCTCATCTGGATGTGAGCCAAAAGTGGCCCACATATAATATTGAAAATGTGGCCCAGTTATCTTATAACACATCTGGGCCAGGTTTGGCAAAGATATGGCTAAGTGACCACTGGCTCATCTGGATGTGAGCCAAAAGTGGCCCACATATAATGTTGCAAGTGTCGCCCAGTTATCTTATAACACATCTGGGCCAGGTTTGGCAAAGTTATGGCTAAGTGACCACTGGCTCATCTGGATGTGAGCCAAAAGTGGCCCACATATAATGTTGCAGATGTGGCCCAGTTATCTTATAACACATCTGGGCCAGGTTTGGCAAAGATATGGCTAAGTGACCACTGGCTCATCTGGATGTGAGCCAAAAGTGGCCCACATATAATATTGCAGATGTGGCCCAGTTATCTTATAACACATCTGGGCCAGGTTTGGCAAAGATATGGCTAAGTGACCACTGGCTCATCTGGATGTGAGCCAAAAGTGGCCCACATATAATGTTGCAGATGTGGCCCAGTTATCTTATAACACATCTGGGCCAGGTTTGGCAAAGATATGGCTAAGTGACCACTGGCTCATCTGGATGTGAGCCAAAAGTGGCCCACATATAATATTGCAGATGTGGCCCAGTTATCTTATAACACATCTGGGCCAGGTTTGGCAAAGATATGGCTAAGTGACCACTGGCTCATCTGGATGTGAGCCAAAAGTGGCCCACATATAATGTTGCAGATGTGGCCCAGTTATCTTATAACACATCTGGGCCAGGTTTGGCAAAGTTATGGCTAAGTGACCACTGGCTCATCTGGATGTGAGCCAAAAGTGGCCCACATATAATATTGAAAATGTGGCCCAGTTATCTTATAACACATCTGGGCCAGGTTTGTCAAAGATATGGCTGAGTGACCACTGGCTCATCTGGATGTGAGCCAAAAGTGGCCCACATATAATGTTGCAAATGTGGCCCAGTTATCTTATAACACATCTGGGCCAGGTTTGGCAAAGATATGGCTAAATGACCACTGGCTCATCTGGATGTGAGCCAAAAGTGGCCCACATATAACGCTGTAAAAAGGCACAGTTATCTCAGAATTTATTTGGGCCAGTTTTGGCAAAGATATGCTACAGTGGCACTGCCTCAGGTGTGAGCCGAAAGTGCCACCCATATGGCATGGCAAATATGGTCCATATAATTCATAATAATTTGGGCCACATTTGGAAAATATACGGCACAGTCAGCATTGGCTAATCAGGGTGTAAGTCTAACTTGGCCCACATTCGAAATATGCCCCCCAAAAATGTAAACCTACGTGGTAAGTCCATTTCTGGCTTAGATGCAACACTTCTGACAATGGCTAATTTAGCTTAAAAAGGACAGACTTTGAAACTGCCTTGAATTTTTTTTTAACAACATTTAACAATATTTTTTGGTATAGATGCAGCAGGCACTTAGGCTGTGTGTCGTGTCCACCAATGCATTTTTTTTTCACGCGATTGGTGTGTTTATTCAATTGTTTTCAATGGGAGTGCCGCGTTTTTAAAACGCCATGCATTTTTCTGGCTATAAAGCGCTGAACACTCAGCGTTTTTTATAGATCAGCGAGAGTTAAAGAATGTTAAACTTTGGTTAAAACGCTCATTACTGTCACTTTCTACCAGACCGTCCAATCACAATGGTGGAGGGGCGGGAAAAATACCACACCGACCAACTGTCACAACATTCTTTCTGTACAACATCAAATAGCAGAGTAGATGGAAAAATTATATTTCTGGTTTCCGAACATACGTGTCTATACCATGACATCCGTACTATACAAACATTATTAGTATTATACAAATTATCAGCGAAATCAGTTACAAGTAAACTGTGCTACGGATATTCTGTATAGCAACAAAGCGTCTCAAAAAAAAAACAAAAAAAACAACAAAAACGCTGCACTGCCAAAACACTTTCAATCGCCCACAGCTAGGTGTTTTCAGTAGATTGCCTATAGCATTTTCGGCTGGCTAAAAACGCTTTGGTGGACATGTCCTTAGGCTGGATGTGAGGCTACATGTACTTACATCTATAACATATATGCTATTGCTGAAATATGTTTTGTAGGTAGAGTGTCTCGAAAAGTTCAAGTGTCTAAGTTCAAACTTATGAAGAGTTTTTTATGGTTTTGGGATGTGCAAGAAGATACTTTAGTTGCTGTTTGTGCAAAGCTTGGGGCACAATGATTTTGCCAAGTACTGTATCAACATATTTTTGTTGATCTTGGAACATCATTCCTGTCCATAAAAATAGTCCTAACCCTAACCCTACAATCAGAGGGAAATGATAATAACACTGATCTAGAAGCATGGTTGAAAGCCTAAACTTGGCATAACTTCAAACTTCAAATCTAATTGGTCGATATGAATGCTGTTCCAGGATCAATAAAGGTGTTGAGCCAGGAACATGTTGTAGCCTACTCGGTGAAACCTTGCTTATCTTGCTAGCAGTGTCATATAGGCCTAACTTCTAAAGCAGACACGGATAAACTTCCAATGAGGCCTCAAGATGAGTTAAAATTATGACAAATTAGTCAATCAAGATATTTCTTATTATTTGGCTATTTTTATAACAAATGTACTGGATTTGTTGTGGAGAATAGGACTATAAGGAGACATTGAAGTCAAAAAGGTTGTGATTCACTGTTCCTATGTGTCTCAAGTGACCCCACAAAGGGTAATATTTGAAATCCCCTTAAAATATTAAAATATTTAAAAATAATCCAATTCAAATATTCAAATATTGAAAATATATAAAAAAAATAATATTTAAAAAATGAAATAAACATATTTTAAATAAACAAATAAACATTTAATTTTATTACATTCAGGGTTCTCAAGTTTTATCAAAATCTTGATGCGGTTAGGGGAGGAGCCCTGATGGAGCCCCAATTTAACCATTGTTCATAATTAACCAGCACAAATTGAAATTATAACAATTGGTAAATCTGATAAATGACAGAGCAATTCATCACATCAAAAATACTCTTTAATGTTATATTTCAAAATGACAAATATACACAAATTACAAAAATACAACAAATTGCTCAAGAGTACACACTCCAGCTTATGAAATGTGTTTTGTGTTGTAAGTGTTTGTTGCATATTTTGATGCCTTGATAACAGGGGTAGGGGGCTCCCAGACATTTTCACTGTCATAATGGATGAGTGTTCCGTCCAGAGCCAACCTGTTTCTAGTTTTGGTTTTGTTCAAACCTATCTCCATCAGGACGTGTGTTCGCGCGATGTTGTTGGTTGCCTAGTAACGAACGTACAGTGGCCGAGAATGTTCCGTCAACTTTGTTCGCGCATCTATGTTGCCTATACGTGCTGGCAGCAGGAAACGTCACTTTGGCTGTATCCGAAATCGCCCCCGGTTGGCATTGCCTTTTCAGCGTGAGAAATACACGGCGTGGCGTACAGCGTGTGAACTGGTTGAATTGCGTGTGTCTCACGCCCACATTTCTGGCTTAATATAATTTACATTTATACAATTATCATTTTTAGGCTATACATAATCTGTCTTAAAGATAAAAAATATATAATTTTAATTGACATTATAATTGATGAAATACGATTAAATGAACGACAAAGCTCTTGTGAGAAAATATTATTATTTTGATAATTAACTTTTTCAGCCCCCTGCATTCATGGAAAAATTGTCACATTTTTTTGCTTCAGCTTACTTATTTATTAGAGATACGATCTCTATTTTGTTTATAACAAAATATTTACTGCATTTGAAGTTGTCTTTGAAAAAAAATAAATCAAACTGATTCGGCCCTTTAAATTTAAACATAGCCGTAAGGCGCGAAATAGGCGCTCGAAACCAGAAGGTCAGAGGATTGTCGGTTGGAGGGAGGACGAATACTGCAAACAAACAATCAAGGTAAGATCGATACATTTATATTTTCTTAGCGATTGCTTCGTTATATCCATGTTGTATGAGTTAATGGAATAACTTCTAATTTCGAAGTAACATTATTTTGGCAGTTTATAGCTCTAAGGTAGATCTATTATGGTTATCGAATGCGAAATGAACAAGTATCTATTGAACGGCGCGCCAATACATTTAGATTTGCTCATGTTGCTCCGATCTTGCCAACCAGTTCTGCAAGGTGAAAGTATTTAACTCTTGTCTTATTTTGGCACAACAATGAAAAATGTATATATAATAGCCTATAGTGTAATTTTTCATTCATGTTTATACATTGGGCATACAGTAATACTGCAGTAACTGCACTAGTTTTATTACTTTGTGACAGCATTTTTCGTTAACTAGCAATAATGCACAAATTACTACATGCTTTTTCTTAAAATAATAGCTTTTATGAGATGATTACAAAGTAACAATAGCCTAATAGATATTATTGAGCAAGTTGGTTCAGGTATTATTACTCTATGTATTTCACATTTTTAGTAAACCCTAGTAATTTTAAAATTAGTTTGCCGGGTTTTTTTTTTTTTTTTCATTTAATGTTTTGAGTCAGGATGTTTTTCACCTTAATAACACATTGATGTGATTTGCTACAGAAAACTGCTGGTGGGAATAAAATGCTACAGTTTAGAGTTCACTGTCACCATTAAGGTAAGCTGCTGATACATTTCATGTGGTACAAAATAAAAAAGTATCAAGGAATTTTTTTTTTTTTTTGTTCGTTTATATAAGCTACAATTTAAAAGTGTAATTTAAAGTGTAAAACTTAAAACTTTAAAGTGTAATTATTATTTTTAAACAGTTCTTATAAATACATACAGTATGTAATTCCATCCAAAAAATTTTTTTGAGGTGACTCAATCATGATCATGAGGTGACTAAAGATTCCCAGTTCCCAGCCATATTATACAATGATTTATTGCTTGTCTTTGTTGAATAATACAGAAGATAAAGAGCTTAAACAACTAGTATATTAAATCGCATTATTAGTAAAAAAAAAAAAAAAAGTAAAAAAAATAATTTTTAAATAAAAAACACATTTAGATTATTTTCCAAAATCGTTCGACTAACATTATTACTTGTTCGGCCTCAAACTCTGACCATGATGACATTGTGTCACTACTAAAAGAGATTGAATCTGATCTTAGATTTGTTAGTCTACCTCTACTC
The DNA here is from genome assembly GCF_936440315.1 of Barbus barbus. NCBI lineage: Eukaryota > Metazoa > Chordata > Actinopteri > Cypriniformes > Cyprinidae > Barbus > Barbus barbus. The sequence goes on from NC_136717.1 coordinate 4,253,846, forward strand.
CGTGTGTTTCTCTGCACAGACCCTGTGCACCCAGAATGCGATCTTCCCAGATGTCCTTCATCTCCACCCGAAACCGCTTCGCCCCCCTCCGCGAGACGGAACGCGATGCTGTGATCGTCGGAGGCTCCATCGTCCGGCACGTCCGTGCTACGTCAGCTGAAGGTAGAGTGCACACTCACTGTTTCCCCGGTGCTCGTGTTCTCAATGTTTCTGCGAATGTTTACCCGCGATCCTGAAGGGCAACGAGAACATCGGTGCTGTCGTGCTGCACGCGGGGACAAACGACATCAAGCTGCGGCAGATGGAGACACTGAAGAGGGACTACAGGAGCCTGATCGAGACAGTACGCAGCACATCGCCCGCGGCGACGATCATCGTGTTAGGACTGCTTCCCACGTATCGACAAGGAAACGAAAGGTTCAGTAGACTGTTTGCTTTAAACGAATGGTCATCGTCATGGTGTAAAGAACAGAAACTGCTCTTTGTTAATAATTGGAATCTTTTCTGGGAGCGTCCTAGGCTTTTCCGTGCTGATGACCTGCACCCCAGCAGAGTCGGAGTGGAACTCCTGTCGGACAACATCTCCAGGACGCTACGCTCCATATGACTAGTAAGACAATTCTCAAATAACTGCCATGAGGACTTTTGTTCTACCCACTTAAAAAATAGAAGTACTTGCGCTGTCCAATCTATACAGACTGTGTCTGTTCCCCAAATAGCGAGGTCTAAATATAAATTTAATGCAGGATCTAGAAAAAATCTGACCGTGATTAAACCAGAAAAACGCAAAATAAACGAACAAAAACTATTTTTAAAGCTTAGGCTCCTAAACATTAGATCACTCGCACCCAAAGCAGTTATTGTAAATGAAATGATCACAGATAATAATTTTGATGTACTCTGCCTGACTCGATAAAACAAAAACAACAAGCAGCCGAAAATGAATAGTGGAATAAAGTCGTTATTTTTGTTTGTTTTTTTGCGCACAAAAAGTATTCTCGTCGCTTGATAAACTTATGGTTGAACTAACATGAACAAACAGTGAATGACTGTAACATTAAAAAAGCTTAATAAATAATGCAGTTCATGTTAGTTAATACTAGTTAATACATTAATTAATGTTAACAATTAAGGCCTTAGAGTTACCAAACTGTTTAATACACTGGTAGTTCCAGTCCATTTTTTCCCCATTCAGTATTAATGTGCTATTGCTATTAAAACACTATTGTAAAATCAGCATTCAACAGTGTATTTTGTTTTTGTGTGTATCCAATAAAGGCTTGCAAGATTGCCATGATGACGCAGATGGCCCAGCCAAGGTGGTCAAATTCTTTAATTTTGGATGGCTCCATTTGCCAATGTCTTCGTTTTTTTTTTGGATGACCAACTGGAAACATGTTTTGTTTTGTTTTTTTGTTTAGTTCTAAGATGCTTTATATGCACATATTTTGTGTTTTTATTATTATTGCTATTTTTTTTTTAGATTGCTTTCCAGTTTTGAAAATGGAAACTTGCACTTGGTTGTTCTTTGACAATATTAATAAATAATGCAAATGTTTTCAGAAATGTGTTTAAATCATCTGTTGTAACTTCTCTTAACATAAAAAGGGGGCATTTTTAAATTTCTCTTTAGTTTATATCTCTTAGTGTCAATGATATGGCACAGCATGCACACACAAAAACACACAGATATGGTTTATTTATGTAATTCTTGGCTAACATGTGGCTGAACAACTGGCCTACTTGTGGAACAGATCTGGCAAACAGGAGTGCATTGCAAAAGTGCCACCATTCCATGCTGCATGAGGAATGTTGGGAAAGACCAGGGTTTGTATAAAAATCAACTGTGGCCAGGTGTGGTTTATTTGGTTTGTTGTTGGGTTACATGTGGCATTGCTATGGCTTAATTGTGGCCCAAATCTGGCAAACAGGAGTGGACTGCCTTAAGTGCCATAATGTTCATCTGGCCCACATACCGCGTGGAATGATGGCACTTGGGCGGTCCTCTCCTGTTTGCCAGATTTGGGCCACAATTAAGCCAAAGCAATGCCGCATGTCAGCCGTAAACAAAACAAATGAAGCAGAACTGGCCCACATCTGGCCCAGACACCAAAATTGCTGTGGCCCAGATCCGGCCCACACTTGACACTTTCATCTGGCCCACATACCGCGTGGAATGATGGCACTTGGGCGGTCCGCTCCTGTTTGCCAGATTTGGGCCACAATTAGGCCAAAGCAATGCCGCATGTCAGCCGTAAACAAAACAAATGAAGCAGAACTGGCCCAGACACCAAAATTGCTGTGGCCCAGATCCGGCCCACACTTGACGTTTTCATCTGGCCCACATACCGCGTGGAATGATGGCACTTGGGCGGTCCGCTCCTGTTTGCCAGATTTGGGCCACAATTAAGCCATAGCAATGCCGCATGTCAGCCGTAAACAAAACAAATGAAGCAGAACTGGCCCAGACACCAAAATTGCTGTGGCCCAGATCCGGCCCACACTTGACGTTTTCATCTGGCCCACATACCGCGTGGAATGATGGCACTTGGGCGGTCCGCTCCTGTTTGCCAGATTTGGGCCACAATTAAGCCATAGCAATGCCGCATGTCAGCCGTAAACAAAACAAATGAAGCAGAACTGGCCCAGACACCAAAATTGCTGTGGCCCAGATCTGGCCCACTCTTGACGTTTTCATCTGGCCCACATACCGCGTGGAATGATGGCACTTGGGCGGTCCGCTCCTTTTTGCCGGATTTGGGCCACAATTAAGCCATAGCAATGCCGCATGTCAGCCGTAAACAAAACAAATGAAGCAGAACTGGCCCACATCTGGCCCAGACACCAACATTGCTGTGGCCCAGATCCGGCCCACACTTGACGTTTTCATCTGGCCCACATACCGCGTGGAATGATGGCACTTGGGCGGTCCGCTCCTGTTTGCCAGATTTGGGCCACAATTAAGCCATAGCAATGCTGCATGTCAGCCGTAAAAAAACAAATGAAGCAGAACTGGCCCACATCTGGCCCAGACACCAAAATTGCTGTGGCCCAGATCTGGCCCACACTTGACGTTTTCATCTGGCCCACATACCGCGTGGAATGATGGCACTTGGGCGGTCCGCTCCTGTTTGCCAGATTTGGGCCACAATTAAGCCATAGCAATGCCGCATGTCAGCCGTAAACAAAACAAATGAAGCAGAACTGGCCCACATCTGGCCCAGACACCAAAATTGCTGTGGCCCAGATCTGGCCCACACTTGACGTTTTCATCTGGCCCACATACCGCGTGGAATGATGGCACTTGGGCGGTCCGCTCCTGTTTGCCAGATTTGGGCCACAATTAAGCCATAGCAATGCCGCATGTCAGCCGTAAACAAAACAAATGAAGCAGAACTGGCCCACATCTGGCCCAGACACCAAAATTGCTGTGGCCCAGATCTGGCCCACACTTGACGTTTTCATCTGGCCCACATACCGCGTGGAATGATGGCACTTGGGCGGTCCGCTCCTGATTGCCAGATTTGGGCCACAATTAAGCCATAGCAAAGCCGCATGTCAGCCATGAAAAAAAAACAAATGAAGCAGAACTGGCCCACATCTGGCCCAGACACCAAAATTGCTGTGGCCCAGATCCGGCCCACACTTGGCCAGTTCTGCTTCATTTGTTTTTTTTTTACGGCTGACATGCGGCTTTGTTATGGCTTAATTGTGGCCCAAATCTGGCAAACAGGAGCGGACCGCCCAAGTGCCATCATTCCACGCGGTATGTGGGCCAGATGAAAACGTCAAGTGTGGGCCGGATCTGGGCCACAGCAATTTTGGTGTCTGGGCCAGATGTGGGCCAGTTCTGCTTCATTTGTTTTTTTTACGGCTGACATGCGGCATTGCTATGGCTTAATTGTGGCCCAAATCTGGCAAACAGGAGCGGACCGCCCAAGTGCCATCATTCCATACGGTATGTGGGCCAGATGAAAGTGTCAAGTGTGGGCCGGATCTGGGCCACAGCAATTTTGGTGTCTGGGCCAGATGTGGGCCAGTTCTGCTTCATTTGTTTTTTTTACGGCTGACATGCGGCATTGCTATGGCTTAATTGTGGCCCAAATCTGGCAAACAGGAGCGGACCGCCCAAGTGCCATCATTCCACGCGGTATGTGGGCCAGATGAAAGTGTCAAGTGTGGGCCGGATCTGGGCCACAGCAATTTTGGTGTCTGGGCCAGATGTGGGCCAGTTCTGCTTCATTTGTTTTTTTTACGGCTGACATGCGGCATTGCTATGGCTTAATTGTGGCCCAAATCTGGCAAACAGGAGCGGACCGCCCAAGTGCCATCATTCCACGCGGTATGTGGGCCAGATGAAAGTGTCAAGTGTGGGCCGGATCTGGGCCACAGCAATTTTGGTGTCTGGGCCAGATGTGGGCCAGTTCTGCTTCATTTGTTTTTTTTACGGCTGACATGCGGCATTGCTATGGCTTAATTGTGGCCCAAATCTGGCAAACAGGAGCGGACCGCCCAAGTGCCATCATTCCATACGGTATGTGGGCCAGATGAAAGTGTCAAGTGTGGGCCGGATCTGGGCCACAGCAATTTTGCTATCTGGGAATAGTGGCACAATACTGCTCCTGAAATTGTCAACAAAGTAGTGAAAGAAAGAATATAATTTATTAAATAACTTAACTTTAATCCGATTAATCTGCGATTATGTATTGCATAGCTTGTCAGTGATATATGGCTCTGTGTATTAAACGCTGCTCCATCTGAAAGCACGTGATACAGATCACAGAATCGGCTTTACTGACAAGATGCGCATGACAAAGTAGATGAGGAAAACAAGGATGCCGGGTGTATTCAAAGCGCCGCCGGTACTATCTACAGTGTGTGGATTGGTGTGCTGTGATTGGTTGAGCGGATTTATCGCATTCTGCAGAGAAGGGAGACTGGTGTTTGTTGCAGTTTGGAAAAAAGGGAGAAACATCACAGAATAACACGGCAGATATCGCATTTTGCATAAAATAAAAAAAATACTTTTCAATTCTGACCAGATACAATATTGATTTTGGCGGGGGGGGGAAAAAGGGGTTTATCGCGTTTTGGAACCAAACACTTCATATTTAAGTGTGTTTTTGTTGTTGTTATCCCTTGTCTTTGGCATTTTTTGTATGTTTTTGTAATGTATTTTAAAATGTATAAATTAAACATTAAAAAAGATAACAGATCAATGCACTGAACAAGTAGAAGCATAGAAACGTGCTATTTACACAAGCCTCATTCATACTAATAGACCTCAGCATTAGTTTTCAGTCATTTGACTGTTCAGACTGGTCATGAGAGTGGCAGATTTAATATAAATGTGTGTAAACTGAAAACACTCTGTTTACTTCACTTTGATCCAGAACTGTAAGCACCACAGACACTGAGCAGCACACGCAAATTATGGACAAATTGTCCCCCCATTATTTGACATTCTTCATTTTGCTCTACTAAACTTCTTTACACACAGACCAGTTTGTTGTTTGACTGACAACATGTTTAAAAAATATATTTTTTTGAGTCTCAGGCAGTGCTTTACGGTTTACAGTAACAGTAAACAGTAAATTAATATCAGTAATATCCAGTGACATAAACTACTCAACTTTTTATAGAGACATTTGCAGCGAATTAGGCAAACAATTAAGAGTGAATATGTATATTTAAAAAAATATTATTTGCAAATAGTTAATGTATAACATTAGAGTTACAGTAGAGCTTTTATTAATTTTACAAAGTACATAAAATATTAAATAATTTATAGTATTTTAGAAAACCAAGAAAAACCTTAAAGCTGCTTGATGTCTCAACAGATTTATAAACAGTTCTCATTACAAATTTGGGAAGGTGTTTGGTGTATTTTTATTTTTAAATCCATGTTATAACTGAACCAAACTCACAGCGCTAGCAGAGATGAGTTCCTGTGAGCAGCATTTACAGCAAACTGACACTTGAGTTTCTTGTGTGTATATAGTATCACATGTCATTCTTATATTATACATGCATATAATTGTACATTTCTATAATTACATCACACTCAGCCATATGACATTCTCACAACCATGCATTGTTATAATTTCTAATGTTACTGGCCATCTGGCAAGTATCAGCCTTTTCATATACTCTCCAAAACCATGGTAATTTTGTACTGTAGCTAAGATGCCAAAGGTGTCCATATATTTCCTGTACACAGCTGGTAGATAACAATACTAGCTTGTTCAGAAGCATTTTTGTTTTTAAATACAGCAGTTTTGCAGTTTGCTTAGAAATTATTTCAGACCATTTTGACATTTCAATCTGAATACAATGCACATCTACAGACATTTATATACAGTGGTGTGAAAAAGTTTTTACCCCCTTCCTCTTTTTCTTTATTTTTGCATATTTGTCACACTTGAATGATTCAGATCATCAAACTAATTTTAATATTACACAAATATAACCCAAGTAAAAACAAAATGCAGTTTTGAAATAACTGAACTGGTTGTGCCACCCTTTGCAGCTACAACTGCAATCAAGCGTTTGCGATAACTGGCAATGAGTCTTTCACATCGCTGTGGAGGAATTTTGGCCCACTCTTCTTTACAGAATTGTTTGAATTCAGCCACATTGGAGGGTTTTCGAGCATGAATGGACTGTTTAAGGTCATGTCACAGCATCTCAATCGGATTTAAGTCCAGACTTTGACTTGCCAATCCAAAACCTTAATTTTGTTTTGCTTGAGCCATTCAGAGGTGGACTTGTTGGTGTGTTTGGGATCATTGTCCTGCTGCATAACCCAAATGTGCTTGAGCTTGAGGTCACAAACTGATGGCCGGACATTCTCCTTCAGGATTTTCTGATAGAGTGCAGAATTCATGGTTCCATCAATTATGGCAAGTCATCCAGGTCCTAAAGCTGCAAAGCAGCCTCAGACCATCACACTACCACGACCATGTTTGACTGTTGGTATGATGTTCTTTTTATGAAATCCTGTGTGGATTTTTACGCCAGATGTAACGGGACAGACACCTTCCAAAAAGTTCAACTTTTGTCTCATCAGTCCACAGAATATTTGCCCAAAAGTCTTGGGATAATCAAGATATTTTTTGGCAAATGTGAGACGAGCCTTTGTGCTCTTTTTGGTCAGCAGTGGCTTTTGCCTTGGAGCTCTTCCATGGATTAAGTTTTTGCCCATTCTCTTTCTTATTGTTGAATCATGAACACTGACCTTAATTGAGGCAAGTGAGGCCTGCAGTTCTTTAGATGTTGTTCTGGGTTCTTTTATGACCTCCTTGATGAGTCATCATTGCACTCTTGGAATAATTTTAATTGGCCGGCCTCTCCTGGGAAGGTTCACCACTGTTACAAGTTTTCTCCATTTGTGGATAATGGCTCTGACTGTGGTTATAACCCTTTTCAGACTGATACATGTCAACTATTTTGTTTCTCATCTGTTCTTGAATTTCTTTAGATCACAGCATGATGTGTTGCTCTTTAAGCATGCTTTACTTGGGTTTGGGGGCTTGGCTAGTGAAATTTAAATAAGCTTTCTAAAATAATGTGGTTAATCACAGTTCATTCATGATTTAATAAGAGGGGACAATTCATTTTTCACGTAGGGCCAGATAGGTTTGGACAGCTTTTTTCCCTTTAAATAATTTCATCATTTATAAACTGCATATTGTATTTACTTGCATTATCTTTGCGTAATAACAAAATTTGTTTGATGATCTGAATCTTTTAAGTGTGACAAATATGCAAACAATTTAAAAAACAGGAAGGGGGCAAAAACCTTTTCACGGCACTGTAAATATGACAAAAACTGCAAATGATGGGGTTTTTTTGTCACTTATTCTGGTATTTCATTGAGAGCAGATTTGTTGACAACATTTATTATGGTAGCATTTTGTTAATTATTTTAGGGAAAACCATTTACCTCAGTATCTCCAGCTGACAGTTTGGACTCTTCAGTCCTTCAGAAAGAAGCTTCACTCCAGAATCCTGCAGGTCATTGTTACTCAGGTCCAGCTCCCTCAGCACAGAGTTTGAAAATTGTAAAAATGATGATAAACTCCCACAAGATTGAGCAGTGAGATTACATATGGACAATCTGAACACGAAAAACACATTAATTGCATAAAGAATAAATCCTAGCTGTGTTTTTTTTTTTTTTAGTAATTATCAATCAAAAAATCAATCAAGTATTTGATACTCAAACCTCAATATCCCCAGCTGACAGTTTGGATTCTTCAGTCCATCAGAAAGAAGCTTCACTCCCGAATCCTGCAGGTCATTGTTACTCAGGTCCAGCTCTCTCAGGACAGAGTTTGAGGATTGTAGTGCTGAAGACAAACTTTCACAGGATTGAGCAGTGAGATTACACCCACACAGCCTGTGAAGAGAACAACACAAACAGCCATATTAATGTGAATTTTTTCAGATAATTATATAGTTAATTATATGAAAATAAAGCTATTGTAATAATTTATCATCAGGTTCTCATCAGTAGGCATTGCCTGCCTTGTGTTCTTGGAGAAAATGCCACTGATGAAATCATACTACAATACAGACAGGGGAAATATCTGCTAGATACAGCTTTGAAACACTTATTTATCCACATATTTGAACATAGTGATTCAGTGAATGTAAATATCACACCTCAGTATGTTCAGTTGACAGTGTGGACTCTTCAGTCCATCAGAAAGCAGCTTCACTCCTGAATCCTGCAGGTCATTGTTACTCAGGTCCAGCTCTGTCAGATGGGAGTTTGACGATTGTAGAACAGAAGACACAGTTTCACAGCATGTTTCATCAAAACCACAGCTGTCAAATCTACCAAAACAGAATGCTTAACTAGATTAATTTCTGATGTTCAGTTTTTTTTCCTGCAACAATGTATTGTATTCTTCATAATCACAAGAAAATATTTCACATTTATTTTGACATTTAATTGTTTAGTGACATAGAACAAAATATTTGACTGAACATCAGACGATGAAATTACTAACAGGGCTTTTCTGCAGCATCTCACAGCTGGGATGAGTCTCTTGTAGATTGAAGGTGACGTGAATCTCTTTGGGTTGAATTCATCCAACACCTTCTCCGATATCAGCAGTACGTAGGTCAGCACTGTGCACATTGAACTTGAGAGTTTTCTTCCTGGATGTTCACCTGAGCTGAGGTAACTCTGGATTTCCTCAAATAATGAATGATGCTTGAGCTCAAGTAAGCAGTAAAATAAGTTGACTAAAGTTTCATCTGTGATATTTCTGTTTTGTACTCGTTTAATGTATTCAACTGTTTGTGTGATGCCCTCTGTGGTGTCTTCCGTGTGTGTGAGCAGGCCTTTGAGCAGATATTGACTAGATTTCAGTGAAATACCCATCAGAAACCGCAGGAACAGGTCTAGATGTCCTCTCTGACTATTCATGGCTTTATTAACAGTCGTCTGTAGTAGCTCCTGCAATGTGATACTTTCTTCTGGTTTATCAAAGAAAAACTGAAGCTCCTGCATGTTCTTGTTCAGGTAGCAGATAAAAACATGTACTGCAGCAAGGAACTCTTGAACACTCAGATGCACAAAGCAGAAAACCTTTGTCTCATGAAGTCCATCTTCCATCTTAAAGATCTCAGCGATCATTCCCGTGAACTCTCCAGACTCTTCATTAACATTAATACCACATTTTTCCAGATCTTCCTCATAGAACACAATGTTTTCCAGCTTCAGCTGTTCAAATGCTAGCCTGGCTAGCTTCAAAATAATTTCTCTATTTGAATGCAAGAGCTTTGTACGTTCTCTTTCTGCTTTTCCATCATATTTCTGGCTCTTCATGTTTATTTGTATCAGCAAGAAGTGAATGTACATTTCAGTGAGTGTCGTGCTAATGTTCTCTGCTTTGTTCTTGATGAGAATATTCTGAAGTACTGTGGCCGTAATCCAGCAGAACACAGGAATGTGGCACATGATGTAGAGACTACGAGATGTTTTAATGTGTGAGATGATTCTGGAGAACTGAGTCTCATCTGTGATTCTCTTTCTGAAGTACTCCTCCTTCTGTTGGTCAGTGAATCCTCGCACCTCTGTGAATAAACCTACATACTGAGGATGGATCTGATTGGCTGCTGCTGGTCGTGAGGTCACCCAGACAAGAGCTGATGGAAGCAGAGTCCCTTTAACCAGACTTGTAAACAGCACATCTACAGATGCTCTTTCCTCAACAGTGTTCAATGTTTCGCTTTCAAAATTCAAAGGCAGTCGACTCTCATCAAGTCCATCAAATATAAATGCGAGTTTAGATTCCGTATATAACTTTGATTTCTCCAGGTCCATCAAATCTTTAGAAAATACCTGTAGGAACTCATGGAGATTGACCTCTCTGTCTTTAATGCTGTTAATATCTCTGAATGGAAGCAGGAACACACAGTCTATATCCTGATTGCTGTTTCCTTCTGACCAGTCCAGGATGAACTTATGAACAGAGACAGTTTTTCCAATGCCAGCGATGCCCTTAGTCAGCACAATCTTTTTCTCATTTTTTTCCCTTAATAATGTAAAAATATCATTGCAGTTTATGGGTCTGTCCTGTAATTGGGTCTTTAGAGCATCATCAATCTGTTGAATTTCATGTTCCTTATTGACATCTTTCATATCTCCCTCGGTGATGAACAGTTCTGTGTAAACAGCCTTGAGATGTACTTCATTTTCTTTCTTGCACTCAAAAATATGTTCCGCTTTCTTCTTCATTATGGTTTTGTGAGTTTCCAAGAATTTTTGCAGCTTCAAAATTTCTGTAATTATAAAAAAAACGACAATAATGAAAAAAAAGTTAACCGTGCAGCCAATAAGACTGTAATAAGCGGGATTCAAAGGCAAACCAACATGTCAAAGTAACTAACTGTAATGAAAAATGTTGCCTTCACGTGTATTGGACTGTTTTTAGAGAAAAGTTATTTTACACAGGTAAACCTCTTCTCGGCTTCTCTTTGCTTTTCTGTTTTCTGACTTTCTTTTAGCACTTTTAACAATTGAGATGCAACAGAAGCAATAAGTCTTTATTACATAAATCTTTCTGCACTGAATTTTTTTAAACATCTTAAAAACAGCTAAATCTTTGGTGTGAATTTAACACTGCTCAGTGTTTATATGAGTCCACACTCAAGAGTGTGAAAAACAACAGTGAAGCAGTGCTGTAGTTAATGAGATAATTAAGTGATTCATTGTGTGACAATGTTGATGTTATGTTGAAAGGTTCGTTTGAAGGCACTATTATAGTTTTTAGTTGGACAATTGACCCTTGACTTTGAGGGTGACATAATTATCATGAAGTGACCCGTTTCACTGATATGAAGTGTGTTGTGTCATTAATACGATTCAATTTTGTATATCCAACCCTTTGAAACTACAGTATGAGATCCAGCAGTATTGCAGCAATCAGACTTGTGCATAAAACATTTTGAACAACTCTATCATTTAGGCACACATACATCAATAATCAGCATATTAATCTCAACGATGGTGGCAATCAATAAAAAAAACATCATACTGTAATGCATAGTACATAATACTTGTCCATGGCTCCCAGCATGCATTGGGGCACAAATAAATTATGCAGCTGAATTGTCCTACTATTTTCCTTTATTTTTACTTTTATTTGCTGTTGTTTTTGCTTTGTTGTGTGGCCGCTTATTTTGTGAGTTGATCTGTTTATCTGAGTATTTTGTTTGTATGATGAGTGTTAATGTCTAAGTGTCACAACGAAAGCGTGTAGCGTGTGCATAACAGTCCTGAGTGCAGTCAATGAGAATAAAGGTGGCCAATGAGAATAAAGTGCACATATGCTGCTCTGAAAGGACGTTGGGAACAGGATATTTTTAGACCGCCCGCTCCTGATCAAATTACACCAGAGTTACCTCGCAAAAAATTTGGTCGGGTCCTGCGGGAGAGCTGCAAGAATTCTTGCGTGGATTGTGCGCCAGCATGGATGAATCTAATGTTTTGAGGAGTATGTGTGGCAGTCACTCACCGCACTGGTGTGGATATTTACGGTTCTGTACTGTATATTTACTGTACTTTACTGTATCTACGTATTGGAATATATAACCCAAAAAAATATTTTCACCAGCTATTGTCATCTGAACAAGTAACAAATCTGCCATGTTTGTTCTGACCAACTGAGGAAAAAATTCAATAAATTTGAATTTATATATTCAATAAATCACGCTACCAATGGTGATTTAATCTAAAGTTCTGTTAGCTCATATCACATCAAACCGCGCAAATTATTATTATTGTTATACTTTATTCTCAAATTATTGATGTTGACAACATGTGTAACAATATACACTATACCATTCAAAAGCTTGGAGTCAGCTCATAGAAATTAAAACTTTTATTTAGCACACAAGTGATGATAAAGACATTTATCATGTTACAAACGATGCTGTTCTTCCTTCTATTCATCAAAAAAACAACAATTCTTCTTAGCTCTTTTCAACATAATAATAATAATAAATGTTTTTTGAGCAGCAAATCAGAATATTAGAATGATTTCTAAAGGATCATGTGCTAAAAAGTCAGCTTTGTTTGTTCCTAATAAACTGTTTAACTGCACTCACAAGTGAATCTGTAGTGATAGCTAAATATATTCTAAATAAACTACAAACAAAATATCATTTATTTTGTCCTCACATTCTTGTAACTCTTCCCTCTCAGTCAGATACCTGCCTGAATGGCTCATTATGCAGCTCATTATGCGGGCCTTTGTCTTCTCAGGTGAGAATCACAGCATTATCCAGGATAGTTCACACCCTCTGTCATAGACCCGTTTTACTCAAAAAGTGACTTAGAACATTTAAATCAATATATTGTTTTCTGTGAGCAAGTAAACAATATGATTTTCACATTATTTTGAAGCAAAAACTCTAGACTACAAGATCTAGTTCTCAAAAGTCTTGTGAACAAATGTTCTGTATGTTTTTTATGGCCTTACTTCAGTGACTTCAAAATTTTTGTTTTTCACTAACCATGCATAAATGTTGCTTTCTCAAAAACACAATCATGTACATAAATGCTGCTAACATATTATTGTAGCCCAGGTTGTGCTGATTACAGTGTTATTAGACTTTAGCCATTTATATGTTTATAAGCAACTGAAAAAAGCACAAATGTCAGGGCATGTCAGAACTTCTCCAGGCCCCCAAAACACCCACAGACCCCAGGGGGTTAATGGTTGTGTGTAGAGGTGTTCAGGGCGGGTGTGGGGTGTTTTTTTTAAACCTGCAGTAGAACTCATTCAGATAATTTTTTTTGCTGTTCCTTTTATCTAAGGCTGTGTATTCTGTTCTTGTTCCTCTTTTCTTCAGTGATTCTGCTTGTTAACATCAGGTGTTCATCACTAATCATCAATCATCACTTTAGTATTTACTGAATTTAACACTAGGGATTTAGCGGTCTATAAATAAACAAAAAAAGTTAATATTTTCTAGTAGTGGTAAAACGGATTGTAGTTGATCCGTGGTTCAACACTCGTGATTCACAGATTAGTTACAAAGTTTAACCATCACAGAATGATAAATGTGTATCTAAGGCTTGCCAATTTAAACATTCAAATAATTAAAAAGCAACAAGAGGTGAAAGAACACATTAACTTGCATGCTACTTTCTGCATGAATACAGAGCTGTGTCTCAAAAAGTGTGCAAACACAGAATTTTCGTTTTAAACAACTAATTAATTTAATACATGTTACAGAAAACACAACTTAATGTCTCAAGTCATTTTGCTTCAAGTAGATTTATCGTGTTTAGATATTTGTACTAGAAAAGTAAAAAATACAAAGATTTTTTTTTTGCAGTTTATGAAAACAAGTCAATATTTTAATTCACATTATATAATATTCTCAAGTAAATTAATACTTTTTATGCTTATTTATATATTTTTAATAAACTTACCAAACTAAAAACATAATATTTGATGAATCTTATATTGCATAGTTCTTATGCTGACTAATGCCACAGTCATAGTTGGTTTGAGCTTTGAGGTTAATGTAAAAGGTAATCCACACATATGCACTGCAATGTGAGTTAGCTGTTTTGTGTTGATAATTTTTAGATTATGTAATTTATTTTGGTGGCAGTTCATTATTAAGTATCTAAGAATTCTTGTGTAGGATCACATTTGCTCCGAAGTAATACATTTTCTTCTGTTCTCGCCTTTAATTTTTATTTTATTTTATTCCTGCAGGGTTAATTCTATAATATTGGGTGTTTTAGTATTTCCTTAATTAGGATCTCATTATCATGAGAGCGGGGGTGACCGATGTGGCATGTGATTAGAGGAGAGTGAGGTCTTGGAGCATTTGCACAATCACATTGGTGGACCAGCTTAAGTGATTAACAACATGCATCAGTTGCTTTTATTAGGGTTCACACGGTCATGAAAAACCTGCAAAAGTCATGAAATTTTAAAACAGAAATTTCCATTCCTGGAAAAGTTTTGGAAAAGTCATGGAAATTTATTTGACAAATCCCTTTATAATAGATTTCTGTGGGGGATTGTGTGTGTATATTGCATTGTTTTACTCATTCCCGCAGCTTTCAGTAAATACTACAGTAAACTTAAGCATTTGTTATAGTAAACTGTATATAATAGTATTTACTACACTTTGTTTATTTATACTACAGCATACTGTAGTATTAACTATAGTGAGTTCATAAGTGTAGTAAAATGTACTTTTTACTTTAATAAACTGTAGTATACTGTAGTATATTTACTAGTATGTACTACACTTTATGAATGTATACTATATATCATAATGTAGTATTAACTACAGTGATAATCATTGAGTTACTATAGGATACTATAAGAAAATTCAGTTCAGCGTTCTGGTGTTCAGTAAATGGTGCTCTCTGTTCCACTCTGTACTCTAGACAATGATGCAAATGATATGTACAAAGGACAATTTGTAAGGTGAACAATAATTTATTTATTTATTTATTTAGCCTTTTTTAACAATAGTTTAACTACGCTACTGGCATTCATGACGTACGTGATATTTCACAGCACTTTGCTGTTCTAACTTTAAGACGACACCGGAAGCAAGAATGTTTAAGTATCATCAAATTTGTCCTGTTATTTTCCTGCTGGTGAGATTGGGGAGCTCTCCTGGTTACAAGGAACACCAAATTACTCTTTCGAAATGTATGTCATAGTTATTGATTTGACCAAACGGAAAACATTTACATTTAGTCATTTGGCAGATGCTTTTATCCAAAGCGACTTACAATAGGGGAATACAAAAAGTGATTCATCTTGAAGAGGCAATCAGACAGAGGAAGTGCTTGTAACACCAAGTCTCAGTCATTGTTCAAATAAGTACAAGCTAGCAAGGGAAGGAGAGAAAGATAGAGGGAAAGATTACGTTTTTTTTTTTTTTTTTAGTTTAGGATGAAGTCAAGTAGTGCCGAAAGAGATGATTTTTCAGTTCTTGCTTGAAGATTGACAGGGATCCAGCATTCCGGATAGGGGTGGGAAGATTATTCCACCAGCCAGGAATGGTGAACGAGAATGTTCTGGAGAGTGATTTTGAGCCTCTCTGTGATGGTACCACAAGGCGTCGCTCACTAGCAGATCTCAGACTTCTGGAGGGGATGTAGGTGCGTAATAGTGAGTGGAAGTAGGAGGGTGCTGAGCCTGTGGTAGTTCTGTATGCAAGCATCAGTGCAAGGAGATGAAGAGAGGTGTAACATGGGCTCTTTTGGGCTCGTTGAAGACCAGTCATGCAGCTGCATTCTGAATCATTTGTAGAGGTTTGATTGTGTTTGATGGCAGACTAGCCAGAAGAGCATTGCAGTAGTCCAGCCTAGAAATGACAAGGGCCTGGACAAGAAGTTGTGTAGCATGCTTTGTCAGAAAGGTCCTGATCTTTCTGATGTTGTGTAGTGCAAACCTGCAGGATCGAACAGTCTTTGCAATGTACTCTTTGAAGGTCAGCTGGTCATCAAAGATTACACCAAGATTTCTGACCAAAGTTGATGGGGTAATCATTGATGAGCCTAACTGAATCGTGGAGTCATGCTGTAGAGTCGGAGTGGCAGGGAAGACAAGAAGCTCCGTCTTTGCCAGGTTGAGCTGTAGGTAATGTTCTTTCATCCATGCCGAGATGTCTGCCAGGCAGCCTGAGATCCGTGCAGCTAGTGTTAGGTTATCTGGTTGAAAAGAGAGATAGAGCTGTGTGTCATCAGCATAGCAGTGATAGGAGAAGCCATGTGCATGTATGATGGGACCCAGTGATGTAGTGTATGTGGAGAAGAGGAGGGGTCCAAGAACCGATCCCTGAGGAACTTCAGTGACCAGTTGATGTGGTTTGGATACCTACCCTCCCCAGGCCACCCTGAAAGATCTACCGTTGAGATAGGATTCAAACCAGAGAAGTGGAATCCCAGGGATGCCCAGTGATGAGAGGGTAGACAGGAGAATCTGATGATTGACAGTGTCAAAAGCAGCAGAAAGATCCAGCAGAATGAGGACTGATGATTTGGAATCGGCCTTTGCAATTCGCAGGGGTTCAGTGACAGAGTAGCGCAGTCTCTGTTGAATGGCCACTCCTGAAACCTGACTGTTTAGCATCCAGTTTGTTATACTGTGAAAGAAACCGTGAGAGCTGGTTAAAGACAACTCGTTCCGAGTGTTTTCGCTACGAATGGATGGAGAGAGACAGGTCTGTAGTTTTCTAAAAGAGAAGTGTTTAATGTAGGTTTTTTGAGCAGTGGGGTTACCCGAGCCTGCTTGAATGCTGTGGGGAAGATGCCTGTGAGGAGAAATGTGTTGATAATGTGTGTGAGTGCCGGTAAGAGTGTGGGAGAGATTGTTTGGAGAAGGTGCGTGGGGACTGGGTCGAGAGGACATGTTGTAGGATGGCTGGAGAGAAGAAGTTTGGATACTTCTGCCTCGGTGAGGGGACAGAAGGAGAAGATGGGAGTTAGAGCAGTGGATGTGGTTGATTGGAGGTCCTGTGTGTTTGGAGTTGAGAACTGGTTACTGATTGTTCTAGTTTTGTCTGTGAAAAAAGTGGCAAAGTCATCAGCTGTTATTGAAGTGGTGGGAGGTGGAGGAGGGGGACAGAGGAGAGAATTAAATGTTCTGAAGAGATTACGCATGTCTGGAGCGCTGTTGATCTTGTTGTGGAAATGTGAGGATTTGGCAGTGTGGACTTCAGTAGAGAAAGATGAAAGCAAAGACTGATACCTACTCAAGTCCGATGGATCGTTTGATTTGCGCCATTTTCACTCTGCCACTCTGAGTTTGGTCCGATTCTCATGAAGAACATTGGATAACCGGGGGTTAGAAGGGGCAGCCCGTGCTGGCCTGGCGGAGAGAGGACAGATGTCGTCTAGACAAGAGGTTAAGGTAGAGCATAAAGTGTCAGTAGCTGCATTCACATCCAGAGATGAGAAATGGGTAGGCGAGGGAAGAGAGGAGGATACTACAGAGGAAATAAGGGAGAGGGAAAGGGAGCGTAGGTTGCGTCTGAAAGTAACCGGTAAGGGAGATGGTGGCACCTGGGTAGCAAAATGTAAAGTAAATGTAATGAAGAAATGGTCAGAGATATGCTGTGGTTGTACCAGAATGTTATCTGTAGTACAATTGCGTGTGTAAATTAAGTCAAGTTGGTTGCGTGATTTGTACGTGCTAGTAGTGGTGAGGCGTTTGAGATCAAATAAAGCTAGGAGTGAATGGAAGTCTGTAGCATAAGGCCTGTCTAGGTGAATGTTGAAATCGCCGAAGACTAAGAGTGGAGTGCCGTCCTCCATGAAAGAGGACAGCAGTCCATCCAGCTCCTCTAGGAAGGTGGCTAGAATTTGGCCAGGGGGGCGGTAGATTACCACAATCTGGAGTTTTATAGGAGCTGTTACAGTAATAGCATGAGATTCAAATGAGTTGAGATTGCCTAGGGGAGAGTGGGTTGAGTATTTCCAATTGTTTGAAATGAGCAGACCAGTGCCCCCACCCCGGCCAACTTGCCTTGGGGTGTGAGAGAAAGAGAAATTGTGAGAGAGAGCAGCTGGAGTTGCTGAGTCTTCTGGACGAATCCAGGTCTCAGTCAAGCACAGGAAGCTGAGTATGGACTGTAAGGAAAAAGCAGAAATGAAGTCGGCTTTGTTGACAGCTGACAGGCAATTCCAAAGACCCACAGAGAAAGAAAGAGGTGCAGTGGAAGATGTAGAGATAGGGCGCAGGTTAGCAGGGTTACGTAGCCTTCTGCGTGTGTTTTTAGAGCGAGGTTGAGAGAGAACCGGAATGGTTTGGAAACACATGATAGAGGTGGAAGGATAGGGGATAGGAAAGTGTGAGGGAAGATAGAAATGATACTTAAGTGTGTGCTCGGTGTCGTTGCTCGGTTGAAGTCGCGCAGGAAAAAGTCGTCTGTCTTTACACTCGTTGGTCTTCACACGAGGAGGCTGAGCACGACAGCTGAACGCTTCCGCAGACGCTTCCGCGTCAGCGCTCTGACATCAAATAAATACAGTCTAGGAAACTAAAGTGAAAACAGCTGTGATCGGCTTCTCATCAGCCCAGCCAATAAGGTTAAAAGGACTGCTAATAGCTCAAGATGAAACTAACACTTCGCACAATCACACAGGCTCGTTCTCAGCTGAGGCGCAAATTATTCTAATTACCAGTAAGTACAATCAAACATAAAAACCTCAACGAAAATGCAGAGTAGAAATAGGTAGGAAACAAACTATTCCTTCCTAGCAGCAAGTAAATAATTTAAACAACAGAACTGCGACCAAGTATTCAAAACACTTACGCGAGCTGCCGTCCGTCTCTTCTGGTGACTACTCGGCTTTCCCCAAGTGTGAAAGACCACACTTCCTAGTGAAATACTGCCAGTGGTAAGTTACGTCTCTCATTAACTTTGTCAGTTCACTTACTATCCCATGAATTATCAGTTAAAGTAAGCATAATATAGTCTTTAACTATCTAGCATACATTTTGATGTGCCTGTGATAGCTATAACTGCTAAGTGTTGGATGAATACTGCCATAGAATCTGCTTAAGTGCATCTGTAAACTAATGTCATTCTACTGTACGCATTAAAGACCCAGTAAACTATTTTCTGCATGTTGATAATAAACAGGTTTTGGTCAAAATGAGGACCAAATATAATGACAGGGAAAACTTGTCAAGACCTGAGCAGGGAAAAGGGAAAAGAAAAACAAAATAAAGAATTTAAGACTGTGATTGGAAACGAATATATATGTTTAGCTAAGAGTAATTACAGTTAGTCAATTTATTGTTTAATTTTAATTATTTGATTAATTATGATATTTAACAAAAATAGCAATAGTATTTTATAAACTTTTACACTGAAGGTAGAAAAATTAATAGCTTTTAAATGGGAATATGGTGTCTTTTTCTTTCCACTGTACATCACTTAATAAATTCAGTAGTATTTAATGTTTTTTTTTTTTATCACATTATTCTTTTTTGTTTTTTTGCAAAGAAAACACTCGAGCACCAATGATGAAAAAAGAAGCAGCATTACTCCACTAGTATGGATATAGCTCAAGATTAAAGGTATGGTTTAAAAAAATAAACAATCTTTGCACAATGCATACCCAAGGGTTGCCTTCCACAGACTGCATGTTTCTTGTATACTTTTAACTGTATGTTTTGAGTCATTATCCTGTTGGAGGCATGCAGGTATACAGGAGACATTTGTGTTTAATTTCATAGGAATAAAGCAAGATTTAATGAACTGTAAGAGTACCAACAAATTTGTTCAAGTCCAGACTGGACTGGACTGGATTTGTATATTTGTCAGTAATCTTTGGCTTTCTTTCAGATAGTGCTACCAGGCTAGTGAGTCTTCTGCAGTCAGGACTGCCTGTGCTTGGCTCTACTCCAGCTAAGTCAACTCTTGATATTTTCCTGCATCAACAGACACTGGGCCTGAACACAGTCAGTGACTGGGGTCCATCCCAAGAAAGACTTAGGAAATAACAAGTAAAGGTAAATATTCATTGTAAATAAGACACTTAAAAGTGTATTTACCAGTAATAAATTAACTTGTGTGTGTTTATGTGTGTGTGTGTTTTCAGAGGCTGCAAAGACTCCCTTTTCTGTTTCAAAGCAGTGTCAGGCAAAAATGAAAATGCAGCGAAGAACAAAAAAACAAATGACTTCATAAGATGTTGTTTGGTGTTGTTAATTTTAAAGAATTTGCATGCATTGTATTGGTATATGTTTTGACCTGACCTGCGCTGATATACAGGTAGCTGTTATGCTGTAGTATCCTATACTGGAGTGTTAGAAAATGTACTACAGTAATGGCTAAAGTAATTTGTCTATATTACTATAGTAGAATTACAACAGCAAATTACCATTAATAAGTTACTACAGTTATTGTAGTGCCTTTACAAGTATGGTTAAAAAACACTAGTATTTACTAGAGAAATTTACAACATTTTCTATGGTAAATGTACTATAGTATTTTTTCATGTGGGAAATCAGTCATTTGAAAACAGCGTGAGTGATTTAGCTGTGCCGCGTCTTCTCTCTTTCATAAGTCAGCTGCTGCATACTGTGACACAAGAATTTCAATTTTGGTCCTGCGAAAGCAGCCTCAGGGACGTCTTTTTTGCATCTTTTGCACCCTCAAGTTAATTATTTCAAATATAGAGCGCACTCATAAAAGAAGCTTTTTCTTGAAATAGATGCAGGGTATAGGTCAGCACGAACATCTTTCATTGGTGCATGAGGAGGGGGATTCACCAAATGAGGTGCTGGATCAGATTTCAGAGGTGCCAGGTCCATCTTGTTCTGGCATAAATTAAGCCCTGACTATTGTTACGATTTTTTCCTGTAAAAATATATTTTCCTGTCTATATGTTGTTGATTTACCTTGTTTTTCTCGGTCTTTCTCTGCTGTCTCTGAGGATTTTTGGATATCTGTGAGAAGTAAGAACATATGCATGAGATAATTATTATTCCATAGCATTAAAATGATGCTAAATCATGTGAGTCCTATTAAAATTACTGAGATTATAACATTACCAGTCTTTACTAAAATATTAGTATTAGTAGTATGTCTTGTCATAGTAATGTAAATGTACCATTTCCTGCAGAATTTGAGCTATAAATGTTTACTGATCCTGTGATGGTGTTTCCAGTTAATAAAGGAGCATTTACACTTGCACCTGTTTCAGCATTTATATCAACACTGACTCCAGTCTGAGCATTTCTTATCTGGATTGGAGTATAGTGTACTGTAAGAGAGAGATTATTTGACAGATTGTTAGACAGATTTACTTGCATTACAACATATAATAGTGATATTAATTATTTTATTAAATGTGTCATATGATGCTATTTTAAAGATCATTATTTTGTATATTTGGTGTAACAGAATATGTTCACATGCTTTAATGTTAAAAAAACACATTATTTTTGTAACACTTGTGACAAATCGGCTGCCTCCCCCCTTATTGTCATCACCACCCCGTCCCGTATTCGCCGCCCTTCACCAGGCTCCCGACGGGAGTGGGTGTGTGAGAGAGGAGGGGCGCTGAAACAGCCAGGGCTGGCGGTGTGTGATGAGGCGCACCTGATGTGAATAGAGCCTCATCACCGCCGCCGTTTAAATGCCGAGCGCGCGGTCTCTTCCCCTGTGCATGCACGCTGGTGTCCTCGTGGGTCCAGGAAGGGAGCGTTGAGGGATTTCCTGCCGCCGCCAGAGACGCGAGCCGCCGGACCCGCAGTCCAGATGACGCCGCACTCGTGATACGGCCGACGGGCCAGGATGCCGGGCCGTAGAGTCCCCCAGAAGTGCCGCGGCCAGCAGAGGACGAAGCCGCGAGCAGAAACCGCCGCCCCTCACGCCCCGGACCAGGAGGGGAGCGCGTGCGGCCACCGGACTCCACCCCTTACCTGGACCCTTCCCTCCTGAACACTGCCCTCCTTCACAAGCCCCGCAGCACAACGAGGACACCAGATCCCTGTTTATTTTGGACACTTTTCCCCCTTTGGACACTTTATTTTAATATTTTTGTTTAATAAAAACTTCTCCGAGGCCTGACGCCACACCCACTGTGTCTGTCGTTTGCTCCTCCCGCCACAGTGGTGGAGAATGCGGGCAGGCGGAGCCTAGACAGCGCAGATGGGCAACATCTGATGACGTCATCCCCTCTCGCTCGCATGAAGCCGTAGAGCCCGTACGGGGACGGAGGAAGGACGGGGACAGCCTCCCAGCCACCAGTGGGGTAAGTGACGTTCTGTCTTTGTCATCATTACACCGTGGTTGGTTGAGGCTGTCAACTAAAACCCGCTTTCTCTGTCCCGGTTCCGGCGCGGTGCGAGAGGGAGCGTTGCCCGGAGAGGAATTCCTGCCCCGCCCACTCCGACTGCTGGAGCCTGGTTGAGGAAGGTAGCACTCCTGCGTGGGCGGCGACCCAAGGACGGGGATGTCGCTTGGGGGGGGGGTGACGAGTCGGCTGCCTCCCCTCTTATTGTCATCACCACCCCGTCCCGTATTCGCCGCCCTTCACCAGGTTCCCGACGGGAGTGGGTGTGTGAGAGAGGAGGGGCGCTGAAACAGCCAGGGCTGGCGGCGTGTGATGAGCCGCACCTGATGTGAATAGAGCCTCATCACCGCCGCCGTTTAAATGCCGAGCGCGCCTCTCCTCGGGAGACCGTTCTCTTCCCCGTGCATGCACGCTGGTGTCCTCGTGGGTCCAGGAAGGGAGCGTCGAGTAGGAAGACTGCCGCACCCGTTAGACGGCCGACGGGCCAGGATGCCGGGCCGTCGAGTCCCCCAGAAGCTCCGGGGGCTCAGGAGTAGGACGTCGCCGCTGGAGGAAGCCGCCGCCACTCGCTCCCGGACCCGAGAGGGGAGCGCGTGCGGCCACCGGACTCCGCCCCTTCCCTGGACCCTTCCCTTCTGAACACTGCCCTCCTTCACAAGCCCCGCAGCACAACGAGGACACCAGATCCCTGTTTATTTTGGACACTATATTTTAATATTTTTGTTTAATAAAAACCTCTCCGAGGCCTGACGCCACGCCCACTGTGTCTGTCGTTTGCTCCTCCCACCACACACTTTTCTGAATGGAATCGAATTTCCCACTATTAATAAGTTGTCTCGTGAACATTCAAATTGAAGAAAATCTATAGCATCTATGAAATCTGGTAAGACCCCAGGGCCTGACGGGTTTCCGACTGAATTTTATAAAGTCTTTTCTAATTTGCTAAGCCCAATTTTACTTTTGGTTTTCTCAGAAAGTCTTCAGAATGGTTGTCTGCCTGCAAGTCTCTATCAAGTGACTATTTCGCTGCTCCTAAAGAAAGACAAGAATCCACTAGAATGTGGTTCATATCATCCCATCTCTCTGCTAAATTGTGACTATAAGATCTTAGCCAAACTTTTATCTATACTTTTTGAAAATTCTGTGGATCAAATAATTTCACCTGATAAAACAGGTTTTATCGTTTGATCAGGCGTTTGACCGTGTTGTATGGAACTAACTTTTTCAGGTCTTAGGAAAATTTAGATTTGGCCCCATATTTACTTCTTGGATTAAACTTTTATATGCAGCCCCTAAAGCTTCTGTACGTACTAATAATGTCTTTTCAGAGTATTTCAATCTACAACGGGGCCCATTGTTGTTTGCTAAAGCCATTGAACCCCTTTGCAACTGCCCTACGGTCCAGTGCACAGGTTTGTGGTATCACTCGTGTAGAAACAGTGCATAAAGTTTCTTTATATGTTGATGACCTTCTTTTTTTATCTAACCCTCTCACTTCTATTCCTCAAACTCTTTCTATTCTAGATACCTTTAGTAGTTTCTCAGGATACAAACTAAATTTCTGTAAAAGTGAACTGTTCCCAATGAACTCATCTTCCCTTCAGATATCATATTCCGATTTCCAATTCAAGGTTATCAGGAATCGTTTTAAATACTTAGGGATTCAGGTGACCCATAAATATTCTGACCTGTTCAGTGCTAACATTAGTCCTCTCCATAATCATGTTAAGTCTCTCTTTGTGTCATGGAAATGTCTCCCTCTATCTTTGATAGGAAGGGTGAATGTTATCAAAATGAATGTTCTTCCTAAATTGTTATATCTTTTCCAGTGCCTTCCTATATTTATCCCAAAATCCTTTTATACAGTTTTGCAGCAGGATATTTCTTCTTTCATATGGAATAAATCAAAACAAATTAATAAAAGTCATCTTATGAAACCAAAGTGTTTGGGTGGCCTGGCTCTGCCAAATTTTCAAACTTATTATTGGGCAGTGAACATTAGGAATTTGTTATATTGTGTGCAGCAGGATCTACAATTAAAGAAGTCTCAGTGGGTAATGATGGAAGCAGCCTCTTGCATTCCAGCAACTTTAACATATTTACTAAGTGTACCAGTTCCCTTTAAAGGGGTCATTGGATGCCCATTTTACACAAGTTGATATGATTCTTTAGGGTTGTAATGAAACGTCTATAACATACTTTTGTTAAAATTTCTCAATGGTAGTGTAAAAAACACCACCTTTACCCTGTAAACATTAGCTCTGTTTTCAGCATGCCATTTTTTTAGTCCATGTTGCTTTAAATGCTAGTGAGCTCTGCCGACTCTGCCCCTCTCTTCCTTGGAGTGACGAGCAGACCATTGATATGTGTAGAATCCCTATTCGACCGCTCCAGATACGTTGAATATTCAAAGATATACAAGCGTATAACTTGCTGTCATAGACGCACACAGTCAATGCACTCAAAGATTCGCAGACGATTCCAAAAATGGCGGATGGCTAAGATATCGCGGCCCGTAGAAACAGTCGATAATGAGGCATCTAGATATTTTATTTTATTTTATCTAGATACTTATTGAGTGCAAAATAAATGTGTGTTGGAAGTGTGTGTACACATCCATCTTATAATGATAAAAATGCACGCAATGTTTTTTTTTAAAAAGACCCTTGTATTACAGGGCCGTTTTTTTTGTAATATTTCTTTTCCACCCTCTCTGATGGACGGGGCTTTAAACATCTGGAGGGAACATGGTTTAGCTACAGTTGGTCAACTATACATAGCTAACAATTTTGCATCCTTTACACAACTTTGAGAGAAATTTGACTTACCCATTTATTTAGATACTTTCAGATACAGAACTTTATTCGTAAGCAGTTTTCTAACTTTCCCTTTTTGCCAAATAAAAATATACTTGATGATATTTTAGACCTATATACATCTTTGAAAGGGGTTCTTTCTAACATTTATACTATAATTAACACAAAACAATCCCCCTCAATGAATGCCCACTGAAGGCGCTCTGGGAGGAGGAATTTAATTAGATGCTTGAGGAGAATACCTGGGATCTAATTCTTGCCCGAATACACTCTCATTCAATTTAACCATTAGTCCATTGGTCTAGAACTAAATTAAACAAAATATTCCCTGATTTTGACCCAACCTACCTTTGCTGCGCAACTAAACCAACTATGTTATTGCATTCTTTCTGGTCCTGTCCGAAACTGCCTGATTTCTGGAGGAAAGTCTTTAGATGCTTTTCTGTTATTTTTTCTTTACAATTAGACCCCAACCCCTTAACAGCATTGTTTGAAAAGCCAAAACTTTTTTTGAAAGTCTGGAGCCCTTTTCTCGAATATTTTAAGGAGACAACTGTATCTTAATTTTATTTGTATTATTTGTTTATTTTATCCCTTTTTTATAGCATTTTATATATATATATATATATATATATATATATATATATATATATATATATATATATATATACACTGTATATATATAATTTTTCTCTTTCATCTTTTTCTTTACATACTGTATTTTAATGTATAGCTTTTTTCTAGATATGCGTTTATCTTGTTTGTATTATATTACAATATTTGCCTTAAACTTTCTGTCTGACCTAAAATGAACCAAATAAAAAAAAAGATTATTTTTCAAATACTGTACATTATTGTAGTTATGCCTCTCTCAA
This sequence comes from Barbus barbus, assembly GCF_936440315.1. Lineage (NCBI taxonomy): Eukaryota > Metazoa > Chordata > Actinopteri > Cypriniformes > Cyprinidae > Barbus > Barbus barbus. Next base: position 4,279,852 of record NC_136717.1, read on the forward strand.
ACACAGTTTTCTACAAAGCCCCTCCTTCCAACAAGGAGATGCAATTAGGAAGGACAAATAAAGTGCTTTTGCTTTCACATAGAAACACACAGCGTCTCCCTGACATGGCTACATCAACACTACTGCGGTTACTGAAACCATGCTTTCTTTGCGTGAACATTTGGACGGCATTACGCAAATATTTCCACATCGTGACGAAGACGTGGGGGCTTGTTTGAATGAGCCGTTTTAGGGGTCATGGATGAGTCTTAACTTTTATAAAGAATATCTCTTTGGGTTTGAGACTTTAGTCTTTGCAACTTTAGGGATCTCATCTATGCACGAACAGCTTGTAACACTCCAAAGAGAGAGGAAAACTTGAAATCACATCATATGACCCTTTAAAGGGTCAGTGCAATGTTCTAAGCAAAAGTGCTGTTCCGAATTCAAATAGAGAGTCAGTAAACATACGATTTGATTCAAATTCACACCATGCATGTCTGTGTCTCCTTGATAAAAACAGAACACCACACAGGCGACGAGGATTGAAATCTACGTGCAGAAACAGAGCGGCAACACTTAACGCTGACAAACACAACAGAGGACGATAAACATGCCTCACGCATTTCCAGCGTTCAATCTAGAAAGTGAACCACACTCTGTTGGACCAGATGGGTGCAAAGATTCAACAACTGTTACTACAATGAACATTAGCGGCGACACAAGGTCAAGGCTCTGCTGTTGCATCTGTCTGGAGAAAAGGTACACGACATATGACACACTTGCCGAAGCAGCTGATAAATATGCAGTACTATATTTGTACTTCCCCCCCCAAAAAATGTGCAGTATGAAGTGTATGTATTCAGAAATGCAACACAACAGCCAGGAGAAAATCTAGACACATTCCACACATAACTTAAGATGCTCGCTAAGAACTGTGAATTCACTGACATCAACAGAGAAATAAAAGCACAAATTTTTCAAAGTTGCACATCATCCATTCTTTGCAGTTGTGCTTTGAGAGAACAAGACTTTTAAAATATGGAAGGACCCTTGAGATTTCAGAACTGCAAGCATCAGGTATTGAAAATGGCTCACAAGTAACTGAATCTGTCACAACCACAAACAATTAAAAAAATCAAACAAAGAACTATGATGACAAATCAACACACCCAACTACGAAATGTAGAAATTGTGGAGGTATTGTTCCTTACAAAACAGTCTGTCCAGCAAAAGGAAGAATTTGTAATGCTTGTGGTAAACGCAACCATTTTTCTAAAGTGTGCCGCTCATCCGCCAAAATCAAGAGACATATAACACAAAGATGCAAGCACACTGTGCAAGAAAAACAACACAACAAAGTTCATCAGGTCAATGCAGACGTGCAGCACAAGATGCAAGATTTTTATTCATCACATACACAATTATACAAAGTATAACCAGCAGTGAAATGTAAGTCAGGTCCGCTCCAAGAACAGTGCAATTGTATAGTATACAAATATTCCGAATATGTGAGTTCAACAAGTCTAAAATTAAATTTTTCGGATTTGTCTTCTCAGAGAGTGGCATATCTCATCAGGGCATTGTGAAAACAAAGACCCTCCTAAGAGAGAAGGTATGGTTTCCTGACATGGATAACAAAGCTGAAGTTATGGCAACAAACTGTCTTGCCTGCCAAGCCAACACACCAGTAGCACATTCTGAGCCATTGCAAATGTCTAAACTTCCTGAAGATGCCTGGCAAGAGGTCAGTGCCGATTTCTATGGTCCTCTGCAAACTGGTGAATACATACTAGTCATCATAGATTAATATTCTCGCTACCCAGTGGTAGAAGTTCTTTACTCCATCACAGGAAATGCTGTGATCCCTGTAATGGATAAAGTTTTCTCAATGTTCGGCATTCCAAAAATTGTGAAGACGGATAATGGACCTCCTTTCAACAGCGATCGTTTCAGCAAATTTGCAGAGTACCTTGGATTTCATCACCGTAATATTACACCATTCTGGCCACAGGCAAATGGTTTCGCGGAACGATTCATGTAAACCCTGGGCAAATCGCTCAGCATTGCAGGAACCGTACAGATGCTGTGGAGACAGCAACTGTGTATCTTTCTAAAGGTGTGTTCACACCAGATGTGAATGAAGCGTTAAGCGCAAATGATTTACATGTTAAGTCAATGCAAAAACGCGAATAGACATCCTGCGGCGCGAATGATGCGGCGCGAATTGAGCGTTTCGGGCGAGTTTAAAAATCTGAACTTTGGCGGATATTCACGCCGTGTTAACCAAACAGGAGCTTGCTCTGGTAGTAACGTGATTACGACGTAGCGAGCGGAGGCAGAAATCCGAAACAACAATGGGAGGACAAAATCATCGTCACTGTATGTGGATACCCGGAGCTGTACAATACATCTTCGTACTTTTATAGAAACAGGAATAAAAAGGATCTTGCTTGGAAGAAAGTGAGAAGTCAGAAGTGAGAAGCCCCTCCCTGACGCGAAGTCTGTTGTGAAGTGAATTTCACGCGTGAATGAAGCAAGTAAACTAAAATGTTCAAGCATCCAACTACGCGCGAATAGCATGATTTATTCGCGCAAGTCGCATCTGGTGTGAACACACTATAAGGGAATATCATGCAACACCGCATAGCACCACCAACACTTCCCCAGCTGAGCTGATTTTTCGCTGCAAGATGCACATAATAATCCCAAATCTAGCCACAGAAACACCTGTTGCGTCTGATCATGATCTGCAGAAAAGGGACAGCGCAGCCAAAGCAAAGATGAAAGCATATGCTGATTCTCACCAACACGCTTCCTCTCACACTCTGCAGATCGGTGACCAAGTACTACACCAGCAGCCTAAACAACATAAACTCACAACACCTTATAACAGTGGTTTTCAAACCTGTCCTGGAGGACCTTCTGCCCTGAACATTTTTATGTCTCCCTAATCAGACTCACCCAATTTAGTTATTGCAGTCTCTACTAATGAGCTGATGAGTGGTGTGTTAGACGAGGGAGACATACAAAATGTGCAGGGCAGGGGGTCCTTCAGGACAGGTTTTTAAAACCCTGCCCCATAATGCTGTACCACACACTGTAACCATGACCAAAGGCTCCCTGATTACAGCTGCACGAGGTAGTCATTCCATCACTTGGAACTCATCATTCTTCAAAAGATTCCTCCCTCCTCAGAACGCTGTGCCATGTGAGCGTGGTAATGATCTTCCACAAAGTGAGACATCACCAAGAAACCCAATGCGGAGAAACAGACAGCCTCCTGGCCAAATTCCCTCCACTGGCCCTTATCAATCATGGCCTCCTAGTAATCCCTATCCACTTGATTGGCTCTATGACCCTCTCCTCTCCACCTGTAGCTGGTGTGTGGTGAGCGCACTGGTGCCGTTGTCCTGTGGCTGCCGTCGCATCATCCAAGTGGATGCTGCACACTGGTGGTGGTTGAGGAGAGACCCCCCCCCCACATGATTGTAAAGCGCTTTGGGTGTACGGCAATACACAATAAATGCACTATATAATTGCATCATTCATTCATTCATATCTTTCAGATTACCGTTTAAAGTACCACTTCAAAGTGTGGACTCAATAGTTAATGTAAAACACGGAGTAATCCAGCCTATATCATTTAAATACCAGTCTTTGAAGTAACTATTATATTGATGTTTGTTCTGTTTAGAGTTTGTGTTTTTTGAATGAAAAAAAAAACTAAAATGATTGTCCAATACTCACCAAATACAGACCAAATGTAGTTTTTTTTTCAAAGTTGTATAGTGTATAGTCAACAGATTATGCAAAAGAAACCTCTTCAGCATGATACAGACCCCACTGCTAAATTATTCTACAATTTACGAGGCTACTTGCCACATAAGTAAATAATTGAACACAATAACAGACCACTAGATGGTGAGATTGATTGCATGGTTCTGCAGTGATGCTGTCTGCAGTGGATGCAGCGTAAAATGATGTACCCTATTGACTCGCAATAAAATCATATATAATCAAAATCATACTTGGCGTCACCTATTGTTGTGGGTGTATTATTGACATGTCAAAGTCTAGAGCCTGAATATAAGACGACCGCGTTTTTTTCAGATGTAGTTCCAAGAAAAAAAACATATTACCGTATGGTAACCCTTGTTCCCTGATGGAGGGAATGGAGACATTGTGTTGAATGTAACGACACTAGACACTACAATCCATCCTGCTCCCTAAGGTCACAAAACTCTGGACTCTTGGTAGTTTCTAGGATAGCAAAGTCCACTAAAAGAGGTAGAGCTTTTTCACATTTGGCTCCCAAACGCTGGAATAGCCTTCCTGATAACATTCGGGGTCCAGACACACTCTCTCTGTTTAAATCTAGATTAATGACATCTCTTTAGCCAAGCATTCACATAATCTCATAACATAATCTCAATATCTCATAACCTTGTACTTCAATTACATCTGATCAAATGCACATTTTCATTCTTTTGATTGGGTTGAACACATAATTTATTGCTTAGTTGGAACAGCAGCTACGATCATTTTTCCTCTATTACCTTTCTCTGTTTCTGCCACGGGATTGGCATCCCATGGTAACTATAAATTACACAAGCTTCAATCTGGATCCAGCCCTTACAAAGACCTGAGATGACCGAAAACCTCGGACGAGATGATGCCATCCTCCCCAGAAGACCGCAGATGATGCCAACCCTCAGACAACATACAAAACTAACAAATTTTGCTATAAATTTGATCGCAACATATAATCATTGCTGTTAATAGTGTTAACAGTCTGTTCAGATTACATGACATTAACTAACTGCTTGATTTTTACCTTACATTTCTGCCATATGGACATCAACTTGAGATGACAAGCTATTATTAAATATGTAGAAATTTAAATTTTCTGTAAAGCTGCTTTGCAACGATTTTCATTGTGAAAAGCGCTATACAAATAAACTTGAATTGAATTGAACTGAATTGACACTAGGGGTTGTGCTTGGGAGCCCAAACAACTCTGACATACAGTAACTGAGAAAAGGCCCATGAAAATTGGTGTGCAGCTTTTGCATAGCTGGCCATGGGCCGGGACATCCGGGTAATAGGCCAGCGTAGCATCTGCTCACTTGTTCTGTTCTGAGGAGTCGAGAAGCATCTCACCCCACTCAGAGGCAGTTTGGAGTTGTGGTATAAGGGATACAACATCTCCATTCCCTCCATCAGGGAATGAGGGTTACCATACATAACCCTTTTAATTGTTCACTTTGATGTCGTTTCAAATGTAACAATATTAGGGGTCCATATACTAAACACCACTGCTGCAGAATTATATCACAAGTCCACAGGGGTGCAGATGCTGACAAGCCAACATGTCACGACCAAATGCACCTCTCCTCCACGTAACCTTCCAAGACGCCCAAGACTTAAGACCTTGCTCTCCAACATACAGGGGAGCTGCCATAAAGGCAGAGGTCCCCTCAGCTGGAGCCTTTTGTGTCCACCTATGGACTTACGAAGGAAGTACCACATAGGGAAGATTCTGAGGTGGCCTCTGCGTGAGGGGAGAACTACCAAAACACAGAACCTCACGACAGATCGAGTGTCTATCTAGGGGAAACACTAAGGGCCAGTTTTACTAACAGCTTGCGCCAGCGCAAACCGTCTTTTGGTATTAAAATAGTGCTGTCAGGTTTTACTAAAGACGCGCAGTGACGAATTAGTGCTGAAAAGGCGTGAACACAGCAATTTTTTCTCCTGACTTTATTGAATATGCATTTGTAGGAGTTTCCCTTTCAGACGCAAAAGTTATGTGAGGAGAGTATTCAAATGAATCACGCAACGCGTTTTACAAATAGTAATTTTAGGTTTTCAAATTACTGTTTTTTTGCGCCATTATTTAACGCCCAAAAAAAGCACATCTTAACCCTTTAGGCGCCAGGGTTTTTTTGGGAAAAATGCTGGATTTTGACATCAAGGTTTCAAAAGCTTGTGGCTTGAAATGGCTTAAAGATAGAGATCTACTGTAAAATAGAAAAATGTTGGGCATGACCGAAAGTTTATGTGGGGTGTAAATATACTCATCTAATTTGCATATTATGACGTCATCAGGGGCGGCCCTCTTGAATTTCATAATATTTAGGAAATAGTAGATATTGAATTGGTTTAATTTTTTTTTTTTTTTTTTTTTTTTTTTTGTCTTTTCTCCTCATTCCAAATAATCAGAAAAGAGGAAACCAACAATAAAACAGGAGAAAGTAATAAATTATTACTGTATTACTATACTATATAGTAGTAAAACGCATGTGAACAGTAGCCTACTTTTTGATCAGTTTATCAGTAATATTCAGGAAATAATAGATATTGAATGGATGTTTGAACTTATTTGCATGTTGTTGTTGTTTTTTGTCTTTTTATCCTCATTCCAAATGATCAGGAAAAGAGGAAATCAACAGTAAAACAGGAGAAAGTAGTAAATTATTATTATATTACTGTGCCATAGTAAAATACATGTGCCTATTTTTTGATCAGTTGACCAGCTATCTGCCCAATCAGGTATCTATGTGACAGTTTATAGTTCTTGAGAGTATGGTACCTCTCATTGCATGGCACAGCGCACAGACCTGCCCCAAACTGACTGCACCTGTACTGTCTGCCGGCGGCCCTTGGAGTACGCGCGATCAGAACAAACGACGCAATCTGGCCGATTATCAGAGAGCAACAACTCTCCTATGGACACTAAAGGCCATTGCACACTGACTCCGAATTTTTCGTCCGTCAAAAAACATTTCGGATCGGGTTCGATTTTTTGCGTTTTTCGCATCCGTGTAAAGCATTTTGAGATGCTTTGAGAAGGTGTTTTGACAATTCAGAGCCACCATACACAAGTGAAAGCCAAAATCCAAAATCGTGTCAGACAAATTAATACACTTCGTCTTGCAGCACAGAGCACTTTATGACAAACAAATTGCGGAATACAAAGACACAGAATATAAAGAACTGCTGTAGCCTATTTTTTTATGCCTGGTGCGCACCTTTCCGATGCTGCAGTTCGGTGTGTGTGTCTCTGTTGGTGTATCCATACCTCAGACAGTCTCTGTTCGGGATCAATTGGTTCACGGAAATTGGTGGTCTTTTTAATATGTGGATTCAGTATCGCTAGCAAAGTATCAAACTGAGGCATCCTGAAATAAACTTTGAATCTCTCGGGATAATCCCGCAGCTCTTTGATAAGGAGGTGGAACGCTCCTTCCTCTCTGCGCAATCTAAAGATTCGATGGACCTAATATTTCCTTTTTCTTTTTTTAAAAAGGGAGAGGACAACAAAATCATCCTCACTGCTTGAAGACATTTTGTATAGTTTTGCGAATTTTTTCGCAACGGATTAATTAAAACGCATCGGACTCAGTGTGCAAGGTCTCTGTGCGTGACGAATTTTTAAGATTGCGAATGCGAAAAAACGCATGCGAAAATTTCGGACTCAGTGTGCAGAGACCTTAAGACCACGTCCACCCCTGCCACCCCCATCCCCGTTGGGCAAAGTGTTGAAATTATCACTTGTTTGTGCTTTGTGAACGATCGCGCCTTGCGCAGCGGCACCATTGCGCGGAAAAGATGTACCGGGAGAAGCGCAATCATTAGACGGCCGATCGTCATTTCCAAAAGGCAAATATTCCCCTTCAGAGTCAGAATCGGCGAATGACATTTGCAACACATCCTCACAGTAAAGCTTTTTATTAGCCATTTGGCGATTTTCTCTCACAAATCTCACAATTTTCTCACACGCTATGAACTGAATTGCTTCCACATCAATGACACGATAGCTCACTTGCTCTGCTATTTCCTCGAACAATTGTGGTCTAGAATGGAAGTACTACATGTCTGCCATCTAGTGGAAGGGAATACAAATGAGATATTACAGCATATTAGGAACTACAGTCTGTTTCATGAAGTATGACGTCTTGTCGCAATTTTGCTTAGAGGGTTAAAACTATTTTGTGCTTGAAATGGCTTCAATTATTGTTGCTAGGAGTACTGTGGCTGATTTATTTCTTTATTGTTATTGTTTTACGCTAACTTGGGCTGTGCTTGGTACATTGCGTTGGTTGATATGTAAATGAGATGTTGCGTCTGTGTTCTTTAATTTGAGAGTTGTTAGTAAAATCACCCGCAGAAAGTTCCACGCCCATTGGCGCTGTTTTGGGATTGCACTCTCACGCTTATTTTCCCCTTTTTAGTAAAACTGGCCCTAAGCCTAAAGGGCAATTCAGTACACAATACACACATGGGGCTGCAAGAGGAGCTGCTACATGTGGAGCATTACCCAATACGAGAGTGCAACTCAACAACCTCGTAATGAGCTCTAATAGCGGGTTCCGCCGCTGAACTTCGCTAAGTCAAGTGCTTAAGTGATGGAAAGATAGTCCAGAGTCCATGAGAAGGAATCGAGCTGGACTGAATGAGTGCATATACCACCCGTAACAGGGGGGAGGCACTGTGAGCAAGCTCTACACCCTGCCAGTCTCCTGAGTCAAAGAACTGGCGTTTCATTCACAGATTACAAAATCTGGCAAATGTATTGGGTAACCCACAGCTCTACAGATATCTGCTAGAGAGGCACCATTTGCTAATGCTGCTGAAGAAGCCATGCCCCTAGTTGAGTGAGCCCTCACTCCCAGTGGGCAGGGTAAACCTCTAGCCTGGTAGGCCGCCCAGATCGCATCCACAATCCAGTGGGAGATCATCTGTTTGGAGATAGCATTCCCCTTCTGATACTATGCATTGGCCACCTACAATATCATACCTTGGACCATCAATATCCCATGGGATGACTCAATGCTTGGGGAAAAAAATAAAAAAAATAAAAGGAAAATATAAAGAAAAAGAATTCAAAACACTTTATTTAAACAAAAATCTCAAAATACACACATTCAAACCTGTGAAGTACAACCCGTCAACCCCCAATCTACTCAATAAACAAACAAAATCACAGCAAGAAAAGTATAATAATAAAGAGTATATAAATATATATTTACAATAAATAAACCCTCCCAGCAGCTAACGACCCTTATTGATTAGAAGGGAATTAACAACAGATAGTCAGTCTATGATAATCACTCGCAGTACTCAAGCTCAAACAAAATGCAGACAGATACAATCCAATGCATAACAAAAGGATTTATAAAACATTTATGTTTTATGATCCCAACACACAACCACACGACTTTTAAATCATTGTGGTATTAGCGCACAACTTGCACACATATACACACAATCACCCAGTCACATGCACTTGAGGAAAGCTGTGAATCTCTCCATAGCACAGCACCAGGATATGCAATGACAAGTTAACAAGCAGCAGCAAATCATCAGCGGACAGATTTCTATAAAATAATTAGGGTAAACGTACCTATTAAGCTCACACACCCATTAAGCACACTTCCATTTTTGAGATCAGATTATAAAAATAAAAAATAATTTATTATCCTACTGGATGTCTTAACCAATTGATATGTTTGTTACTATATACTTCCTATAATTTCAAGTCAATCAGATCATTGCACACTGAGATATGGGTTTCCATGTGTTCACTCTGTCTGGTGGCCATTTTGAAAGCTGCCTGAAAATTTTCACCAAAAGAGAAGCCCCTTAAATGTGCATTTTGTTTAGATGTGTAAGCCTTTATTTTGGCTAAGTTTCACTACTTATTGTAAAATTAAGAGATTAATGTTCAGACTTTTGCATATTATAATCTGGAACTTAGATGTGGGAAATAATTACATTAGATCCAAAAGATAGTTTTAGCAACACAGCGCAGATGCTACAGAACACAGTTAGCTGACTAGCTGTATAAGATTGTGTGCTTCGCTAACATATTACTTCACAGGCATTACTGGCTTGTACTTTTACATCCATAATATTATAAATTGACAGTTTATTGCTGGTCTGCGGTTTTACAGTGCTGTAATTTTTAAAGATTTCATATTATTTTAAGGTGAGTTTAAAGGGTGCACTACTATAAAAATCACAGCTTCAGTGTGACATCAATAAGTGTCATTTCATAGATATGGTTAATAATAATACTTAATACATGACCTAGCCTATTTATTTAGCACAAATCCTGTCATTTTAATAAATATTACATGAAATTCATAAAAAAAAAGTGCGGGCCAGCTGGCAGGCATCTTCACCAAGATCTTTAACCAGTGCCTCTCTCAGGCTGTCGTTCCATACTGCCTAAAGACCTCCACAATTATCCCAATCCCGAAGAAGAACACCATCAGCTGTCTGAACGACTACCGTCCAGTTGCACTCACACCTATCATTATGAAGGGCTTTGAGAAGCTGGTCCGGACCTACATAGTCTCAACCCTCCCACCCAGTTTCGATCCTTACCATGTCGCCTACAGAGCCAACAGGTCCACAGAGGACGCCATCGCCACAGCTCTCCACTCTGCTCTATGTCACCTAGAGCAGCGGGGGAGCTATATGTGACTGCTCTTTGTGGGCTTTAGCTCGGCATTTAACACCATCCTCCCCGACAGACTGGTGACCAAACTGTTAGACTTGGGAATATCTCACTCTACCTGCCTGCGGATTAAGGACTTTCTGTCCAATCGCCTGCAGAAGGTGAAGGTAGGCCACCACTGCTCCTCATGCCTTAGCCTCAGCACCGGCTCTCCCCAGGGCTGTGTGCTGAGTCCCCTTCTTTACACCCTCTACACCCATGTCAGTGTGGTGTATAGAAAACAACCTGGCTCTGAACATATTAAAGACCAAGGAACTGATTATTGACTGCAGGAGAAAGAAAACAGACATTCATCCCTGTTCATCAATGGGGACTGTGTGGAGAGGACCTCTAACTTCCAATTCCTGGGCGTTCACCTCGATGATGACCTGACCTGGAGCACCAACACCACTGCTACCATCAAGAAGGCACATCAGAGACTGTATTTTCTGAGAATTCTTGGGAACAATCAACTTGCACAGAAACTGTTGTTGTCCTTCTACCCCTGCTCCATAGAAAGCATCCTCACGTACTGCATTTGTGTGTGGTTTTCCAGCTGCACAGTCGCAGAGAGGAAGGCGCTCCAGAGGGTCGTCAACACGGCCCAAAAGATTATCGGATGCCCCCTCCCCTCCCTGGAAGACCGGTATAGTTCCCATTGTCTCAGGAAGGCAAATAATATTCTCAGAGATCCATCTCACCCCGGACACACTCACTTTGAACTGCTGCCCTCAGGCAGACGTTACAGATTAATGAAAACTCGGACTAATAGATTAAAAAACAGTATCTACCCCAGAGCCATAACTGCACTGAACACAACAAAGATTTAAACATTTAGTAATTATCTACTGTACACTTACTCTGCAATAAGATGGGAACGTGCAATGACCGGCAGGATTGTGAATGTAAATTGTGATTTAAAAAAAAAATATATATATTAATTAGTAAAACACATGAATTTAGAGTAGCCTAATGTTCGTGCTGCACTATTTTAATTGATCAGCACCACTCTGGTGAGGTTTGCTTGTGCTAGTAAGCACATCTTCCCTGCACTATTGAGTCGGTCGCGCGGCTCACTCCAATGTTACATTGCACTGTTTGGTTTGCCAAACTTATTGTTATGTTAAAGTTGCATCACCTTGTTTTTCTCGACGTTTCTCTGCTACCTCTGAGCATTTGTGTTGATCTACAAAGAAAAAGATAATAAACAATGTTAAAATATAAACAGAAGTTAGAGAGAAATATTAAGTGAGTTATTGTTACGTAGAATTTAAAAAAAAGTCTCTCAACAACATATTTTGCACTTCAGACCTCTGTAACAGCAACAGCATCTGTAAAATGTGTTTCTGTTTTGACTCTCATCCAGTGTATCCAGAATCTGTTCTGACGTCATCTTTTGTCACTGATTCACTTCTGCTGAACAAGAAGAAAAAGGTTTACCTTTCATTACACTAGTACTAAAATAGTGAAAACAGCAGTTCTACAAACATGATTAGTATTTAAATTGTGGCGCAAAGAACATCTGACTAAAGTAAAGTTTGGAGAGGCTGATTCATTGAGGACAGTTGGAATGGATTATTTGTTTTTAAAAGATTTTTCAAAAGGACACCACAGTTTCACAATAATCTCACAGCCTAGTTCGCAATAATCTCAGATTGACGTCTACAGGCAGAAAATCAGATTGTCATATGGCTTGAGCAGGCTTTACTCTTTCAGTTTAATCTCATAGTGTTTACATTGAAAGTGAAGTGAAAGTGAAAGTCGTGACGTATTGTCAAGTATGGTGACCCATACTCGAAATTGGTGCTCTGCGTTTAACCCATCCAAGTGCACACACACAGCAGTGAGTAGTGAACAAATGCACACACACACACACACACACCGTGAACACACACCCGGAGCAGTGGGCAGCCATTTATGCTGCGGCGCCCGGGGAGCAGTTGTGGGTTCGGTGCCTTGCTCAAGGGCACCTCAGTCGTGGTATTGAGGGTGGAGAGAGCGCTGGACATTCACTCCCCCCACCTACAATCCCTGCCGGCCCGAGACTCGAACCCGCAACCTTTCGATTACGAGTCCGACTCTCTAACCATTAGGCCACGACTTCCCACGGAAGTCGTCTTGGACAGACAGAGAAAGCAGGTGGTGAGATGGGCTGTGGCTTGTGGGTTTGTGAAGGCAGAAATATATTATATTGGCTTTAGCGACTGGATAAATAAGACACAATTAAATAATTAAATAAAACTAATGTCAGTTAATAACAAATAATCTTTCAATTTATTTGTTGAAACTAGTATAAGGTTTACCTTATTACTTCTAGGAAACTTCAGTTTATCTTTCCACAAGATAACGTCCATAGTAACATCCAACTCAGTCACTTGCATTTAACAATCTGTTGCACTTTATCCATTCATTGTATCCATTTAGTAGTTGTTAGTCACTCTTGTCTATCCCTTTGTTAATAAAACCCTTTTTTATTACACTTGTGTCTTCCTTGTGTTGATAATACAGTGAAAAGGCTCTACAAGTTAACGATATCTCACAAACCCTTCAGATTGGTCATACTAGAACCTCCTATAATTTAATTGTAATTCTTATTTATTGAACAATCTTCCATGATTGTTGTTTATTGTCAAGGTGCAATTCCTTGGCTGGTGCCCCATAAAATAGTATGACCAAAACTAAATATTGATATTAATATTTAAGCCCAAAGCCATTACACTGGTGGTGGTGCTACTTAAAGGGATAGTTCACCCAAAAATGAAAATTCTATCATTAATTACTCACCCTCATGTTGTTCCAAACCCGTAAGACATTCGGAACACAAATTAAGGGTGTATTCACACCAGGAAAGTCCGTTGGTTCACTTGCTTTGGTCCGGACCAAATATAATTTTTTTTTTTTTTTTTGGTGCGGTTCGCTTTCACACTGCCCTTTTTTCAAGTGCACCGGTAATTGTAAACAAAACCACACGTGTGCTAAGGTCATCAATTCATTGGACATAAATTCTCAAGCAGGGAAAAGCAGGAAGGTCGAAAACAGGCTAATCATGGAGATTTTTCATAGTGCAATTGTTATTATTTTACTGATTTTCTTTTATCAGCTACAAACGCAATATGCAGACACCTATGAACATCAGATGAGACAATGTCATCTATACCATGTTGTAACAAGGATTTTGCGAAGACGAAGAAGTGCTGCAAGACGGTTCTGACGGAGAGAGCATGCTTTTATGTGCGCCTACCATGGCATACTGACAGTAGCACTTTGCAGAACACGGATCAGGTATAAAGAAAGCGAAAGTGAAACCTAAAAAAAAACATGCATAGGAGAGCGATTGCAGGCTTTCGCACGTGTAAGCTAACTGCACGATCGCCCGAAAACACCACCCCCTGCTCAACGTGATTTGTGGCCCCTAGAAATTTAAATTGTTTATACAATTACAATCACTGCTATTATTATTGCATACTAATATGTGTAGGCATTTCATCACCCCTAATTACATGTTGCACTCTGCTTAGGCACACAGTGCTTTTTCACCATATTTGGTTCGTTTGGAACCAAACCGAGACCACCTCTTCAGCTGGGTCTTGGTTCAGTTGTTTGGTGCGCACCAGAGTGCGATTGCTGTATTCCCACCTGCCCAAAAGATCCGCACCAAAGGGGGAAACGAACCAGAGTTCGTTTTAATCGAACCAAACAAGACAGGTGTGAATACACCCTAAGATATTTATGCATTCTGAGAGCTCTCTGACCCTCCATAGACAGCAATGTAATTAAGATGATCAACGTCCAGAAGATTGTTAGAAGATCCTCCTGTAGCAAAGAGATCAGTAACATCTCTTTGCTACAGGACATCAGGGGTTAAACTGTAATTTTATGAAGCTACGGGATTACATTTTGTACGCAAAGAAAACAATAGTAATGACTTTATTCAACAATTCGTCTCCTCCGCATCACCCTAATGTCATTTTGGAGAGTATGTAAAATCCGTAAAATCTCCTTGCTACGTTTCTGGATGTTGATCTTGTTAATTATATTGCTGTCTACAGAGTGACCCTCTGAGAGATCAAAAATATCTTAATTTGTGTTCCGAACATGAACGAAGGTCTTAAGGGTTTGGAATGACATGAGGGTGAACTATCCCATTTTTGGGTGAACTATCCCTTTAAATTTAAAATCACTGCATTCAGTGGTGCCCTGTATTAGGCTAACATCTGATATCACTACAAAACGTTTTTATGAACGAACATGCAAATACCCAGGACACTGTTATGTATTATTATTACATTACCACTTTGTATATTTTCTTTTGTATTGTATACAATTTATTCATGCCTTATGGTGGAATTAATAGACAATGCAACGCTACTGGTATCATGTTTCATGTCAAAATGATCCTCACAACAACAACTGAGTCAGTTCAACAGCTAAGTTTAATGAAAATATTGTACATTTAACTAAATTAAACTGAGGTTTGGTATAAGATGTTCCAAGTAGTATAAGCCCTTATTACAAAGGTGGTGATGGTTCTGTTTAGGTGGTTAACTGACTCTTTTTGTAGCTTCATTCCCTTGGTTTCTGTCTCAGTTTCATTTATTCACTTGTATGTATGTGAGATTGTGTGCATGTTTGTTTGGACTAGTTAATGTGTGTTCATAAAACTTAAAATAAAGGTAAATAAAAAGTGAAAAGGTAAAGTTAAATAAAACTTTGTGCACATTCATATGAAAATTGATTACGTGGTCACCACTTACAAACAAAGTCCCTTTAATCTCAGTAATGATAGCTAAATAACTATTGAACTTTTCATGAAGGAATAAACTACAGTCTTAAAACATAAAATGAATGTATCTGATGTAATGTATCTGATTTCATAGAGTGAAATATGTTACACAATTGCAGTGTATCATACACAAAAAGACAAAAGCCAGTTGCATATCACCAAAAGTCATAATTTCTTAAATTTATTTTGCACATAAAAATTCATGCAGTTTGGAGTCACGTGACACGGTCGAGGTGGATGGCGGTGTAGTTTAACACCACTTGCAACAGCAGTTTATTTATTGTTTGGTCTCGTACTGTATCGCGTATCTTGTCAGTGTGTGCACTTGCTTGGCCATTTGTAGTTGATAAACAGGAAAGTGGGTTCAAGCGCCAGCAGAAGGCAGTGTAATGAAGTGGTCTTTAAGAGAAGCAGTCTATCAGCGGAAGTTTAAAATCAGCTCGCAAGTGTATTTACTTGTCTCAGTGTTTAGCGCATTTGCCGTTGCTAGGAAACGCTTATTTTGTTTACTGGGTTGAGAGTTGCTGAAATCGCGTTTGGTCTGGTACTGTATCGCGTATCTTGTCAGTGTGTGCACTTGCTTGGCCATTTGTAGTTGATAAACAGGAAAGTGGGTCCAGCTGAATTAAAATGGTGATTTGTTGGATTGGTATAAAAAAGGTTATTATACCGCGGCAGCGATTGCGGCAGTCGTCGGGTGAAGCCCTCTTAGTGTGAAGACCGAAGAGTGTAAAGACCATCAACTCTACCGTGCGACTCCACCGGGCAGGGACACCAGCAAGGGATAGAAGTATCGCTTTTTATTAAATTTTTTCATTGATATGTTTATTATTGAAATGTTGTTATATGCATGTGTCAATTTTATTTAATTTCTTTATTTTCTTAAATATGTGGGTAGATAGTATTTATAGAGTTGTAACTTTTAGTTTTAGTTACTTTTTCTTATTTGTAAGTCGCTTTGGACAAAAGCGTCTGCTAAATGACAAAAGTAAAATAAAGTTATAGATAATCCTTAGCGGGTAACTTGACAACTTTTCTTCTCTAAGATTCAGGGAAGTGTCTCAGGATTAAAAAAATGGCTTGTAGACAGAAAACAGTACAATCGAGCATAAAAAAAGGCCCTGAGAGGTGGCAATGCAACCCAAAATGGCGCTGGAGATGACAGCGCAGCAGTTTTTCCAGCGGATACTAACAAACCCCCTGTGAGCAAGGGGAACGTTGCTAAGTTGCCTATATCCTCCATTTATATAGTTAGTATTTTAACATACTAAAACATATGTCTGAGGAAATGCAAAGCTTGAATGACATTCGCAAGGCCACTACATCAATGGAAGGGAGACTAACAGCGCTAATGGAAAGAATCAGCTATGTTGAAGCGAGAGTGGAATTCCTAGAGGGAAACGACAGAGATCTACAATCCAACCCACCCGTTCGAAAGGCTGAAATAGAGGTGTATAATTTCTATATTTGGACTCCAGTTATCAGTTATCCGTAGAAATACAGTGCTGCGGGCAGTGATGACCATGTACCACATTCAACGAGCAGTCATGGACAAATGTACAAGTTCACAGTTTTGTCTTTTCTGTTTTTATTTGGCTTTTTTTTATATTTTTTGTCTGTTGGCCGAGTTCAGTTTGCACCATTCTGTTTTGGTTCCTGCAATAACCAGTAATGTACCTCATCTAACTGGCCAAGTCAATTCAAAATAGTTTTAATTTACGTCTTGCTACATGAAATGTTAAAGGTCTGGGGAATCCTATTAAAAGGAAAAAGCTGCTTAGCAGTCGTAAGTCTAGAAAACTCGATAATTGTTTAATTTTTTTTTACAAGAAGTTTCTTTAAAGCAGCAAAAAACAAACAAACAAACTTCTTAGAGATATCCTGAGTGATTTTGGAGACTATCTGATCATATGGGCGGGAGATATGAACGTGGTAGTTGATACTGTCTTAGACCGCAGCCAGGTAACATGCAGCCCCCTAAATCTTCAAGTCTTTATGCTAAAACGAGTGTATACATCTTCGGGCCTCATTGATGCTTGGAGGCTGCTTAATCCATCTGGCAGAGATTATGCTTTTTTTTCGTCTCCACGTATTGATTTTTTTTTTTATTCTAAGAATATTGTACCATCTGTGCTAAGCTGCACAATTGGCAACATACTGATTTCAGATCATGCACCAGTATTTTTGGACCTAACACCATTGGACACTATTCAAAATTCATACAGATGTAGGTTCAACTCCACTTTGTTACATCTTGAAGCATTTCCTGCCATAACCGATATGCGATCTCCTGATCAATCCCCAGCCGGGAGCAGTAAAAAACCGGTCAGATAAGATAGAAATTGATTTTAATGATCTTTTATCACAGGGACTTCAACGTCTCCAGAATAAGAAGGTCAAGAAGCAGAAGAAGAAGGAATGGAGGAAGCGGACCTAAAAGGGAACTGGAGGACCAAAAGATCTTCTTCAAAATGAGAGCAATTTTGAAGTTAATGAGGAAACAAGAATTGGTGAATAAAAGAATAATGAAGTTAATGAGGGAAATAATACTCAAGTTTCATGAATTTTCAGCTGAATTGCAAATGGTGACAAATGAATTAGAAACAATAGAACTTCAAACTCCAATCATAGACATGTGAATGCTAGATGCTATACAAAAAAAGTATGTGCTGTATATTTAAGAGCACGAATATTGATCGCTTTGTGGTTACAATTGTTATGTGGTTATTTTGTTTGTTTTGTAAGAGAGCGGTCAAAACTAGGAGATGCATTTTGCAACCTGCTTGCAAAATGGAATTTCTAGCTGAGACCGAGACTTAAGGTGTTCCTCACACCTTCTAGAGGTGTGATATAGTGGTTCAGACAAGTTTATACAAGATTCTTATATGTTTTCTAAGGTGTTGATGCTTTCCTTATAGTTTAAAATAGCAATATACATGCTTGCTATCTGAAGATGTTATAATTTTTTCTGTTGAACTTCCGACCCTGCCTTGTGCGGCTTCTGTAGCAAATGTTACATTTCCTGCCTGCACGAGCAGAGGAGGCAAACACAGGCAGGGGGAGAAGAGGGGAAAGTGTTGGTAGTTTTGTTATGTGATTAATGCAAATGATATGCAAGGCTATAAAATGCTGAAACAATGAATGTACGAGGACGACATTCGTGGTGAAGATCTTTTACTCGCTGTTATTTTTGTCATTTGCTTATGAGTTTTTTTTTTTTATAAAACACAACCATTGTATTGGTGATTCGTTAACCCCTTTTAAACAAGTCTCTGATTGATTAATAAATAATAACTAGTTATCGGAACCTGAATAAAATCCTTATTACGAGTTCCAAGAGGCCATGTTTATATCGCAGGTTAAATATCAACAGAAAAAGTCACTTGTCCAGTCAGATTTGAGGATCAGCGCTAACTGTTATATATATATATATATATATATATATATATATATATATATATATATATGCTAACAATAGCCTAACGATTTTATTGTCAGGTTTATTGTCTGTTATGTGGACCGTTATTTTGTCATTTACTTCTGTTTACTGCATTTCCTGTTTCAACGCGATTTAGTTTCAGTTTCATTGGTTTCTGAATATGACCTCCTTACATACACACAAAGATTGTATATATAGGCTATATGGCGATAATACCGCATATCGTGCTATTGAGCCACTCAAAATTACCGCAAGGGAAATTCCTTCACCGCGACAGCCTTAGATATAGGATGAGTTTCATACAGGACTTGGCAACTGGACAACCTTGGATTATGTTGATGTGATTATTCATATAATGAGTTTTGTGCCATACAAATTACAGGAGTTTTACTGGAGGCGAATGTAGTAAACATATCAAATACACTATGATTTTTTCATAGAAAGATTAAAAATAAAGGAAAAGATTTAAATGGGATGATAGTGGGATAGAATGGGAAAATACGGGAGAATCCTGGGAAAATGGGATGGTTGACAGGTATGTTTATCTTTCCCCATAAACAGTTAATAAATGGTGTTTTTGAAACCACAGAAGAAAAATCCAGAAAACCAAGAACCATTTTAGGAAAACAAAGAAACCCAGTTTGACCGGTTTGTGATGAAACTCAGTTTACAGCTGGATGGTTTCCAGAAAGCAGTTTTATGTCTTTGGATCATGTTTCAGTGTTACTTCACTTCAGATAAATGTCTCTAAACTTAAGAGGTTTTCAGTACATACATGATTGTTTCACACACTTAAGTGTGAATTCATTATAAATCATTATTATGATATAAAGCTGTATGTCTTCCTTTTCCAATCTCACACCTCATGGATCTATGTTAATTCTCTACATATATTACTTTAACAAATAAATGTCCTATATTTATGATATATTTATATTTCTAATGTAGCTAATATAAGTTAAATACAGTTAACTTTAGAAAAAGAGTTGTAATAGAGTAGAAATTCTGCTGATTTCATTGAATGAGCCTGTCATAGAGTTTACCAAATAGACACCTCATTACTGCAAAACTGACTGCAGACACATGACGCTGCTGTGTTTTTTTTTTTTTAGTTAAGAGCATATGTAAGAAACAAACTACTAACCAGTAATGTGAGAAACACCATGTGACTATCAGAATGAGCAGCTTTCTGTGATTCACTTATAAGACACACTTGATCATCTGTTTGATCACGGCATAAAGAGGTTCAAATTTAATGACTTCAGCACAACATTAAAATCTCAGAAGCTCAAATTGACCAATGACACAAGAAAACACATGAAAGCACGAAACGTGAAATACTCACCTAAAATAATATTTGCAGATCTTTCTATTGCCTCCTCTAAACTGCCTTGTTCAACAGCAGCTCTGAAATTTCTTTCATTTCTATAAAACAAGAGAAACTGGTATTTAGGTGGAGACTTAAGAATGACAGTCACATTTCAACACACACACTCACTCTGATCTGGTTTATTATTCAGAAAGATTAATTCTCAGGAAACTGCTGAATATTTTAGAAGTGGTTTTACACATATTCAAATATGTGCTGTGGACATTAAACATGAAAACTGGATCCTGAATGAGAATCTTCTGTACAATCTCATCACAACATTGCCTTTTCAGTAGGTGTTTGTCAATTAAACTTGCTGAGGAGTTGAGCAAGAAACACCTGATCAAACTTACCTGTGAAATGCACCAATTAGTATGCAGATGCCAGTTTCTCGAGATTGAGGTCTCTGCAGAGCAAAAGTCGGCTTTATGACTATGTAGGTGTGAAAATAATACCTGACCCCACCCCTAAACTTACCTGTCACTATGACGTCAGCCAATCAGGTAACATGGTCGAAAATGCCCCTCTGTTTTGGCCTCGCCCACCAATCTGATAACTCCCATTACTTTCCTGCAGAGACCTATGTGTAACAGCAGTCCACTGGAGGTGAGTTTAATATTAAGGTGATGGAGTGCGTTGTGATTGGGTAAATGAGCCTGACCGATCTGTGACAATATGAGAGTACACTGTATCATGATCAATGCTACGAGTCTAAGTATGTTTAGAACATGTTTATAATTAATAGCCTACTCTGTTTCTCAGATATAAAATATCCACTTTTACAAAAGTGCATCCTTTTGTAGTTCACAGCATATGTGAGTCTATGGCTGCAGAATCATAACAGCTACTATAAAATCATACATACTAGGTTATATGACTACAAAATCATAGTTGTCTTTAATTCCAGACTACAATGTTTGAAATTGATGGGCAATTCATTGTATTTAAATTTCTTTCTGCGTGATGATGTTTTCATGCTCTATATAAAACAATAAAAGTAATATGAGAGTACATTGTAACATGATCAATGCTAAGAGTCTAAGTATTGTGACGAGCCGGCTGCCTCCCCCCTTATTGTCATCACCACCCCGTCCCATATTCGCCGCCCTTCACCAGGCTCCCGACGGGAGTGGGTGTGTGAGAGAGGAGGGGCGCTGAAACAGCCAGGGCTGGCGGCGTGTGATGAGGTGCACCTAATGTGAATAGAGTCTCATCACCGCCGCCGTTTAAATTCCGAGTGCGCCTCTCCTCGGAAGACTGGTCTCTTCCCCGTGCATGCACGCTGGTGTCCTCGCGGGTCCAGGAAGGGAGCGTAGAGATGGGAGACTGCCGCACCCGTTACAGCTGACGGGCCAGGATGCCGGGCCGTTTAATCCCCCAGAAGCTCCGGAGGCCAAGGAGTAGGACGAAGCCGCTGAAAGAAGCCGCCGCCACTCGCTCCCGGACTCGAGAGGGGAGCGCGTGCGGCCACCGGACTCCGCCCCTTCCCTGGACCCTTCCTTTCTGAACACTGCCCTCCTTCACGTACCCCGCAGCACGGCGAGGACACCAGATATCCTGTTTATTTTGGACACTTTTTCCCCTTGGACACTATTTTGATTATTATTGTCTAATAAAAACCTCTCCGAGGCCTGACGCCACGCCCACTGTGTCTGTCGTTTGCTCCTCCCGCCACAGTACGTTTAGAACATGTTTATGATTAATAGCCTACTCTGTTCAAAAATAGATTTTAATAACGTACTAAACAATAATAATTAGTTTCTCAGATATAAAATGTATTTTTTTTGTTTACGATAGTACAAAGCATGCAGGAGTCTATAAAACATATATATATATACATACAGTATATATGTATATATATATATATATATATATACACAGTATATATGCTCCTGATATTAACATGCTCACAAATGTTTTTTTTTTTTTTATTGAATCAGGTACCTGAACCACAGATGAATCCTGATAACTTTCTTCAAACTGTTTTTCTCTGAGAGCACTGTACCAACACCAGATGTTCAACTACACTGATATTCTATGGTAAAACAAGATCCTTGACTACTGATTTTTTTTTTTCTTCTTGAATCCATGGACATAAGTAAATATCAGGTACTTGTTGAACAGAATCTGTTGCAGGAATTAGTTAGTCTATTCACATCTCTGTGGATAGATCAGTGTGCACAATAATGTGTCTTTGACCTTCAAATAATTAAAAAAATACATTCTTTCAGTCTCCTCACACTCTGTCTTACCTGCCTCAGTCACAGTCACGCTGATGGGCCATTAGGGGAGGGCCCTTTGTCTTTCAGGTGAAAATTACTTAATATTCAAGGCCATTACCACTCCCTCGCATATTGGCTTTCAATCACAAAACATGTTGTTACGTGTTTGATGTTTAAAAGGGATGATAGCGTAACATTTAAGTAAGACAAGAGCCGCTGAGCGTGAGGCAGATCAAAAGATGACAACAACCAGGTACGTTTAAAGGTATTTTACTGAATTGCGTCATAAGTGTACAGGCATTTAAGTGACAAAGAGACACATTGTGACAAATAGCAAACGACAAAAATGAGTGTCACCCAAATTAAAGAAATAAACAAAACAAAACAGCCTTACGTCTAACCCCTAAACTAATTAAAAATAAATAAGAAAAGAAACCCGAAATCTTCAGCGTATACGACGCCCTAACTAAACTCAATTAAGCTAGAAAGAAGCAAAAGTACATAAGTGGCATGACACACACAATCCTAAACTAACAGCGTACAACCTAAACTCAAAAGAACAAAACAAACAGAATCATGGCCGTTGACTAATTATTCAAATTGTCACCTAGGGCATTTATGGTAAACGAATTCGATGCACAGAAATCACAGAAGGTGCATTCTTACTTTAAACTTGGCATGTAGTACTAAAACTCCATACGGACAGAATAATCTCTCTCTGAATTCGATATAAGTCAATAGCCAAAACCAAGATCTATAAATAGATCAAATTACACTGCACAAAGGCAAAGCATTACTTCGAAATCAGGATACTTTAAGCATTTGAAGATACTGATGTAGCACACCAGACTGACAAGCCGCGTTGGAGCACAAGGTACGCTGGCAAAGCGCACACACACACTCTGAGCTCGAGGCCTCAAATGCAGCCGGCAAATCAGCGGATTGGCAGACAGGATGACGTCATAACGATGACTGACAGTCTGGTCAGCCAATAAACACAGACCTAAGAATGAGTAAGAAATAACACAGAAATGGGGAGTAAGAAAAAAAACAAAATATACACGAAGCACACGTGGAACGTAACACATGTCTTTAAAAATTTAAATCAATATATTGTTTTCTGTGAATGAGTAAGCAGAATGATTTTCACATAATTGTTTAGTAAATATTCTAGCCTACAAGACTGATTACTCAAAAGTCTTATTCAGGACTATTTAGTGTGGCTTTTATGGCCTACATTTTTTTCCCCAAAACTTACTTAACCACGCATAATATTTTTTTTCTAAAAAATGCAAACATGTACATCCATCTTGGTCACATATTATTGTAGCACAGTTTGTGCTGAATACAAAAAAATACATGTTGGTCAATAGTATATGTGAAGTGAGTGAAGTGACATTCAGCCAAGTATGGTGACCCATACTCGGAATTCGTGCTCTGCATTTAACCCATCCAACGTGCACACACACAGTAGTGAACGCACACACACCGTGAACACACACCCGGAGCAGTGGGCAGCCATTTTATGCTGCAGCGCCCGGGGAGCAGTTGGAGGTTCGGTGCCTTGCTCAAGGGCACCTCAGTCGTGGTATTGAGGGTGGAGAGAGCGCTGGACATTCACTCCCCCCACCTACAATTCGTGCCGGCCGGAGACTCGAACCCACAACCTTCGGGTTACAAGTCCGACTCTCTAACCATTAGGCCACGACTTCCCCTTATATACCGTATATTATAAGTAGCTGAAATAAGCACAAATATCAGGGCATGTCAAAACATCTCAAGGGCCCCAAAATCACCTCAGACCCCAGAGGGTTAACCACACGCACCTGCAAGTCATCAACTCCCTCATCAGCCAGCATTTATAAGCACACGCCTCACTTCACTCAATGGCCGATCTCGTTCAGACATAGTGGACTCTCTCCATGATATCCTACCGATACATTGAGATACCGGCCTTGTTTACTTACCTGTTGTGTCTTCTCCAGAGTTACCGTCTGCTCCTAGCTCCAACGTTCTCTCCAGTCTCCATCGCATTGTGGATCATCTCCATACTCATCATCTGAGGTGTGTGCTTACTTCCATCTCCGTCCCATGATCTCCTGCGAAACAAGAATCAAGGTTACAAGCTTCTTCAAGTCAAGAAACCCTTCATCACTCAGGACACTCACCTTTCATCTGCACCGCACCTATTGCTGATAATAAACTCACCTGTTATACCTTTATTCCTTTGTCCGAGGGTCATTCCGTGACAGAAGATCGGACCTACAAAGGAGTCAGCATCATGAGTGCACCCGACCCGTTCCAGGAGATCGTGGATGCCCTCAAGCGGGTTCTCACTCCACCACCAGTTCCACCCGTACCGCCGGACACCAGTAGCATCATTCCTTCTCCTCCGGTAATTTCCAGTCCCATGGCCAAACCAGCGCCCTTCTCTGGCTCAGCAGAGAAATGCAACGGATTCCTGCTTCAATGCTCACTGGTTCTGGAGATTCAACCGCAGCTATATCCAACCGAAAAAGCCAATTAAATTTCTGATTTCCCTGCTGAAGGGGCGAGTGCTACAATGGGCTGAAACCATATGGGCACAAGCTGGTACTGTAACCCTTTCCTTCGATAATTTTGTTGCTCATTTCAGAGAAATGTTTGGCAGACCGGCAAGTGACACCACTGTTAGTGAACAACTCTATCATCTCCGCCAAGGCTCCCTTCCTGTTAATGATTATGCTCTGAAATTTAGAACCCTTGCAGCGTCCAGCGGCTGGAATGAGCGCTCGCTCTTCACTACTTACCGACAAGGCCTCGAACCACGGTTGCAGCTCCAACTCGCAGCCTACGATGACTCCTATGGTCTGGAAAGGTTCATACAGCTTACATTTACATTTATTCATTTAGCTGACGCTTTTATCCAAAGCGACTTACAATTGCTATATATGTCAGAGGTCGCACGCCTCTGGAGCAACTAGGGGTTAAGTGTCTTGCTCAGGGACACATTGGTGTCTCACAGTGGATTCGAACCCAGGTCTCTCACACCAAAGGCATGTGTCTTATCCACTGCGCCATCACCACCCCTCGGAGCTTATCTATCCGATGTGCCAATCGCATACAATCTTGCTTTGAAGAACAGCTGCAATCTTAATATACTCCACTCCTTCGCCGGCCAGACTCCATCAGCCCTCCAGAACCAGGTCAGGAACCCATGAAAATTGATAACACTCAACTGTCCTATTCAGAGCGGCAGAGACGGCTGACCCTTGGTTTATGGGCATGGGATCGCTACATGCCCAATCCATCCACCAAGACCCATGGTGAGTGTCATTTAAGCCTGATATATTAAATATGCAGCCCCTCACTGCTATTGTGAACCTTACTGCTTCCGGTGTCTCCCTTGCAGTACAAGCCCTCCTCAACTCTGGGTTAGCCGGTAATTTCATCTCCGGGAATATCTGCTGCCAACTCAGGCTCTCGACCACCTCCACCAAAACCATCTACCAAGTCCAATCAGTAACAGGCAAACCACTCAGCTGTAGACAGGTGCGTCACTGCATAGGACCTCTTCACTTGCGGCACTTATGTCATATGGATTAATAAACGTCCCCTCCGTATTCCATGGCTTCATGCATGAGGTTCTCCGGGAGTATCTCCATCGATTCGTCCTTGTCTACATTGATGATATCCTTATCTACTCCCGGAGCATGGCCGAATATTGCCACCACGTTGCAGAGGTCCTGCAACCCCTGAGAGATTTCAATCTCTTCCTCAAGGCCGAGAAATGTTAGGTGGAATTTTCAAAGCACTTTTCAACCGCGCTACCTCTGTTGAAAAGAGGTTTTAGTATAGCAAAACCGCGTCTAAAAGCCGCTGCGAGAAATACAGCTAGTGACATAGTAACCACAGCTCTATCGAGATCGTATAACGATAATAAAAACGACGTCCAAAACGGTAACAAATTAATGGTTATGTCACGCGGATCTTTTAAACCGCCCGGAGTGTGTTGCGTAGGGGGAGTGGCCGCGTGAAGAAAGCTAAACCCACTAGTAAGAAACGCACGGTCGCAAAACGCTCACAACGTTCCCGCGCGAAACGTGTAAAGAAAACTGTCCGGCGCAAAAGACAGCTCAATACTATTTTCTAAACATGTCTCCATTCCACAACATGTCGGAGGAGTGTATTAAATCCGAGTTAGATTTATTTACTGTGCCTATGACTCAGATGTCTATTGAAAAAAATACATACGTCGAAATACCACCTCTATCTGCGATTAACGGATTCAGTGCCGCTAGAATTTTTTTATTGCGGGGACAGGCGAAGATTACATCAATCTAAATAACACTCTGTTATATACACGGATCAAAATAACCAGGCCAGACGGCAGCGATATTGCAGACAGTGCACCCGTCGGATTAATAAATTACCCCAGAGCGTGTATATTCTCGCAGGTGGATGTTTCTCTAGGCGATCGTCTGATAACGCAGTGTTCTAGCACTTATCCTTACAGGTGTTTGATCGAAGCGTTGATAAATTTCAGAAAAGATACCCTCAAAAGCGTCTTTTCAGCAGGATTGTTTTACAGAGACACTCCGGGTCACATGGACGCTACCGACCCTGCTGGAGAAAATACAGGTTTAATGAAACGTGCAGCGTTTACCAATGCTAGCAACTTTGTAGATTTACTAGCCCCCATTCATAGCGACATTTTCTTTCAAGAAAAATTAATGTTGAATGGAGTAGATATAAAAATATGGATGACGAGAGGTAAAGACGAGTTCTGTCTGATGCGAGATGACCTTGTCGCTTATAAACTCAATATTGTATCAGCATCTCTTTTTGTGAAAAGTTTCGGTTTCGTAGGGTGTACGGCTAGGACCTGTGCAGGCTCTTTTATCGATCACCGCTAAATACTCTATAAAACGCGTGTGTCTGAAGAATTTCTCTATCCCTGTAGGGTCTCATGTGTTTAATCAAGAAAATCTTTTTCTCGGAACACTGACAAAATCTAGCATTTTAGCGATGACTGAAAATTCGTTTTTTTCAGGAGCGTACGCTAAAAACCCCTTTGCTTTTAAACATTTTAACCTGGAATTTCTGGCTTTATATCGTGACTGTATACAAATACCGTCTAAACCTCTACAACCAGAGTATGAGAGCGGATCTGCTATGAGGGATTTTTATCAACTCGTATTATCTACCGGAAGACATCTTAAAAATCACCCTCTGGCAATAGATCGTCAGGATTTTCTCAACGGATATACCCTCTACGGGTTTAATTTATCACCCGATGAAGATTGTTCGAATCGCATATCTCTAATCAGATCGGGAAATATTAGATTGGAAGCTC
The DNA here is from genome assembly GCF_936440315.1 of Barbus barbus. Classification (NCBI taxonomy): domain Eukaryota; kingdom Metazoa; phylum Chordata; class Actinopteri; order Cypriniformes; family Cyprinidae; genus Barbus; species Barbus barbus. The sequence continues at coordinate 4,307,486 of NC_136717.1, forward strand.
GATTCAGACAACCTCTCGCACAGTCCATAACCATTATCGTATATGTGATTTTTGATTCGATCGTCAAAATATCCAAACGAAGACAGGAGCTGATCAATTATTACTGAGACGTTGAAATTAATACAGTACAACTAACGGCAGTCATGGATAAAATTGCACACAACACGTATTTTTTAGGAGTGCTTCCATGCAATTACCTCCCCAAATCACGGTTAAAGAATTTACCGGCTATTTTTAATACAGATCCATCCACAGAACTGGGTCGACGCTGGGCGGCCATCTACATAAACAACGACCATGTTAGTAGTTTTTTTTTTTTTTTTTTTTTTTTTTATAGCTTTGGCGGAGGCCCTAAAGATCAGCGTTTCCAAAGACTGTCAGAGACTTTTTAAAAAACAATTCTATTCGCGTGCAATACCCTAACAAGCAGGTTCAAAATTTCACATCAGATACTTGCGGGCAACATTGTGTATTCTTTCTGTATCACATGTCAAAAGGACTCAATTATGAAAATATTGCTAATGTATTATGATGATCCGATTAAAAATTATGACATGGTCATTCGCTTTGTAAAGAGACTGAAACCTAGACTCTGCGATACATTTAATTGTATTCAGTGTGTGTAGATCTGTAAATCTCTGTAAAGCATCTAGAACGCTTCTATAATTTCATGTTTAATAAATAAAAGGTAATGTATTAACGTGTACTGTATAAAATTAAAGAAGCTGTGATTTAATAAATAAAAATATGTAATCACAAATGTATCAGTGTGTGTGTAATGTATAAATAAAAGACGAACATAATCAATCATGTTGATAATTCAGCACAGGTTTAATACAAATATTTCAAATATGTTTACAAACATATTTACAAAGAATGATGTTAAAAAGTTAACCATGCGTTAGCATAAAGAGCTGCTGAATTAAACGCACTTCCAATGGGGGTATTAGGTTTTGACGTAACCGTAAGCTTTTTACCTCTTCGCTTTTTCAACGGGGTGGGTATCTTTGGCGACATCTGCTAGCTGTGTGTGAACAATTTTCTTTTAAGGACCTCGACCACACGTTTAACTTGCGGACTGCTTATAGTTGAAAACGGTATATTTAAGATGGCAAAGGCGTCCAGAAATTCGCTCCAACCACGAGGTCTGTATTCATCATGGATCGTATGAGGAGCTGTTATACTTTTAACCAAATCCAATATGTGCGATCCTGCGATTTACACGACCTTTAAACACAAACTCTCCAGATTCTGTCCATGAAGACAACTGTTTAGCATTAGACATTTTATTCAAAATGAATTTGATGTTTTTTAAACTCCTTTGTGGTACGTTGTTTAAGATCTCGTTGACGATTTGATCCTCTCCATCGTCGTTATTAGACGGCTGGACATGTGCACCAGCAGGTGCGTCAGCAAGTGCATCGGTATGTACGGTATTCTGTTTCGGAACCGTAAGAGTTAAAGTCCCGCTCTCCAAATCACCCTGTTTTACTATAGTTAAATACATCTGCAAGACATTGGAATAAAGTTTAGCTTTCCTGTGTGGATCTAAATCAGTCCTTTGTAATATATTTCTTATAGTTCCAAATCGTTCTCCACAACTTGTTGAATTGTCTCTCGAACATTCCCGGTCCTTAATTTATCCAACTGGTTCTGAGGAATTACGTAATCCTTTTCAGCATATTCCATTCCTAATGTTGTCTGGATGATATTAAACTTGTGATAAACGGTATGGCCACGCTTAACAGGGGTACGAGAAAACCACCTCTTTGATTAATCAGCCATTTTTTTCTTATGACACTGATCTTTTTACTCGCTGCGTATTTGATCTCCTCTTTTCTCTTTTTTAATCTTCGGAACTGCGCAGTGTTTAGAGGTATGGTACCGCGGAGCACATTAAGAGCTATCTCACATAAGGATAAAATCAGTTTATCTGATGCCGACTGTAAAATGACGCGCCGTTGCTTCGGTGAAGCCTTATATAGTAGTTTTAAAAGAGGTAGATTTTTACAAAGTCTGTCGCTCATTTTCTTTTTTTTTTCACCAAAGTTTACAGTGTTCTTTTCTGCACGTACACCACCTGGTGATCTGAAAACAGACCTGATCTGAGACGAAAGCACTCTGGTGTTTTAGCTTTAAAGTCGATGAAAAGGCAACCAAAGCGTTGATTAGTCGCATCCTGATAACATTCCAAAAAAAATTTGGTATTCCCTGGAAAACTCTGACGACCTAAAATCATTATTTGCATCGAATCTCTCGGGCTCTTGTACAAAATAATATAGTGTGTGTTCAGCGTAATAGCTCAGCTGGTTTTACCTTGAAAAAACAGATTCTGAGTTATCAATATAATGGAAAATGATTTATGATGAACATATTTCGTGAACGCTCGTGAGAGTTCATCGTTCGAATATGCTAATTCTATTAAATCAACACAAATTAACATAGATATCTTATTAGGAGGTAATAAATTGTCATCTGTTAAAGATTTTGGAATACCTTCAATAAATTTAATATCAAACAATGACAAGAGTTCATCATAAAAAGGTTGCCAACAATCAATAAATCAAATTTTTTAAAACAAATTTTTCCCCGAAAGGCCAGAGATCACCGCGGAGAAAGGGAATTGAAAACGAAAGTCAAAACCTTCTTCAACATACACATCGCGTGATCCAGACATATTGTTAATATCCGTAAGGTAAAGTTGTGTAGTCGGGCAAAAGGACCCATTTGTCGTAAACCACTTAGAATCTTTTCAAAACAGAGCTATTATGCAATGTGAAGTGTTTTTTATTATGTACAATGTTTCTGTACGTGTGAGCAGGGGGGTCGTGTTTTTTTTTTTTTTTTAGTTTCACAGACATTTTATTCGGTTTCAATTTATATTTTCATAAGTTTCTTGGAAAATTACATTCATTTTAATAGGCACAAATCTGATTCCATACTTGTAGTAACACACTCTCCTCTATGCGCTCTAGACATAATCCTACAAAAGACTCAGTAATATATGTGTTTACATGCTCATGCTTGACTTATGTTTCTCTTTGCACATGTACAGTATTTATGTGAAGCATTCGTATAGTTCGTATTTTTTAGTTTATGTATAGGCAACCATTTATATATAGTATATTTTTAGTCAAAATCTGTCAGTAGGTTAGTTGTGTATAGGTTTTTACTTCATTGTTGTATGTCTGTATTTATGTAGCACGGTGGTCCTGTGAGGCACAACATTTCGTTCCACTGTATGTCCCCACATGAAGCAGGATGACAATAAAGCTCAACTTGACTTGACTTACTAATTGACTGTATTCTTTTGAACTTTGTGATTAATTGATTGACCCTAGGACTAGATTAGACTATTATACTTACTGTTTATCTTTGCTCCAGTGAGTCGATCCTCATCTTCAGATTCTGGTCCAAATGAATCCCCCGTAGTTAGCGTTGTTCCCCAGTTGTCACCATACATCAGTTTAATACTCGTGAGAGGTGCACTGCGTTACACTGAACATAACACCCATAACACCCGATGTACTGAACACAGTTACAGTTTATTATATATTCAGTTTATATAGTGGTCTGTTTTGTGTAAATATTTACAGACGAGCTGTGCCTGGCTGTGAATATCAATTTATGTAAACAACCCATCAGCCTGCGCCACCTAGAGTTTCATGACAGAACTTTGCATTTTTTCATCTAAAAATATATCTAATTTACAACCAATGCTCTCAATGTCAAACGCAGAAACGTTCATGACCTCAAAGTTAGATTACTGTAATTCTTCATTGGGTGGCTGGTTGCATTATTGTCCTTCATTTTCACTGCAATCTCAAAACTCTGGCAATTTGATAATACCTAGAATATCAAAATCAACTGCAGGTGGCAGATCCTTTTTTAGTGCCCAAACTCTGAATCTACCTAGGATTGTTTGGGAGGCAGACACACTCTTGTTACCAAGATGGCGCCGAGCATGGCAGCCGTGTTGCGAGCTCCAAGAAAACTCTGCAGTTTTTCTTATGTTTCTTATGTTTTATTTGTTATTTTGTTGTTTCACGTGTTAGATGTTGTCAGTATAACTGTCTACGATAGACACACGCTTTTGAACATTGGTTCCTTCGTCGCGCAACGCAAACCGGACTTTGAGTTCCTGAACGCCGGCGCCTTGTTTACAGACACCGCATCAGAGCCCTTTGTCTGGGCTGCACGATCGCGACCGAGGAAACGCCGCCGGAAAAGGGGGAAGAGAGCCGGCGTCCTTGTCAGACTCAGACGCCGTCCCCTCCGACCTCCTCTCCCAACTATTTTGCTGGCTAACGTTCAGTCACTGGACAACAAACTCTGTGAACTGCGGGCACGCATCTCATACCAACGGGAAACAAGGGACTGCTGCATTATTTGCCTCACAGAAACCTGGATGTCTGCAGTGGTTCCAGACTCAGCCATCGAGCTTACGGGGTTCTCCGTGCACCGCTCGGACAGAACGAAAGAGCTCACAGGGAAAAGCAGAGGTGGGGGCGTCTGTTTATTTATCAACAACTCGTGGTGTGATGAACGGAACCTACACTCTATTAAATCCTCCTGCTCCCCTGATCTGGAATTTCATATGCTTCTGTGTCGACCATTCTGGCTACCGAGGGAATTTACAGCGATCATAATCACAGCTGTTTACATTCCCCCTCAAGCCAACACAGACCAGGCACTCAAGGAACTGTACGGGAATATAAGTGAGCAGGAAACCGCGTACCCAGATGCAGCGTTTATTGTTACGGGGGACTTCAACAAAGCCAACTTCAGAACAATAGCTCCAAAATACTTCCAACACATCACCATCAACACGCGTGGTGATCGTGTACTTGATCACTGCTACTCTCCATTCCGGGACGCCTACAAATCGCTCCCCCGCCCACCTTTCGGCAAATCGGACCACTCTTCCGTTCTGCTCCTGCCTGCTTATAGGCAGAAACTGAAACGAGAAGCACCCGCCCTCAGGACAATTCAATGCTGGTCGGACCAATCAGACGCTATACTACAGGACTGTTTTGATCACGTGGACTGGGACATGTTCCGGGCAGCGTCTGATGACGACATAGAGGCGTACTCAGATACTGTAACGTGTTTCATCAGGAAGTGTGTAGAGGATGTAGTACCGACAAAAACAATCCGCATCTACCCCAACCAAAAACCGTGGATTAACAGCGATGTTCGAGCAGCCTTGTCAGCGCGGACATCTGCCTTTAAATCCGGAAACTCTGACGATCACAAACAAGCCAGTTATGATCTCAGGAAATCAATCAAAGCTGCCAAACGACAATATAAAAACAAAGTTGAAGAACAATTCAAAACCAACAACGCAAGAAGCATGTGGCAGGGTATCAATAACATCACAGATTTCAGAGGGAATAAACCAGCTACTGTGAACATTGCCGCCTCTGTACCGGACGAACTTAATCACTTTTATGCTCGTTTCGAGGCTCACAACACCGCCCACACAGAGAGCGCTCCCGCGGCTGTAGCAGAAGAGGCGAGCGCACTTTCCTTTTCTGTCGCAGATGTAACCCGATCCTTCCGACGGGTGAACATCCGCAAGGCTGTGGGTCCCGATGGCATCCCAGGCCGTGTGCTCCGAGCATGCGCATTCCAACTGGCCGGGGTTTTCACAGACATTTTTAACCTTTCCCTCTCTCTGTCTGTGGTTCCCGCATGCTTCAAAAAATCCACCATTGTGCCCATACCAAAGAAAAATAAAATCACATGCTTGAATGACTGGAGGCCCATTGCTCTGACACCCATCTTCAGCAAATGCTTTGAGAAACTCATCAGAGACTACATCTGCTCTGTGCTGCCTGACTCACTGGATCCCCTACAATTCGCATATCGCAGAAACCGTTCCACAGACGACGCTATTGCCTTCACCCTGCACACTGCTCTCTCCCACCTGGAAAATAAGAACACCTATGTGAGAATGCTGTTTGTGGACTACAGCTCAGCATTCAATACCATAGTGCCTGCCACACTGGTTGAGAAGCTCCAGACTCTGGGACTAAACGGATCTCTGTGCAGCTGGATCCTGGACTTCCTGACAGGCAGATGTCAGGTGGTCAGAATGGGCAACAACACTTCATCCCCGCTGACCCTCAACACTGGTGCTCCTCAGGGCTGCGTCCTCAGCCCACTCCTGTACTCCCTGTACACACACGACTGTACAGCAACACACAGCTCCAACGTCATCGTCAAATTTGCTGACGACACAACGGTGATAGGCCTGATCACTGACAACGATGAGACGACCTACAGAGAGGAGGTGAGAACCCTGACTAAGTGGTGTCAAGAGAACCACCTCTCACTCAACATCGACAAGACCAAGGAGCTGGTGGTGGATTTCAGGAGACAGAGCAGAGAACACACACCCATCACCATCGACATGACACCTGTGGAGCGAGTAAACAGCTTCAAATTCCTCGGTGTTCACATCACTGAGGATCTCACATGGTCCGCTCATACAGATGCAGTGCTGAAGAAGACACACCAACGCCTCTTCTTCCTGAGACGGCTGAGGAAGTTTGGAATGAGCCCCAGCATCCTCAGATCATTCTACACCTGCACTGTGGAGAGCATCCTGACAGGCTGCATCACCGCCTGGTTTGGAAACAGCACTGCTGGCAACCGCAAAGCTCTGCAAAGGGTCGTGCGAACTGCCCGTCACATTGTTGGAGGTGAGCTTCCCTCCCTCCAGGACATCTACACCAGGCGGTGTATAAAGAAAGCCCGGAGGATCATCAATGACTCCAGCCACCCGTCCCACAGACTGCTCTCTCTGCTGCCCTCAGGAAGACGTCTCCGCAGCATCCGATCCCGCACTAGCCGACTGAGGGATAGCTTTTTTCCTCAGGCTATCAGGCTAATGAACAGTAAAAACTAATACACCCTACAGCACACTCCCACTTTACAATATACCACGCACTGCACTTTAATTCCAATACAGTTCAAACTGGACTACCAGTACACTACTGCACAAATACAACAATCTTTTTGCCAGCACTGGATACCCTCCAATGCACATCCATGACATTGCACACCCGGTTTATATATAATCTGCTGCATCTTCGCATATTACTGTGTGTATATAACGTAGAATGTGTACTACATACTGTGTATAATGTGTATCGGTAACTGTATGTCTGTCTAATAGTACACTATGTGTACTGAGTATATGTATGTGTATATTACACATTGTCATCTGTATAAGTCTGTACGTATGTATGGTAATGTCTATATGTAAATTGTTTATATGTAAATTGTCTATATGTAAATTGTTTCTGCAGTGTCTGGAGCACGCTCTCAAGAATTTCACTCACGAAGGCACACGTGCTGTGGTGATGTGACAATAAAAGTGATTTGATTTGATTTGATTTAAATTTAAATCTAGATTAAAGACCCATCTCTTTAACCAGGCAAACACATTACATTTACATTTATGCATTTAGCAGACACTTTTATCCAAAGCGACCGTGCAGTCAGGCTATACTTTTTTTTTTTTTAATCAGTTTGTGTGTTCCTTGGGAATTGAACCCACAACCTTTTGTACTGCTAACACAATGCTCTACCACTGAACGCCACATAATACACATAATATATTAACACATTTCTACAATTCAAATCTGTTAAAGGATTGTTAGGCTGCATTGATTAGGTCAACCAGAACCGGGAACACTTCCCATAACACCCGATGTACTTGTTACATCGTAAGAAGAATGGCATCTATGATAATATTAGTCTGTTTCTTTCTTATTCCGAGGTCACCATAGCCACCCAGATCCAGTCTGTATCCAGATCAGAAGGTGGATCAGCACCTAGAGACGACCTCCACAGCCCTGAATGTCAGTGGAGATCAGGACACTTAGATGAACCCCAGAGACAGATCCCCAGTGAAGAATTTGATGACCATACACACAAGACCACGGGAACCAGATGAGTTGGAACAAACTGCTGGTTCGTCCGGCCAGAGGAGAACTGGCCCCCGACTGAGCCTGGTTTCTCCCAAGGTTTTTTTCTTCATTCTGTCACCGATGGAGTTTTGGTTCCTTGCTTAGTTGGCGACACTTGACTGATTGCACAGACACTATTGGAAGAGAGTTGAACTAGATGATGCTATCACTGAATCATCAATGAACTGACTTACTGAAAAATTAACTATTTGTTATTGTCCTCTTGCATTACTGACAAACTATTTTCCTGTTTGACACCATTAAGCTGCTTTGACAATCTGTATTGAATACAGATATATAAATAAAGGTGACTTGACTTTATAGTTTGTTTCTTTTATCTATCTATTTATTTATTACTTATCGTTCTCTACTGGTGTCTTAAAAAGCTGCTAACAATGACAATAAAGACTAATTCATTCATTACAAAAAAAACAAAGTATAAAGATAAAGACTCCCCCCTTCTGGTCAAGTGTATAATACATCTGAGTCACAATAGATCTAGGCATTTTACACTTTTGCTGACAGTGATGCTTCAAACCAAATTGAACAACCTCCTTTATTGCCAAAAGTGAGTCAGTTGTGAATCTGAGATCAATTCACGTGGAGCTTCAGTCTTTTGCAGAAAAGCAGAGGCTGACAATGAGCGAAAACGGTCACGGCGAGTTTGGAGTTTGTGAGTTACGGGGAGTTTAATAGGCTACATGAATATGTATCAAAGCCTACCACTGAAATTTCCTGAATTCAGTTGTCAGTGTTTTCTCTAATTCATTTTCACTAGCCTAGCCTGAGGAAAAGGAGGTCTTCTACTGTAGCTTGCCCAGGGAAAAAAGAAAGTCATAAATGTCTCATATTTTATTTTATTAAACAAGCATTTTGATGTAGAGAGACCGATAATCTGATGGAAATAACAGTAAAGACAGCAATTGATGTATATAAAATATAGAAGAGTTCAAAATTAAATACATCATCATCCACAGATGCAAACATTTCTGTTATAGCAACCATCTAGTACGCCTCAAATTTACTGATATTGATTTATTATAACAGTTCATAAACTAACAGACTGGATTGGAGTGCCTTGCCTTTTAAATAAAGCCTAAAAGAGCTTGATACTATGATTAAATGAAATTTCTAATTTTCAGATGTACAGAATGCTCATTTTAAGCAGTCTTATTTATTTTCATTGATTCATCTCTTGTCTTCTCAGATTTTCATACCGAGGAAAAGTTTTGCCAGGCCAGCTTTAAAGTAACTCAGAGCATCTTTATTTGCTTCCTCAGCTTCAGCGGTTCTTTTCATTTCCTCAAGCTCTCTGACCCAGTTTTCTTTCCCAGCCTCCTTCAATCTGGGGATGAAGAAGTCGAGATGCTGAAGAGTGAAGGCAGAGTCTGGTTTTAATGCGATCTGAGACAGATTCTTGATGGTCTTGTAGGCATTGAACAGAAGAACTGACTTTTGATCCTCAAGCTCCTGCAGATCTTTGTCAAGATCATCCATTACAACAGAAAACCTCTTGGCTTTAGCATTTTCATATCCCTTCTTTAATTCATCTGATTGCATCACAACATTCGAGGAGCTGATGACATATTTCTTGTTATCTTTGACATGTTTGCTGTGATGACACTTCCCAGTGCACACAGTGCAGTAGCCTTTCTTCATGACTTCACAATTGCTGGGATCAGAAGCCCACCAGCAGTCAAACTCATGGCAGTTTTCCTCACAGACGGTGCATATTGTCGCCTTCCTGTTCTTCCATGAAGCACTTTCAATGGGCACCTTCACTTTGATTGTCTTTTTGACTCTAATGTTAAAGTTTGCATCCCTTTCAATCTTTTCCTTGTTTAGTTTCATTGCTTCCTGAATCTGAATTTTTTCAGATTTCTTGGACTCTTTCTCTTCAACTCGCAGCTGTAAATTGCAGATTAATGCTTCTAATCGAATGCGCTCAATGAGGACATCTGAAGTCAACTCTAAACTTTTTCTGTTATTTTCATCCAGAGACTGAAGAAATTGCTCCATATCTGCCATGCTGCTTTCCCAAGCATCTATTTGAGCACGACGGTAACGGCTCTCATTGTTTTGGGCATCAGCCTGCCGATTGTTGAATAGGAAATGCACAGGTTGGCCACTTTTGTCTCTTTTGCAGGGGATTTTAACTTTATTGATGGCACTGAGGACGTTTTTGGGTGGCAGACCATCAGAGTGTGTGATTAAAAACACAATGTTGTCCACAATGTCTTTTCCAAACAAAGACAGAATTGAACTGATAATGTAATGCTGTCTGTCTGAGAGACGATTCTTAGATGCTTGAATCACAAAACACACAGCATCAACTTCACGAACTCCATCACTGCTCTGAAACAGAGTGGCTAAATTTGCAGCAACTTCCAGATCTTTGTCCAGTCCTCTAGTGTCTCCATAGCCTGGAGTATCAATGATAGTGAGAGATATGGGACTCTCTACAGGACAGACCTGATACATGGTGATTTCAGAGGTTTGTGATTCTGATTGATCTTTGGCTTCTTCTTCTGTGATTTCATACCATATTTTTTCCTCAAACCTCACCTTCAGTAAGTAGTTGACCATGGTGTTGATGAGAGTTGTCTTGCCAGCTCCAGTCTCTCCCACCAATAGAACAATTTTGTTTGGTTTACTGGTGTCTTTTTTCCCATAAGTCCATTTTCTGACTTTCCCACTTTCATCAAGCACTCTTCTCTTTGTCTCTAGACGAAATCGTTTTGGAGGACCTTGATGAATTAGAGTCAGTTTGCTGGGTGAAAGTCTGTAAAATATGGAGGCAATGTTTCTCAGTATATTCATGTAGCAATAATTTAAGACTATTAGTTGCAGTCAGTATACAGTCTGCGCGATGGATAAATTTTGCCACAGTAGCACGCATGCATGGGTTTGAGCCTGTTTACAAACCTGTTGTCATTTAATGACATTTTTGCCCCAAATTCATAACATAACTCGAGAGTGATGAAGGCTGTCAATTAGCATTTCATTACAAATATACTTTATTCATATACAAATACTAGACATGGCTTGAAGAACAGAGATAAAACATTTGGTCTCAATCATATGTTTATTGTCTTCATCAGTTAAAAAGTATCTTTCTGCGTTTATTATTAGGGATTTCCTTGAATGTCATATGATTTTTGACTTCTATGAGTTTCACTTATGGATTTACTGTGTGAGGGTGCCCACCAGTGTCCTACCAGTATGAATGAAACATTGCATTACATCTGTGCACTCACTAATGCTCACAACACCTTATTTCGGGTAAAAATAGGAAAAATTATACTTCTTGCTAAGTTTTTCTCGAGTGTACAGGAGTTTTCTCTCTCTCAGTGAATCCATAAGATTTCCTGATTGTAATTAAGAAATTACTATTAAAGATTTTTTTAATCATATTTTATAATAAATCCTTGGCTTAGACCTTTCTAAACATTTATAGTTATAGGCCTCCTGTTTGTTAACCCTTGTGCATCAATAAAAAAAAGTTACATGTAGGTCCATAGTGGAATAAAAATGTCCATGTCAAAAAAAACAGTCATAAGGTTGATATCTCAAAAAATGAGCTTTCAGTAAAATTTTGTTTGGGCGCAGCACCACCTTTCCCCCTTTAGATGCCAGCAAAACTCTTCTGGTGCACACAGTGGTTGGATTTGTGATTTGTAGTAGAGTTTTTCTCTATCAAATATTACAATAACACCAAAACACATATATAAATTTTTTTGGTATGACACGCATACAAACCACACTCTGACATCTAGTATGCATTATTCCTGTTTTCTGCATATTATAGAGCCAACTGTATAAATAAAGCAGCTAATAATGTGAGTATTTGCTTAATAGACACTTTATAGACCAAACCTGAAAAAAATGGCAAATCTGGTAAAAAAAAATAGTCAAAAATAACATTTTGAAGCCTTACCAACAGAATGAAAGCTTATTAAGAAACATTGCATCATTTTACAGTTAAACGGCACTGCCAGTTTTAATGGATTTCAATGGGGACATTTTTGTCCAAAAGGCCCTGAGAGGAACAATTTTTTTGTACCTAGTGCAAAACAGATTTCAAGTTTTCCTTTCTCTTTGTAGTGTTACAAGCTGAACACGCAAAGAAAGAAGGCATGGTTTCAGTAACAGCAGTAGTGTTGATGAAGCCATGTCAGGGAGACATTGTGTGTTTCTAGGCGAAAGCAAAAGCACTTTATTTGGCCTTCAGAAAGCAGATGCATTTAGGAATCATTGCGATTACAACAGAACAGCACAGCACAACCCAGATGGTATCACAACACATTTTTTTGATGACCGTTTCGTGAACCTAGAAGTGTCACGGTTCACTCATTCATTGTTTCCTCCTTGTCCCGTGTATTGTCGTGTGTGCGTGTAGTACGTGTGTGGGCGTGGCCGAGCCATCACCATTCACTACACTCAGCTGGGCCTCGTTAGCAGCACCAGCTGCAGCTCCTTAACTCACCCATAAATACTCACCAGTTTCTCCTCTCCTTTGTCAGATCGTTGTGGATGTCTTCCTGTGCTGTTTGTAGTTCCTGTTCCCGTCCGATCTCGTCCGCTCCGTTGTCTGGTGTCGAAGTTCGTCCTGTGCTGTGTTCATCGTTCCTGTCTGGAAATCCTCACATCACCACGGATGAATCTTCACCACCCTCCTGCTGTGTAGTCCATCCAGTTCCTGCGTCACCTGTCATCATTTAATTCCTGGATCTGTATCACCTGTTTTCGGACAATAAATCTATTTTCACCCGCAACTTGCTTCCTCAACGCCTCGTTCCAGGCACTATCCAAAGAAATGAAGCGGGTTTTCGATCGGGCCGTCACCGGAAGAGAGGCGGCCAGAATGCTCGCCGATCTTCGCCAGGGTGAAAGGTCTGTATCGGATTATTCCATCAAGTTCCGGACCCTGGCGGCGGAGTGTCGCTGGAACGAGGAGGCCCAGTGGGACATGTTCCTGCATGGGCTGGCTGACCGCGTCCAGAGAGATATCTACATCCTGGACCTCCCCACCACACTCAACGGTTTAATAGACTTGGCTCTCAGAGTGGACGCACGGCTCGCTAGAGCGGAGCGACGCGTCCCGGCCAGCCGAGTCCCTGGTGGGTCTGAGAGTCACCGAGGCAACGACGTGGACGTGGTCAGCCCCACCTACGATCACGAACCCATGCAGGTAGGGCGGGCTCGGCTTTCCCGGGAGGAGAAGGAAAGGCGGAGATCTCAGGGCCTCTGCCTGTATTGCGGAGGGGCAGGACACTTACTCCACAGATGCCCGGTAAAAGACCAAGCCCGATAGTAAATGTGAGGCTACTATCGGGTGGGATCGCCACAGAGAAGACCTCATCAACATCATCGACCCTCCTCCCGGTTAGACTGAGATGGGCTACACATTCACTCAGCTGTCAGGCGCTACTGGATTCTGGGGCAGAGGGTAACTTTTTGGACTATACATTTGCTCACAAGTTTCTGATCCCCATCAAACCCCTCACGCACAAGATTTCTGTTCACGCCCTTAACGGCCACGAGTTACCTCCCATCTCCTTCACCTCTGAACCCGTCACTCTCACCACGTCAGGAAACCATACCGAGACTATATCCTTCTTAATCATGGACACCCCCCTTATACCTGTCGTGCTCGGCCACCCCTGGCTCATCAATCACAACCCCAAAATAGACTGGCATCAAAGATCCGTCATAGCTTGGAGCAATAATTGTCATAAGTCCTGTCTTGTGTCTGCCTGTCCATTGGTCTCTGTTTCTGTGTTTCAGGAGGAAGCGATGGATTTGTCTAACGTGCCCGCGGAGTACCAGGACCTGAGGGAAGTGTTCAGTAAGTCTCGAGCAGCTTCTCTTCCTCAGCATCGTCCTTACGACTGTGCCATAGATTTACTGCCAGGTACGTCTCCGCCTAAGGGCAAGTTATATTCACTTTCTGTTCCAGAAAGGGAGGCTATGGAGACATATATTTCTGATTGTCTAGCTTCCGGGTTTATCCGCCCTTCCTCTTTTCCGGCGGGGGCGTGGTTCTTTTTTGTGGGGAAGAAGGATGGGTCCCTGCGTCCTTGTATTGACTACCGAGGGTTGAACAACATCACTGTAAAGAATACTTATCCTTTGCCGTTGATGTCTTCAGCCTTCGAGAGGTTGCAAGGAGCATCCATTTTCACAAAATTGGATTTACGTAATGCCTATCATTTTGTCCGCATAAGGAAGGGGGATGAGTGGAAGACTGCTTTTAACACCCCTAGGGGGCACTTTGAATACTTGGTCATGCCCTTCGGGCTGTCCAACTCCCCGGCGGTCTTCCAGGCACTCGTCAATGACGTGCTGCGAGATATGGTAGATCAGTTCATATATGTCTACCTGGATGACATATTGATTTTTTTCTTCGTCTCTCCAGGAACATGTGCAGCACGTCCGGCGAGTGCTTCAGAGGTTGCTAGAGAATGGGCTTTTTGTCAAGGCGGAGAAATGCGCTTTTCATGCACAGTCTGTTCCTTTTCTGGGGTACATCGTGTCGTCCGAGGGAATGCACATGGATCCTGAGAAAGTTAAGGCTGTGGTGGAGTGGCCAAGCCCTGATTCCCGTAAGGCCCTACAGAGGTTTCTGGGCTTCGCCAACTTCTACCGGCGTTTTATTCGCAACTTCAGCCAATTAGCCGTGCCTCTGACTACCTTGACCTCCCCCAGAACTACGTTCAGGTGGTCTAACACAGCCGAGGCTGTGTTTACCAAACTCAAGGGCCGCTTTGTTTCGGACCCCATCCTCATAGCCCCTGATTCCTCACATCAGTTTGTGGTGGAGATCGACGCGTCAGAGGTGGGGGTAGGCGCAGTGTTATCCCAGCGCTCTTCCGCGGACGGCAAGATGCATCCCTGCGCGTTTTTGTCCCATCGTTTATCCCCGTCCGAACGCAATTACGACATTGGTAACCGAGAGTTGTTGGCAGTCAAGTTAGCGTTGGAAGAATGGCGCCACTGGTTGGAAGGGTCAGGGGTACCTTTTATCGTCTGGACCGATCACAGGAATCTAGAATATATTAGAACGGCTAAAAGACTGAACTCCAGGCAGGCTCGGTGGGCACTTTTTTTCGGATGTTTTGATTTCTCCCTCTCGTACCGCACGGGTTCCAAAAACATCAAACCCAACTCTTTATCACGCGATTTTGACAATTCCGAACGCCCGTCTACTCCCGAGTGCATTTTACCCGAGACTCTTTTTGTCTCCACACTCACATGGGAGATCGAGTTGAAGGTCAAAGCGGCCTTAGAAGGGGTAATGCCTCCGCCCGGTTGCCCACCGAATCGGTTATTTGTGCCGGAGGGATTAAGGTCCGACGTCATCCAGTGAGGGCATTGTTCCAACGTGGCTTGTCATCCAGGAGTTAATCGCACCAGCTTTTTGGTTAAGCAACGATTCTGGTAGCCTCGCATGGCTCGCGACATTCACAGTTTTGTTTTGGCTTGCTCGGTTTGCGCCACTGGTAAGACTTCCAATCGACCCCCAGATGGGTTACTTCAACCACTGCCTGTCCCTTCGAGACCCTGGTCCCACATTGCACTAGATTTTGTTACCGCCCTCCCGCCCTCTCAGGGCAACACGGTCGTTTTGACCGTGGTGGACCGGTTCTCGAAGGCGGCTCATTTCATCCCCTTGCCCAAATTACCCTCAGCCAAGGAGACAGCGTTGACTGTCGTAGACCACGTCTTTCGCTTACATGGCCTCCCGGTAGACGTGGTTTCTGACAGGGGACCCCAGTTTGTGTCCAAATTTTGGCAAGAGTTCTGTAAATTGCTGGGAGCGACTGTCAGTCTGTCCTCTGGGTTTCATCCCCAGAGCAATGGCCAAACCGAGAGAGCCAACCAGGATTTGGAAAGGGTGTTGCGATGTCTGGTCTCCAAGAATCCGTCCTCTTGGAGTCAACAACTGTCTATGGTAGAGTACGCCCACAATGCGTTACCAGTGTCATCCACGGGCCTATCTCCGTTTAAATGTAGCTTAGGCTACCAACCACCAATTTTTCCCAGTCTGGAGTCCGAAGTCGCGGTCTCCTCCGCTCACGCCTTTGTCCAGAGGTGTCACCGCACTTGGACTAGAGCCCGTGAGACTCTACTCCAGGTGGGGGCGCGCACCAAGGCTAAAGCCGATCGCCACCAGTCTAAGCCTCCCGTTTACGTCGTTGGTCAAAAAGTGTGGCTTTCAACCAAGAACATTCCTCTCCGCTCCGTTTCTAATAAACTTGCTCCCAAATTCATTGGCCCGTTCACTGTCACCAAGATCATTAGTCCGGTGGCAGTCCGCCTCAACCTTCCTCCGGTGTACAGGAGGATTCACCCCGTCTTTCATGTATCCAAAATTAAACCCGTGTTTCATTCTCCCATTATTCCGCCAGCCCGGGTTCCCCCCCCGCCGCGACTCGTAGACGGGGAACCCACATTTTCGGTAAATCGTATACTGGACCGCGGAGGGGACGCGGATTTCAGTACTTGGTGGACTGGGAGGGTTACAGTCCGGAGGAGAGAAGTTGGGTACCTGCGAGAGACATACTGGATCACTCTCTGATCGATGATTACAATCGACAGGTAGGGGAACCCGGGAACGCCAGGAGGCGTTCTTAGGGGAGGGGTACTGTCACGGTTCACTCATTCATTGTTTCCTCCTTGTCCCGTGTATTGTCATGTGTGTGCGTGTAGTACGTGTGTGGGCGTGGCCGAGCCATCACCATTCACTACACTCAGCTGGGCCTCGTTAGCAGCACCAGCTGCAGCTCCTTAACTCACCCATAAATACTCACCAGTTTCTCCTCTCCTTTGTCAGATCGTTGTGGATGTCTTCCTGTGCTGTTTGTAGTTCCTGTTCCCATCCGTTCTCGTCCGTTCCGTTGTCTGGTGTCGAAGTTCGTCCTGTGCTGTGTTCATCGTTCCTGTCTGGAAATACTCACATCACCACGGATGAATCTTCACCACCCTCCTGCTGTGTAGTCCATCCAGTTCCTGCGTCACCTGTCATCATTTCATTCCTGGATCTCTATCACCTGTTTTCGGACAATAAATCTATTTTCACCCGCAACTTGCTTCCTCAACTTTCTGTAACATGACAAGAAGAGGAGGTAATTCTGACTTTATGACAATAACAAATGTTTTTGTTACACAAGCTAGTGTGCACTACTCAATTTTAATGAATGGAGGCGAGTGTCTTGTGGTTAAAATTGAGTAGTGCACTGTGCACACCTAGCCATGGATTTTCATCCTGTAGAAAGCACATAAATTTCAACTCACCCGGAACTCATGGTAATCGCTGGACTGAATGTGTTCCCACAGAAGACCTTCACTGTTGCTCTCCAGCCTGCTTACAGCAAAACAGCTCATGTATGTAAATAAATACTATACTTATTTAAATATTGAGAGATGCACTTTTGCTATTAAATTAAAATATAAACTAATATTCTTTACACACCAGCCTTTGTGTCGAGTGTCTGTTAGAACCAAATGTTTTAACAAAAAATTTAATGATTTGACAACCCTAACTGGCTGAAGTCCCTCTTAACCAAATGTGCTTTCAATGTCATTTAGAATCTAAACAGTCTGAATAAAATGACGGGAACAACACTTTCATTTTTGTCTTGTCATAAATGTGTGCGCTTGTTGATAAGTTACTCTGCAACTACATGTTAACTAGCAGTCATGAGAGTATTAATAGTATGTCTGCTAAATATATGCTAACACTTTATTTTGATGGTTCCTCTACAGAAAAACTGACATAAGTTACTTTGCAAATACGTCAACATCTACCTACCCTGACCTTAACCTAAGCCTAATTATACTATAATGAGAGTTAGCTGACATGTAGTTGCAAAGTTGCTTATAGTCAATAGACTATAAGGGGACATCAAAATAAAATGTAACCAAACATATAAACATTGCTTTTTTTTCAGTTGAAATTATTAACTAGCGCTCCTCAAAATTAATATTAGCCTCACAGGGAACACTCAAATAACACTCCACACCTAACCACTTTCAAGATGTACTGTAGTAAGATACTATGCAGATCTGAAATAATGTCAAGATATTATAGTCCATTATCAATGTAAAAGTAGATTTAATATGGTGTTCATTGTTATAAATAATCATAATCTTAAAAGTTATACCCACAAATGTTTCAGCATTACAATGTATTAAAATTGTTGTTACGATTATTTATAAGACGATATAACATATAAGGTTTTTATAATGCATTATGCATTCATTATAATGCCTTAAGAATACTCTTATAATGTATTATAAATATGGGCTTCATAGAACATGTTACCAAAAACACTATATAGAACAGTGTTCTCCATTATGGATTAGTTTTTTCTTGCTTTTAATCTTTCTTGATTAAATTATTATTATATTTAGTGAGTATTTAGTTAGTTAATAAATCAGAAAACCTGACCTGATCCAAATATGGATCTCAGTAATACCAAATGTGACCCTGGACCACAAAACCAGTCATAAGGGTGAATTCTTCAAAAATAAATGTGCTTTCCATTGATGTATGGTTTGTTAGGATTGGACAATATTTGGCCGAGATACAACTATTTGAAAATCTGGAATCTGAGGGTGCAAAAAAATCTAAATATTGGGAAAATTGCCTTTAAAGTTGTCCAAATTAAGTCCTTAGCAATGCATATTACTAATCAAAAATTAAGTTTTGGTATATTTATGGTAGGAAATTCACAAAATATCTTCATGGAACATGATCTTTACTTAATATCCTAATGATTTTTGGCATAAAAGAAAAGTGGATAATTTTGACCCATACAATGTATTTTTGGCTATTGCTACAAATATACCCGAGCGATTTATGACTGGTTTTGTGGTCCAGGGTCACAAATAAGTAATACTCAGTAATACGCCACAAATGTTGGACCCAGCATATATCTCAAGGTGAAACCTCAGACCCTAATTTAAAACCCCCCGTAATAAACCCACATTTGATCTAAGATTATGAAAATTATTTTTATTTTGATCAAATTATATGAGAATAACATGTCTTTTTTTATATTATACTTGTTACATCCTTAAGAAAATGCATAAAAAGTTCCCTTACCTTGAGAAGTTTCTTTGTATGAAGTTGATATTCACTGATGTCCTTTACAGTTATACACACTCATGTCATTTATATATCCTGCTGTATGCTGCGGGTGGAGTCAAGGGGAAGAACAAAGGCACATACTGCACATACATGAATAACCACATATTTTGCTGCCGTTGAAATGAGAATTCATGTTGTTCAATTTCTTCCACTTTTAATTTCCCTTACATAAGAACAATTGACAACATTTTGACAATATTAAAATAATAAAAATTCAGATTCACGTTAATGGAACATCTGGCACCGGACCAAGACAAGACAACTTCTACTCCTCAACAAAAAGTTATAAATCAGTTCCAGGCAGGGACAGGAGAAGAGCAAAATGATTTTATCAAATAGCCTTCATAGCACAACAAAGTATATATAAAAAGGTAACTTAAAATTATTCCTTTGATGCTGAAAATGTTGAGAAGGAAATATTCCTTATTGCTGTGAAGACAACAGCACACAACACGACATTAAACAGTAACAGAAAATGTAAAGAAATAATATTTGTCAAATGAATATTAGTTAATTAGTAAATATGAGAGGATACACACACACACACACACACACACACACACTAAACACGTACACACACACACACACACACACACACAGTCTTTGAAGGACAGTATAAGATTAGATAACTTCACTCTGTCTCTCACTTCCCATTTGACCTTTGACCTCCTGGAATAACACCAAACTGCTCAAACATGTACGAGCATGATGAATGTTTTCACACAGGCCTATTTTAATCTTAAAAATGTGTAACTGGTTTTTCTTGTTTTCTTGTCTTTCTTGTTTGCAACTAAAAGGGCCTCACCATCCACACAAACACATACACAATGCCAAAGCGAACAAAGGCTGTCATTAATTATCCCTTTGTGGTTTTCACATGTTGTTCTTAGAGCACTAATTCACTGGTTTTAGGCAATAAAAGATGTGTGGTTTATATTTGTACTTGCAGCCATGTGATGAAGTTGAGAACCACCATTGGCCTACTGTGACACATGCAGGAAAATAAAAAGTTCAATTTAAACTACAATCTAAAACTTTGGCTGTAAGCTTGTTTCACTTTCTGTAGATTGTCTAATAGTAATCAAATAGTTCACCTACATTTGTTAGCTACCAAACGAATATGAGCTGATGCTAAACAAATTATTTTATTGGTTAATTAAATTAATAAATAATGTGTTATGACTAACTATATAATTTACACAAGAAAGCCTGACAACTTTGTAACCTGAGTAAAAACTAATATTTAAGCTGAACTTGCTGAAGTTTTCTTAAGGTATAACTCATTAAGATGAATGCACAATTTTAGAGCTGGCTGCTTTCCTGGATCAGGCCATGTGAATACCTAAAACCCTGGTGTCGAAGTACTGGTGTGCACAGACTAAAATGGTTGAAACATCATTCAACTAATTGACTTCTTATTAACCATAATTTATTTATTAAACTCTGTGTTTAGAGTCATGTGCAAAAACAAATAGTCCATTTATGATTATGACATCCTCAACTTAATGAATGTGACACTTTGGATATGTTTTAAGCGTAGACGTTATATGTGTAGTTATTAGGTAATATGTGACACTAAAACACTAGACTCACTTTTTCTTTTGATACATCATGTGTCTTATGATCCCACAGGCCTGAATTCATGTGTCATTTATTCTTATGAACTTACACTATGTTGACAGCTGCAGTGGCTGATCCAATCATACACACAATTATTCAGTATTTTTAATGAATCCAACAAAACCCTAACCCTACAACAAAACTTGGTGCCACGTTGTCTGTGAACAATCCCCAGAGCCAGTGTTTTTCAAACCTGGTCCTAACAATGCACATTTGGTATGTCTCCCTTATCTAACACACCCATTTCATGTTCTGGATTTTCTTGTAATGCGCTGATGAGTTGAATCAGGTGTGTTCGATTAGGGAGACATTGAAAATATGCAGCGTTGGGGGTTCTTCAGGAACATGTTTTGAAATGCACTTCCCTAAGCCACAACTAATACTCAGAACTTATATACTTTAATACTTGCAGAACGGGGGCATATTAGAGAAACTTAAGATATGATAATTGAATTTAGGATTTTTCACAAATTCATACTAGAGAAGCAAATCTTGATTTAGGATTCTTATCTTACAAAAACTTAGGGTTGTAATGACATGTTAAAGGAGGAAGCAAAGATGCAGTGCAACAAAGGTTTATTAGAGTCAGCTACGGACAAACAGTACAGTCTCTCGGGTGGGCAGGTGGCACAGGTACTTCGACGGACAGCGTGTAGGTGACGAGTGATGTTGGTGATCCAGTGACGGTGTAAATCCAAGAGAGACGAACCACGAAGACGAGACAATGACCAGGAACCAGGAAGCAGATGAACGCGGGACACACTTGGAGGACATCAAACAACGATCTGACAAGGAGAGGAAAGTGTGGTGAGACTTTATAGGTGAGTAGATTGGCAGCAGCTGGAGCGGGAATTGAGATCAGCTGGCGCGCTGATGACTGGAGTGAGCGGTCACGCCCACTCACACACACACACACACACACACACACACAGAGAACAACAATACACGAGACATGAAGAAACCAGTGAATTCATGAACCGTGACAAGGGTCTAGTTAGGAACTCTTAAACCACTCCATCGAGTTCAATAACTGTCTCATCTGATAGCAAGCAACCAACTACACGGAAGAGGCTGCTGAGGTGAACTATGGTTAGACTATGGTTAGTGTAGTGACCATACTTCCTCTTTTTCCTGGACATGTCCAGGCCAGGATTTCTAAATTGCCGGGTTTTGGGTTTGTTATGCTATTGTTTTCATACCTGCAAAAGGTAATGACTGAAAAAAGATGTTTGACAAATAAAGTCAAATTGTACATAATCAACCAATGACTTTTGGTCAAAGCAATACAAACACACATATACATAATGTTTGACGACTGTAGAGAGCGTAGGTGTGTTGGACTTGAAGCGGCGCGGCGCAGACCGATCAGTGTAGGACATCTGAGAACCATGAGACCTGTAGAGAGCAGATGCTCCTGATGCTTTCCAATCGCTCTCGCGGTACTTTGATGTCATACACCGATCGGTCTATGCAGCGCCGCTTCAAGTCCAACACACCTGATGTCAAAAGGAAAACAAAGCCAAAATGCAGACATGTCCTGGAAAAAGAAGAAGTATGCTCACCCTAGTGTAGCAAAACTATGGTTAATTTGTGGTTACCACGGTTTAACGATAGTAAACGTGTTTTTGTTTTGGTTAAATTTGTAGTAAAAACATGGTAAATTTTCATAAGGGGTTGGCCCCCGTAATGTTGGTCACAACTGGTGCATTACTATATATACTGTAGTATTTATGTGTGTTTATATGTAGCACTGTGGTCCTGTGAGGCGAGACATTTGTATGTCTGCACATATAGCGTAATGACAATAAAGAACTTGAACTTGAACATCATTTGTCTCCACCCAAAGTCTCTCCACCATCAAACGTTGCTTCTCTTCATCTTGTATAAAGGGCTACTGTAATGTGTTTTTTACAGTTGGATTTCAAAAAGGCTTGAAGTAGGACACTAGTTGGGTTATCCTAAAGTTAAAACAGTTTTTAGGATTTTTTGTTTAGTTAGGATGCTTCTGTAATACCCTTTTTTCCTATAGATAATGCACTTAGGAAATGTTGTTTGTCAATAGCTTTCATCCTAAATGAGGTCCTAACTGAAATTGTGATGGTTACATAACAGGTAAGATAGGATTCTAAAGGTAAGATCTTTCTGTAAAACGCCCACAGGCCTCTGGCTACCCTTGCAACAAAGACAAATCATAAAGATGAGACTGTTTTACAACCCAAATGAATTTAGAGAGACTTTTCCTCTCACTTTTTTCATTAGTGAAACAGACACATGATGCCCATAAAAATGATTTATCTCCATTAATTCATAGCTAAACGTTTCTATTAATTAACATGCATTCTCTGTTATTACTGTTTTGTATGTTGTCTTTTGTATTGTTTACTGTTTATGCATGCCTTATGATAGAAATATCAGATAATGTAACCTTATTGGTATCATGTTTCATATAAAATAATCCTTGTTTGATTTGCTTTACACTGGTGTTTATCACTTCTTTATAAAGTGCTTTGTATGCTTGTTATATTAATCAGAGTAAAGGCACACAAAACTGCCCATTCTGATCATTTGGGGACGTTTAATTTCTGGCAGTAGTATATTTGAAGAGACCTGAACTGAACTGGGTAATGACATCACTGAATCAATGATGACTTTAAACTGACTTTAACTGAAAAATTGACTGTTTACTGTTGTCTTTTTAGAGCGTGGTATTTACAGCAGGACTGAATTTTGTTTGCATTGACACTATTTTCACTATTTCACTATTTATTGTATAAAGATCTATATAAATAAAGGTAACTTGACTTGATCATGCAAATGAGTAAACTTTCAAACAAATAAGCTTTTTCCAACATTAAATAATTTTTTTAAAATTGGTAATTGCATTGGTAATTAACTATCAACATGAATTACTGACCACAAACACAATACTGACTGTCTGAATGATCAATACAACAGAATAAAATATTTTAAGCATCAAACATGATATTGAGAAGCACTGATAATGTTGTTTTAGGTATTCACATGGCCTGATCCAAGAAAGCAGCCAGCTCTACAATTGTGCATTCATTTTAATGGGTTATATATATGTAACCACATTATCAATACTCATACTCCGGCTGCTTCTTCCTTGTGTATTTCGCCATTCTCTGGTATTTCTCTCTCCAACTTTGCAATTCTTGACTCCCAGTCTCTCTGTAGTATGGTTTTGAAAATGAAAGCTACGACTTCCAGAGTTGATACGGTTCCTTCTTGTCTGTTTAAATCAAGTTTTTATTTCTTATGTCCTGTTGTTTTGAGTATTATCAATGACTCTTTGTGTGCTGGTGTTGTGCCAGCTGCACTTAAAATTGCTGCTGTCACCCCTGTACCAAAAACGAACAACATTGACTTTGATAACCTGAATAATTTTCGTCCCATCTCTAATCTTCCATTCCTTGCCAAAATTTTTGAACAAACGGTGGTTTCTCAATTGCTTTCACATCTTCAATCTGGATTCCGTAAACTCCACAGTACTGAAACAGCATTAGTTTACGTCACCAATGACTTGTTAATGGCTTGTGATTCTGGCCGTCTATCTATACTGATTCTTCTTGATCTTAGTGCTGCTTTTGACACTATAGATCACTCTATTTTAATAACCCGTTTAGAGACTGTCTTTGGAGTTTCTGATACTGCATTGAAGTGATTTAAGTCCTATCTCTCTGATCGAAAACAGTTTGTTGCGATGGGTGGTTGCAGGTCTGAGGTCAGTGAGTTGCATTTTGATGTTCCCCAGGGATCAGTTTTGGGCCCTTTACTTTTTAGTATTTACATTTTTCCTCTTGGCCAACTTTTAAGAACACATGCTCTTAATTTCCACTTTTATGCTGATGACACTCAGATCTATATTCTAAACCTGATGTCAATATGCCTGTGTCTTTTCTTTCTTAATGTTTTACTGAGATAAAAAATGGATGTCTGAAAATTTGCTCTGTCTAAACAGTGATAAGACCGAAGTGATGCTTATTGGTTCCCCTCACCAGCTGCGCAAAGCAGAGTCCACAACTTCAGGTCTGGATGGCTCTGCTTTATAGTTTCAAACTAAACTAAAAAATCTGGGGGTGATATTTGACGCCAACTTAACATTTGATCTGCATGTTCGTAATACAGTCAAAGCATCTTTTTTTAATCTCAGAAACATTGCCAAATTGCATCCCATGTTGACTTTTTCTGTGGCTGAAAAGTTAATCAACACTTTTGTGTTTTCGCGTATTGATTATTGTAATGCTTTGATGGCTGGAGTTTCAAAAGCTACCCTAAGTAAATTACAGTTGGTACAAAATTCATCTGCCAGAATACTGACTAGGACCAGTGCAAGGGAGCACATTACACCTGTCTTGGGAAAATTGCACTGGCTTCCTGTTAGTTTTCGTATCGATTTTAAAATTCTCATGCTTACTTATAAGGCCTTGAATAATTTGGCTCCTGAATATTTCTCGGAGCTTTTTACCCCCTACACATGTTCTATGCTCTTAACTGTTCAATCAACTCGGCTTAAAACTATGGGCGATCGGGCTTTCTCTTCATTGGCTCCTAAATTGTGGAATTCCCTGCCCTCTGAGATTAGAAATGCAGAATCTCTTAGTGTTTTTAAGTCGTCCCTTAAGACTTATTTTTTTAGGGTAGCTTTTATGTGATTGTCACAGGTCGAGTGGGCCAAGCTAGACTGCACCCACCCCTGAACCAGGACCACCTCGAGGAGCGTGTCAGAGGGAAGAGTCAGAGACAGAGAATAAATTTAACAAGTTTTATTTTGAAGTAAAAGCAAATTGGAAATCCTAATCTAAAATCTTCTTCCTTGTTGCCCTCAAAGATCGAGGGTGAACGGTGCTGCGACTGGAGACTCCCCCGCCCTCTTCCTCAGTGCAGACCCTACAGCAGATGGCCGGCGAACAAGTGGATGGTCAAGTAGGTCTTTCACAGGTGGGGATGCAGTTGGCAAGTGAGCGGTCCGCTAAGTCTGCCCTGGTAAGGAGGTAATTCCAACCTTCCTTCCTTCTTTCACAAGTGCGAAATTTGGGGCAGATGGATATCAGTCAGGTGCGTATACGGCAGGTACACGGTCTTATGGTGGGGTGGCTAGGGGAGTCTTTCTTGGGTAAGTAGATAATTCCAACCTTCCTTCCTTCTTTCACAGATACGGAATTTGGGGCAGGTGGATATCAGTCAGGTACGTATACGGCAGGTACACGGTCTTATGGTAGGGTGGCTAGGGGAGTCTTTCTTGGGTAAGTAGATAATTCCAACCTTCCTTCCTTCTTTCACAGATACGGAATTTGGGGCAGGTGGATATCAGTCAGGTACGTATACGGCAGGTACACAATCTTATGGTGGGATGACTAGGGGAGTCTTCCTCGGGTAAGGTGTGATCGGGCTCTTCTACTTTCTTTGCAGCACCAGAGCAGGGCCTTCAGCAGGTACACGGCAAGCCGGTGAGTAACTAGGAAGGGGGCACACTGAATGGCGGCTCCAACACGGCACACTGTTCCCACGCTTGCTCGCAGCGGGAGCGGGCACTTCTCCAGTGCAAGGGGGTTACAAGTGGTAACGGACTCCACGTCGACTGCTGAACGGGGATTCTTCTGACACCGACAGAGTGGATATTCCAGACAGAGTGTGCCAGCCTCACGTTCGTGACAGAGGGACAGCCCCTTCTCCCAACACAGGTGACTATAAGGATGCAGCAGACTCGAAGTCGACAGGCTGCACGGGGCTCCTACTGAGACAGACAGAATGGATGCTGCAGACAAGTATACAGTTCACATGCGCTGACAGGAACGAACACTTCTCACAATGCAGGTGAATTGCAGGAATACAGCAGACTCGAAGTCGACGGGCCGAACAGGGCTTCTTCTGACACAGACAGAGTGGATATTTCAGACAGAGCGTGCCAGCCTTACGTTCGTGACAAGGGGACAGTCACTTCTCCCAGCACAGGTGGGCCACAAGGATACAGCAGACTCGAAGTCGACAGGCTGCACAAGGCTTCTACTGAGACAGACAGAATGAATGCTTCAGACAAAGTATACAGTTCCACATGCGTTGAAAGGAGCGAACACTTCCCACAGTATAGTTAAGTTGCAGGGATACAACAGACTCGAAGTCGACAGGCCGAACAGGGCTTCTTCTAACACAGGCAAAATGAATATTTCAGACAGAGCGTGCCAACCTCACATTCGGGGCAGAGGGACAGTCGCTTCTCCCAGCACAGGTGGGCTACAAGGATGCAGCAGACTCGAAGCTGACAGGCTGCACGAGGCTTTTACTGAGACAGACAGTGAACATTGCAACAGGGCATCTCCTCTCCTATTAGGGCAACAGAGGGGTTAATTCAAATCCCAGATGATAATTCTTCAACATCCAAACAGTTAAAACAGATCAATGTCACAGAACTCTCACTATTGACGGTAGACCAGCATAACACAGGGAGAGTGCACGGCAAAAGGGGATGTATCTTCCACACACACGGCAATTCCACTTCAAGCATATAATGTGGGGGAAACGTCAATCATCGGCACTGCAAACTCACTTCACAAGTGCAATTTAAAGCCAGCACTCACCCTTGGGTCTCTGTGCGAGGGGCCGTGATCATCAATACTGCTGAGGATGGTTTAGGATGTCTTTCTTCACATACACAGGCAGAGTTCACCTCACCATTTTTAATGGAGGGAGAGATAAGAGATCGGTAATGAATCAATACAATCCACTCAGTGATATTTTTAAACGTGATCCAAACACTCCCAGCCACATCCAATTCAGTGTCAAACACATGTAATTACGAGACTCCGTTCTCAGTTACTTAGCTCTTCTCCAATGCAAACGGGGTATTTCACTCTCCCTCTGTTGTCCTCAGGTCTCTCATCAAGCCAACACTCTCCTCTTCATTCACCCGTACTCAAATAACTGCAACCACCCAATAAAACAACTTCTCACGGGGGAGAAAAGACCAACGACAACCGCCTCTCTCTCCTGCCTTTTATCCTCTCAAATACTGACGGGGCTTCTTCCAAACTCTCCGAGTAAATTCCCCACACCTGTCGCCAATCTGTTGGGGTTGTCATGACAACAGACACACACTCAGGCCGGGGGACGGAGTTTCACTCACAAGTGTCCCACCGGAAACACTGCTTCAGCGGGAATAAGTTCCATATGCTTTTTGTCACATCGTGACATGATTTATGTGATTATTTTGTGTTTTATTATATTGGCCTTGTATTGTTTTATTTGTTTTTTATTGCCTGTACTCTTGTGTGTATCTTTTTTACTTCATATTTGTATTTGTATGTAAAGCGCTTTGAGATGCTACTTTTAAAGGCGCTATATATTATTATTATTATTATTATTATGTAAATGAACAGCCAAAACACATATAAGGTTTTCAATTATTGGTTGAAAATAGTGTCATGAAACTGATCCCTTAGTTGCGAGTTTTAACATCTGTATTTTTATGTTTCCTTGATTTTGTTCTCTATTGTACACGTTATGCTTTGGTTTTGGTTCATTTATATGTGATTTCTTACTCACTTTGGTTTTACTACCTTTTCTTTGTTGTTGTTGAGCTCAACATGTTCTTGGACTCTCTTTGTTGAATAGCATTTCTGTGTATTTGCTCAATTTAATAAAATCATATATTTGTAACCAAAACCACTTCCTACACACAAGAACTTTACATTACATTAGCATTGCTGATTAAAAAGTTGTGAATAAGAGTTAGAAGTCTCAGATGAATGTCTTTACATAACATCCATTTTAATAATGTTAGCTGTGAAAGGTTTGACACCATGATTGGTGATCGTGATCTATGTCAGCCAACACATCTTCCAGTGATCGATGGTCGACCCCAAAACTTCTGATCGGAGCACTGTAATTTTTTTACCAAGCTATATATACTCAAGTTAAGTAAAAGTTAAAGAGGTCAGCTGGCTTGACTCTGAAAGTCTTGACTGAAATTGTATTCAAATGAAGAAAATATTAAGTTTGAGATGACTGAAATTTATTTTAATTTTAACAATTTTTTTATACAGACAATCTGATAATTTGATTAACCATAAGCAAAAAGAAAAATACAGGAAAGGATTTTCAGGATTAAAAAACAAAATAGTGAACAAATTACTGTTTGCATCATTGTTACCCAAAATACTCATTTAAAGTAAGTCATACCCCCCCACACACACATTGAAGGAATCTCAATTTTGCCCACCGAGGAAAAGTTTTGTCAGACCAGCTTTAAGGTAACTCAGAGCATCTTTATTTGCTTCCTCAGCTTCAGCGGTTCTTCTCATTTCCTCAAGCTCTCTGACCCAGTTTTCTTTCCCAGCCTCCTTCAATCTGGGGATGAAGAAGTCGAGATGCTGAAGAGTGAAGGCAGAGTCTGGTTTTAATGCGATCTGAGACAGATTCTTGATGGTCTTGTAAGCATTGAACAGAAGAACTAACTTTTGATTCTCAAGCTCCTGCAGATCTTTGTCAAGCGAATCCATTATAATTGAAAACCTCTTGCAGTTTTCTTGAGCTTTTTCATATTCCTTATTAAAGTCATCGAATTCCATCGTCATAAATGAGGATTTGATGACATATTTCTTGTTTTCTTTGACATGTTTGCTGTGATGACACTTCCCAGTGCACACAGTGCAGTAGCCTTTCTTCATGACTTCACATTTGCTGGGATCAGAAACCCACCAGCAGTCAAACTCATGGCAGTTTTCTTTACAGACGGTGCATGTTGTCGCCTTCCTGTTCTTCCATGAAGCACTTTCAATGGGCACCTTCTCTTTGATAGTGTTTTTGACTTTAATGATAAAGTTTTTACAATTTTCAATCTTTTCCTTGTTTTGTTTTATTGCCTCCTGAATCTGAAGTTTTTCGACTTTTTTCAGCTCCTTCTCCTGAACTCGCAACTTTAAGTTGCTGATGGCCGCTTCTAATTGAATGCGCTCTATGAGGACATCTGAAGTCATTTCTAAACTTCTTTTGTTCATTTTATTCATGGACAGAAGGAAATGCCTCATGCTTTCCACACTGGCTTCCCAGGCGATGCTTTGAGCACGAATGTGACGCTCTTGAGTGTGACGGGCGTCAGCCTGCCGATTGTTGAATAAGAAATAGACAGGTTGGCCGTTTATGTTTCGTCTGCAGGGGATTTTAACTTTATTGATGGCACTGAGGACGTTTTTGGGTGCCATACCATCAGAGTGTGTGATTAAAAACACAATGTTGTCCACAATGTCTTTTCCAAACAAAGACAGAATGGAACTGATAATGTAATGCTGTCTGTCTGAGAGACGATTCTTAGATGCTTGAATCACAAAACACACAGCATCAACTTCACGAACTCCATCACTGCTCTGAAACAGAGTGGCTAAATTTGCAGCAATGTCCAGATCTTTGTCCAGTCCTCTAGTGTCTCCGTAGCCTGGAGTATCAATGATAGTGAGAGATATGGGACTCTCTACAGGACAGACCTCATACATGGTGATTTCAGAGGTTTGTGATTCTGATTGGTCTCCAGCTTCTTCTTCTTCTGTGATTTCATACCATATTTCTTCCTCAAACTTCACCTTCAGTAAGTAGTTGACCACGGTGTTGATGAGAGTCGTCTTGCCAGATCCAGTCTCTCCCACCAGCAGAACTATTTTGTTTCGTTTACTGGTGTCCTTTTTCCCATAAGTCCATCTTCTGACTTTCCCGTTTTCATCAAGCACTTTTCTTTCTGTATGTAGACGGATTCGTTTTGGAGGACCTGGATGAATCAGAGTTGATCTGCGTGGTGGAATAATTGGCTGTCTGTAAAATAAAAAGGCAAATGTTTATCAGAATTTTTGTGTTAATTTCATCTAATTAGTTGTAGGGACCTCTGTGCTGCACTGTAAAAAAAAATAATATTCAAGTTGTAAATAAAACAGCTTATTTGACCATGTTTTACAAGAAAATGCAATTTCAATATTTCTACATAATTATTTAACTTTTAATTCAGTGTTTTACTTGCTGTTTCTTGTAATTGTTAGTGAAAACTATTTTTTAATTGTGGGCCACAGGGCTGCACAGTCACCTCTGAGTAATACAAGAAATGGCCAATGAATATTGGTAAGTGGAATTTGCATGCCAAGCCACTCTTTGTGCATATGGGTATATAAGCCATGCATCTACACATTCAGATTTGATGAGGAGCCGAGAATGTGTCCTGGCCAATCAGCGGTAGTTCAAGGGGGGTGTAACATCTCTGTTCCCTCCTTCAGGGAAAAAAGTTACATACATAACCTCATAATGGGGTCTCTATGTAAAATGCCTCAACTAATTAATTGTGTTACGAGACTTGTGTTACGCACTTCACTTCAAAATGTAAATTTTAGTCGAATTTGAGGTTTTCACAAAAATTTGTTCATTAAGCCCTCTTCTAGCGATCCAAATCGTAATTAAACGTCTAAAATTATCTTTATTTGTACGTTTTCTGAGACGTTTTACTCCACCTTTTTCTCTGTTCACTTCTGGACGACTGCTGCTTCTCACCACAAGTTCTAGGTCTATTGTTGCAAAGCATAGCAATCCAGCTTTGTGAATATTCATATCGAATTCTCGATGACACATGTCCAAACCAGTAAAATATGATTTTCAAACCCATGCTGATGAAAACAAAACGATCGCACTGACATTTGCAAAGCTTGTGCATAGGACGTGCCTTTATAGGGAGATTGCTTGCTCTCGTAAAGTAGGTACATTATTCCGAAATATGCCTTGGCGAGATTCACACAAAGATAAATTGTTATGTCTGACATGACGCTTAGTTAATGGTTGGGGAAAAATCTGATGTGTAACATTATATTAGATCCATGCATTACAGTAGGTCCTAATATAGATCTGTCTCTACTGCTTATTTACATCTTTGTTCTTATTTTTATTAACAAAGATAAAATAAAAAATAGCTATATTGTGATAATTTAGTAATTATTATAAAGAAAAGAATAGGATAAAAATATGCAACGTTGCTTGGTGATTATGCTTTGGAATCTTCAAATAAAATACGTTTAAATCCAATTTCAACAAGTCATATATAATTTTGAAGCTATTTTAATATATTGAAGGTATTTTAATTTTAATAAAATAAGAACTAATTTTTTTTTTTTATTTGCTCATTCTGACACATTTTGCCAGCACGGATCACATATGGACTGGTCAAACAACAGTACTGCATATGGAGGGTCCACTGCTGTAGTTCCTAAAAGGGATGGAATGACTACAAATGCAGGGATGGACAGAAGGAAATCTGTCAAGAGAAAGACATGGATTTACCAAAAACGTAATACCGTACCATGTAAAATACACATACAGGATTGCCCAAAGGGAAACTTGTCGACTGAAAATGCCTGCAAGTCCCCCACCCTCTTGATGGAAGTGAGCGTGGTTAGGAGCACTGTCTTAATTAAGGGACAGGATGTTAAGTGCAACTGACTTAAGCGGCCCAAAGAGAGCTCTCTGTAGTCCAGCCATGACCACAGAGAGATCCAAAGAGGGGATGAGGCACAGTCTTGAGGATTTAGCTTCCTAACACCCCTTCAAAACTCTTTTGTTAAAGGTTAAAAGATTAAAGAATATGAGGAACTGGGGGAGTGACTTTTTTGTGTCAGACATGTGTCACTTTGCTCACATCTGATTGGTCCAATTTCAGTTTGAGATCTCTAACTCAGAACATAACCTGCCCCGGAGCAGGTTAGCTGTGCAGTGTAAGTTACTATGGGAATGAACGCAGCTAAAAGCCACTTTCAAGGTACCTAAAACCCAGGATTGGTGCAAACTAAACTGAAACTTACCTGGCTAGCCAGCTAAACCGGCTTCATGGTACAGGCCCAAGGACTACTAATGTAGACATCACCTGTCGGAGGGTTTATGCCGTGACCTTCATTGCTTGAGGAGTGAAGGTGGTCACCGTACACAGCTCCTGCATCAACCCCAGGTCAGAACTACCCTCATGCAGGAGGCTACCCAATGCCATGGCTTGATGTACTTACAGCTGATATCAGTTTACTGGCAATGAGTGGATGCACGCTGACATCTTATATACCCATATGTGCAATGGCTTGGCATGCAAATTGCACTTTTTTGTACTACTCAGAGGTGATTGGGCTCTGAGACCCCATTATGTCAGTGAAAAGGAACACAAAACTGTACAGCATTCACACTAACAAAGCAATGTATTCTTAAAATGTCACAACATTGTGCAGTCTAAGGCTGTAAATACCATAGAGGTGTACATTCCCAGACATAATAGGATAACCTTTTAGAGGTGAGAATGGTTTGTGTTTTTGTGTATTACTCAATATGTAATGTCCATATGCAGAATTATTACATTAATGAAACTAAATGCTGTGAAAAATAATTATTTAATAACTATTGCAGATATAGATATTCATACAAGTGCTGATTTGAGCATTAGTGATGAACACCTGCTGTTAACAAGAAGAATCACGGAAGGGAAACAGAAAAAAAGAGAGAAGAGACGAGCAGAAACAACAACTAAAACTAACTTCTAGCCATAACCTTAGATGAAATCAACTGAAATAAAAAGCATTAAATCTCTCATGATTATTTAATGATGGAAGATGATTAAACAACTCCAAAAACAGCATTATCAGCTTTACTTGTTACGAATCAGTTTCACTTTCTGTCAGACGTCTACAAAAGATCTTATTGAGATTAACGGAGCTTTAGCTCTGTAGTCAATGTTGAAGTTTAATTTAAAATATATTTGTTACAGACACCATTAATTTTAAGTGCCATTATTTAAAAAGACTTTATTGATTCTGTTTCGTAAACTTTTGGTTGTTATGCTTTCAAATAGTATGCCGTAGGCTATGTATATTGTTGTGATTTTGTTTTTGTATCATATTTTGAAAAGTGATATTTTGATGATAATTAAAATGCATCTCCTGATAGTTCCCACACCCATTGCTTTAACTGAACACGACTGATTTGATGTTTAATAGAAAACTGTAAAAGAATAATGGATGATATCGGATGAGCTGATATTTTTTTGATTTCATCTCATGAATGGAATATAACTGTGCATGTTCATATATTGCATGTTGATGTTATGCGAGTGTTTTGTCTTATTTTATACATATAATATTCTCTTGTCTTTCTAATCAAACCACGGATATTTAAATTTAAAATCCCAGATTTGTGCGATTTTTCCTTTTATTGAATTTTTGTGTCCACAGGCAGCTTTAAGTATACTTTGGGCTTAAGGGGCAGTTTTTTGCTTTTAAAAATGTGAGACACAGCAAGTGTAGTGAAATGGAAAAGAGAACAGTGGTTTTAAAAAAGTAACTCCTTTGAACTTCAGTGGTAGAATTTGAGAAGAATTTCAACTCACCTGGAATCCATGGTGATCACTGCACTGAAATTGTCCACCTCACTGAAGCCCTAGTGCCGGAGTGTCTGTCTGAGCAATCAGCTTTGAAGGAAATACTGGTTTATTTAACAAGCCTAACTGGCTGAAGTCCCTCCCAACCAAATGTGCCTTCTGTGTCATCTGAATAGTATGTAAAAAAAAAGCCAGGAACATTTATGAATGTATGCTGTAAGAAATTTGCACTTAATCCTAGTTATTAGATGTTATTATTTATTATAGTCATATATAAATCATTATCTTGAAGAATAAGTATTCCACTACATAAAACGTGTTTTCATGCTTTTCATAGGTTTTATTTTTGTGTGTGCTTTAAAAATATTTTTGCTGATTATTGAGAAAATGATGATAAAACAATTCACATTTTCAATGGAATTATTGAAGAAGAAAATAGTAGTATCTACCTTAAATGAGGGGAATACATGAGAGGGAACCATGGTCAATTCAAACCGTTCCCCAGTCGATGGTAAATGACATTTAACGGATGTAACAAAGCCAAACTATCATAAAAAATGAATGTATTATTTTTGTTATTTATACCTGTTATGACCAGTACAATACCAGTCACCATCAGGAGTCAGCGTAGTTGTCTCCGCAAGAGAATGTTGCTTGCACGATCCAAAATAAATCTAGTAAGTTATGGTTGCGGCTGTGACTGCTGGAAATGTAAACATGAGCATATAGTGCCCCCACATAAGCAAACGTAGCAACAGTCTTAAAGTACTCAGATTTAAATGTAGGCAAACATTAATGCCTTGAATTTTATGCGAGCAGCTATTGGTAGCCAGTGCAAATTGATAAACAGAGGTGTGACGTGCATTCTTTTCGGCTCGTTAAAAATTAATCTTGCTGCCGCTTTCTGGATTGTAAAGGTTTGATAGCACTGGCTTGAAGACCTGCTAAGAGAGCATTGCAATAGTCCAGCCTGGACAGAACAAGAGTTTGAACAAGGAGTTGTGAAGCATGTTCTGAAAGAAAGGGCCTGATCTTCTTGATGTTGAATAAAACAGATCTGCAGGACCAGGCAATTTTAGCAATTTGGTCTGAGAAAGTCAGCTGATCATTTCTCCAAGGTTTCTGGCTGTTTTTTTTAAGGAGTTATGGTTGATGTTCCTAACTGGATGGCAAATTGTGATGAAATGATGGGTTTGGTGGTGCAAGGTTGAGTTGAACCTTTTATTTTAACCATATTAAATAGTAGTCTACCCCAAGGCACCATTCCCTTAAGCTTAAAGCACGCAGTTGTACATCCTCTCAGGAAAAAGGCCAGCCTTGATCCTTATAGCCTTGATAGCTACTGCCCCATATCGAAACTTTATTTTTTAGCTAAAGTTTTGGAAAAGGTGGTTTTCCATCAATTGACTGTTTATCTCAATTCTAATAATTTGTAAGACAAGTATCAGTCGGGTTTTAGGAGGCATCATAGTTCGGAGTCAGCCTTGTTAAAGGAATTGAATGATCTTTTAGCTGCAGCAGATTTAGGATAGTCTTCCATTCTAGTCCTTCTCGACATGATACTATTGACCATGCAATCCTACTTGAAAGGTTAAGAAATTGTGTAGGTATTCAAGGATCCGCTCTAGATTGGTTTAACCTGTTAACATTCGCCCCCCCATTTGGGGCCTCGCAGGTGAAAATAACCTACCTAAATTAAAATGGTAACAGTTCCTGACAAAGTGTGCTACACAAACAAATTAGGTATCTTTGGAAAGAAGACACTGTATGCTTTACTATCCATCATCCAGAGTTGATAATGCTCAAAAAGATAAAAAGGTCTAGACACTGACGTGCCTTGAAAAATATTTTTCCACACTGAATGTTTTTTTTTATTTCATATACAAATACATTAAATAAATCCTGGAGCAATCCAGAAAAGTAATGGGTTGAAAGTCACGTGTCTCATGAGTTTATATTTAAAATTTGAAGAAGATACCATGAAAAATTTGATTCCTGCAATATTTTTTCTGAAACTATTTATAGTCCCCCCCGCCCCCCTGTTTGAGGAAAAATTACCACCAAATGTATTCCAGAACTATACAAACTATTTTAGTCATTATATATATTCCTGCATAGTTTTTCAATTACAGAATAATAGACAGAATTTTAGACATCATATAAGTGATTTGAGCACTAAGAAATACAAAAATAATTGAGTAATAAAAAAGGAAAAAAAAAATGCTTTGTATATAGTATGTATACTGAAGTATATATTCTGATTGCCAGACATAAACTGATATTGGCAGACATGGTCATACAGTCAGTAATCACATGATATATGATCGTGTGATTACTGGCCATTTAATCAATAATAGCTGATCATTGAATCACAATGATAGCCATCATAGAGTCGGTAATAAACACGCAGATGTCCGTCCATACATATGATAATCATGCAGATACGGCCACATTCCCCACACAATACACACACACACATATAAAAAATGTTGAAGAAAATAAAATACATTTTTTTATGGAAAAAGCAGATCGCTAAGTTACGCCCCCCTCAGATGACAGCTGCGTCACAGCGTGCGTCACGCTTTCAGGACAGAGCGCCAAATTCAAATAAATTATATTCCGCTTTTCTGATTTCTAATTTTCGGTGGAGATTGGAGATTTTTCTTCCTCCTCTGTTCATTTAAACCGTGGTGTGCATCAGGGTTCTATTTTGGGCCCGTTGTTGTTTTCACTATACCTGCTTTCTTTGGGTCGTATTTTTCTAAAGTACAATATTCCATACCATTTTTACGCTGATGATACCCAGGTTTACTTTCCGTTAAACCATAAGGATAACTATAAAATACTCTCTCTGCTTAATTGTTTGACTGAGGTTAGATCTTGGCTGGCTGCTAATTTTCTAACACTGAATGATTCTAAACCTGAGATTGTAGTTTTTGGCCCACGGCCTCTATTAATCTGATAAACAACCAATTAGGCCCTAAAGTTCGATAAGCAAATTAGCGCAGTTGTTAAAAACAGTTTTTATCATCTTTAGATCTATTCTGAAGTTGAAAACTTTTTTAACAATAAAGGACTTGGAGACTGTGATTCATGCTTTTGTTACTTCTAGGCTCGATTACTGTAACTCGTTGTACCTTGGTGTATCTAAATCTTCATTATCTCGTCTGCAACTGGTTCAGAATGCCGCTGCCAGGTTCCTTACTGGAACAAGAAAGAGGGACCATATTTCATAGATTCTTGCTTCATTACACTGCCTGCCAGTTGAATACCGCATCAAATTTAAGGTTTTACTCTTTGTTTACAAGGGATTACAGTCAAGCTCCTGAATATATTACAGATCTCCTTCTCCCTAGAAACTGCTCTAGAACATTATGGTTTTCCAGCAGCATGATGCTCTCTGTGCCTCAATCTCGTCTTAAATTAAAAGGAGATTGTGCTTTCTTGATTGCCGCCCCTAGATTGTGGAATGATTTACCAGCATATACTAGGCTGTCTCCTGATATTGGAAGTTTTATTAAGACTTATCTTTTTTCCTTAGCATTTTAATCCGTTCCTATTTTATGTAGTTTTTTGTTTTTTGATTGTTGGGGATGTATTTTTATTTTTTTACTTTGATTAATTCTTTGAACATTTTACACTGTCGGTATATGTTTTTGCTAAGTTATGCTTTTACTGTACAGCACTTTGGTCATCAGTCACTGTTTTAAAGGGGACCTATTATGCAAAGATCACTTTTCTAAGGTGTTTGAACACAGTTGTGTGACCGCAGTGTGTGAAAACAACCAGCCTATAATGGTAAAAATCCACCCACTTATTTTTTTATAATCTAAAAAATCATAAACAGTCTCTCAGAATGAGCAGTTTCAGATTATCCCTCTGTTCACGTCACCGAGGGGAAAAAGTCCCGCCCATTTGTGACGCTGCCCTATAAGCATAGACACAGCCCTGAGTGAGAAGCTGCGGTCCGCTTCCTCCATTAATGATTACTTGCTGTAGCTGCTGGAGATATACAATGTCAGCGCCAAAGAGGCTTTACAAGTGTTGTGTTTTGGGATGCACTAACTAACATAGGAGTCTCAATAGACTCCCTCCATCTGAGCCGCTGAGGACACTGTGGCTAAGTTTCATTGTCTAAGGAAATGTCCCCAATACGTGTAGGGATCAATACCAACACTTTGTGCGCGAACGTCAGCTCCAGACAAAGTAAGTATCACGCCCTTGTTTTCCAAATTGCCTTTCTGAAAGAGCTTCTTGGCACTCTGTAAGGCTAATGATGCTAAAGCTACCATTGTCTCTGTCTGTTTTCACTGATGCTGCCTTCATGAATGATCATGAAATAGGATAAAGTTTGTGATAGCATGCCATGCACGAGACCAGCTATGTTGTTATTTTTATCCCGCCGTGCTCCCAGGCTGTGTAATTCATAAACTCAAATTTATTATGCACAGTATAATCAGATGACTGACTTTGAAACGGAGTATGTTTTCTGTAAAAATAACAGGTTTCTACTAATAGGGGAATGTTTATTTGCAAAGGCTAGCGCTGCTAATGTGGGAGCTCGAGCTCTGGAAGCTCTGCTCTCTTCTCCGGGAGCACCAGCTCATTTGCATTAAAGCAACATACTCAAATACAGAATGTTTTGGCTTATACCCTAAAAGTGGCAATTTTAACAACCTATGGGTATTTTGAGCTAAAACTTCACATACATACTCTGGAGATATCAGAGACTTATTTTACATCTTGTAAAAAGGAGCATAATAGGTCCCCTTTAAATGTGCTTTAGAAATAAAACTGCCTTGCCTTACCTTGGAGGTGATGGTCCTTTATCCGGTAAGAAATGTCTGTTAGACAAACTGATATGCGAGCAGATATCGTTGGATCATCAGGATGGAATGTGAGGTAGAGTTGAGTGTCATCGGCAAAGCAGTGATATGAAAAGTCATGTTTCTGAATGACAGAACCTAGTGATGCCATGTAGACAGAGAAGAGAACTAAACCCTGAGGCACACCAGTAGTTAGATGTTGCAACCTCACCTCTCCAAGATACCTTGAAGGAACTATCTGATAGGTAAGACTGAAACCACTGAAGTGCAGTTCCTGAGATGCCCTTTGCCAATAGGGTTGACAGCAGTGTTGCTTTCGTCAACGAAAATTATGACTAAATATCGTCATCAACGAAGCTTTATCATGTGACGAAAACGAGACGAGATGCAAAGTAAATGCTGGTCATGTGACGATGACTATAATTAAATATATAATGCAATATTGTTGACAGATAAAAACAAGACTAAATGTGGTTTACAAAATAAAAACTATGCTAAAATGTCTCTTCATTTTCGTTGGCCAAAACGAAATCAGATCAGAGAATTCAAATCAGAATTCAAATTCAAATCAGAGCGGCGTCAGCTTCTAAAATGAAGCAAGCGCTGGCAGGGATGCCGGAAGTGTGGCCTCGCAACGCAGCGTCTCGTTCCTTCGAGGAACTGAGGTTACATACGTAACCTAAGACATTCCTCTTCAGGAACTCGAGCTGCATCCAGAGACGCTTTGGGGAACAAGATACCCACGGCACCAGACTTCCCAATCCCTGCCCTGTGTGTATCCGTACGGAGCACATCTAGGGCGAGAGAATGGAAGATCCTGGAGTGGCTCGCATGTCCAGGCCATAGAACCTGACAAAAGTCAGGGGAGTAGACCATCCCGCAGCGTTGCAGATATCCTGGATTGGGACACCTGCGAGAAAGGCCTTGGAGGCCGCCACACTCCTCGTGGAATGAGCCTTGACTCCCATCGGCGAGGGGAGGTCACAGGACTCATAGGCCATATGAGTGGTATCGACAATCCACCGACTGAGGGTCTGCTTTGAAGCAGGAAGACCTCTCTTAGGGGGACCATAGCAAATCAGCAATTGGTCCGCCCTTCTCCACATGGCAGCTCTGTGAACGTATGCGTCCAGTGCTCGCACTGGACACATACGGTTAAGCTTTTGCTGGTCAGGCTCCCGAAAGGGAGGAGGACTAAAGGCCTGCAGTACGACAGGCTGTGGCGTAACCGAACGAATTTTGGGGACATACCCTACACGATGGTATAAAAAGGCTTTGGTCATACGAGGCGCAAAGTCCAAGTGGGTAGGAGCCACTGACAGGGCCTGCAGATCCCCAACTCTCTTCAGAGATGAGATCGCCAGAAGAAACACGGTCTTCAGGGTGAGGTGGCGATCTGAGATCTCCTCAATAGGCTCAAATGGAGGCCTACAGAGAGCATTCAACACCACAGCCAAGTTCCAAGGGGGGGACCCGGGACCGTACTGGAGGCCTTAGCCTCAGTGCACCGCGGAGGAAACGTGTAACTAGGGGGTGTCTGCCCACTGACTGTCCACCAAGAGAGGTGTGGTAGGCTGAAATCACCGCGACATAAACCTTCAAGGTGGAGTGGGTTAACCCCGCAGAGAGTCGAGCCTGCAGGAAGTCCAGCACTGTACCAACCGGGCAGTTAACTGGGTCGAGCTGGCGATCTCCGCACCATGAAGTGAAGAGTCTCCACTTCAGGGCGTACAGTCTCCTCGTTGAGGGAGCTCTGGATTGGAGGATGGTCTAAACAACCTTGGTTGAGAGACCGGAAGCTATGCGCCGTGCCCCCTCAGGGGCCACACCCACAACTCCGGGCGGGGGTGCACAAGGGTGCCTCCTGCCTGTGAGAGGAGATCCCATGGAGAAATCAGGTCCGAGAACCATACTCGGCTCGGCCAGAAGGGGGCTACTAGTAGCAGCCGGACTCCGTCCCGGCGCACTCTCTCCAGAACTCCGGGGAGCAGAGCAATCGGGGGAAAGGCATACAGAAGAAGCCTCGGCCACGTCTGTACCATGGCATCCAGCCCCAACGGAGCTTGATGAAGTAGAGAGTACCAGAGGGGACATTATGCTGTCTCCTGAGTAGCGAAGAGGTCCACCTGACCCTGGCCAAACACTCTCCAGATCTGCTTCACCACCTCGGTGTGAAGCATTTATTCCCCGGACAAGACCCCCTTTCTCGACAGGGTGTCTGCTCCCACATTGAGATGCCCAGGAATGTAAACTGCTCTTAATGAGAGGAGTCTGCCCTGAGCCCACACAAGGATCTGGTGCGTCAGCCTGTACAGGGGGCGCCACCGTAGACCTCCTTGGTGATTGATATAAGAGACCATTGATGTGTTGTCGTTGCGAACTAACACATGGTGACCTCTTTGGTTTGGGAGAAAGTATTTCAGAGCCTGAAACATGGCCAGCATCTCGAGCCTGTTGATGTGCCAAGCGAGATGATGACCTCTCCACAGACCGTGGGCACGGTGGCCACTCATGACCGCTCCCCAACCGGTGAGGGATGCGTCCGTCGCTAGCGTTACGCGGCGACACGGACCTCCCAGCCTGGGACAAGAACCAAGGTTGTCTCCACATGTCTAAGGCACGTAGGCACCGCCGTGTGACCTTGATCATGCAAAGCGGGTTTCCCCTCGGGGAGAACCCCTTGGTCTTGAGCCACCACTGTAGGGGTCTCATGTACAGCAGGCCAATAGGTATCACGTTGGACGCAGCTGCCATCAGACCCAGCAGTCTCTGAAACTGCTTGACTGTGAGTGACTGGCCTTCTTTCACCCTCTTGACTTCCATGAGGATTGACTCGATTCGAGCAGGAGACATATATGCCTGCATCGTGGTCGAATCCCACACCACACCAAGATAAGTGGTTCTCTGTAATGGAGAAAGCACACTTTTCTTGGGGTTCAGTCTTAACCCCAACACTTTTATGTGAGCGAGAACAACATCTCGATGTTGAGCTGCTCTCCGCTCTGATTGAGTGAGAATCAACCAATCGTCGATGTAATTGACTATGCGGACGCCCCATAGCCGCAGCGGAGCTAACGCGGCATCCACACACTTCATAAAAGTGCGGGGTGAGAGTGCTAGGCCGAAGGGAAGTACCCGATATTGGTAAGCTTTGCACCCGAAAGCAAACCTCAGGAACTTCCTGTGAGTAGGAAGGATGGAGAC
Organism: Barbus barbus; assembly: GCF_936440315.1. NCBI lineage: Eukaryota > Metazoa > Chordata > Actinopteri > Cypriniformes > Cyprinidae > Barbus > Barbus barbus. The sequence continues at coordinate 4,349,666 of NC_136717.1, forward strand.
ATGGAAGTATGCGTCTTTTAGATCGATCGCAACAAACCAGTCCTCGGACCTGATTTGAGACACGACCTGCTTGAGAGTAAGCATCTTGAACTTCAGTCTGCTGACTGAGCGGTTCAACTGCCGCAGATCTAAAATGGGACGCTGTAGAATCCGGACTCTCTTTCATGAGGTGGAACCACCTCGATGGCCTCCTTCCTTAAGAGAGCATCTACCTCTTGTTCCATTACCAGAGCCTGCTCGGGGCACAAGGGTGCCTCCTGTGGAAGGGTGAACGTGGAATTCACCCTGTTGAATTGAGGCGGATGAAAACCGAACTGGATTCTGTAGCCTCTCTCTACAGTGCGCAGGACCCACCGAGACACATTTGGCAGTAGTTTCCACGCTGTGAAATAGTCTACTAAGGGAACCAGTCTCTCGAGACTGGCCTCTGGTGTAATCAGAGCTGCTCCAGAGACCCTCAAAGGGGTGGCGAGCATCTCAGCTCCGCTACGGTTCCGGGCGGAAGAGACTGAGATGTGTGCGCGCTGGAGACCGCTGCGCCCTGGAACACCATATGTGACAGGGTTAGCAGATCGATCTCCTTAGGGCGCTGGGGGGAGACGAGCACCGTACGCTGCGGTGATCGTTGCTCTAACGCAGCGGGGGCTACCCTCATAAGCCCTGGTCCACCACCATCAGGGCTTCTTGACAGCTGAGAATGTTTAAAGTGGCCAACAATTCTTCTGCCTATAGCCAGTATGTCTTTTACGCTGCGTTGAGACAACACTCCCTCATTCACAGCTAGATGTAGTGTGTGGGCCATGCACCGTATTCCCTTCAGCTAGCTTCTATCGCTTTTGTCATATTTCTTGCATTGTCACTGACAATGACATGCACTTTAGATTGGTCGATATGCCAGGTGTCGAACATATTGGCGAATGCATCAGAAATGGCTGCTGCTGTATGTGACCCTCGAAACTCTTGTGAATGGAGCAGAATCTTTTGCAGCTGGAAATCAGCATCGATCCATTGTACGGTTAGACTGAGCATACTGGTAATGCTGACGTCTGAGCTCCATATGTCTGTCGTGAAACTGATTGCTGAAATATCTACAGCTTTATGCTAATGGATGTGAGTTGCAACAACATTAAACAGCTCAGGTAAACACACCTCTGAGAAATGTCGTCTGCTCAGCATGACATAACGGGGCTCAATGTGCTCGATCAGCCTACGAAATCCCGCATCTTCTACGACAGAGAATGGCTGATCATCTAAGGCAATGAATTCCATAATCTTTTGTGTAATACCCTTTGTCTTGACACCATCACTGGGAAACTTCCTTGCCTTTTCAAAAACGTCCACCACAGACAGAGTGGGCGTGCTCGGAGGCATTTTCCTTTTCTGTGCCGCGTTCCTCTCATATTCAGCGTAGCGATCGGAATGTTTGGATTTCAGGTGATAAATTAAACCTGACGTGGAGAAAGTCTTTGCAGATGCACCCCCTCTTGAAATTTCGGCATTACATGTTTTGCAAATCGCTGTCCGTGGGTCTTTCTCAGATATACTGAAATATGTCCACACCGCAGACATGTTGCTTCAGACAAGCACGTGCAGGTCCTGGTTTCTGTTTGCATCATCACAACATTTCGGCCGTATTGTTTAGGTGATAAAAGTATTTTTCGGTGACTTTTAAAAAATAATTTCGGTGGCCGAATATTCGGCACACCCCTAGATGAAACCATAGCAGATAGCTGGGAGGGTGAGAGTGAGAATGAGCGTAGGTTACGTCGAAAGATTAAATGTATAGGGGTATGCGTTGTGTCAGAAACCATGTTGAGGTTAAGAGTTAAGAGGAGGAAGTGATCTGAGGTGTGCAGTGAAGTAACAAGCACATGATCAGTGGAGCAGTGTCATGTGTAAATAAGGTCCAGTTGGTTGCCTGATTTGTGAGGAGCCATAGTTAACACTCACTTGATCAAAAGAGGAAAGCAGAGTGTGAAAGTCTGCAGCCTGAGTTCCCAAGCATAACTAGGGGAGTACCATCCTCAGAAAAGGTTGAGAGCAGCACATCTAATTCGTCCAAAAAGTTACCTTGTGGTCCGGGGGGTTGATAAACAACTACAAAATGGATTTTGAAAGGGTGGGTAATAGTGACTGAATGTGATTTAATTGAGCTGTTAATACCCAGAGAAGGTAAAGGAATAAATTTCCAATCATTAGAGATAAGCAGACCAATACCTACACCTTTTCCAGTCAGATGGGGAGAGTGGGAAAATGAGAAATTATTGGAGTGCTGCAGGAGTAGCAGTGTCCTCTGATTTGAGCCATGTGTCAGGGCCATGAGGTTTAGTCTTGAATGACTAGTAATATATGTAATTAAATCTGCTTTGTTTACTGCAGACTGACAATTCCAGAGACCAATAGAAAAAGAAAGTACTGTATTAGCAGACATAGGCAAAGTGCGCAGGTTGTTAGGATTGCACTGCCTATAGTGTGTGATGCATTTTTTGCAAGTTTTATAGTAGGGATATGGAAACACATAGTAAGAGTTGGTCATAAAAGCTGAAATAGAAGTAAAGCAAGGTGTAGAAAAGAGGATAAATCAAAAGCGAGAGTCGACGGTCTTCACACAAGGGCTGCCACAGTAAACTAATCTTTTTTATACCCGTTTGACAAAACGGAAATTGAATTCAGCTGAACACACTTTACTGTTTATTACAACAAAGGGCTAAGCAAGCGCACGACACTGACGACACACACACACACATACAGTATATATCATATCTCAGGTCCGGCAGGAATTGTCGGTTTGGGGAGTGAATAACCAACGCTCTCTCCACCTTTAATGCCACGACTGAGGGTGAGCAAGGCACCAAACCCCCAACTGCTCCCCGGGCAACTGCCCACATGTGTTCACAGTGTGTGTGTTCACTACTGTGTTTGTGTGTGCACTTGAATGGGTTAAATGCAGAGCACAAATTCTGAGTATGGGTCACCGATACTTGGCCACACGTCACATTCACTTTATATACAGGTGCTGGTCATATGATTAGAATATCATCAACAGGTTGATTTATTTCACTAATTCCATTCAAAAAGTGAAACTTGTATAATGTATACATTCATTCCACACAGACTGATATATTTCAAGTGTTTATTTCCTTTAATTTTGATGATTATAACTGACAACTAATGAAAGTCCCAAATTCAGTATCTCAGAAAATTAGAATATTGTGAAAATGTTCAATATTAAAGACACCTGGTGCCACACTCTAATCAGCTAATTAACTCAAAACACCTGCAAAAGCCTTTAAATGGTCTCTCAGTCTAGTTCTGTAGGCTACACAATCATGGGGCAGACTGTTGACTTGACAGTTGTCCAAAAGACGACCATTGACACCTTGCACAAGGAGGGCAAGACACAAAAGGTCATTGCTAAAGAGGCTGGCTGTTCACAGAGCTCTGTGTCCAAGCACATTACTAGAGAGGCGAAGGGAAGGACAAGATGTGGTAGAAAAAAGTGTACAAGCAATAGGGATAACTGCACCCTGGAGAGGATTGTGAAACAAAACCCATTCAAAAATGTGGGGGAGATTCACAAAGAGTGGACTGCAGCTGGAGTCAGTGCTTCAAGAACCACCACACACAGACGTATGCAAGACATGGGTTTCAGCTGTCGCATTCCTTGTGTCAAGCCACTCTTGAACAAGAGACAGCGTCAGAAGCGTCTTGCCTGGGCTAAAGACAAAAAGGACTGGACTGCTGCTGAGTGGTCCAAAGTTATGTTCTCTGATGAAAGTAAATTTTGCATTTCCTTTGGAAATCAAGGTCCCAGAGTCTGGAGGAAGAGAGGAGAGGCACAGAATCCACATTGCTTGAGGTCCAGTGTAAAGTTTCCACAGTCAGTGATGGTTTGGGGTGCCATGTCATCTGCTGGTGTTGGTCCACGGTCAACACAGCCGTATACCAGGAAGTTTTGGGGGCACTTCATGCTTCCTGCTGCTGACCAACTTTATGGAGATGCAGATTTCATTTTCCAACAGGACTTGGCACCTGCACACACTGCCAAAGCTACCAGTAACTGGTTTAAGGACCATGGTATCCCTGTTCTTGATTGGCCAGCAAACTCTCCTGACCATAATCCCATAGAGAACCTATGGGGTATTGTGAAGAGGAAGATGCGATATGCCAGACTCAACAATTCAGAAGAGCTGAAGGCCACTATCAGAGCAACATGGGCTCTCATAAAAAGTAAAAGTCGTGACGTATTGTCAAGTATGGTGACCCATACTCGAAATTGGTGCTCTGCGTTTAACCCATCCAAGTGCACACACACAGCAGTGAGTAGTGAACAAATGCACACACACACACACACACACACCGTGAACACACACCCGGAGCAGTGGGCAGCCATGCTGCAGCGCCCGGGGAGCAGTTGGGGGTTCGGTGTCTTGCTCAAGGGCACCTCAGTCGTGGTATTGAGGGTGGAGAGAGCGCTGTACATTCACTCCCCCCACCTACAATCCCTGCCGGCCGGGGACTCGAACCCGCAACCTTTCAATTACGAGTCCGACTCTCTAACCATTAGGCCACGACTTCCCCCTCATAACACCTGAGCAGTGCCACAGACCGATCGACTCCATGCCACGCCGCATTGCTGCAGTAATTCAGGCAAAAGCAGCCCCAACTAAGTATTGAGTGCTGTACATGCTCATACTTTATGTTCATACTTTTCAGTTGGCCAAGATTTCTAAAAATCCTTTCTTTGTATTGATCTCAAGTAATATTCAAATTTTCTGAGATACTGAATTTGGGTTTTTCATTAGTTGTCAGTTATAATCATCAAAATTAAAAGAAATAAAAACTTGAAATATAAAGCAGTCTGTGTGGAATGAATGTATACATTATACAAGTTTCACTTTTTGAATGGAATTAGTGAAATAAATCAACTTTTTGATGATATTCTAATTATATGACCAGCACCTGTGTGTGTGTGTGTGTGTGTATATATATATATATATATATATATATATATTTATATTTATAGTGCTGTCAAAATTTACTCGTTAACGCAGGCGATTAATTTTTTCAGATTAATGCGTTAAAAATATTTAATGCCGTTAACGCAAGGGCGGGGTTAGTGTTGACCACCCAACTCACAACTATTGCCTCTGTCTCTTATTTCTTGCTAATTTAGTCTCAGAACATATTTACGAGCACATCAAACAGGAGACGTTTCAGATGTGCACTCCACTTCACCTCAGTGCCAGGCGTGAGTCAAACGAGCGTGGAAACGGTACTGTAGGCTACTCTTCAATTGCACACACAAAGGCGCCAGCGCGTGCTGTAGCCTTTATCATTTCATATCAAAACGTGAAAGAAACGACTTGCATGCAATGTAATGGTCAGTTAAGTCATGAAAGCAATTAAAGCTGCCTTAAGACTGTGCATGCATGTGTTAGGCTATATGAGTCACATTTAAGAACATGTCTCTGAAAGGGTTTTCAAAACTGTCCTGGAGCAGCCCAGCACTGACTCCTCATCTAACACACCTGATTCAACTCGTCAGCTCATTAGTAGAGACCTGAAATGGGTCAGAAAAGGTAACACGATACGTGTCAGATCAGTGTCATGATCAGCAGTGGCAGCTCTTAAAGAAACAGCACCAAAAATAACCTAATAACCCAGCTGCTGTGATGTCTGTTCATCAAAGAAAAAAAGAAAAAAATAAGAAATCAATAACTTTTATAACTTTAAGGATTCATATATATTTAATTTAGAATTTGGTGTTTGATTACTTTAGTCAATTTCTGTATATTTCCTACTTGCTGAAGGGCACAGGTAACTAAATATGACATTGTTATGATGGGTTTATGTGAAGACTGTTTAAAGTTCACTTAGAAGTTTTTATTAAAGTCTAATAAATATTAAAAATGATAGCTCTCAATTATACTGTAATGTTGAAAGGCTATAGTCAATGGTTAAATATTAGGGATTTTTTTTATATAGAGGCATCAGTAGTAATGGTATCAATGATACTGGCCTTCAGTCATAAAAAAAGATGCCATTAAACAAATATTGAAAATATACTGTCTTTATGTTGTTTCTACATTCATTTGAAGTCATGTGAAATTATTGCATAAAGGTATATTTAAAGGGGTCATATGATGCGATTTAAAGTTCTCCTTTCTCTTTGGAGTGTTACAAGCTGCTTGTGCATAGATAAGATCCCTGAAGTTGTAAAGACTAAAGTCTCAAAACCAAAGAGATATTCTTTATCAAAGTTAAGACTCTGCCACCTAAAACGGCACGTTCAAACGCCCCCACATCTCTACGTCACGATGTGGGGAGATTTTCATAACACCGCCCAAACATTCACGCAAAGGAAGAAGGCGGAGCTATTATTGTTGCTGTAGTATTGTTGCTGCCACCGGCGCCATGTCCTGGAGACGCTGTTTCATTGTGAAAGCGAAAGTACTTTGTTTGGGCTTCCAAAAGAGGACACAACTACAAATCAGTGGTTAAGTTGTATTTACAACACAGTTCCAGAACAGTACAATGCAAATATTCGAGTGTGTGCAGCACATTTTACCGAGGACTATTTGCTGAACTTGGAAGCTACAATGCTGGCTTGCACAAAGGCTGTTTCTATAAAGTGGGGCAATTCCAACTTTGCAAGGACAGTCTGGGGCTTCTGACCACTGTAAATACATTTCTGCCTCTGACGATTCAAACACGAGTTTTGAGCAATGTAGAGTAGTGCTTGTTGTTTCTCCGATCACAAATGCAGACATGGTAATGTTTACGTGAAAAGACAGCATAAGTCATTATAATCAGTAATTATGTCCCCACTGAATGCAACAAATGCCTTGTTTGCAATGGGTTTTATTGTTTTTGTGTGACTCGTGCCCTGAAACGCAGTATGGTGAGGGGCATAACATTTCCGTCTCACGCTTGAGGTATTTGGCCAATCACAATGCACTGGATAGCTGGCCAATCAGAGCATGCCTCTCTTCTCAGACCGATGAGCTTTGTAAAAATCGACACGTTTCAGAAAGGCAGGGATTAGAGGAGCAACAATAATGTACAGTATGTGGAAAATAATGTGTTTTTTGAACTTTAAACCACATAAACACATTGCATTACATCAAATACACAAAATAATGTTCTTTTTAGCAACATCATATGACCCCTTTAAAAATGTTAGGTGGGATTAATTTAAGAAAAAAAACATGCGATTAATTAGGTTTTTGGGTTTTTTTACCGATTGACAGCACTAATATATAGTATATATGTTAACCACACATAATGCACATTTTAAGAACTAAGCCATTCGGCATGGTAGCCCAGACACATATATTTAGTATTACATGCAGTTCTCATGGCTCTTCTCAACAGCAGCAGTACATATGTCTTGGCAGTAAATCTGCTTGTTTGGGGGTGTTTTTTCCAATCCAGTCCTGTTTATGCTCATGCATATTTGCTACAGTATATTGTGATTTCTGTGTCTCCAGCTTTGTTGGGGGGGTTATTTCATGTATGTTATATGTGCAGCAGCAGTATATCTTTCAGTGGGGAAAAACATTATTTGATCCCCTGCTGATTTTGTACATTTGCGTTTTTCTGGATTTTTTTGTTGTTATTCTATCTCTCACTGTTCAAATAAACCAACCATTAAAATTATAGACTGATCATTTCTTTGTCAGTGGACAAACGTACAAAATCAGCAGGGGATCAAATAATTTTTCCCCCACTGTACTTGCTCACAGCAGCATCAGAATCAGAATGAGCTTTATTGACAGGTATGTTTACACATACAAGGAATTTGTTTTCGTTACAGAAGCTTCCACAGTGCAACAGAATGACAGTGACAGAACAAAAGAACACAGATAATAAAAATAATAATTAAAAATAGAACAAGTAAATAGGGAATAACAATATACAAATTGACAATTGAATGTACAGGTATATTACAATAGACAGTTTTGCATGTACAGGTATATTATGTGCAAATGTAGACTAAGTATGTGTGTTAGATAAATAAGTGTATAAATGTATAAATAGTGTGTGTTCCAGAAGTATTGTCAAGTGTTCATGAGATGGATTGCCTGAGGGAAGAAACTGTTCCTGTGCCTGGCCATTCTGGTGCTCAGAGCTCTGTAGCATCGACCGGACGGCAACATTTCAAAGAGGGAGTGTGCTGGATGTGAGGGGTCCAGAGAGATTTTACCAGCCCTTTCGCTCACTCTGGATAAGTTCAGCTCTTGGAGAGTGGGGAGGGTTGTATCAATGATTCGCTCAGCAGTACGGAGAGCAGGGGGGTTTCTCCTGAAGTCCACGATCATCTCCACTGTTTTGAGCGCGTTGAGCTCCAGGTTGTTAAGACTGCACCAGACAGCCAGCTCCCTAACCTCCTGTCTGTAAGCAGACTCGTCACTGTCCTGAATGAGGCCGATCAGTGTGGTGTTATCTGCAAACTTTAGGAGCTTAACAGAGGGGTCTTTAGATGTGCAGTCATTGGTGTACAGGGAGAAGAGCAGTGGGAAGAGGACGCAACCCTGAGGAGCTCCAGTGCTGATCGTACAGGTTCTGGATGAGAATTTTCCCAGCCTCACTAGCTGCTGCCTGTCTGTCAGGAAGCTGTTGATCCACTTACAGACAGAGGTGGGCACGGAGAGCTGAGTTAATTTGGGCAGGAGGAGGTTTGGAATGATAAGTGTTAAAAGCCATGGTGAAGTCCACAAACAGGATCCTCACCAGTTTTTCAAATGACTTCATGACCACAGATGTTAGAGCCACAGGTCTGTAGTCATTCAGTCCTGTAACTTTGGATTTCTTTGGCATTGGGATGATGGTGGAGCGTTTGAAGCATGAAGGGACTTTGCACAGTTCCAGTGACCTGTTGAAGATCTGTGTGAAGATGGGGGCCAGCTGGTCAGTACAGGATTTCAGACAGACTGGTGTAACACAATCTGGGCCTAGTGATTTTTTCCTTTTCTGCTTCCAGAGGACCTGTCGCACATCATATTCGCTGATCTGAAGTGTAGGTGTAGGGGAGAGGGGGGTTGCTGAAGGTGTTAATGGTTGTGTGGAGAGGTGTTCAGGGCGGGTGTTTTTTGAAAACTGTAGTAGAACTCATTCAGATCATCTGCCAGTTGTTGATTCTCCACAGTGCTGGGGGATGGTGTCTTGTAGTTGGTGATCTCTTTCAGACCTTTCCACACTGATGCTGAGTCGCTGGAAGTGAACTGAATCCTTAGTTTTTCAGAATAATTCCTCTTTGCCACTCTGATCTCCTATTCCAGTGTGTATTTGGCCTGTTTATACAAGACTTTGTCACCCTTCCTGTAAGCATCTTCTTTGGCCTGACGGAGCTGTCTGAGTTTTGCAGTGTATGGTTTTTCATTGTTGTAGATTAGATGAGTCCTGGTAAGAATGCACATATCCTCACAGGAACTGATATAAGATGTTACAGTCTCTGTGAGCTCGTCCAGATCATTGGCAGCAGCTTCAAAAACAGTACAGTCAGTTACATCTGTTACATTTGTACATCACCTTTCAATGATGTAAAAGCATGTCCTGTTACCACACGATTTCCCTGTTGATTCTGCGTCGCGATCCGCTCTAAACTGCTGAAAACCCGGCAGACTTAACGCGCTGTCCGGAATGACGTTATTCACCCAGGTTTCTATGAAACACAGAGCAGCAGAATTTGAAAAATCCTTAATTTCCAGGAGAGCAGAAGGAGTTTGTCCGTTTTGTTGGGTAGAGAGCGGAGATTCGCCAGATGGATGCTAGGCAGCATCCATCTGGCGAATGGGGGTCCGCCGAGCCGAGGGAGAACTTTTAATTGAAACAAGGGAACGAATATAGAGCCCTGCACGGGCCCGGCCCGTGTCTTTTCTCTCGCTCTCTTCCCCATTACACAGCTGCTGTTGCAGCCATTAAAAAAGTTCTGTTGTTTTTTAATGGCAAAGTGGTTATATTTCACTTAGTTTCTTATTAAGTTAATTTAGATTTAGATGATTGGAACATTTTATGTTTGTTAAATTCAAGTTTATTTTTTTTTTTAAATACCAAGCGGCCAGCGCCAGACAGTGAGTTGAGCATATGTTTGATCAGTTTAGCCTTCTCAAATAAAAATAATTTGAGACAAACTTCATGCATTTCACAATATAAATGTAAAAATGTAAGATAAATGTGTGATACATATCAAATCGTTTGTGCTAAAAGTGGAAGCTGAAGTGTGTTTTGAAGGACATGGAGGCGCTAGTGAGATCACTTGCATTTTTTTTCTTAATAAGAGTGGAAAATTTAAATACGGCGTATTTTTTTCATCATAAAAGTTTGAGTAGCCTATACATCATTTGAAGCTACAAATAGTTTTATTTGTGTGCACTCACAATGTCAACAAAACGTCTTGCCTCACTGACATGATAAATATGCTTATAGAATGCTATAAATTACTAAGCCTACTTTACAATGATATAATTCAAATCAAAAACTCTTTCGTCATGTTACGCTGTTCAGGGAAAAGGCAGGAGGCACAAGTAAACAAGAACTGTCTTTAATCAAGAAAACACAGGATAATCCACAATAGGAGCTGAGCAAACACATGTGGAAACAAGTAGACCCGACAAACACTAACTGAACAGACTGGGGCTTATAAACACAAAATAACAAGGGGCAGACAGGTACGGGGAATCAACAAATAATCAAACTAAACAAGGACAGAAACAAGACCAAATAAGGCAAAACCGGAACTGAAACACATGATTCAGTTCCAATCCTGACAGTGAAAATGAGGAGATATGGGGAGTCAGGTTCGTCAACTTTGTAGATCCTGGTCGGAACAAGAACACACACATCTAATTTCAAGACGACACATTCCTGAGCAGATTCCTCTAAAAACCAGGATATATTGGAGAGGAACATCTGGATGTCTTTAAAGAAGAGAACCTTCAGTGTTCGACCGGGTTTATCATAAATAAACTCGAACAGGGCAAAGATCTTGTCACCTGGAACAAACCCACCCTGATTTCCCGACCATTAACGCAGTAATTCAATTATGTGTTTATGACACACGTCCAGCTAAGAAGATCTCCAGATGCGTGCCCAACGGAGCACTCGTGACCCCCGGACAACCTCTCTCTCGCTCTCTCTCATTTGAACAATCATTTTCTTTCTCTAAAGAGACCCAATGCTTTGCTGAAGGACTACAAAAAGAACAAATTATAATTGTTGCTGCTATTGAAGCAATATGCTCAAAAACAATATATACAATATATTTACAATATATATTAAAGGATTAGATCACTTTAAAAAAAAACTTTTGCTGATAATTTACTCACCCCCATGTCATCCAAGATGTCCATGTCTTTCTTTCTTCAGTCGAAAAGAAATTAAGGTTTTTGATGAAAACATTTCTCCATATAATGGACTTCATTGGGACCCAAACGGTTCAAGGTCCAAATGACAGTTTCAGTGCAGCTTCAAAGGGCTTTAAAAGATACCAGACGATGAATAAGGGTCTTATCTAGCGAAACGATCGGTCATTTAAAAAATAAATAAAAAAGTTTAAGTTTTATAAGCACAAATGCTTGCCTTGCTCTGTTCTGTGATGCGCGTTCATGACGTCACGTAATACGCAATTATGTGGAAAAGGTCACGGTTGAGATAGGCGGAAGTACCGAGTCAGTAGGCTTTTTAATATTAAAACACCCAGGATACGCACACGAAATGGGCATTTTAAACGATAAACTGACACAAAGACATTTGAATATGTGTATATGGTCCTCCTTCCGCACATTTGTAAACACTGACTCGGTACTTCCGCCTAAGTCAGCCGTGACCTTTTCAACGTCATTGCGTATTACGTGACGTCACGAACGCGCATCACAGAACAGAGCAATTTTTATTTATTTATCACCATTTTAATTTAGGTAGGTTATTTTCACTTGTGAGGCCCACAATGGGGGGTGAAGGTTAACAGGTTAAACACTGTGATCATGGTGAGTCTTTATGGGGAAATATGCAGAATTTAAAGTCGATGAAAAGGAAACCAAAGCGTTGATTAGTCGCATCCTGATAACATTCCATAAAATATTTGGTATTCCCTGGAAAACTCTGACGACCTAAAATCATTATTTGCATCGAATCTCTCGGGCTCTTGGTTAATGAATAATCTTTGTTGAATCATTCTCAATGAAAAACTACATCATCCTGTGAATCTTGAGATTGAAGATAATACAGCACACATCAACACAAATATATAACATTTTATAGTAAAACTATAAAATAAAAGCAGTGAGATGTTAAATGTATGGTATTGTAGGATATCAGAGACTGAATCAGGCAAAGTTAAGATGCGATCAGAACACTGAAACATGAGGAGTTGGAATTCCACCGAGAGGCCCAGGACAATGTCATAAATCTGTCCAAATCCTAGCTCCAACTAGTCTGAAGCAAGCCTAACCAGCAAGAATCTTTCACAAAACAGCTTGCAACATTGAGACAAAAGAACACTTATTGATAATTCCAATTCAGGAAAAAGACTGTCAAATTTGGGGGAAGTAATCAAGACTGACGGTCAAAGAGATTGCCGTCACATGAGACATAAGACAAAAATCAGACTGAAAGTCCTTTGTTCACAGAGACAATCTGTTCATATGCACTAAAAATCATCTTAAAAGGACCTATGAGTTATTTATCTGCATAGAAATAACTTATATTATGTTTGGAACCCACACATTTGACTATCCTTGTTTTAATCACACATTGTGTATGTCTTGCTTTTAATAAGTATTGAATAGCTTAAGCCTTAAAGGGTAATATTCATGTTTGGTATGTATGAGTTTGAAAATTCATGCTTTAAATGTTTCTTCCAATCAATTCTTTGTCAAATGTATCATATTCTGGTTATAGAAATCACATCCAAAATTATACTTTGCAAGAATGTGTAAAATTGACTGACCAAGTGACTGATAACATGCTGATTTATGATGGAAGGAACACTCCTAGCTAAAATAATAGCCTATATAATTGGTCAAGACGTCCAGATGGGACGGTCTGAAAGCCGAATTTAAAAACTCAGGACACCATCAAACTCTCTCTTAGTCTCTTCTCTTCTTCATAAAAATGCTCTTCTTCTTAAAAATGGTCTCTTACTCTCTTCTCCTTAAAAATGCTCTCTTGGTCACCCTTCTCCTTTTCTTCTCTTTTGCCACCGCGTTTTGACGCTGCTCTTTGAGCGTGCTCTGGTCCACGTGCCAGCTGCTACCGCAATGGAAAGAAAACCACCTAGTCTTGTTACATCCTTTTATTCTTTTACTTTAGTTTCTTTTCTTTCCGTGGAGTTTCGTGTTCTAATGTAAGTTTGCTACAAAGTCCAGCTCCGACTGCACTCGCTTCAAACTTCAACCAGACCAACTCCGCATCCTCAGCCAATGCCCAAGACGTCACTTCAAAAACTACTGAACTTTCAACCAATCAGACACTTTGGGGAACCCCCTTTCCTGCAACGACGATACAAAAGAATCCCCTTAACACAGGCAAAGCAAGCAAGTAACACCTCCAGGTTCTAACTGAATCAGGTGCAGTTCATATAATTTTTATCCTCATTGGGAAACTCAAAACGAGGGTTAAATAAGTGATTGATGGTTGTTCAGGTCTATGCAATTGAACATGTTGCTGTAAACTTGGGATATCATATTTCCATTCTCTTAAACTCATCCTTTCCTCACTTTCTGCAACGTGTGAATGTGTGAATGCTTGTGTTCATGTGTTAGATTAGTTTATGTCTTAGGTTTATATAAATATAATCTTGTTTATATTGAAAAGAGAAGTATCTTGTGTTTTGTGCTCACAAGTTAATGTCTTAATCTGCCGATCTTGTTACTGTACTATTAAATAGTGTTTTAACTACATTTTGGATTTTAATATCCAGTGCAGAGTTAATGTTATATGGCTTGGTCAATGAATCGCTGCAAAACAGTGATTCTGTTCAAATTCCTTATAAAATCATAAATGATTCCCTTTGAGCTAAGTTAAACTATTTGCTTTAAATATTAATATTAAATTTTTTTATTATGTTACAGTATAATAAGCAAATATATACAAGTTATGAAACATGCTACTTGTTTCTGAAGCAGAAAAGCTAGTTCATGCATTCATGACCTCTAGACTGGACTACTGTAATGCACTGCTAGCTGGCTGTCCTGCATCTTCAATAAACAAGCTACAGTTAAAACAAAATGCAGCTGCTAGAGTTCTTTCCAGGTCAAGAAAATATGATCATATTACCTAAATTTTACAGTCTCTGCACTGGCTATCTGTTAAGTTCCGTATCAGTTACAAAATATTACTACTTACTTTTAAGGCCTTAAATGGTTTAGCTCCTGCGTACCTAACTAGTCTTCTACCACGCTACAATCCATCACTCTCCCTAAGGTTGCAAAACTCTGGACTCTTGGTAGTTTCCTAGGATAGCAAAGTCCACTAAAGGAAGTAGAGCGTTTTCACATTTGGCTCCCAAATTCTGGAATAGCCTTCCTGACAACGTTTCGGGTTCAGACACACTTCTCTATTTCCTTCTCTGTTTCTGCCACAAGATTCAACTAGGAATTACTCAAGTCTCAGTCTGGATCCAGCCCTTACAAAGTCCTGAGATGATCGAACACCTGAGAAGAGATGATGCCAACCCCCCAAAAGATCTCAGATGATGCCAACCCTGAAACAACATACAGAGCTACCAAATTTTGCTATAAGTTTGATTGCAACATATAATCATTGCTGTTAATAGTGTTCACCGTCTGTTTGATTACATGACATTAAATGCTTGATTTTTACTGTACATTTCTGCCATATGGACATCAACTTGAGATAATCACCACTGATAAGCTATTACTAAATATAATGTAGAAACTTTAATTTTCTGTAAACTTTTCTGTAAAACAATTAGTGATAGTAGGTCAGGTGGGCTGTAACACTATACATGGACACACATTTAAATTTAGTACAAATATTTTGCTAATCAAATGTTCTTGTTCACAATATTTTGTTTTTACTTTTCACCTTTTATATTTTTAGACTGTTAACCTTTCATATGGGCAGCAAAAGGTAAAACCGGTAAAAGCAGCATTCATTCATTCCAAGCTCAAACTCTGTCCCTTAGTCTACAGTTATTTAATACTAAAGCAAATATAGTTCCAAACAGTTTTCAAGTATGTAACACACCCTTTCTCTGTTTTAACTTATAACGTATGTTACACCCTCAATTGTAAAGGCCTCACCTTGCTCTCAAACCATCCACATACAATGTCAAAACAAACAAAAATATGTAATTATCACTTTCTGTTATGAAATGGGCCTTCAAAAGGCAAAGGTCGCATGCGGTTCGAGGAGCACTAATTCACAACGTCATCGGTGCTTCTCAATATCATAACCGATTGAGGAGCCACCTAAACTGCTGAAACATCACAACCCACAAACCTAAACCAGTGCACTTGCAAACAAACAAACAAATCCTCTTCTTACTCTTCCTTGCATTTCTCCTCTGCTTTAGTGTGTCTTCTAACTGAGCTTTTTAATAAATGTGGCACAGATACTGTTTGGCTTTGTTACAAATTGTTTATTTTCCTCTATTGTAAGTCACTTTGGATAAAATCTGCTAAATGCTTGACTGTAAATGTCAGAAGCATTCTGAGAACATGGCAAGGATAAACATGTGCATCCTATGCAGAAGCCTTGTGTTGAAACTAGGGCTTGACATTAACTTTTTTGCTCATCAGCCACTGTGTCTAGTGGTTTTCCGAAATTACTAACCACTCAGCATTTTCACCAGCCATAATTTTGTTGTTGAGAAATTATGTTTTACTAAAGTTACTGCATACTAAAATGGAATTGATTTCCAGGTCTTTTTTTTTTTTATGGTCGGTAGCCATATCACCCTGCAGCCCAAGACTGGTTGCCCACTGAAGCTAAGCAGGGTTGAGCCTGGTCAGTATCTGGATGGGAGACCTCCTGGGAAAACTAGGTTGCTGCTGGAAGAGGTGTTAGTGAGTGTGGGTCCTAACGCCCCAGTATAGTGATGGGGACACTACTGTCAAAAGCACCGTCTTTCGGGTTAGACGTTAAACCGAGGTCCTGACTCTCTGTGATCACTAAAAATCCCAGGATGTCCTTTGAAAAAGAGTAGGGGTGTAACCCCGGGATCCAGGTCAAATTTGCCCATTGGCCTTTGACCATCATGGCCTCCTAATCATCCCCATACACTGATTGGCTTCATCACTCTGTCTCCTCTCCACCAGTAAGCTGGTGTGTGGTGGTGTTCTGGTGTAATATGGCTGACATCGCATCATCCAGGTGGATGCTACACATTGGTGGTGGATGAGGAGGCTCCCCCCTTCCATGTAAAGCGCTATATAAATGTAACAAATTATTTTTATTTTTATATTATTGTTGTTTATTTATTTATTTTTTGTAATATCCAAATAAAAGTTTTTGTGCAATTTAAAATGCAAATTAAAGGTACTTTTAAATATAAATGTAAACCACTAGTAGGTGTCAGCAAGTGACTGTCTTGATGAGTGAGTCATTGAGGCAAACGATTCGTTCAGACAGCTGATTCATTCAAGAACAATGCAAGTACTATATAGTAGGCAAAAAGCAGTAGGAGAGCGAATAAGTATGTTTGAATTATAAGTATTCATAAAAGAGTAGGTGAGAATTAGTAGGCGAGTACACTAATTCTCATGAGATTCAGATGTACATATACTTAAGTTGCATCCTTATATGCCTACTTACCTACTATACAGTAGGGAAAAAGAGTACGTGAAGAAAGACGTACGTTTGAAAACTTAAGTATTCATAAAAGAGTAAGCGAGAAATCCCTGGATGTCCTACTGCTTCAGCCCAGATTCTGAAGTGTTCATCCAATGGACACTTTTCTATCCCAGGAGGCAACGGGAGAGGATACATCATCACCGTACAGGGCGTAGAACAGCAACAAGGGTGTTTACAAATGTGAGTATTAAAATCGTGTTTGTTGCGCTACTGTAGAGCAAACTATTGAAGGGTCATTCTATGGAAATATCAATTTTTCTGTCCCTAGCCTTTACAGAAATATTACACTTGAAAAACACTTTAGGATTACAATTTATTTATATTTTAAAATGAAACAATGTTATTTGAACAATTATACCTTGAGCTATCAATGTGGCAATATTTGATTTTAATTAATTATAAAGAATTCCAAGCACCCCAAACTGCTCAAAAGTGCTTTATTTTGAGGTCAAAAACAGGGTTTTCTAGTACTATTTAAAATGCAAAAGTCTATGATATAAATGGCATAATAAAACAAAACGGTGAATAAATAGTATAAAATATATCATGAAAATAGTGGTCCCCTGGAATTGTGTCACTGGTGTTACCATTTAACAAAAATATGTTATTTTGAAATAAAATAAAAAAATCACACTGATGACATCACTTGACTTCCTCCTTCCTATTTTCTAAACATTTATGAAAAAAGGCCCATGTTATGTCCACTGTTTCTTTTCAGTTATGAGAAATTTTCTCATTTATCTCATGATTTCATATGAAGCTTTTAGTTGACGTCACTGCATGACCTATTTATTGTTAGGGAATTGTAAAAATTAAATAAAAATGGATTAAAGTAATTAATTTAGTGAGTATACCATGATTGACAACATGTGGTTTGATGCCTTGCAACAGACATTTTGTAAAATGTATTTTTCATGAAAACTGTCACTGGTGTTACTTTCACTGGTGTAACCAATAATATTTCATAAACACTTTTAATATTGCTAAAGAAGGTAACACCAGTGACAAAAAATAGCACATGTGGTCTTGAAATAATTACACAAAAAAAGCTCAAATAAAATAAAAAATAAGCTGCCATTTATATGTATTCATAAAGTCAAAAGGTAATCTAATAATGTGGTCTAAGTTTAAATGTTAGAAAAATAAATGAAGACATCTTGCCATACCAAAAGTGGACGTTTCTGTAGAATGACTCCCATAGCACACGTACATCACCAGAGTGGATTTACATAAACCATATACATCTTAAAGACGATTACTAAATGTCTATTTGATATGTGGCAGGAAAATGTTCTAAAAGAATTGTATATGAGCTCATCTAATAGACATCTGAGCGAGTGATGTATTTGTGTTATTATGTAGAATTCATTGTTGTCAACACTGCTTTACATGAATGTAAATAATGCGCTTTTCTGATTCTTGATTCCTGTGCATTTACTGCATATCTTCTGTGGTGGAGCAAGAACTGCAAGGAAAGTTGATGGCAGCGTTTGTGAGAAAAAAAGGGAGAAAACCTGTTATTTTATTCATTGTTTTACGCATTCATGTTTCCTGTTGTTGTCAGTAAATAAAATCTAATTATTTCAATAACTTATGCATTAATTCATTGCTTGAATGAAAACTGAGATGTATTCACTTTGGCTGCATTTGTCTAGTGTATATTCATGCATACCTATGGCGTATGACAAAAATCACATTTTGCTTGTTTTACTAAAACATAATTTTCTGTAAAAAAAAAAAAAAAAGTATATATTGAATCAAGTCACCTGTATTCAATCAAGTCACCTTTATTTATATAGCGCTTTTAACAATACAGATTGTGTCAAAGCAACTTTCCAATATCAAAATAGGAAAATAGTGTCAATAATGTAAAATGACAAGATTAAACACTCAATTTTCAGTTAAAGGCTTTTTATTCATTATTGAATTCAGTGATGTCTTCATCCAGCTCAGTTCAGTTTAAATAGTGTCTGTGCAATCAGTTCAACGATATCGCTGGAAATTAAGTGTCCCTAACATAGACTCCATTCCCTAACTTTCATCATTATTGTCTTCCACGGCTAGTTCATCTCTGTAGGGAAAATATGTGGTTTTACTACCTTTACCCAGCATATACATGAAATCACAAATACAAAAACATCTAATGAAACCAGGCAGAGTGGTGGGAGATCGGAGACTATATAGTCCGTGCCAATGGGGAACAGCTGCGGGTGTAATGAGTGGGATAGGTGTGTGTGATGTGACAGGTGTATATAATGTGACAGGTGTATGTGATTACGGGAGATGAGGACAGGAGATGGCGGCCTCCTGTGGCGACAGGGAGAAGCGCAGGACCCGGACTCATGACATGACCCCTCTGTTAAGGAATGGCTTCCAGACATTCCACCAAAACCCCAAGAGTCCGGAGGGAGGTGGAACAGGGGGAGGGATGGCGGGCCAGGCCCGTGTAGCGGAAGAGGGCCTGGAGATGGAGGCAGACACGGGTGCCAGGATGGTGCCGGCAGAGCAGGAGGCCAAGACATTGCAGCTGCCTCAGAAACCCTGTGAGCGTGCACCGCCGCCTCGGAAGCCTTGTGAGCGTGCACCGCCGCCTCGGGAGGAACGTGAGCAGGTACCGGTGCTTCAGAAGCCTTGTGAGCGAGCTCTGTTACTGTATATAAAATTCATCCCGCCAGAGTGGCTAGAGTGAGCGAGCATGTTACCCGCCACAGCTGACATCCACCCGCATTTGGCAGGTGTTAATGTCAAGCCCTGGTTGAAACATAGAAATCCTCATTGCGTGGAGTGGGGTTATGAGATGGGATTTATGGGTAGGTTTAGGTTGTATGCTTTTAATTTGCCATATAATGACTTGTTTGTAAGTGCAAATCCCAAATACACTGTAAGAAGATCTTTTTATTGGTTTATATATTTTCATTGTTGTGTGATGAGGATAATGATGATGTTGTGTTAAAGTGTGGTGGGTTTCAGCATTCATTCAGGTCTTTAACCCTCTAAGCGCCAAAGTCGCAAAATTGCGACAAGACGTCATACTTCATGAAATGGGCTGTAGTTCCTAATCTGGTGTAATGGCTCATTTGTATTCCCTTCCACTAGATGACAGACGTGTAGTACTTCGATTCTAGACCAAAATTGTTCGAGGAAATAGCAGAGTAAGTGAGCTATCGTGTCATTGATGCGGAAGCAATTCAGTTCATAGCGTCTGAGTAAATTGTGAGATTTGTGAGAGAAAATCACCAAACGGCTAATAAAAAGTTGTACTGTGAGGATGTGTTGCAAATGTCATTCGCCGATTCTGACTCTGAAGGGGAATATTTACTTTTGGAAATGACGATCGGCCGTCTAATGATCGCGCTTCTCCCGGTACATCTTTTCCGCACAATGGTGCCGCTGCGCAAGGCGCGATCGTTCACAAAGCACAAACAAGTGATCATTTCAACACTTTGCCCAACGGGGATGGGGGTGGCAGGGGTGGACGTGGTCTTAGTGTCCATAGGAGAGCTGTTGCCAGATTGCGCTGTTTGTTCTGATCGCGCGCACTCTAAGGGCTGCCGGCAGACAGTACAGGTGCAGTCAGTTTGGGGTAGATCTGTGCGCTGTGCCATACAATGAGAGGTACCATACTCTCAAGAACTATAAACTGTCACCAGATACCTGATTGGGCAGATAGCTGGTCAACTGATCAAAACATAGGCACATGTATTTTACTATGGCACAGTAATATAGTAATAATTTAGTACTTTCTCCTGTTTTACTGTTGATTTCCTCTTTTCCTGATCATTTGGAATGAGGATAAAAAGACAGAAAAACAACAACAACATGCAAATAAGTTCAAACATCCATTCAATATCTATTTCCTGAATATTACTGATGAACTGATCAAAAAGTAGGCTACTGTTCACATGCGTTTTACTACTATATAGTATAGTAATATAGTAATCATTTAGAACTTTCTCCTGTTTTATTGTTGGTTTCCTCTTTTCTGATTATTTGGAATGAGGAGAAAAAGACAAAAAAAACAAACAAAAAAACATCTACTATTTCCTAAATATTATGAAATTCAAGAGGGCCGCCCCTGATGACGTCATAATATGCGAATTAGATGAGTATATTTACACCCCACATAAACTTTCGGTCATGCCCAACATTTTTCTAATTTACAGTAGATCTCTATCTTTAAGCCATTTCAAGCCACAAGCTTTTGAAATCTTGATGTCAAAATCCAGCATTTTTTCCAAAAAACCCTGGCGCCTAAAGGGTTAAAGACAAATTAACAGATGTACACAGTGGCATATACAGAATTTTATTTTTTGCAGGACAAAAGTGAGAGGGGACTTGGGGGCAGTTGTGGTCTAATGGTTAGTTAATATCCACAACTGAGGTGTCCTTGAACAAGGCACCAAATTACCAACTGCTCCCTGGGCACTGCAGCAAAACTGGCTGCCCTCTGCTCCGCGTGCGTGTTCACCGTTAAATGGGTTAAATGCAGAGGACATATTCCGGGTTACTATACTTGGCCTACACATCACATCACTTTCATGTAGGGCCCTTCACTTCCCTACATATTCCTTATAGCCAAAAGCAAACAACACTGTAAAAAAATAATAATTTTACATTAGTTTTACTTTTATTACTGTTGTATTTTTGAAATACAAAAAATATTAACAATTTTACAAAAAAGACTGAATTTACATGGCCATTGTAAAATAACATGGAAAAACCTGTAACTGTGAACAAAAATTTTAGAAAAAACAATGTTAAACCGTTTACGCTCATTCACTACATTATTATAGTCGACTTGACAGGTGAATGACAAGAAGTGAAAGAAGTCAGACACTAAGTGTCATTGGTGATGAACACCTGCTGTTAACAAGAAGAAAACAACAAAAGGAAAACCAGTAACACCAGCATCCTGTCATTCCGAATTCAAGCACTTTCACTTACAGTGATACTAAAGCATAAATAGTACAACAATAGTATAATAGTATAACACACCCTCTCTATGTTTTAAGTTCTAATGAATGTTACACCCATATTTGTAAAGGCCTCACCTTGCTCTCAAACCATCCACATACAATGTCAAAGCAAACAAAAATCATGTAATTAAATAGCTGTTTGTAAACTTTAAATCTCTCAAAATCTTAGTAGAGGATGATTAAACAACTCCACAAAAAGCATTGCCAGCTTCACATATTACTAACCAGACATGTCAACAGAAGCTCTTATTGAGAATTAACAATGACGAGTAGTTTTTGGTCAATTTAACTCAACAATTAGTGAACGTTCATAGCACCTACTAGAAAATAGTTGTGTGAACTTAAAAAAAAAAATAATTGATTATGCGGGAGATATTGTTCTGTTAAAAGGGTCATGGGATGCAAAATTCACTTTTACACATTGTTTGAACTAAAATGTGTCTTGGTAGTGTGTGTACACAACCACCCTATAATGATAAAAGTCCACCCAGTGTTTTTTTTTTTTTTATCCCAATAAATCCAAATCCCTTTCTCATATTAAGCTGATCTCAGATTCTTGGCAGAATTATGTAGTTCTGCACAGGCCCCTCCCACAATTGTTTATTGACAGTGGCGTCAGTCTTTGATTTTATCACAGCTCCACCCTGAGTTAGCTGTCATCAGTCCTCCATTGTTTCGACACAGACGTGGTTGTAGATAAGAATGTTTTGTTGTTGGATGTAATAATAAGCATAGCAGTCGTAATTTACTCCCAACATATGAACCGCTGAAGACGCAGAGGATTACTTTTGTTTTTGAAGGGAATGTGCCCCTCATCTACCTAAATGTGTCTATCTTCGAGCGAATCATTCATGATCCAGCTTCACCTACAGCTTCCCCCCCCAAGGAGTGGCTTCCAAACACTCCTTAACAGACCAGGAGAGAGGTGGAGCGGGAGGGATGGAGGGCCAGGTCCATTAGGAAGTGAAGCAACAGGGGACTGAGACAGAGCCGGCGGAGCAGGAAGCCACGGCAGAGCCAACAGAGTTGAAGACCACCAGAGCAGAACAGAAGACCACCACGGCAGAGCAGACGGAGCAAGCAGAGCAGAAGACGTCTACGGCGGAGCAGAAGACCACCGCGGCCAGATAGAGATTGTCAAAGAAGCTGAAACACAGAGCACAGAGAGAAAATCTACGGCCCCAAGGGTCAGAACAGGAAATACAGTGAGTTTATCAACAGTCTCCTTAGGCATGACTAACAGGGTTGCATGTTCAGTGTTGGTCTCCTTGAGAGTGGCTGGACAGACAGACAGTTCAATACCAGACCCATTACTGGAAACAGGATAAACAAACTGCTCACATTCAGGCTCACTGGCTGGAACTGGACAGAAACATATTGCAGAATCAGATTCGACTGCAGAATTTAAACCAACAGACAGTTCACAACTGGATGCAGTGACTGAAATGCGTCCTCGATACGCACTTCTGCTGAGCCCGCACTGGTTCGAGCTCCGCAGCAGACTTCTACCCGACAGTCAAAGCGGCATTACATAACAAAAAAGTGTGGACTCCGAGGAAGACTGCAAGGGTTTAGGGTGCCATTTGGGACTGGGCCATAGCCGTGACAGGACAGACAGAGTGTTCACAGATGGCTTTTACGGCCGGTTGCTTGACAAGTTGCTTGTCAGACCTCTGTCGTGTGTGCCATGGGTTCCTGCCTCTTGTGCCCCTATTTGGTTTGTTTCCTGTCCTTGTTATGTGATTAGTAGTTAATTATGTTCCAGGTGTGTGTGAGTTAATTATCCCTGGTATTTAAGTCCTGTCTGTGCAGTGTTATTTCGTCTGGTCTACTCGTTACTCCCCGGTGTTTGATGATTGTTTGAGTTTGCCTTGTCCTGTCCTGTCTCCAGTAAAGTCTGTTATTTTGAGTTACATCCTCGTCTCCGTGTTCCTTGTTCCTCTCTGCTGTGTGCACCATGACATTTCTGTCTGATATAACACCCAGATTTTTTACTTTAGAGGACGTGACAGTGCATCCGTCTAGTTGCAAATTGTAATCCAAGAGATTCTGTGTACTGTTTTTTGGTCCAATAAGTAATATCTCTGTCTTATCTGAATTTAATAGGAGGAAATTATTGGTCATCCAATCTTTTACATTTTTTACACAATCTATTAGCTTAGATAGTTTAGAAGTTTCATCTGGTCTTGTTGAGATATATAGTTGAGTATCATCAGCATAACAATAAAAAACTAATCTCGTATTTTCTAATAATATTACCAAGAGGCAACATGTATATTGAAAATAGCAGAGGACCTAGGACAGATCCTTGTGGTACTCCATACTTAACTGGTGATAATTGTGATGACTCTCCATTTAAATGAACAGAGTGGTAGCGATCGGACAGGAGGATCTAAACCATCTTTAAGCCTGCCCTTGAATACCAGTATAGTTTTGTAATCGATCTATGAGTATATTATGGTCTATAGTGTCAAACGCAGCACCAAGATCAAGTAATACTAGCAATGAAATGCAGCCTTGATCTGAAGCAAGTAAGTCATTTGTAATTTTAACAAGTGCAGTTTCTGTACTATGGTGAGGCCTGAAACCTGAAATTCTTCATAGAGATCATTTTTTTGCAAGAAGGAGCACAGTTGAACAGCTACAACTTTTTCTAAAATTTTAGACCTAAATGGAAGATTTGAAATGGGTCTGTAATTTGTCAGTTCATTAGAATCTAGTTGTGGTTTCTTAATAAGAGGCTTAATAACCGCCAACTTGAATGGTTTTGGGATGTGACCTAAAGATAACGATGAGTTAATAATATTGAGAAGCGGTTCTTCTGCTACAAGTAACAACTCTTTCAGTAGTTTAGTGGGTACAGGATCTAATAAACATGTTGGTTTAGATGCTTTCTGTCCTATAGTTGTAAAGCAATGCAGTTTTTCTTTGGGTGCAATGAATGAAGCTGAAATACTAGACGCAGTAGAATCTACATTTGATATTGTATTTCTGATGTTATCTATTTTATCAGTAAAGAAATTCATAAAGTCATTACTATTAAACTGTGAGGGAATATTTAGATCGGTTGGCGTCTTTTTATTTGTTAATCTAGCCACTGTGCCACATTGTTTTGGTTATCTATGAGTTTGCGAATATGCTCTGCCCTGACAGCTTTTAGAGCCTGTCTATAGCTGGACATACTGTTTTTCCACGCAATTCTAAAAACTTCCAAGTTAGTTTTTCTGCATTTGCGCTCAAGATTACGAGTTTCTTTCTTGAGAGAATGGGTATAACTGTTGTACCATGGCGCAGTACATTTTTCTCTTAACCTTTTTTAATTTTAGGCGGGCAACAGCTTCTAATGTATTAGAGAAGATAGTGCTCATGTTGCTAGTCATTTCGTCTAGTTCATGTGTATTTATGGGTACACATAGCAGTTGAGATAAATCAGGCAGGTTATTTGTGTATCTGTCTTTGGTGGCTGGAACAATAGTTCTGCCCGGACAATAACGCGTAGCCATATAATTAATATCAGTAATACGTAGCATGCACGATACAGGGAAATGATCAGTAACATCATCACTTTGAGGTACGTTATCTATATTTGTAAGATCAATTCTATGCGATATAATTAAATCTAGCATATGATTAAAACGATGAGTGGGCCCGGTGACGGTTTGCTTGACTCCAAAAGAGTTTATTAGGTCAGTAAACGCAAGTCCTAATCTCCATACTGAAAACCCAGATGGCCAGACAGTGATTCAGCTAGAAACTGCAGTCCTTACATTTTTTCCGGTGTATTGACTTGCACTGTTTAATTATTCACCACAAGACTAGTAATGTGCACTAAAAAATGAAGTATTTATTTACATAGCCTACATAAACATTGATTTATTACCATTACAAAAATCTCAATCTTAACCATTTGGTCATTCTGTGTATTTGTGTCTTTAAAATAGGGTAACTTTGTTGCAAAAGCTTACAGCAAAGGAGCTTGATTTCAAATTTGATTTCAAACTGAACTGAATTTACAAAAAAAAGACAAAAGTACACAGTCAGTAATAAAATTCTAAAACAAATGACCTCAATTCAGTTGAGGTATTCGAAATTTGACAACACTAAATTTTTATAAGCAGGGTCTTAAGAGCCGTATATGTTATTTATTTAGATAAATGGAACATCAGATGGCTTTGACCTGTAATGTCTGTACAAAGTAGTGATGCAGTTATCCCATTCCAAAACATTTCTAGCATAAACTTACACTATAAAGAAATTAAAGTTCCATCTTTCATATTGAAAGACTTTCTGGGGCATTTCACTTACAGTCAATAAAATTTCCAGTAGCATTTTCATCGGTCAGGCGTGGATATATTCTGAATAATAACTTTTGACATAGTCATCATTTAAATCTAGGAGCAAAGAGAAATACTTTCTACTATAAAATCACGGAGAGATCGCGATAGCACAAAGTCTGAGTGAGCACAAGCAATATCCGAGTGAAAGGACAGGAAGTTAATTTGTATAAGTTAGGCCTATTTGAGAGCTCGCAATCCATGCGATTACATAACTGTGTTCTCATGTTACAATAAAGCGCTCTCCACATTTGCGTGGAAATTATTAAAATTATACGGAATACCTGCAATCCCGCACGGATATTTAGATTCAGACTCTGTAATTGACAGGAGGCGGGTGCGTGCCAAACTCGCTGTCGGAGAGGAGAGAGATGCAGCTTTTATTGCTCAAAGGAATGCGGGCAGAGAAACACTCTGCACAAAGAGACATTATGCCATTTAAAACGGACTCTTCTCTAATTAATTCATAGAAAAAAAACTTTCTTTGAATGAACACATATATCTTTAGGTCATTGTGCATATTATTACTGTTCTTGTATATGTTCTTGTGTATTGTATCCTGTTTTATGCATGCTTATGATAGAACACTAGTTAATATCACCTCATGTATATCATGTTTGGTCTCTATCAATTCGTCTTCGGATGATCTAATTGAGGGTGTATATTATATCTCGATGCCTATGCAACATATAATTGTTCTAAGAATCTTTAATAGTTTATATATCAACTTCCAATACAGTTCAAGTCACCATAGGCTCTTTGACGCCCCAGAGGTGTGACCTCTATAGCAGATAAAGCTCTCACGTAAGTGACGCTTTATGACTCTTTTCATAGCTTCATTTTCTGGTTTCCTGATGGTTTCATCCATCAACTCTCATTTGCTCTTTCCCCATGTATGAATGACGGTATGTATGTGTGTTGGATGGTTTGTTAGACTAGTCTGTGTTAGTGTTTAGTTAATAAAACTCTTGTGCACAAATTACATGAGTTTCTGATTCTGCCTTGCCAATTAATGTCCCTTTACGATTTTTCATCCTTACTACATGCTCTAATGTATTAATACTTAGGAAAGTGTTTTCTGTGGCCAAGAAAATATCCTTTCTGAGAGTTGATATGAATATACACTGAATGTTCACTGGACGAACAGATTAGTTGATGGCAATTTATTCCTGCTACATTTATTACTGTCAGCCGATATAAATAATTGTAATTAATCATAATTAATTGTAATTATTTATATACAATTCCCTTTTGAGCTATATAAATTGCTACACTGTGCAAACAAGTTGATGATACTGCTGGAAATTAAGTGTCTCCAACTAAGCAAGCCAGAGGCGACAGCGGCAAGGAACAAAAACTCCATTGGTGACAGAATAGAGAAAAAAAACCTTGGGAGAAACCAGGCTCAGTTGTGGGGCCAGTTCTCCTCTGGCCAGATGAAACCAACAGTAGGGCTGGGCGATAAATCACATGCGATAGTCGAGTGCATCTTGTCCGTAAAACTGGTTCTATAATCAGTAGTAAATCATCACCTGCTTTCAGATGGCGCAGCATTTACTACACAGAGCCGTAGTTCACTGACAAGCTATACAAGTTATACATCAATATCATTAATCACTCTGTGATAATGAAAGTTGTTTGCGTAGCTTCTCCGTGAACTACGGTTCTGTGTAGTAAATACTGCTCCTTTTGAAAGCATGTGAAAATACCACATTTAATAACATGTTTTTACTCCAAACTCACTTCATTACTTCAGTGGATTGTTTAAAATAAATCCTTCTGTGAGATGATGTGGCTTCTTACACAGAATTAGGCACGCAGCATATTTCATAGTATTCTAAGCGGTGATAAAGGCATTGTATTATTATATACTTTAAGGAAATTATAATAAGAAGAACTCCGCTAAACCATATATTGTCATAGTTGAGTGTTTATTAGTCACATTGAATCAGAGCATGTGAGCGGAGCAGGGAGCGAGCAGGGAGTGGAGCGTGCGAAATATCTTCGGAGCGCGGAGCGGGTTTTTATCCAAAGGCCACTCTGATACCACTCACACCACGAGTCTAGGGCATGCACCGCAACCGCGGCCCCACGACAGAATAGAAGTGAATGTGAAGCGGATTTTTTCCACAGCAATCACGCAACAAACCCGACAGGTGTTAGGCATGCAGATGAATTTTAAATTTGAGCAAGCGTGGAGCAATTTCACCGGAGCGGGATGAAATTGTAGGTGAGCGGGGAGCAGAATTGAGCGGAGCGGTCTGGTGCGGAATTTAGCGGAGCGATCTGGTGGCACTTTGAGCAGTGGAGTGGGGGGAGCGAACACCCACGTGAGCGGAAAGTCTCATCGCTCAGCTCCGCTCACCTGCTCTGCATTGAATCAATGAAAGCAGTTAAATCTTCTGTTTATTTAGCTGCAGCGATAGGCATTGCCTGGGTTTATTCTGCGGGGCGTATTTGGAGTTTCCGTGCGAGAGCGCCCTGTGGCCTTTGGATGGAGATTTACTGCTGATCATAGAACCTGGGCTTCACTGAAAGATACGCATGGACTTATCGCAGCTTTTGCCTTATCGCGAGTGCTATATTCTCATGATTTATCGCCCAGTCCTAACCAGCAGTTCAATTCCAACTGCAGCAAAATCAGATTGTGTAGAGGACTCATCTGGTTCCCGTAGTCTTGTCCCGATGGCCGTCTAGGTGAAGAGGTCTTCACTTGGGATCTGTCTCTGGGGCTTATCTTGGTGTTCTGGTCTCTGCTGACATTTAGGGCTGTAGAGGTCAACTCTAGGTGCTGATCCACCATCTGATCTAGACACGGACTGGATCGGGTGGCTACGGTGATCTTGGAATAAGAAAGAAACAGATTAATATTAGCATTGTAGCAAAATAGCTCAAAAGGGAAATGTATATAAATAATTACAATTAATTATGATTAATTACAATTGTTTATATCAGCTTCCGGTAATAATTGTAGCAGAAATAAATAGCCATCACCTAATCTGTTCGTCCAGAAAACATTCAGTGTAAGTTCATATCAACTCTAAGAAAAGGTATTTTCGTGGCCACAGAAAGTACTTTCCTAAGTATGAATGCATTAGAGCATGTAATAAGGATTAAAATCTTAAAGGGACATTATCTACAAGCAGAATCAGAAACTCATGTAATTTGTACACAAGAGTTTTATTAACTAAACACTAACACCAACTAGTCTAACAAACAAACATACATACACTCACGCATACATACAAAAGGGGAGCTAAAGTGGATTAATGAAGCCAAAGGAGAAACCAGAGAATGCAGTTATGGAAAGAGTCAGCTAACCACCTGAGTAAAACCATCAGCACCGTTTATTACGGGGTCTATAGCTTATACTAAACCTCTGTTTCGTTTAGTTAAATGTACGATACTTGCATTGCCTTAGTCGTTGACGAGTGTCCGGATGCAGTCTCGGATGAATGTCTTGATGGTTTCAAGGTTTTGGACTCGTGATCACGTTCTTCCGGGTTGAAGAGTGATGAATTCCAAACATGTCCTGACTCGATGGTGATTGGGAGTTTCTTCCCTGGTAGAAAGTGAAAAAGAGCTAAGAAAGAGATCTGCTGAGATCCAAGGATCTTTTGTTGAATGGAAAATAAAGGGCGCAAGGCCTGGTGGAAAACTTAAGGGTTGCTGAGGAGCTCACATCCTCCTCATCCTCTTAGGATCTAAAAGAACCGCAGACTGGCAGACGGGCCACTGATGTGAGAGCTTTATCTGCTATAGAACTCACTCCTTCTCGGGTGTCAAAGAACCAATGGTGTCTTGAACTTTTGGAGGGAAAGTTTACAACTCTTTGTCTCCAAGCATGGTAATTTGCATATGTAACTGGATCAGAAGTTGATATACAAACTAGTAAAGATTCTTAGAACACTAATATGTTGCATAGGTATCAACATATAATATACACTCAATTAGATCATCCGAAGGTGAACTGATAGAGACCAAACATGGTATAAGTGAGGTGATATTAACTAGTGATCTATCATAAGCATGCATAAAACAGTATACAAAACACAAGAACATGTACAAGAACAGTAATAATATACACAATGACCAGAAGGATATGTGTTTTCATTCAAAGAAAGGTTTTTCTATGAATTAATTAGAGAAGAGTCCATTTTTATGGCATAATGTCTTTCCTAAGGTTCAAAGATGGTGAGAGGGAGAACTCTCAACATGCCATTAGGTCATAAAGTTTATCTGGTCTGGCTGAAGTGTCCTGGTTGTCATGGTAACCGAGGGCCTGGAGTCATTCATAGACATACTGGCACCCAGAATGTGTATTGGGTGAGGGGTCTGTGATTATTTGTTAATCTAATGACTAATAGATTTGTTCAATCTAATGAAAAATTGTGTCTGATTGGTCCAAATTCTACAGCATAGATGCCATTCTTCTTACGATGTAACAAGTACATTGGGTGTTGTGGGAAGTTTTCCCAGTTCCGGTTGACCTAATTAATGCAGCCTAACAATCCACCTCCAGCAACCCCTCTCTCCTCCACACCTACAATTCAAATCAGCGAAGAAGAAGTGCCAGGTCTTCAGAAAGAACAAAAGAAGGAAAGCACCAGGCCCAGATGGTGTGTCACCAGCCTGCCTAAAAATCTGTGCTGACCTGCTGGCCCCCATCTTCACACAGCTCTTCAACAGATCACTGGAGCTGTGTGAAGTCCCCTCATGCTTCAAACGCTCCACCATCATCCCCGTCCCAAAGAAACCCAAAATTACTGGACTTAATGACCACAGACCTTTTGGCTTATCTGAAGGACATCACTGGACCCTTACTGGACCCCCTGCAGTTTGCCTACAGAGCAAACAGGTCTGTGGATGATGCAGTCAACATGGGACTGCACTTCATCCTGAAGCATCTGGACAGACCAGGGACTTATGTGAGGATCCTGTTTGTGGACTTCAGCCCCGCTTTTAACACCCTCATCACGGAAACCCTTAAGAATAAACTAACCCAGCTCTCCGTCCCCACATCTGTCTGTCAGACAGACAGCAGTTAGTAAAGCTTGGTATATTCACATCCAGTCGTACCATCAGCACTGGAGCTCCTCAGGGCTGCGTACTCTTCCCACTGCTCTTCTCCCTCTACACCAACAACTGCACATCTAAAGACCCCTCTGTCAAGCTCCTGAAGTTTGCAGACGACACCACACTGATCGGCCTCATACAGGACGGTGACGAGTCTGCTTACAGACAGGAGGTTAAGGAGCTGGCTGTCTGGTGCAGTCTTAACAACCTGGAGCTTAACACGCTCAAAACTGTGGAGATGATCGTGGACGTCAGGTGAAACCCCCCTGCTCTCCCCCCACTCACCATCATGAACAGCACTGTGACTGCAGTGGAGTCATTCAGATTCCTGGGCACCAACATCTCCCAGGACCTGAAATGGGATATTTACATAGACTCCATTGTCAGAAAGGCCCAGCAGAGGTTGTGCTTTCTTCGCCAGCTGAGGAAGTTTAACCTGCCACAGGAGCTGCTGAAACAGTTCTACTCCGCCATCATTGAATCCATCCTCTGCACTTCAATAACTGTCTGGTTCAGCTTAGTTACCAAATCTGACCTCAGAAGACAACGGAGGGCAGTCCGTACTGCTGAGTGAATCATTGGTACAACCCTCCCCGCTATCCAAGAGCTGTACTTATCCAGAGTGAGCAAAAGGGCTGGTAAAATCACTCTGGACCCCTCACATCCAGCACACTCCCTCTTTGAACTGTTACTGTCTGGTCGACGCTACAGAGCTCTGAGCACCAGAATGACCAGACACAGGAACAGTTTCTTCCATCAGGCAATCAATCTCATGAACACTCAATAAACGTGGAACACACAACTATAATACATTATCCATTCACCACACTTATTTTATTTGTATTTTCTAATTTCTAATTTGCACATACTTGACCTGTACATACATAGTTGTCTATGTTATATATTGTGTTTTTGCTGCTTTGTACATTACATATTTGTATATTATTCTTTTATTATCTGTGCCCTGTCCTGTTGCTGTCTTTCTGTTGCACTGTGGAGCTTCTGTCACTACAACAAATTCCTTGTATGTGTAAACATACTTGGCCAATAAAGCTCATTTGGATTCTGATTCTGATTAATGGATTTGAATATTAGAAGCATATTAGTGTGTTATGTGTAAGCCAGGTTAAAGAGATGGTTCTTTAACCCTCTGGGGTCGACACTATTGCCGGCGATACCAGCTCGGTTTTTTTAAGATCAGTGCAAAAGACACTAAAAATACTCTGTTGATTTTGGTCACACAAATAAGTGCTATACATCAATCGAAACTGTTAAGTGTCTACTTTTTTGTGTACACTCACAATTACAACAAAACTTTGGTTTTGTTTGGGATAAAAAAAGAAAACAAACTGGGTGCGCTCTTTGTCTTCTCCATCTCCGCTAACTGTTTTTGAAACACGTCACTAAAATTAAGTGTAACTCAGCAAATACTCAGCACAGAAACATGGGAGTTATCTCTATAGAAAGCTTGAAGTGTCTACTTTTAAATGAAGAAAACAAACATTTTGTGATAAAGTAATCCGTATGAAATCAACACGATGTTCAGTCTTTCCCGTCTAACTCATTATCTCTAATGCAATCCCGCCCCCTCGCAGCTCGCGCCGTTCATACGTAAATAACCACGTGAGCCGCACGCATTTGGAGACGCCCAACATAAACAAAGAGTCAGGAGGTCACCCATCACGGCTACTGTTCGTTTCTGGAAGAGGACGTGCTGAGTAAAGGCTGGATTTCCCTCAAAATAAGAACAAGAGTTCATTTTTTATAAAAAAACAAGTGGTTTGGAATCTGTCGACGGGAGAAGGAATCCAGAGCTCCTCAAGCCAGAAGGTTAACGCCAGAATGAACTCGCCATCTTCCAAGAGCGCCGCCGTTTTAAGTTGGAGCAACCGCAGGTTCAGCCAATCACATTTTCCCTGCAGCAACCAATCCCTGCACAGACATAAAAAAACACTCCACACACAAAACACGGATGACGAAATCACAATAACTGAACAAGTGAAGTGTGCGCGAGAGAGAGCACTTCTATCAGCACGAGTCCACCTATCCCACCCTCACTAACTTTAAGTTAATCGACAATGAATTGTGACTCCCGGGAAAAGCGGGATGTCTGGTCACCCTATCCTTAACCCTTCGGGTGCTGAGGCCATTGTTTCAGACTGCTAGTTCATGTTCTGGTAGCCTATCCGTCCACTGCGGCTGCCATACTGAGACTAGATATGCAAACGCCCCTTATCCGATGGCAATCCAATGACAGGAACACACATTTCGAAAGACAAGACGGTTAACTTAGCCTGTAAGATGTATTTTGAATGTCCGGTAGTCCTCAAATAACATTCTTGTCCCATCTTGTCTTGTTAACGAAGATGTGGCATGAATTTACTCATAGTTTTTATCATCAGATATTAGTTTTAGATTGTTAACGTCTTGTCTTAGTCACAGAAAAAATGTTTGTTAACGAATATTTCTCGTCGTAGTCTTTGTTGATGAAATTAACACTGCCACAAAACATCCAAAAAATGGTAAAGATTCACCAAAGTCGGATCAGATAAATCCATAGTGTGTGTAATCCAAATGCCATCTGAGGATCTCAGCCACGATAGTCCATTATAATCCAAGTAACGTGTCTGATGATGCGTGAATCACTCGACAATCCTCTCGTAAAAACAAAAATATTGCTTATTTCAGACGAAAAGGAGAAGTTTTCTTACAATTATGTAGATGCAAACTCCTAGATTAATTTACGGTGGCAGGAAAAATGGGTTCTTACTCATAACAGAAGTCAGTGAAAAATCTGTAAAGAAATGAATTTAATCTGATATATATATATATAAATGACCAACAACAATTAAAAAAATTGTTATATATATATATATATAACACACACCACACATACATGGTACATGGGAAGGGTAAGTTAGACTGGATAAATAAAACCGGACAGAAACAGGGGAAATAAGGCTGAGTTGACCATCTGAGAGAACCATCAGTCTCTAATTCAAAGCACAGTATACGATAGCTTACAACAAACCTCTGTGTAGTGCAGGGAACTATACTTGCATTTGACTTGGCTGTGAAATGAGAGTCTCGTGAAGCTTCTGAAGAAGGTCTGGATGGTTCCATTCGATGGCAATCTCTTGACACTCCGAGGTTGTTCTTGACTCTGTTGGGAGAGTCCTCTCTCCTAAGTAAGCACATGGCTGGATGTCAAATGGGGCCTGTTGGCCCTGTGGGCCGCAGTGGAACTGCAGGCCGCAATCCAGAGATGAAGATGCAGAGACTGCTGAGAGCAGGGAGAGAGAAATGTCTGAGCGCAGGTTTTTCCATGATGGTGAATTCCAGGGTTGAGTGAAGATGAACTCCAGTGGTATTAAACTCCAGTGGTCAGGAGCCATCTCGGATGGTTCGAAAGGCTCTAGCAGTCTATAATTATATTGCACACACCTGGCATTCTATGAGCATTAATTTGGTAGAAGACACGATATAGGTGGGGTTACCTTAACTAGTACTTCACTCATAAAGCATGCATAAAACAAAATACAATGCAAGAGACACTATACATGATAGTTAAAATCGTACACACAATGTCCTGAGATGCATGTTTATCTGTAGAAAGGTTTGTCTATGAGTGACAATGAGGAAAGTTTTGTTTGTATGGGCATTGCGAGGGTTTCAGAAGGATCCGTTCTTATGGCACGTCACCTCTCACATACTTTTAAGCAATAAAACAGTCTTATCAGATGGTTGCCCTGGTAACTGAGCCCTTTAGGGTGCTCTTTTGGGGGGAAGGGTCCATAGACCCTCACAGATTGTTTGTTGGATGAGAGGGTTTGCTGGATTATTCATTAATAATAATGTGTCTGATTGGTCCAAACGCTACACAGGCCCCCCTGAGCACAGATGCACTGGCACAAAGCTGGCCCCGGGCTCTACGCTAGAATTAATTTGCCCCAGTTAGCCTTCTCACACAGACACTAGGGTTGCTGTGATAGACGGTGTTGGTGGTTTTACCGGTATGAAGCCGAAACACTGGTTATGTCACTTGCCCACCGCGGCACTGCCCCCAGAGTCGTTTTTACCTTTTATAGTAAAAAAAAATAATTTAGTTCAGTTAGAGAACATACACTACAACTAAAACTGAACATGGCTGCTTAATGCAGCATGCTGAACGACAGTCGCATCACAGATCAGATTTAATTTATCACGTGACTAGAAGCTGACAAGAAGAGTGAGGTGAGACAGACAAGACAATGGCAGAAGAGTTTCAAAGCGACATGCAAAAGTGCCTGTTTTAAAAAATATTTTGGATCTTGAAAAGCCTGTTGACTTCTGCCATTTATCTAAGGTGATCAAATGTTGCGGGTTAGAGTCTCTGTACCGGCAGGGATTGTAGGTGGGGGGAGTGAATCAAATCATTTGATTATAATTTGAGTTTATATATTGGTCAAGATTTGGCTGTGGTCAAAGATGAGGTCCACTAGGGGGCCTCACAAACATCCAAGTGGAATCTAATAAATGTTGAAATTATTATATATGTATATTTGTAAACTTACTGTTTAATTTTATTATCTTGGATTATCACTAAGCAGTTCCAGACCAGGGTTCCCTCTCATGTATCCCCCATGAAAACATGTTTTATGTGTTGGAATATTTATTCTTCAAGATTCTAAGTTAAATATAACTCTAATTTTGTTTATAATGTTCCAGGCTTTTTATATCATGCTTTTCAGATGACACAGAAGGCACATCTGGCTGGGAGGGACTTAAGCCAGTTAGGCTTGTTGTGAATTTGACTCATTTGTTTCCTTTTTCTAATTTCTCTCTTTCTTTCTTTTTTTTGCACTACATCTCCCACAATTCCTAGTAAACTGCATTTAGGGTGAACTCCATATATGGTGCACTACATTACCCATATTCCCCTAGTTAAGGTCTATAAATAGACCTCACTTCCTTACTTTGTCTCTTTTTGCATTGGTCAGGTGTGAGTGTTTGAGTTCTTTCCTTAGGATGCGTTAAGTAAGTTTGTTTGTCAATTGTATAGTTTGAACTTGTTCATTTGAATTGTTTAGATATTTAATCCTTATTTGGATTGAGTACAATATTGATGAGTTGTTTGTATGAGTTTGATTTCTTTTTTAATATTGTTTGTAGTGACCTAAAACCATCCTGTTTATCCTGTACATCCTGATTATCATGGTAGTCCTGCTGCATATGAATTTGTGAACTGCACGTCATATCAACTGCTAAGATTTGTGATTCTTCACTTCAGTGGAATAAAAGAGAGCAAAGGACTGGTGTTTCTTCCAGTGTTTTAATCAGACACGCCACCAAGTTTCTCCAATTTGAACGAACTTATGATATTTTAATATCTCCTATTCAACAAGGCTTGTTAAATAAATTTCCTTCAAAGCTGATTTCTCAGACAGAAACTCCAGCACTTGGGCTTCAGTGAGGTGGACACTTTCAGTTCAGCAATCACCATGGACTCCAGGTGAGTTGAAATTCTTCTGAAAATCTACCACTGTGCGCTAACATCTTTTGCAGCATCTCCCAAATAATGACACATTTTAAAACGAAGCGTAGCACTTCAGACTCTAATCACTAATATTGGTGTGTTGTGTCATTTCTAATTTTAGATTTTGCATTACCAAACCTCTGAAAGTATAGCAATATTAACCAACAGTTTTGTAGCAATGACTTATCATGAAAAGAAAAAGACAAAAATGGCATTTGTTTAATTTAACATTTTTTTAAAGTTCAGGAATATGTGAACCTCAGTCAATAAACTGAAGAAAAAAAGAGGCATTGACCACTTTATACATTCGATTAAATGTCATACAAGCATGCGACTTCAGCAGATCTGCATCTTTCCCAATTTCTTTCTTTAGCAATGAACACTATTGTAATTATTGAAAGAGAATTACTTCAAAACTAAATAAGGGTCAAGTTTCCGACTAAACACTGATCAGAATAATGGCGAGTCTTAAACAAACATTTTCATTAACCTGTTAACCCGCACCTGGACACCAGCGCTGAAACGCTCTTTGCTTGCACGTGCCAATGTTTGAGTAGATTAAATAAAAAGGTACATAATTAATCTTGACAAACTATATATACAGTGTGTTCAGAAAGTATTCAGACCCCCTTCACTTTTTTCAATTTTGTCATGTTACAGCCTGATACTACAATTAAATTAATTTTTTCTCATTATTCTACATTCCGTACCTCATAATGATTCAGTGAAACCAGAATGTTAGAAATGTCTGTAAATGTATTAAAAAGAAAAACTGAAATGTCACATTTACATAAGTATTCAGACCCTTTGCAACAACACTTGAAATTTAGCTCAGGTGCCTCCCATTTCTCTTGATTATTGCTGAGATGTTTCTACACCTTGATTGGAGTCCATCTGTGGTAAATTAAATTGATTGGCCCAGTCTGAGGTTCTAAAAGCTCTGGAGTAGTTATGACCATAACTTGCGCTCGAAAAACAACATGGTTTTGTTGCAAACAGTGTCTCAAACGGATTGAGACCACCCACTAAAAAAAAAATTCAAACATGCGCGGAATCTTGATGCTAAACATCCAAACACTGCAGTCGTTTGTAGTGACGTTTTGCTAAGCACAACTTTTGATTTCCTCTTTACGCTTCCAGCCAGTAGAATCATGGAAATGACATGACTGATGGAAAGTGTAGCCAATAAATGCACGATACTAGCGATATATGGGAAGTTTGTTCTTCACGTGAAAGTTTTTGTTTATTTGCAGTCAGGCGCTCTCAGTGGTCGAAGCTGTGACTCGCTCATGATGCACCTGTCATCTGTCAGGGGGTGTGGTACAGATTTTTCACTCATCCAGTTTTCAGCTAGTACTTATTAGGCAGCGTTTGCTATAATAAAAAATAGAAAGAGAAACAACAAAAAATTGGATGGATACAAGACGATTTACTCTACTGAAGATGTTTTATTGGAGAATGGTCAAAGCAGCAGTGAAGATAATATTCTTGAGGAGAGTGATGACAGTGACGACGGTGATATCCTTTAGGGTGGTAATTCAGAACCTAATTTATATCGTTGACTTGCAATAAATCTTCCATTACAGTTATATATGATCTGTCTGTGTGTTTTTATAATAGAAATGCTTTGAAAAAGGTTGAATGGAAGAAAAAATGTGTTATTCTTGTTGAGCTAAAAGAGCATTATTTGTGAATTGCTATAAGTTGTAGTGAGTGCCGGATCCGAATTGTATGATTACCATCTGTATGACTGGTCATCAGTGTGTGATTACTGACTGTATGACCAGCAATCAGTGTGAATGCTATATGTCTGGCATTCAGAGTATGTACTTGACATACAATGCTAATTCTTTTTTCTTTGTCTTGCAACAGCCATTTAGTTGAATCGACCTCTGATGAGAAGTGGGTACCAAGCACCCGCCAACAACCAGAAAAGAGGTTCAAGCACTCAGATTCTCCAAACTCAGCATCTTTTTGCTGAAATAAATCACTTATACGAAGTCTAAGATTCTGTATTATTTTACAATTGATATAATAACGTTCAGTTGTAAGTCATTTATAAGTGATTAGTTAATGATGAACTAATCATTTACAAAACATAACTGTGTTCATAAATGATTAAGTGAGATGTTAATCTTTTTCTATCAATGTTTTGTGATTAGCTTAAATTATTAGATAATGATGAACTAATCCAAACAAGACATGACTTTGTTCACTTATAAATCATTGAAATGTCAACATTGTACTATTATCTCACAGTGTTAAAAATACTCCATGTGTGTCAGAGAAGACATCTGTCTATACCCTCACCAGTCAGCCCTTACATTGCAGTACACACTACAAAGAATTCAAAACCTGTTGTGTAAACGCATGAATAAATCATTTACAAAGCTTTCTGCATCCCCTGATCTAAAGTGTAAATTACCCATTTCTTGTAAATGTGTTACACATCATTCGTAGATCTTTCACATCAGTGTGTACACACACATACACAACCTGTAAACGGCAGGTTTGGAAAACATTTACAACCAATGAGTATTTTAGTGTTGTAAATGACTTGTATACAGCTACAGATCATTTGTAACCGGTAAAAAAAATCTACAAATGATGTGTAACACATTTACAAGTGATAAGTATAACAACTACAACTCTTTACAAAAGGGTAGAATTATCACAGGAAGAGCTTGATTAAATTGTTCCCTTTTACTTGTTTGTTAGATAGTAATACCAAACACCACCAAAACTAGTCAAAATAGACAAAACAGTCCTAAGCGAGAAAGTTCATAAACAGGCTCATTGGCTGCATCACACCAGTCCATTAGTCCATAGGAAGGAAAAAATAAAAGAAAAATAATGATAGTACTTATCGGTCTGTCGTCTCAGTCCTTTGTTTTTCCTTTAGGGTGGACAGCAAACTGAAATTCCAGATGAGACAGAAAAAATACATAATCCACTGGTTCAAGGCCCCACAAAAAACAGGTTATCCTCCAGCTGGGAAAAAAGGTCCTCAGATTATAGTCCGAATCTGTATATCTCAGACCAGAGCATGCACTTAAAAAAACATCTAATACACCAAGTATTTTTTATAAGAGATCATTTTGGACCATCGGTCTGGAGTTAAGGCAATGAAACATGCCACCTCACCAAACATACCACACTTTCAAAATGGCCAACCTTACTTCCTTATAGGCGGACCCATCATAAGAGTCCTAAACAGCCAACAAAAATCCCCATAATTCCCACTCAAACAAAATGCATGAGAATTTTCAAAACAATCTCTCACATATGAAAAAATAAACATTTAGGCATGATGGTCATTTCATATATAATATAATGTAATATAATATAATTCATATAATGGTTTACGACATTTACATTGTCCACCTTTTCCCCAGAACCCCAATCAGCAAGATAGTTCACTGGCCCCAACTT
This sequence comes from Barbus barbus, assembly GCF_936440315.1. Taxonomy (NCBI): domain Eukaryota; kingdom Metazoa; phylum Chordata; class Actinopteri; order Cypriniformes; family Cyprinidae; genus Barbus; species Barbus barbus. The sequence goes on from NC_136717.1 coordinate 4,389,820, forward strand.
CTTCCTTATCTTCACAGGACCCTCCCATTTAGGGGCTAGTTTAGATGAAAAGTACGCATCGGCCTCCGACACAGGATGAGCACGGACCCAAATTAGAACTGTACAAACTTCCGCCTGGCATTATAATACCTGGCCTGTTTGGCATGCGCGCTTCTCATTGCCTTTAGAACATCCTGCTTAAGTAGCTGTTGTTGTTCTACGAGGGTATAGGCTGATTGCTCTGGATTTGGTGGATAAGCAACAAGTCAAGTCGTTCAAGGGGACCTTTCAACTGCCTGCCCAATGTTAGTTCAGCAGGTGAACGTCCTGTGGTTTCATTGAAGGCAGTATTAATAGCAAAACGCAATTCAGCCAGCCACCTATCCCAGTCACGATGGTTTTCACCTACATAGGATGCAATCATGGTCTTAACGGTTCTGTTGACTCGCTCCGAGAGATTTGTTTGAGGGTGGTAGCTGGTGGTGAGCTTCCTTGTTATTCCCCATCTTTTACACAGATCCTCCATCAGCTGGCTTAGGAATTAAGGTCCGCAATCTGACAGTAAGAATCTTACAGATTCGGTGGGTCTTCCTGTCTCTGATAGGGAAGAGCTCTACCCATTTGGTGAAATAGTCGACCACTACCAGAAGATACACATTCCCCTTTTTGCTTTTAGGTAGGGGCCCCATAAGGTCCACCCCTAACATGTACCCAGGCTCCTCTATTTCTGTGGACTGGAGGAATCCATGGGGCTTGGTATTGCCAGGTTTGTATTTCTGGCAGACCATGCATTCCTTCAGCCCAGCGGGCTGTTGTGAAAATAATTGATAAAGGTTATGGTTAAATTCTCGGGCACTACAAGCTGGTACTTTGTGCCTGCAGTACAGGGTGACACTCTGTACAACACCCCTTGCTGGACTTCCCATCTAATGCGGTTGACCTCATCAGTGATTCCGATCCTCCCCTTTAACTCAGTTACCCCAACATCCACACTCTGGGCTTTTAATATTTCTACCATGGTTGATGGAATATCCAAATTCCAATGGGAGGATTTGTTGTCAACATACATTGCCAAGGAGACATTGCCACTTTGAGCTCTTGACAAGGCATCCGGCACTACATTCATCCTTCCCTTTCGGTACTGTACCTGGAAGTGAAAACGCTGGAGTCTTAGGGTCCATCTCGTCAGCCGAGACGTAGTTTTGGGAGAGTTAAAAACCCAGGTCAAAGCAGCATGGTTTGTACACACCACAAATGGAACTCCTTCCAAGTAGTGATGCCACTTTTTGACAGCTCATATCACTGCAAGTCATTCTTTTTCCGAGGTTGAATAATTCACCTCTGCTCCCCTCAGACCCCTCGAGGCATATGCAATCACCTTTTCCTCTCCCCCGATGTTCTGAGTTAGTATCGCCCCCAGGCCAACTGAGCTAGCATCCATCTGGACCAGGAAGGGTTGCGACAAATCAGGTTGAGCTAATATAGAGGCATGTTGCAAAGCATATTTGAGATTCTCAAAGCTTAACTGGGTTTGAGGTGGTTCAATGGGACGGCCAGTTCAGAAAAGTGGGGAATAAATTTGTGGTACCACCCACCCAACCCCAAGAATCTCTGAAGTTCCAACAGGTTTTGCGGGATTGGGTACTCACTAATGGCCGCGATCTTGTCCGAGTCAACTTTTACCCCCTGCTTGGACACCACATGTCCTAAACTTAAGCTCTGCTTTCATGAAGTGGCATTTCTTAAGATTTAGGGTACATTTAGCCTCCTTCAGTTTTTGGAAGACCGCTTCAAGATCTTTTAAGTGTTGCTGTTGACTTGGGGAATAGACAATTATGTCATCTATATATACAAAACACACATTTCCTCTTAGCTTACCTAACCACACTCTCCATCAATCTCTGGAATGTAGCCCCTGCAATTTTCAGCCCGAAGGGCATGGTCAAGAAATTAAACAACCCAAAGGGGGTTATGAAAGCTGTCTTCTCCCTGCTGCTTTCTTCCATTTCGACCTGCCAGTATCCAGATTTCAAGTCAAGGGTACTGAAATAACTGGCACCCTGCAATGACTCCAGCATTTCATGGATGAGTGGCATCAGGTAGGCATCTTGGGGAGTTTTGGATTTAAGACGACGATAATCCACGCAGAACCTTAGACTTCCATCTCTCTTTGGGACTAATACCACCAGAGATGCCCATGGAGATTGAGAAGGCTCGATAATACCTTCTTGCATCATCCTATCAATTTCTGTTTCCATCACCTCTTTCTTTAAGGGAGAAACTCTATATGCTTTCGACCGTAGAGGGATGTCATCCATTGTAATGCTCCGATGGATAGCTTGATTAGTTCTCCCTAGACTTCCAGAACAGACCGTAGTCCATTTATTTAAGAGGGGTTGGATTCCTAGTGGATGACTTGCTATAATATTCTTTGGAATATTCTTGGAACTCCTTCCAAGTAGTGATGCCACTTTTTGACAGCCCATATCACTGCAAGTCATTCTTTTTCCGAGGTTGAATAATTCACCTCTGCTCCCCTCAGACCCAGGGGGTGTGGTTGCTTGAATCAATGAGATATGTTGAACTGAGGTACTTTGTGACTTGGGTAGTTGATCACGATGGGATGAGGCACTCTTTTTTTCCTTCATTAGTTCCTTTGAGCTGGTTGACTCGAGCCCAGTAATCCTTCTTTGAATTAAAATCCCTCTCCACCAAAGATCCCACTTTAACCAGCTGCTCCACAGTGTGCACGGCACCTCTTAGACTACTCGCCAGGGAAAGGTTACAACAATTGAGAATTCGTCTTACCACCTCCTCTCCTGGTAATTCGTCCTTCCATCTCAAGCACAAGGCCCTATAATCATAGGCAAAGTCGCGGATACTCTAGTTTGGGGCTTGAACCATAGCCTTGAACTGGTCTTCCAATTCAGTCAGGTAATCGGTAGAAAGGAAAGCATGCATAAAAGAGTGTTTGAACTCATCCCAGTTTTGTATATTTAACTTTTTCAGCTACCCACCAGCTCTTTGAAGGCCCTGTTAGCACTGCATTGATTGTAACTAGCAGTTCCACATCTGTGAGTGGTCTGAGGGACAAGAAGTTCTCACACTTCTCAATGAAGTGTGAAGTGAAGTGACATTCAGCCAAGTATGGTGACCCATACTCGGAATTCGTGCTCTGCATTTAACCCATCCAACGTGCACACACACAGCAGTGAACACACACACACCGTGAACATACACTCGGAGCAGTGGGCAACCATTTTATGCTGCAGCGCCCGGGGAGCAGTTGGGGGTTCGGTGCCTTGCTCAAGGGCACCTCAGTCGTAGTATTGAGGGTGGAGAGAGCGCTGGACATTCACTTCCCCCACCTACAATTCCTGCCGGCCAGGGACTCGAACCCGCAACCTTTGGATTACAAGTCCGACTCTCTAACCTTTAGGCCACGACTTCCCCACAATGAACTCTAAAACATCAGAAGTTTCACGATGTTGTCCAAAAGTAGGAAACTCTCGGTTGATAGGTGGCTTGGGTACTGCTGGAGTAGAAATTGCAGAGGGAAAGTACCCTCTATTTCTTTTTTCCAGTGCTCATCTCTACGCTTAAAACAGCTCACCATCTCAGCCTCCAAACGGGACAATGACCTATTCATTCCAGCTTTGAGTGCCTCCATCCTTTGGTCAATGGCTTTCCTGAAACCGGTTTCCCGGTTAACCATGCTATCATTGCAGGTCAAGAAATCACATTTAAGCATTTGCACCTCAGTCTGCAAAGTTTCAAATGATTCCAACGTTCCTTCACTAGGTTTTGACAATGGAGGTTCATCCTCTTCACTTCCTCCAACCTGACTATGACTATCAATATACATGTCGCTCATCATAGAGCTTAATTCTATGACTGGTAATGGTTCTCTATATACAACACCAGAAGGAAATTGATAAGGACGGGACTCTGAACACACATAATGACTAGCCACAGCCTGTTCACAAACATTACCTGATGGGACATCCATAATCCACAAACACAAAAGTTCTCAGATATAAAAGGTACAAAATCAAACTTCAAACAGTTTCTTAAAATATTTGCTCCCCGTATGGGCCACCATCTATAACAACTACAACTCTTTACAAAAGGGTAGAATTATTATCACAGGAAGAGCTTGATTAAATTGTTACCTTTTACTTGTTTGTTAGACAGTAATACCAAACACCACCAAAACTAGTCAAAATAGACAAAATAGTCCTAAGCGAGAAAGTTCATAAACAGGCTAATTAGCTGCATCATACCAGTCCATTAGTCCGTAGGAAGGAAAAAAAGAAAAGAAAAATAATGATGGTACTTATCAGTCTGTCGACTTCAGTCTTTTGTTTTGGACAGCAAACAAAAAATCCAGATGAGACAGAACAAATACAACGTTCCCCCAAAAAATATATAATCCACTGGTTCAAGGCCCCACAAAAAACAAGTGTAACCCCCCTACCCAGTTCCATTTTTTTTATTTTGTGTAAAGAGTTATCGTATGCATGGGGAATGAATTGGTGAGAGGTTACTAAAATTTTAACTCAGAATGTATTCACAGCAACTAAAACTTCGGGCAGGCGACTCTGGCTAGAGTGTAGAGAGGCCTGGTTATCTTACATATAGCTGTACTGTGTTCGTTTGTGTTTTTTTTTTTTACTGTGAGCATAAATCTCCCATGCACATATACTTAGCCACTATAGCCCTTATTTACAAAAATGAACTAAAAATCACACCAATCACATTTCAATCGCACACACTCAAATATCAGACCACAACGATTGAATGCTATACTCAAATGTATTTATATTGTTTTTTCAGAACTAGGTGAGATAACCTTTTAACATGTCCTCATGTTCCAAATGAAATGACAATGAACAATACCCCGGGGTTTTTTTCACTTGTATGTCTCAGTTCTTTCTTTTGTGGTACCACAACGTTGGCGCGCTTGTTGGAGCTCGGTTGAAACATTTCAATTAATATTGTCTGTACTCACGATTCCTTGGTAACAGAAAGATTATAGTGACCGTCTATCCAAACCGTTCCGCCCAATGGTGAGATACGCAATGAGGAAACCCGTCCTGAAGCTCCGTCCGTCCATGTGCAAACGCTACACCTCCGGCCTACGGCTCGAATCCTGAGCACATCTATTGCAGCAACATGGGTGGCAGCATCTGACGCACACTAGCCAAAAGTTCACAAAATCGAATGAGCTTAACTATATCTTGTCCAAAAAAATGTCAATTTCATTTTAGTTCACAATGTCCATACTCACTCAGAGACTCGGTGGCAAAGTGGATTTCTGGCTATGTAGTAGCAGTTCGCACATGGCTATGGTGTTAATTTCACTTCAGTAGAATCTCCGTGACCCTTTAACTAGCTCCAAAACAAAACTCACCCTCCCGTTTTAACAGGGTTACACACTGACAAAAACCAAGGGAAAAAAAATCCCCCCTTAGCTCTTAACTTCGATGACCAGTAATATCAATCATATAGAACTTAGAACTAACTTTAGCTTGTAACTGTCTCTCCGGTTCTTTTTTCCGTCACTCTTTTTTTTTTTTTTTTGTCCCGCCCCTCAACAACCCGATAGGTTGCCCAATTTCTCTCTGGATGGCACTGATTGGATAACAAACAAAACTGACACCTGGACACCCAATACAAAATAAAATGACAGAGGGTTCAAAGGTTACTCACAACAGAGGATATTTCAACACCTCCACTTTATAACTGCATTAACACGTATTAATACAAAAATGTATTACACACCAGGGACAATTGAACTGGCCCACATTTCAGGATATATTGTATTTCTGTTAAACGAACCCAAAATAAACAATACATAAATTTAGCAGGGTGCTACACAAGTTATCCTTCAGATGGGAAAAAAGGTCCTCAGATTATAGTCCGAATCTGTATATCTCAGACCAGAGCATGGTTCCTGAGATGCCCTTTGCCAATAGGGTTGACAGGAGGATCTGGTGGTTAACCGTGTCAAAAGCAGTGGACAGATCCAGAAAGATAAGTATTGAAGATCTGGAATCCGCTCTGGCCAGTCTTAGGGCTACAACAACTGAGAGCAAGGCAGTCTCAGTTGAATGTCCACTTCTGAAACCAGACTGGTTGTTGTCGAGGAGGTTGTTCTGTGTGAGAAAGGCAGAGACTTGGTTGAACGCGGCTCGTTCAAGTGTTTGCTGCAATGAAATCGGTCTGTAGTTCCCTAAAAGAGATGGGTTAAGGGAGGGTTTCTTAAGTAGTGGGGTTATTTGAGCCTATCTAAATCCTGAGGGAAACATCAATGTGAAGGGATGAGCTAATGATGTGATTGAGTGTATTTACAACTGCAGGAGAAATGGCTTGAAGGAGATGAGATGGAATAGGATCAAGCGGACAAGTAGTAGGATGATTAGAAAGGACTAGTTCGGAGACTTATGCCTCAGAGAGTGAAGAGAAGGATGTAAACAAGTGTATGCTTGCTGGTAAGATGTGCTTAACAGATTGTGGTGTGGAAAATTGTGCACTGATGATTTTATTAATGAAGAATGTGGCAAAGTTGTCAGCTGTTAGAGTTGATGAAGGAGGGGAGTATGAAGACAAAGGAGCGAGGAAAATCTTTTATAGAGCAAGTGAGAGTTAGAAGAATTAATTTTGTTATGGTAGTATGTCTTTTTAGGAGTGGAGACATTAGCAGAGAAGGAAGAGATGAGTGACTGATACACATTAAGGTCATTATTTTTATTTTTTTGCACCACACCCTTTCAGCAGCCCTGAGCTTAGAACGATGTTCGCGGAGCACATCAGACAACCAAGGGGCAGAAGGGGTGGTACGGGCTGGCCTGGAAGATAAGGGGCAGACAGTGTCTAAACGAGATGTAAGAGTGGAGCAGAAAGTACCAGTAGCATTGTTAGCATCAAGAGATGTTAACTGTTTAGGGGAAAGAAGCGTAGATGAAACCATAGCAGATAGCCGGGAGGGTGAGAGTGAGCTTAGATTATGTCGAAAGATGACATGCAAGGCCGGACTTACCAATGGGCTTGAGTGGGCTCGAGCCCATGGGCCCCGCCCGCCCGCTTCCGTTAATTTGATTTGTTTATTTTTCAATTAAGGTTCATTTATTGGTCTGGCATTGGTGATAACGATGCGTTGGCTTTACGCTGATTGGTTATTGGTGATAACGAAGCGTTGGCTTTACACTGTTGTACCTAGCGGCCGCATTAATCAGTATAATGGCGGACAAGCGGTATCGGAGCGGCGCGCTTAAAAGAAAACTAAAAAATGAAAGACAGCGACGTGAAAAGGAAGCACTCAGTAAACTGAAAACGATTACTGCATTTTTCACACCTGTGACACCACAGCCTGATGTACCTGTGGTAGCTGAGAGATGTGGGTGAGTCTGCAACACCTGAGGCTCACTTGTCAGGACGAGAAAAATTCTCATCTGGTGTGTTTTTATGGAGCGATTTTTGTGCCAATATTCATCAAACAAATCCAGTGTTTTGCAAATAAGCACAATCTGCTTTGCAAAGAAAAACGCAAAGTGATTTTCAAATACAAAACTCTTTGAGAGAAAATGCAGAGGTATGGACAAATATATGTATTGTGGGTTACAACTGTGAGACTCATTTGCTTTTTTATGAGGAAACTTGGCTTGACTTTCTCACAAATGCGACAGGCTGATTTCTCATACGAGTGCAGGATGATTTGCTCACATGTGCAATTGAGCAAATTTCTTTTCCAAAAACAGCAGATGGCGCTGTTGGTCAATTTACGCTAGTCTCCCGAGACCTGAAACACCTCTTTACCTTTTCAGACCAATATGAGTGGGAACAGGTGAGTTTCTGTCTTACTAGATCTAGAATTAACCATTTAGATGTTTTCACAAAGCAACCCTACTACAGTGTCAGTGAAATTCACAACAAGTGCTGTAAAGTTGTTAACATGATTGATTAGTTCAAAAATCAGAGGTGACCTGGCTAAACATTTAACTAGGCTGTCTATATTGTGCACTATAATAAAAGGGGAGGCAATTTGCAATTTAATACACTCACGCATTTACTCTGTCCGTTATTTTTTGCCAAGCCAACTCTCTTTCTTTAGCCCATGCAGCCGTATTGCTTTTTTTCATTATTATTGGCTTGAATTCCTCGTATGCGTGCATTAAAACCTCCAACTCCGCCTCAGTAAAGTATGCCGCTCTCTTTTTTTCGTTGTCATTTTCCATTTTGACTCGTGAAATCGGCGATCCATTGAAAACGCCTTTATGCACGCGCATTAACTCTGGGTGACCAGTAGGAGGTTGATTAAACTAACTCTTCTCAGGTGTTTTGGAACCGACATAATCATGGTATGCGGGTTTGGGGTAAATCAACCCAGAGGTTATGATTTACCAAATGGTAAGTTAACCAAGCTTTCTGGAATACCCCTCAGAGCAAAGAGATCAAATACAAAAACAATTCAGATACATAGAATATCTCAAGATCATAACAGTCCCGATCCCTTTAAAAGTCCTCAGTTCTCCTTATGTCTTTGTTTCGTCTTAAAGTTATGTAATGTTATGTAAAGTTATGTTAACGTTGTTTGAAGATTGTTTTCTTGTATTCAGAAACTCTTTTGTTATTAAAGATCTTTTTTTTCTATTTACCCGCTGGGTCCTGCATTCCTTCGTGGAGCGAAACCATAACAGAAGACACGACCGAACTGAAGATGAGGAGGCGGCTAATTTTAGTTCCCCGCAAGGGAGGTTCAGGGATATTCCGCGAGCTTCCTCCACTCGCGGCGAAGATGATGCCGCTGCCCACGATGATGAGAATTCCGCCCGAGGCAATGATGTTTCCGCCCGCGGCGAAGATAGTTCCGCCGACACAAAACGGGGGGCTATTAGATGAGGCTCTGCCCCCGGAGTTCTCGGCTCCCGTACTCTCTCCAGTGCCTGCTCCTCGCCAGTGCTCTCTAGTGCCTGCTCCTCGCAAGTGTCCTCTAGTGACTGCGCCTCGCAAGTGCCCTCCAGTGCCTGCTCCTTGCAAGTGCCCTCCTTCGTCTCCGCTGGTTCCGCCCAGCTCTCCTGCGTCTTCGCTGGTTCCGCCCAGCTCTCCTGCATCTCCGCTGGTTCCGCCCAGCTCTCCTGCGTCCCCGCTGGTCCCGTACGGATCCGCGCTCCCAGAGCACCCCGAGAATTCACGCTGTCAGAGCGCCGCCGAGAGTCCGCGCTGCAAGAGCGCCCTCCTGCGTCTCCGCTGGTCCCGTCCAGCCCTCCTGCGTCTCCGCTGGTCCCGTCCAGCTCTCCTGCATCTCCGCTGGTCCCGTCCAGCTCTCCTGCGTCTCCGCTGGTCCCGTATTTGGTTCTTCCTGTCCTGGTTTAGTTAATTGGTAATCATAGTTTAGTCCTGTCACCTGTGTTTAATTAATTATCTTGTTTGTTCCTTTGTCCCGATCCCTTTAAAAGTCCTCAGTTCTCCTTATGTATTTGTCTCGTCTTAAAGTTACGTAATGTTATGTTAACGTTGTTTGAAGATTGTTTTCTTGTATTCAGAAACTCTTTTGTTATTAAAGATCTGTTTTTTCTATTTACCCGCTGGGTCCTGCATTCCTTCGTGGAGTGAAACCATAACACTTCCAGGCAGTTTCACTGCTCTAGCTCTTTTCTTAAAGTCACTGCACTAATTTGTGAAGCTCAATTATCTTTTGCTGCACATCAGAAATATGTTCTTTGGTTTTTCTCATTGTGATGGACGATTAAGGGAATTTGGGCTTTGTTTTTCCTGCTATTTATATTTCTGTGAAACAGGAAGCCATGGCTGAATAATTTCATGTTCATAATCACCCTGGAGTGCTACAAATTGTGAATATGAATGGGAATATACTTCAGAGATATTTTACTCATAAGAATTTCTAGGGTTACCAATAATTGTGTCCAACGTATTTGAGAAAAACATTTCATAATGAGATTTTCCCCCATTTTCAATTGTTTTAGTTCAATGAAAGGTTAGATTTTTGTGTTTTCAATAAAAGATCAAAATGATTAATAATGCAGGTTTATTTTCAGAGCCTTCTTTGATCATATTTACCAAGGGTGCCAATAATTCTGACCACGTCTATATGTATATGTTTCCATTAATTTATTTATTTTTCTTTCTGAGAAATTATGTATGTCCTGATCTCTGTATGCATTTTCCCTCTAAAAAGGAGAAGAATAAAAAAAAATTCAGTGTGGTACAAATCTTTTTCAAGGCACTTCAGTGTCTATAACTTTTTATCTTTTTGAGCATCAACTCTGGATAGTGGATAGTAAAGGCCAAAGTGTCTTCTTTACAAAGATACCTAAATTGTGTGTGTAGCAGGAACTGTAACCATTTTAAGTTAGGTAGGTAATTTTCAGCTCTGAGTCACAAAATGGGTGACCATTTTAATAAATCTTCCTTCCTGGTATTGTAGTACTTTTACTAACTGTGCTATAATGTTTTCTCACAGGTGAATAACACATGGGGCCTCATTTATCAATCTAATGTAGAAAAGAGATCAGATCCATATGCACAAATTCATGCCGCCAATTCATGCCGCCAATCTCACCGTACAAATGCTTGTATGTTGATAAATGTGGCAGCAGAAAACAATTGTCATTTACATATCATGCCCCTAAAAACACCCCGGTTTAGAAGCCTCGCTTTTGAGTTTACGACACAGAGAAACTAAACTCGGCCAAAGAGAGGAACTAATCTCATGAAAGAGAAATAGCTTTTACTCCAAAAACACCCGTTAAGCTTGTAATTGCAAATACTAAGGCTACATTAATTTATATGTATATTAAAATAGCGGTAAATATAAACATTATATCCTATTTAATTCAGCTCACTCCACAACAAATCATTTAAATTTAACGGTATTCAGACCAGAACAAGAATGAAAAATAAGTAGTTATAAAATGATATATTAAACTATAAAATAAAACAAATTAGGCTACAGTCGCATTCATTATACACAGCATACAAGCAAAATTGTAGAGCCTGTCTTGTTCCACAAGAATACAAATGTTTCCATTTTTGCCAGATTTGTAACATTTGGTTGTTCATTATGTAGCCTAAACAAGGCTTTATACTTCACTCGTGTTCAAAAATATACATGTTAAATCCTTCACATGCGTAAACATGTTTGCTTGCGGACCTTTTAAAATAAACGGTGCAACTTTTGTGTTTGGTTGACTGCATTTGATGATGAATGGCTGAAATATCAGGCAACGCTAGAACTAATGTTGTGTGTGTGTGTGTGTGAGTCAGGCACCTGTGCAAGATGGATTAAATCAAATAAAGAAAATAAATAAAATGCACTAAGTGCACAAAAACGAGCGTAGCCTATACTTGTTTTTTTTCCTTTTGTTAATCTGTTAATTATATCTTATCCTATTATATATTTTGTGTTGTCCTATTTATTTTATTTCTTTTATAGACTTAATTTCTGTTTTTCTCCGTTCACAGAAGCGCTGCTGGTGCGTAATGCAACTATGTGTGAATCCTCACGATCTGATGTTGACACTGCTGTTCATGCATATAAAGCTAGCGCCCAGAATAAAAAATAATAATAATATTCTAATCTTACTGGTCAGTGATCTAAACAGTGAACTAATGAGCTTCGGTTGTCGGTCAGGAAAACAACCAAAATTAACAAAATGCTGTCATTCTACAATTCTCCACCAGATTTACTACGCTGCGTGCAAGTTCAGGTAACTCAAAAACTTGCGTACACGAGCTGAGACCAGACGTGAGATTTTATCACGTCTATATTGATAAATTCCAAGTTTTGCGTTGAAACGACCGTACGCCCAATTTTCTGTCATACGTTCGTTTCGTAAATGAGGCCCGTTATGTATTGTAGTAATGTTGTCTGGTCTGTGTGCGTTCATGGGGCATGGCTTTGGATGACGATTTGCAGGGAGGGTGACGTTCGCGTTCAGTGCTATCAGGCTAAAGTTAGCATTTTCCAAGATCTCCTACTGCACCTTTAACTGTGTGGTTCTAGGGTGTTTAATTGTGGATGAAGATGAACTCTGCAAGATGGTGGCTCACCAATCTGGTCCATGACCACTACAGATTTTCTGCGACCTAGTTATTCATACATGAATAAATGTATGAATATCTATATCTGCAATAGACATTAGTGGATTATTTTTATTCACAGCATTTTGTTTATCATTAATGTAATAATTATGCATATGGATATTGCATACGGACTTGTACAAAAATAAAAAAAGTATTTTATCATGAACAATCACAATGAGATGGCAAGTAGCACTGAATTTAAACATTAAATATTTCAGCAGAAAAACTCAAATTGGATGTTTTTATTTATTTAACTATTTAGGTCAACTTAACAAAAATTCTGAGAAACATTTGCCTTCTTATTCTACAGACACCCGAGGCTTATACCACGCAGATCAACTCTGATTCATCAAGGACCTCCGAAACGAATCCGTCTACATACAGAGAGAAAAGTGCTTGATGGAAGTGGGGAAGTCAGAAAATGGACTTTTGGGAAAAAAGACACCAGTAAGCAAAACAAAATAGTTCTGCTGGTGGGAGAGACTGGATCTGGCAAGACGACTCTGATCAACACCATGGTCAACTACTTACTGAAGGTGAAGTTTGAGGAAGAAATATGGTATGAAATCACAGAAGAAGAAGAAGCTGGAGACCAATCAGAATCTCAAACCTCTGAAATCACCATGTATGAGGTCTGTTCTGTAGAGAGTCCCATATCTCTCACCATCATTGATACTCCAGGCTACGGAGACACTAGAGGACTAGAAAAAGATCTGGAATTTGCTGCAAATTTAGCCACTCTGTTTCAGAGCAGTGCTGGAGTTCGTGAAGTTGATGCCGTGTGTTTTGTGATTCAAGCATCTAAGAATCGTCTCTCAGACAGACAGCATTACATTATCAGTTCAATTCTGTCTTTGTTTGGAAAAGACATTGTGGACAACATTGTGTTTTCACACACTCTGATGGTCTGCCACCCAAAAATGTCCTTGATGCCATCAGTAAAGTTAAAATCCCCTGCAAAAGAGACAAAAGTGGCCAACCTGTGCATTTCCTATTCAACAATCGGCAGGCTGACGCCCAAAACAATGAGAGCCGTTACCTTCGTGCTCAAAGAGAGGCTTGGGAAAGCAGCATGGCAGATATGGAGCAATTTCTTCAGTCTCTGGATGAAAAGAACAGAAAAAGTTTAGAGTTGACTTCAGATGTCCTCATTGAGCGCATTCGATTAGATGCATCCTTCCGCAACTTAAACCTGCAAATTGAGGAGAAAGAGTCAAGGAAGTCTGAAATACTTCAGATTCAGAAGGAAATGAGCGAAAACAAGGAGAAAATTGAGACTTGTAAAACTTGCACTATTACAGTCAAAAAGACAGTCAAAGAGAAGGTGCCCATTGAAAGTGCTTCATGGAAAAACAGGAAGGTGACAACATGCACCAGCTGTGAAGAAAACTGTCATGAGTTTGACTGCTGGTGGACTTCTGATCCCAGCAAATGTGAAGTCATGAAGAAAGGCTACTGCACTGTGTGCACTGGGAAGTGTCATCACAGCAAACACATCAAAGATAACAAGAAATACATCATCAGCACCTCGAATGTTGTGATGCAATCAGATGAATTAAAGAAGGAATATGAAAATACTAAAACCAAGAGGTTTTCTGTTGTAATGGATGATCTTGACAAAGATCTTCAGGAGCTTGAGGATCAAAAGTTAATTCTTCTGTTCAATTCTTACAAGACCATCAAGAATCTGTCTCAGATCGCATTAAAACCAGACTCTGCCTTCACTCTTCAGTATCTTGACTTCCTCATCCCCAGATTGAAGGAGGCTGGGAAAGAAAACTGGGTCCGAGAGCTTGAAGAAATTATGAAAAACGCTGAAGCTGAGGAAGCAAATAAAGATGCTCTGAGTTACCTTAAAGCTGGCCTGGCAAAACTTTTCCTCAGTGTGAAAATCTGAGAAGACAAGAGATGAATCAATGAAAATAAATAAGACTGCTTAAAATAACAAATCAGTGCAGGTGACATTCTGTAGATCTGAAAAGGAGAAATTTTATTTAATCATAGTATCAAGCTGTTTTAGCATTTACTTAAACGGAGTGTGTATTTACACTAAGTGCAAATAGCCTGCCTTGTTGGCAAAGGCTATTTACACTAATTCCACCCACCAACGTGCGATTGGGTTAGTCAACACTAAAAAAAGACAATCTTTTATCATCAGTTTCAGTGGTGTAGATGGTAAGGCGCATGCTTTTTGACGCGATTGACCCGAGTTCGAGCCCACCTTTTGCCAAACTTTTTTTTCTCCCTTTTCAAATCTCATATCGCATAGGAAAGGCATTTATTTCAATAAAAAAAATAATCAAAAAGTTGAAAATAAAAGTACCGGGTAGGGTAGGTGTAGGGAGGGCTTTATTGTCCCAATAAGGTGGCATCCATTTAATGATTATAGTTTTAATTCAAATTTACACTCAATACATTATTATTGTGTACTGTTTTATAATGTACTACAATATTGAGGTGCAACTATTTGCAATAAGTAGTATAAATAGCAGAAAATATTGCTATTTTAACAGTGTAAATAGAATCTATAACTCTTTGCACTTAGTGTAAATAGCATATCGTTAAAAAATGCTGCTATTTTCACTTGGTGTAAATCGAATCCATCACTATTTGCACTAAGTGTAAATAGTATCGATCACTAAGAAAATATGCCATTTGCACTTGGTGTAAATAGCATTTAATTGCTGTTTGCACAGTGTAAATAGCATCTATCGCTATTTACAATTACAGTGCAAATAGCCGCTGCCTTATTTAAAAGGCAAGCCACTCAAATCCAATGTGTTAGTTTACGAACTGTTATAATAAATGAATATCAGTAAATTTGGGGAATAAATTGTTTAACCTTGAACTCTTCTATATTTTATCTTCATCAGTTGCTGAAGTCTTTTATTATTATTATTATTATTATTATTATTCTTTTGTCCTTATTCTTATTTCCATCATATTGTCTGTCTGTCTTTCTCTACATCAAAATTATTGTTTAATAAAATAACTATAACAAATAAAAAAAGACATTTATAACTTATTTTCCTTGAGCAAACTAGAGTTAATTAGGAAAGTAATTAGTGAAAGGATACAAAAAAAACAACAACAACTGACAATTGACTCTCTGTTGTCAATTAAAGACGGTTGTTCAATTTGGTTTGAAGCATCACTGTCAGAGCTTTCAGCATTGATGTTGGACTTGTGTCAGATGCCTAGATCAGATGTATAATACACTTGACCAGAAGGGAGAGTCCTTATCATTGTACTTTTTTTTTGTAATGAACGAATGAATCTTTATTGTCATTGTATGCACTGTAGGATATCAGAGACCGAATCAGATAAAGTTGAGATTCGATCAGAACATCGAAAAACATGAGAAGCTGAAATTCCAGAGAGGCCCAAGAAAACAGGACATCATCATAAATCAGATTCCTAACTGCTGCCCGTCTGAAGAAAGCCTGAACAAGCCTATTTCACAGAACAGCTTGCAACATTAAGACAAAAGAACACTTATTGGCAATTCCAATTCAGGAAGCAGACCGTCAAATTTGGGGGCAAGTAATCAAGACTGATGGTCAAAGAGATGGCCATCACATGGGTTCCACACTGGAAGTCACAAGCTTCCTCAGACTGACGTTCCCCCCCCCACACACATAGAAGACAGACCAAACCAAAATTCCTTTGGCTAAAGAACATGCCTTCGTTCTCCAAAGACCTACTCAGAGACTTTTCCATATGCACCTAAAATCATTTTAAAAGACTTTCATTTTCATGAAACTAATCTAGGCATAACTACATATCATGTATGTAACCCACCCAATTGACTATCATGTTAATCACATATTGTGTATGTCTTTTTAATCATTATTGAAAATCTGAAGGATTCCTATTCGTGTTTGGTATGTATGAGTTTGACAATTCTAGCTTGAAACATTTCTTCCAATTGATTCTTTGTCAAATGTATCATGTTCTGGTTATAGAAATCACATCCAAAAGGATACTTTGCAAGAGTGTGTAAAATTCGGACTATATGACTGAGAACATGCTGATTTATGATGGAAGGAACACCCCTAGCTAAGATAATAGCCTATCTGATTGGTCAAGACACCAGAGGGCATGTGTCCAGAAGCTGAGTTTAAAAACTCAGGACACCATCAAATGCTCTCTTCTTCTCTCTCATTTTTGCTTCAACTTTTGCCACCGCATTTTGATGTGGTTTTAGCGCTCTCTGAGCGTGCTCTGGCCTACATGCCAGCTGCTACCACGATGAGAAGAAAACCCACCTAGTCTCGTTACATCCTTTAATACTTTTACATTCATTTCTTTTCCGTTGCGAGTTTCGTGTACGCAGTTAAATTTTGCCAACTTCTACCAGCCACAACTCCGCATCCTCAGCCAACGTCCAACCATTGGCTTCCCATAATTCAGTTACTATTAGACAAACAAAACTTTTCTTCAAATTGTCAATAGATTATGTAGGGAAACCGAGCAAAGGGGTCCTCTTATAGTGCAACTGACTGAGCTTTATCACGCAAAACTCAATGATATAATCAATGACTAACTACACAATCTCTTATTTACACTGTGCGTATGCTTTTCTCTTTTTCCTGTTCTAATAGGTAGATCTGCAAGCATGTAGAACTCTACTTGCGAAAACAAAAATGAGCTCATTGTGGATTCTGACTAACAAAACACGAAACTAGTTCTGAAAATGAACAAAAGAACACAAATTATACAAATACTTAAAAAATATAATGGGAAACAAATTTGCCATTTTTACCAAATGCAGGAAACATTTCAACAATGAAAGTAAAAAATGCGCGTGTAACAAAACAAATATAAAAAACAATAAATAATGAATATCTTGAATTCCAAATTGTCCTGCTATGAACAATGAAGACAGTAATCCTTCAGATCTCACAAGTACAACATAACACACTATCAGTTCTTGGTTCATAAAGTCACATGACTAATTTAATTAGATTAATGAGTCAGATTAACTGAGAAACAGCTGCAACTGATTCATACGTGTTTGTAACTCGCTAAAAAGACCCGACTCAGACCCGATTCAGAGTGTTTTGCTCAGGAATCAGACTCATTTGTCATGTGTATGATTTTGATTCATTATATAGAAAAGGCTCAATAGTTTTTACACGCGTGTGTGTTTGTGTTAACTCACAGTTGTATTTACACTATTGTGACCATAGACTGTAAAAAAAGATGGGACGACGCACCTTTACTCACTTCCATTGAAGAAAAGTGAAGCCGCCATTGTCCCAACAGGCGAAGCTATATTGCGCTGATTTGGGCCCGGAGTCTGCGCAGTAGAGAGCGTAGTGGAGCCGCGTCCCACTCTCACTCCTGCTAAGTCGATCACAAGCCCACACCCCTAACCCTTTTTAAATTAGCCTGTACTACTCCAATTTTTGTCTGCTGATTGCCGTATCGTAGGCTTGTGTTAAAATAAGGTAAATACAACTGCAATCTCTTCCTGAAAATCCCGAAAAAATACGTTGGCGGCTTGTGTCACACTCCTGTTTTTATAGCATCACTTAACTAAAACCAAACTTATTTAAAAAAATGAACACCCTAACTTACATCAGCATGATAAAATCTACCTAAAATGACAAAAAACATCTTTGGAAACAAAATATTTGAAGTGAAATGTAATTTAGTTTGTCTCACATCCCATTAGATTACATGGAGAGGGTGAGGGTTTATGACCTATACTGGGACCAGCCACCTGGGCGCCGATCGAGACGCGATGGCTTCACTTTTGAGGATTAGTGCGGCACACTTGGTTGTGACAGAGTGAAGCTCCATTTCTCTCATCACTGCTTGCCAGTGACTGAATAACTGTTCATGATAAACTGATTCACGATAATAATAATAATAATAAGCAAAATGTATGGAGTTAGAATTGTTGCATAATTCCAAATAAATACATTATGATCCACAAATAAATGTAAAGCGATTGACAAAAACAAAGCATATTCACAAAATAAATAGAATGAGTTCCACAAATAAATCTTAGTTCCACAAACATGAATTGTATTCACAAGTAAACAAATTAGAATTGCAAATAAAAAACATACTCACAAATATTTTTTTTAATTTAACAAACACAACTTTGCCCGGCATTTATATGTGAATCGCGTACTGTGCATTTGTAGATCCGCATATTTGTGGATTTTGAAACATTTCAAGCGTCAAAGACGCACAATGATCCACAAATGGATGGACTCCACCTACCTTCTACTTAAGCCAATCAGATACCGGCCACGTGGGGCTGACCAATCGTTGCATGTTCTCGCTCCAACTGTCGTGGCACAAGAGGTTGTCGCTGTCTGGATCTCGGTTGGTGCAATTAGAAAGGCTCAAACAGCAGAGTTTCAAATGTGAAAGAAAAGACTTTATTATAACAAAATAACAAAGCCGAGAACGCAGCCGCCACATCAACTGCCTCCGAGTTCTCAAGTGTTGGTACATCACCATATATACCTTTTTCACTACCCAAATTTGGTAGTTCCTGTTTTTTATTGGTTACGCCTGTCTGGTTTGCCACAATTAATTACTAGCCTACCTGGTCCATTTTTAATGGTGGCATTTGGCCAGATCCGCCATTTTTAAAAAGTTCTTTATTCCATCACTCCTATTGGTTGGCAGTGATCCCAGAGGACATGCATCACAGTTGTTTACGTGTACCTGTCATATTCTGGAAATCACCCAAAGTTCTTCGGGTTATTTTAAGTTCACTGGTAAAAAACCTGCGTTTGACCAGTGTATGGCCCTTTAAGACTTATAATCAGTATGGCCAGTGGATGGCACTTTAAGACTTATTAATAATTTACTGGATGTCTAAATACTGATTATAAGATATCTTGATTAATATTTGGATATCATATTTTGCATAGTATATGGATTATATTTTTAAACATGTCTAATAAGATAATGCTATAGTGAGTAAACAAAATAACACAACATATTAAAGTAAATTATATAAGGAGTGAATTATTCTACGGCAGAATTATACAATACAACCAATCACGTTTTGCCTTACAATCAGCGCGGGACCAGTAGTAATTCAGGCCAATTAACCAGTCTCTTCAAAATGGACGACCAGGACAGTTTAAGACAGGTGAGTGGTGCTCATCATACAATAAAACAAGTAATGTTATGTGTAATGTAATCAGTGTTTCATGTATCACTAAGTCGATGCGTGTTTTGACCGTGAGTGTGTTTAGCAAACTGGTATTTTACGGTGACTGGGAGGGGAGGTCTTCGGTTCACTTAGTTTTGTCGTGGCCACGACATATAAACTCGTGAGAACGTGATATAACGTGGCCACGAGATATTAATTTGTGGGAACGTCATATTATGTCGTGGCCTCGAGATGCTATGTTGAGGGAAAGACATCATTTCTCGTGGCCACGACTTCTTATGATGAGGGAATAGCATATTTTTCTCGTGCATAAACAAACCTTCATGACCATAGCAACCTGGGATTATCAGAGTTGTTTAAAACATTTTTACTAACATTAAACTTTTAATTTAATATTTGTATCTTCTTATTATTATTCTTATTAATAAGAACGTTATGTAAGATCGAAATGAAGGGAAAATATAAAAATATAATAATAGGCTAATAATAATGATGTTGATGAAGATGATGGTGATAATATTGGCCTAATAATAATATACAAATATTTTGAAGACGATTGAGGGATGGGTAAAAATGTTTTCTTGTATGCCTATGTTATTTAGACTACTTTACGTTTATTCATTATAAACTTAATATGAATGCTGTTTACATTGCGTGCAATATAATAATTTATATTATTAAACAATAAAATAAATTATGAAATAATCTATAATAATTAATATAATAATTTATTAATTCAAAATAAAATAATAATGAATCCATCTCTGATAATCCCGGGTTGCTATGGTCACGCAGGTTTGTTTATGCAATAAACTCGTGGCCACGAGAAAAAGATGTCGTTCCCTCAACATAAGAAGTCGTGGCATAAGTATGTCGTTACCTCGACAAAACGTTCTCGTGGCCGTGTTATATTATCACGTTCCCATGAGTTTATATGTCGTGGCCACGACAAAACTAAGTGAACACAGAACACTGTAGTATTTGTTACTCTTTGATTTTAGGTCATCCTTCAGCACAGTACATGGCCTGTCACAGATTCTGATGATGACGATGACGACAACAGCTTGTGTCCTGAGGTTGTCACACGTCAAATTACGTTTCTACGTGAATACATTCAGAAAGGTAAAATGGGCTTTCCCAATTTTTTATTTTTATTTATATTGCCTTCATTGCAACAATCAATTATGTAAAAATATGGTTCAACCTGTTCACGTTAAGATAAGTTCAACACTGCTGATCACTGTTAATTGAAACAGTTTTAACATCAAGATGAAGACCCTACTCTCACTGTATGTTTTACAAGCTTCACCTTTCTGTTAAACATATTTTATTGGACTGTCCAGCTTTTAATGTACAGAGAAAACTATATGAAGTGAACTCAAAGAGTATAGTCAAATTTTGCCAGGAAAAGTTTCAGAATTATCACATTAGTGTAAAAAATCTTCTGTAGTTGTTTTTTCTGGTATTTATTTATTTGTTACCGTTTTTTATCGTCCTTTATGCTGAATAAATATATACTATACTACATGTAACCTTACAAAAAGTATTAATGATGTTTGTATGCACCTTGTGACTATTTGTCCATACAGCTAGCACAGACCAGCTACAGAAGCTCATGTCATTTTGGACTGGATGGGAAGTGCCATCGAAGAGTCTGCAGGTTAAAGTTTGGAAGGGGAGATTCTTCAAGGCCTCCACCTGCAGCAGGACCCTGATGCTTCCTGCTGAAATACTGACAATGGATGACTTTTCTTGCCCTTTGCAAGCCTGTGTAGGAAATTAATCCTTTCACAAATATTTATTTTATTATTTATTTTAGCTTTTAGGGAATCACTCTTAAGATTCGATCTTCATATGATTAATTGATATTAATCAGAACGTCCAACTTATGCTTTGTTAACGACTTGTCCAGCAAGCATTAATCTCAGCAAGTTATCTCTTAACACTTTGTTTATTTAATTCGTGGCCAACGATTAAAATAACCAAATAGTTAACTTAGTTCTCAGACTCATGAGCGTAGGTAAAACGCGATCTTTTTGGCAAATAATTACGACATGTAAAATTCATAGCACAGACAAGAGATTTCTTAATAAAGTCAAAGTTTTATTCACTATTCTAACACAACATTACTAGACAACATAAAACAGACATAAACACACACATTCGTTGCAATGGGTTGTTATGCTCTGAAGAGAGTCTTCATTTCTAATGCTAGTTTTCAACCTGAGGAAACTCATAGACAGAGAATCATTCTATCTTTACTCTCAACCGAGAGGTATCCCGGTTTCAGTCAATAAAGAGATTTTGCCTTACTGTGCCTTCAGTTGTTTCCGATCGAACTCAGTCTTTCCTTCGGTTCAAATTCAGGCTTTTTCCTCAGGTGAATTCCGTCCTTTGGTTTGGTCGAGACGGACCGCGTGTGGATTGGCTGCTCGGTAGGTCGTGTGACACGGTTACTCTTCAGTGGTTGGAGGGTCTCGTTCTGACGTGATGAAGCTTTCAGGAAGTCTATTCAGGTCTTAGAAGTTTAACTTTGATCACTGTGCAATGCCTTTGCCGTGATGTTAGAGGCCAGAAGCGCTTTGCAGCGTGAGCAGAATGAGAGACGAGCGAGACGTGTGTGAGTCTCCTTTTCAGTTTCAACTCCAACTCAAACTTTCGGTTGTGCATCTGGTTTTAAGCGAGCCGATTTGGGATCTGCCTTCGGGCGCTTGGGCCAATCGCAAGTGTTGCTGTGGGCGGAGCCCCGCCCCCTGCACAGTTGCGTGTTGCATACATTATCTGCGCAAGTATTTATCACATAAAAACTTATAACAGCAAACTTCTATTCGTCTCATTAATGAAAAACAGATAAGATTTCATTCATACCACAATATTATTATTCATAAACTCAGCTTTCATCCGAAACCAAACAGTACATAATTTTGCATAACCAAAACACATATATAGATTCTATATCCAATTTCGTAGTTAAGGCATTGATTAAATGCTCCTGAGTTCTACATAATCATATCGCATCGAGCATGTGAACTGACATCTCGTCATCAGGTACCCTTTATGCATTGAAGGATTGCAACAATACCATGAGTTTCAATAATAACAAAACAAGCTTATAACTGTCACAAATACAAACTTCTTAATACATGTATAGATATATTGTATATAGTGTTTCTTTTCTCGAGTATATTTTGCTTCAAATAGCAGAAAACAGTATAACTTTTGTTCCCCTTTTAAACATTAGTTTCCGGAGCCCTCCAGAATTTAGATGCAACCCTAATTAAACACACCTGATCCAACTAATCAAGTCCTTCAAAACTGCGTATTATGTGTGTTGGAGCAGGGTTGGAACTAAACTCTGCAGGGCTCTGGCCCTCCAGGAACTGAGTTTGACACCCCTGATCTACAGGAACAGAATTGGGCACCCCTGTTTAAAACAAATAATTTCTACCACAGGAAATCAGTAACAGACACTGACAATTGTAGGGTGGTCCCTCTGTACAATAGGGAAAAATAACTGATCGACAGATCAAAACCAGGGGCCTCATTTATAAAGCGTGCATTTTCTGTACGTACATTAATTTTATGAATCACACGTATGCATACTTGACAGATTTTATAAATGAGGCCACATGAATGCACAATAAGAAGAAATAATTACCTCAGGGTTACTTATTGGATTCTGATACTGGCCAGTCTCCCATAGTTGATTTGGGGTTAAGTTGCTCTCTGTCCTCATGGAATGGTTATCCCATGCATCCCTGAAAGCATCAAGGCTGGCTTGTATGCGAGGCAAAAAAACGTAATGACAGCAGAAGAGGTGGGTGAAGTTGCTTAGATCAAGAAGACCACAGTCCTCAAGACGATGTAAGATGTCGTAGTACACTGAGGTGACGCACATTCGAACATCTCGCCAGAGCCGTTCCACCCTGATGAAACAGAGCCCATAATAATGACTGACGTGACAAATTCACATGCCTAATTAAAATGAAGCAGAGTTTAACTATAACCCTAATCAATCAAAATGAGTAAGGATGTGGTCATTTTACCTCTGATTGTGCACACTCTTGCCAGCCATGAAGTTTGCATTCTCTGTTCCTCTCACCAAAAACATCAGCCGTGCCACTCCTACATTCTCTCCTCCATGATCTCCACGTACTCTATGAAAAATTACAGAAAAAATTTATAAGTTATGATAACACCATTATGACACCATCAAATAAAGTAAACCAACAAAGAATCGTTAAATAAATATATATTTTTAAATTATTTACATTCATTATTATTTGTTTTTGGCATAACAATAAAAACAATACTAACTGGATGAACGGCAAAACTGTACAGTATTACAGAAACGATTTACAATTTAGACTTAGCCAAACTCTTCCACTGCCTCTTTGAAAAATCGAAGGGTTGTTTCATACATATTTATATATAAAATTATATATATATATATATGTGTGTGTGTATATATATATATATATATAATTTAAAGTAAGTACAAAAGCATACCAAGACATTTTTTATACAGTGACTAGTTTCCACCTGAAAGCAGGTTTAAATGTTGTACCTTTCTTGAATATCCATCCACACCCCCAAAGATAACCACGTTGTATCTAATTTGAAAAAGAAAATACCAAAGGAAAGACATGTTGAATGACAAAAGGATAATAGAATAATTGAAACATTTGTCATCATATTAGTTTTCCTTTAAACCTAGAATGCATAGACAACTATATAACCCACAAAATGTGCATGTGTAAAAACTGTTACATATTTTGGTAACTGAACATAAATAATAATTGCACACACATCCCATTTGACACAGAAAAAAATCTGAAAAATTTTAAAAAGAATGAAATGACACTATGAAGCCCACGTTTATAATACACTATAAGGGTATGCTTAAGGCATTATAATGAATGCATAATGCATTATAAAAACCTTACGTAACATTATCTTATAAATAATAACAACAATTAATACATTATAATGTTTACACATTTGTGGTTATTACTTTTAACACAATTAACACAATATTAAGTATACTTTTACATTTATAATGGGCTATATAGTTGTCATGGCAATGTCCAATTGACATTGTTTGCTAAGGTCTGCACAGTATCTTACTACATCTTGTGAGTGGTTAGGTGTTGAGTGTTTCCTGTGAGGCTAATATTAATTTTGATGTGAGCTAGTTAATAATTACAACTGAAAAAAAAAAAAAAATGCAATGTTTATATGTTAAGTTACATTTTATTTTGATGGTCCCCTTAGATAACTAGCATGCCAACTAACTCTCAATAGAGTATTAGTAGGCTTAGGTTAAGGTTAGGGTAGGTAGAATGTTGACGTACTTGCAAAGTTACTTGTAGTCAGTTTGTCTGTTGGGGAACCATTAAAATAAAGTGTTAGCATATATTTAACAGAAACACTACTAATAATCTAATGACTGCTATAGTTGACATGTAGTTGCAGAGTTACTTAACAGCTCTTCTAAAGAGTACAATCCAACTGATATTACAATAAAGATAGTTCAAAGCAAATGTGACATGTTGCACATACATCTGAACTGATATCTGATCTTATGGCTGTTTGACAAAAAAAAAAAATTAGCATAAGAAAGATGGCAAGATATGAGACTTATAATACATTGTAACTATGAGAAATATAATCCATTAAAATATAAGAGGATGCACAAGTTCACTTGTGTGTTATAAATCATCATACTCTTAAAAGCTATAACCACAAATAAGTAAATATTATAATACATTAAAACTGTTCTGAAGAATATTCATAAGATAACATATTATAAGGTTTTTTATAATGCATTATGCATTCATTATAATGCCTTAAGAATACCCTTATAATGCATTATAAATATGAGCTTTATATAAAGTGTTACCAAATTAAATTGACCTTATGAGCTTATGGTTTGTATCTATATGTACAAGATACTTGGGGTATCTTGTACATAAGTCATGAGCACCAACCACAACCGTCCGAATCCCATATCTGTTGAAAGAGTGCATTGGAAATTGAATGAAAATGATACACCGTATGGTTGCACTACAGTTGTTTTTTCAGTCAGACGTGGTTTTAACTCAACATTGCAGTTTAGAGTAAACGAAACTCTTACCCTTTCCAGCAATGTGCAGTAGTCAAGACAAATTCATCAGAGATGAGGAATCCACCGCAGTGGTGTTGCCCATAAGCCTGAATAGAAACCATATAAGGTCTGGAGTGGGGTTTTGCTTCACTGCCGTTCACTATACCCACATGAGCTGAAAGACACTGCGCTGTTAGCTATCTTATTCACCTCACTGATCAATATGCAATTTAGTCAATCTGTCTTACCAGTGAAGGTCAGGTGTGGCAGCAGAGAGGCCAGCAGGAGCAGAGCGATGATGGTCATCATGAAGACAATCAGTGAGCTCTTACTGATAAAACACTGTATAAATATACTTTAAAAGGGGTGGAGACATTTATCTGATCATAAAGTCTGCATAAAATGTAGAAATGGCTCTTAATGACTGATTTTTTAAACTCTTATAAACTCTGAATTCAGATAAATCAACAGCATTTGTTGCATAATGTCAATTGCCACAAAATTGTTCCTTGTTTTCCATTGGAAAAAAAATAAAAAATGTTACAGTGAGGCACTTGCAATGAAAGTGAATGGGACAGTTTTTGGAGGGATCTTCAGATTTTTGGAGCTTCAGATATTTCAGAAATCTGAAGCTCATCACTTTGTAAAAGCACCTGCATTAATCATTCTGTTAAAACTTTTAATTTGAGCCATAAAGTTGTTTAAATCACCATTTTTACAGTCGTTTTATGGCACTGTCATGGAAACAAAGTTGTAAAATTGGATACGACTTTACACAGAAAAAGTTAGTTTAGTAAGTTATTTTTTCTATGCAACACACGTGTTGTTCACATCTTGTGGTTATACTACTAAAACAGTGAGTATTTGAACATTTATGCATTGGCCCCATTCACTTTCATTGTAATTTCACTGTATCCAAGATTTTTACTTCATTTTATTTTATTTAGAAATGGAGGGACAAGTGGACATTAATGCTTTTTGTAGTAATCAACAATAGCAAGTGCTATCAAATAAACTTATATTGAATTTCAGATATTCAGTTCTCAATGTAGTAAAAAGTAAAAATTCTAGTGATTCTTAATTCTTACACAAAATTCTTACACAATTATATTGAATTTTTTACTTATTTGTTTTTACTCAATACAATTTTACTTGCAATTAAAGATGGTTTGTGTTGCAAAAGCAGAGCAGTTTCACAATGTTCAAGTTGGGTGTAGTAAAATAAAGCAATACGCCCCAAGAAGCCGTGGTTTACAGTGAATTTATAACAGCTAAGGGGCACTGTTAGGCACGACATGAAGCGCAGTGCCTAAAACCCCTTAGCTGTTACAAATTCACTGTAAACCACAGCTTCACGGGGCTTATTGCTTTTATAAAACTGTTATTCCATATACTTAGTAAGGTTTCACAAATAAAACAGAGCAAATAAGTGTAATGATATGAATAAAAACAGTATTCTTCCACCAAACAATGTAGTTCCTCAGAAACAGTTGTGGTTGGAACCTATCAGAGCCGTTGAGAAACAGAGTTGCATCACTCCCATAGACTTCAGGAACTTAGGAACGCGGAAGTAAAGCATGTCATGGAGCAGCCAATAGTTCCAAACCGCCGATAGTTTTGTCTTAGAACTTTTTAAATCTCTGTTTTAGTAGGTGATTGAGAAGTCTAAAGAAAGGAGTACTGGCATCAGTTGTCTGCTGTTGAACAGTAAAGACTTTCTCATTAAAACTTCTTTCTTTTAGTCATTTGATACAGGCAAATAATACAACATCATTACAAATATAATAAAATTTTCTGTTAGGCTATTTGTCACGGTTTGGTTTCTGCTTCTGTTCAGTTTTGCCCTTATTTGGTATTTCCTGTCCCAGTTTAGTTAATCAATCATTATCATCACCTGTGTTGTATTAATTATCTTGTTTCCTTGTTTGATCGTTCCCTTTATAAGTCCTGAGTTCTCCCTTTGTCTTTTGTCAGTTCTTAAGTTAACATATGTCAAACGTGTGTTGATGCTGTTCTGTAAAGA
Source organism: Barbus barbus (assembly GCF_936440315.1). Classification (NCBI taxonomy): domain Eukaryota; kingdom Metazoa; phylum Chordata; class Actinopteri; order Cypriniformes; family Cyprinidae; genus Barbus; species Barbus barbus. The sequence goes on from NC_136717.1 coordinate 4,417,180, forward strand.
TACCTACTTTTGTTTATGCCTTCGTCGTGCGCCTTTTTCATCTACAACCACTGACCGTAACAGAAGAACTGACCACATACAAAGACGAGATCACCGCTCAGGATGCTGGAGCTTGTGCCCGTCGTTAGCGGGGGTTCACGCCGCCGTTCGCGGCTCGCCCCTGCCCGTGCTGCGTGGGATGTCGGGCTACCTGTCGCGGCTTACCCAGGCCACCCGTTTTGGGGAGAACGGGTCGCCATTCGCCGCACGCCCTTGCCCACCGCCCAAGTGAAATTCGCTCCGCCTGAGACGGCGAGGAATGTTCCGCCCGCGGCGAGGAGGATTCCGCCGCAAGGGGCGATGAACGTTGCGCCGTCGGCGACGAAGAGGATCCCGCCGTACACGGCGATGAATGTTCCGCCCGCGGCGAGGAGGATTCCGCCGCAAGGGGCGATGAACGTTGCGCCGTCCACGACGAGAAGGATTCCGCCGCCTATGACGGATCACCCCGAGCCGCCGAGGGAAAAAGTTCAGGTACCAGTGGGGATTTTAATTGAGTTTGAGGGCATGACATTCCCTCCAGTGCCTGATCCTCGCCAGGGCCATCCAGTGCCTGCTCCTCGCCAGTGCCATCCAGTGCCTGCTCCTCGCCAGTGCCATCCAGTGCCTGCTCCTCGCCAGTGCCATCCAGTACCTGCTCCCCGCCGGCGCCCTCCAGTGCCAGCTCCTCGCCAGTGCCTTCCTGTGCCTGCTCCTCGTCTGAGCCCACCAATTCCGGCACCTCGCAAGTGCCCACCTGAGTTCCCGCTGGTCCCGTCCAGCCGTCCTGAGTTCCCGCTGGTCCCGTCCAGCCGTCCTGAGTTCCCGCTGGTCCCGTCCAGCCGTCCTGAGTTCCCGCTGGTCCCGTCCAGCCCACCTGAGTTCCCGCTGGTCCCGTCCAGCCCACCTGAGTTCCCGCTGGTCCCGTCCAGCCCCACGCCTCCCGTGCGCCCTCTAATGTCCGCGCTACAAGAGCGCCCCTGTGAATCCGCGCTGCAAGAGCGCCCTCAAGTGTCCGCGCTGCAAGAGCGCCCTCAAGTGTCCGCGCTGCAAGAGCGCCCTCAAGAGTCCGCGCTGCAAGAGCGCCCTCCTGCGTCTCCGCTGGTCCCGTCCAGCTCTCCTTCGTCTCCGCTGGTTCTATCCAGCTTCGCGCCTCCCGTGCGCCCTCAAGTGTCTGCGCTGCAAGAGCGCCCTCAAGTGTCTGCGCTGCAAGAGCGCCCTCAAGTGTCTGCGCTGCAGGAGCGCCCTCAGGAGTCCGCGCTGCAAGAGCGCCCTCCTGCATCTACGCTGGTCCCGTCCAGCGCTCCTTCGTCTCCGCTGGTTCTATCCAGCTCCGCGCCTCCCGTGCGCCCCCCAGTGCCCGCTCCTCCAGAGCGCCCTCAAGTGCCCGCTCCTCCAGAGCGCCCTCTAGTGCCCGCTCCTCCAGAGCGCCCCCAGGAGTCCGCCCCTCCAGAGCGCCCCCAAGAGTCCGTTCCTCCAGAGCGCCCTCAAGAACCCTCTCCTCCAATGTGGCCCCCAGAGGGGAGCTTTCCCAAAGAAATTTTGGGGGGGGGCCATATAGTCTCAGTCTGTGTGGCCAGGCCAAGAGCCAAGGCCACGGAGCACCCCGATCCGCCAAGGCCGCCCGAGGACCCTGACCCGCCATGGCCGCCCGAGGATCCAGATCCACCATGGCCACCCGAGGACCCTCATCTGCCATGGTCGCCCAAGGACCCCGATCCGCCAAGGCCGCCCAAGGACCCCGATCCGCCATGGCCTCTCGTGTCTCCTGATCCACCATGGTCTCCCGTGTCTCCTGATCCGCCATGGCCTCCCGGGTCTCCAGTCCTGCCATGGCCTCCCAAGGCTCCTGATCCGCCATGGTCTCCCAAGGCTCCTGATCCGCCATGGTCTCCCGAATCTCCAGTCCTGCCATGGCCTCCCAAGGCTCCAGATCCGCCATGGCCTCCCGAATCTCCAGTCCTGCCATGGCCTCCCGAATCTCCAGTCCCGCCATGGTCTCCCGAGTCTCCAGTCCCGCCATGGTCTCCCGAGTCTCCAGTCCCGCCATGGTCTCCCGTGTCTCCAGATCCGCCATGGCCTCCCGAGTCTTCTGGTCCGCCATGGCCTCCCGAGTCTCCAGATCCGCCATGGCCTCCAGAGTCTCCAGATCCGCCATGGCCTCCCGAGTCTTCTGGTCCGCCCTGTAGGCTTCCCTTGTCTCCTCCCTGTCCGGGTCTAGCTCCAGCCTCCAGGGCGCCCGCCCTCCCTCCCCGATGTTACTGTTACGGTGCGGGACGCACCTTCCGGGAGGGGGGCGATATCTGTCACGGTTTGGTTTCTGCTTCTGTTCAGTTTTGCCCTTATTTGGTATTTCCTGTCCCAGTTTAGTTAATCAATCATTATCATCACCTGTGTTGTATTAATTATCTTGTTTCCTTGTTTGATCGTTCCCTTTATAAGTCCTGAGTTCTCCCTTTGTCTTTTGTCAGTTCTTAAGTTAACATATGTCAAACGTGTGTTGATGCTGTTCTGTAAAGATACCTACTTTTGTTTATGCCTTCGTCGTGCGCCTTTTTCATCTACAACCACTGACCGTAACACTATTATAATATGAACAACATATGAAAATAATGTGCAAATTATTTAAACAATGGGCCAAAGAAAAAAACAAAAACAGGCAGAAGTGACCATTCATACCAGTTGAAGATGAAGCCACATTAGTTGGTAGGACATTTGTTGGAGCAACGGTCAGACCAAGCTCCTCCATGGCAACGATCGAGGTATTTGATGATGTTTGAGTCTTCACCAGTGAATTTCCTACTGTTAAGATAAATGAAAGAAAGCAATGGCTATTGTGAACATATCTGCCTTTCCTTGTTTGTTTTCTGCAGTCTTTCTCTTCCTTTAGGATGCCAAATGAGTTTCTATGAAGACTGCCAAGGAACACAATTTGCCCTCTCCCTGGATATATTATATAATAAAATATTTTGATGAATACAGTTGGTTGCCTTTTTTATTTTGAAGTATTTGCAAAACTTAAATTAAAAAATTTTTCATTTACATTTAGTCATTTAGCAGATGCTTTTATCCAAAGCGACTTACAATGTAGAAGCAAACAGACCAACGAACGAGCAACAAAATACAAGTGCTGCGACAAGTCTCAGTCTAGCACAGTTCACATAGCATGATTTTTTTATAAATATAAATAAATAAATAGAATAGGTAAGTGCTAGTATTAATTGGTCAGATGGTGGCGAAAAAGATGTCTTTAGATGTTTTTTTTTAAATGGCTAAAACCATTTCTAGCGAGTCTTCAATCTTTATTAAGCAGTTTACACTATTTATACTTTGCATAGAAAGAAATGTAACCGCCTTATCCTGTGTTGCATTGTACTATGTTTTTACTCCTCCATAGTTAAACAAGAAAAACCCATTACTATTATTTCCATTAAACTCCACAGACAAAATGCTACTATCAGTGTATTAAATGAATTAATCAATGGACGTTTTGTGTTAATATTTGCAAGTTCTGCAAGTATACTCGCTGTTGTTGTCTGACCCGATTAATCCCATTCAAATCTATGGACAGCGCGGAGCTGTCTGGAACTATTGAGAGCTCCATGAAACACGTGACCGCGTGGCGGCGAGATCAAAGCGTGTCGCAACTCTGTTTCTCAACGGATCTGGAACCTATGGTTGGAACAAAGTGGTTGCCAAGCAACCCACAGAGTAAACAAAGGTGGAAGTTTGTAGTGTAATTGACATCAGCTTCAAACGTGGCTCAACCAATCAGAATCAAGGACCGGAACTATCCGTTTTATAACCAGTGTTGCCAACTTGGCGACTTTGGCTGCGTCCGAAACTGCATACTTCCCTACTATATAGTATACGAGGCAAGTAGTATGTCCGAATTCATAGTATTCGAAAAACAGTAGGCGAGAAGTACCCGGATGACCTACTACTTCGTCCCGAATTCTGTAGTAGGCATACGATGGACACTTTACTATCCCATGAGGCCACGGGAGAGGAGGCATCATATTCGAAAAATGGCATAAGGCGGCGACGCGGCTGTTTTCAAGTGTATGTACCTCAGGGACAAACGTTCATTGTGGTTAAATTGCACTTGTTTAAAATAATCAAAGTAAAACGGCTGATTTATTAAAGTTTAAACGTTGTAAATCGATGAGATTACTTCGTGAATCGGCTGTAAAAGGTTTTTTTTAATCATTACGGAGCACATCAAGCTATAACGAGCAGTTCGATCTAACGTCAATGCTGTACATCAGCTTGTTAAAACTTTTTTAACTTAGACGTTCATTTTTTAGCAGTTTAATGAAATTAGAAAATTCTACGGAATTACAACGATTTTTCCCTCTTTTTCTAGAGTTTATATTTAAGTTAGTATATATTTTACATACCAAGCCACTGTTAATAAGTATGCCTCGGTTTGTCAGTGTAGCATTAATAGATTGATCATGATTAATGTTTACTGTTTTGACCTTTGACCTTACTGAAGACCTTACACACTCGGCTGCTTATCCAGTGGAGAGTCGCTAATGAAGCCCTATCACTGGAAAGCGTAATGCTGCCATCAAAGGTTTTAAGTAAGTAAACAAATAATGTAAAATGAATGAAATGTTTTAGTCAGGTGCTGTTGTCACTGAATGTAGTACATAATAACACTTCAAGCAAAGATCTTACTGAATTCTTTTTTTTTTTGGCTTGATTTCTGTGCATTTATTGTGACAGAGCAGAAGCTTGAGGGCAAAATTTCTGCTCCTCAAGTAAAACGTAAATGAGAAAACCTAAAACAAAAATATAAAGTAAGATTTAAAAAAAAGTTCACCCCAAAATTTGAATTCTTTCATGATTTGATCATGCTATTGTTTTTTCATGCTATAATGTCTTGCTATTTTGCTTTTAAATTTTTTAGGATCTTAAATGTCCACAGACTGGTGTCAGCAGCATCTTGGAGGTGGTATTCTGTCTTGGATGAGGCAATAGGGGGCAGACCTTCCATCACACCACCAAACCTTATTGCCTCATCCGGACCAGATGTTGCTGTAACCTCACCATCCTTGGTCAACAGTTGAAAGAGTAGGGAGGAAGAGGAAGGACATAGAGGAGCTGATCCACGAGATGGAGGAGAGGGAAGCAGAAAAAGAAATGGAAGCAGTAGAAAGGGAGGAGAGGAGATGGAGAGAGATGATGGAAAGGGAGGAAAGAAGAGAAAGAGAGAGACGAGAGCAAGAGGAGAGACGTGAACGAGAGGCCAGGGAAAGAGAAGAGACTGAGAAATGAGAGAGAGAGAGGAAAGACGAGACAGGGAGACAAAGGAGAGAGAGGAGAGATTTCTTCAGCTTTTAGAGCTCATGGCAAAAAAATAAAGAATATTAATATTAAACATGACAGTGTCTCTGTGGTGATTAGTTTTTGGCTCAAGGTCTGCATATAAAGTCACACCAGAGGTGTTCAGCTGGGATCAGGACTTGGCTTTCTGCAGACCAGTCAAGTTCTTCCTCACTGACTCAATCAATCATGTCTTTTTGAACCGTGTCTTATACACAGAGACACTGTCAGGTTAGAATAGAAAAGAGTCCTGTCCAAACTGTTGCTATAAAATTAGAAGCACACAATTCCCTAGAATATCATTATATGCTTTAACATTAAGATTTGTACTCAGAGAAATTACTAAAGTAGTCAAACCTGTTCATTAGAAGGGGGTGACCCAATACTTTTGGCAATATCATGTTGCGTCTCTAATTTTCCATGCAAATATAACCGAAATCACAGCACAGGAATTGTCTTTGTCTTGTCTTATCTTGTGTGTATTATTTGATTTCATCAGACGACGGCTCAATTATAAATTAGGATTTTTGTGCAGAGTAACTTCTTGGAAGGGAGAGCTGGTTATGTATTCTTAAAGGGCGTGTTTCAGTCACTATTCATATTTATCCTGTTGACTGACAACACAAACAGTAAAATATATAAAGGAAAACTGTTTTATTGAGAATTTGGCTGCATTAAAATACAGTATGAGCACAGAGAGAGACAAACAAATGTACGACGTGGAAAGAAGTTGGTAACACTGATAATAACAGTGCTTCTAAAACCACATTTGAGCTGATGACCACAGCTGTCCTCTGTTAGGGCTTTAGATTTGGAAGCAAAGATACTGAAGGTGCAAAGTTTGTGGTCTTGCTAGAGGTTTCCACTATGTATGATGTAAATGGCTTGCAGCTTGAAGCCACCACATACTGTACATGTTCCTCATTCTCTTGAATGCTGTGGTGACTGGGAAAGGACATGTTACCATGTTCTTACGATGAGAACTAGACAAGTCGTGGCCTCAAGATCCAGTGTTGAGGGAACAACATCTTTTTTTCGGTGCCACAACTTCTTATGTTTGAGAAAACAACATTCTTTTATCATGGTGACGAGTTTATGCATAATACTTTTTTTGTCTGTCTTAATTTAAAAATAAAATGTTAATAATCACAGGTTGCTGTAAAGGCTGTAAAGGAAAGGTTGTGCGGAAAGCCCTAATATGGAGATGGTCTGGGTGTGTTTTATGCAAATGACTAACCTTGTGCACGTGGCGGCTCATTTAAAATACTCCAAATTCACTAACATTAGGACGAGGTTAAGAACAGATTCATCAGAATCAGAAAGAGCTTTATTGCCAAGTGTGTTCCCAGACAATTTGTCTTGCTGTTAGGAGCTTCCGGTACAGAAAGTACAAACATAGTGCATACATAAATAAAGTTAAGGTAATAAAACACTAATATTATAATAATATGTGTACGGACGTGTTGTGAATTAGGCGAAAAGTTTTTGTGAGAAGTTTGAATATGCATACAAATACAAATAATCTATGCAGTTATTAGTGAACGAGACCCACCGTGAGTACAGGCTGTCTACAAGACTGTTCTCTCTCCATTGTGCTCTTTTCCCTTTTCACCAGTGAGTTTATGATAAAGGAGAAACACTCATTTCCAGGTTCTCAAAAGTGAAAGTCATCGGCACTTGTATAGTAATGAATGGAAGCTACAACAAATATATTTTTGTGTTCTCATTTGCCCCAATAGCAAAATAATAAAATATTCATGATAGTGTTTAATGACTTTCCAAAAAAGGTAAATAAATAACAGATTGATTAGTCACAAGAGTGAAAGATGTTGTAACATATTGTGTTCAGAAGCATCAGTGTCTGTAACTGCGCCTGCTGTAATCATCCTATGGAGTGACGTAGCTGTCACGTGGCTGGCACGAATGCGCGTGCGCAGCAGTAATAAAGACACAGTTTTCAGCTCCACATGTCTGGTTCTTGCAAGCAATACTTTACATGGTGTCAGAAGTCCAAAGTGCATTGAATAAAGTGCATCAGGATGGCGTCTTCACAATTTGAGCACCCGAAGATCGACTGGGATGCTGCCGACCTATACCAGGAGTTTGAAAGGTTCCGAAGTCATGTTATGTTCGTCTTTGATGGACCGCTCTCGGAGCTAGCAGCTAAGCAACAAGCCGGCTGGCTAGGTACGTGGCTCGGAGAGCAAGGCAGAGAAGTGTACAAGACGTTTACCTGGGCTGAGGGTGAAAAAGAGGATCCCTCTAAAGTGCTGGATAAGTTTGCAAGCTACATCAGACCCAGTTAAAATCAAAGCGGTGCAGCACATGTCTCGGCCAACCGACAAAGACGGTGTTCGCCGTTTTCTGGGATTTGTCACCTACCTTTCAAAGTTCATACCGAACCTCAGCGAAGTGGATGCTCCACTACGTCAGCTTTTAAAGAAAGATGTGGAGTTCACATGGCAACCAGCTCAGCAGAAAGCCTTTGCCAGGCTTAAGGAGTTGTGCACACGTCCACCAGTGCTACAGTTTTTTGACCCTTCAAAACCGGTGGAGATATTCTGTGATGCCAGTAGTAATGGATTAGGAGCTGTCCTCCTGCAGAATGGACAGCCCATAGCCTTCTCATCCAGGTCCTTGACTGATGCAGAAACGCGCAAATTGAGAAAGAGATGCTCTCTATTGTCCATGCCTGCGCAAAGTTCCACAACTACATATTGGGCACACATGTCACAGTGTACAATGACCACAAACCCCTCGAAGACATCTTCAAAAAATCACTGCTGTCGACCCCGATGCGCATCCAGAGAATGCGTCTTCGCTTACAGTGGTATGACCTGACGGTTAAGTACAGGAGAGGAAAAGACATGGAGTTGCCCGACACACTGTCTAGAGCACAACTTTCAGAGTGCACGCCAGAGATCGATGGCCTGGAATGTGTCGCCATGCTCAACTTTGTCTCAGTCAGCGACCAAAAATACACGGAACTGAAGGAGCGCACACGAGAGGAGTTAAACTGTCTCCTTCAGACAATTCAGAGTGGCTGGCCTGTCCACAGACGAGATGCGCCTGTGCCTGTACAGTCATACTGGGACTCAAGAAGTCAATTAGCTTCATCTGATGGACTCATTTACAAAGGATTACGCATCGTGGTCCCCCCCACAATGCGGGAGCACATGCTGAAACTCATTCACCAGTCTCATCTGGGGATGGTGAAAAGTAAACAGCGAGCACGTGAGGTGCTCTACTGGCCAGGCATGAGTGCGGAAATTGAGGAAGTAATCAGAAATTGCAGCAAATGTGCTGACTTTCAAAATAAACTGCCCAGGCACCCCCTCAAACCAACGGAAACACCAGAGTTGCCATTTGAAGAGGTGGCATCAGATCTGTTTGAGTTTAATGGGAAACAGTACATTGTGCTTGTAGATTACTACTCAAAGTTTATTGAAGTGGATGAGCTAAAGGACATAAGAAGCAGCACTGTCATAGAGACTTTGAAAGCTCAGTTTTCCAGGCATGGCATACCGTCCTTGCTTCGGTCAGATAATGGCCGTCAGTATTCTTCAGAAGAGTTTAAAAACTTCTGCGAAAGTTATGGAATAACACACAAAACGTCCTCACCACACACTCCACATTCGAATGGTGAAGCAGAGCGTGCAGTGCAAACAGTGAAGAGGATGTGGAGTAAAGCAGCAGACAAACACCTAGCGCTAATGGACTACAGAACCACTCCACTTGAGTCAGTAGCCCTGTCACCTGCACAGCTGTTAATGGGCAGGAGGCTTCACAACAAGCTACCAGCTGCTCGAGCCCTACTTACACCAGCAGCTTATGATCACCTCGAAGTGAAGCGCCTGCTAGACAACACGAAGTGCACTCAAAAGTTCTACTATGACTCCAAGAGAGCAGGAAACCATCCTGCTGCTCTCAAACCAGGTGATGAGGTCAGGATGCAGCCGTATCCTGGCAGCAGCAAATGGTCCCCTGGTGTCGTTGTTAAGCCATACAGTGCTCCTCGGTCCTATGTGGTCGAGTGTGGAGGCAAGCAATACCGGCGGAACAGCCAGCATCTTCGTAGAAGCACAGCAGCAGCTAACAGTCCCCGTCACTATGTGTGTGATGATCAGTGGACTGAGCCCCCAAGTCTGTCTGAGGAGTCACATACTTCCTGTTCTCCTGAACTGCCCCACTCAAACCCCAACACTCAAGTGTTACCAGAATCAAGCTCAAGTGTTGCCCCTTCCGCTCAAGTTCAGCTGCAACGCACCACCAGGCTGGGCAGAGTTGTGAAGCCCCCTGATAGACTGAATCTGTAACTGACCACAGTTTGTTGTGTTTGCCAGTAAGCATTCCTCCCAGTTGTGTGAAAGAAGACACAGTGATTGTATTTCATTTCTGTTATTTCTTGCCGTTCACTTTAAATGAAGGTGCTGCATACATTAGAGAATTTATGTTTGGTGTTTTGGTTATGGAATTTCAGCTAACAAATAAGCAGTACTGAGTTGATTTAAAGTTATAAAAAAAAAAAGGTCAAGTCTGTATAAGGTATTTATTTTTAGGAGGAGAGATGTAACATATTGTGTTCAGAAGCATCAGTGTCTGTAACTGCGCCTGCTGTAATCATCCTATGGAGTGACCTAGCTGTCACGTGGCTGGCACGAATGCGCGTGCGCAGCAGTAATAAAGACACAGTTTTCAGCTCCACATGTCTGGTTCTTGCAAGCAATACTTTACAGATGTCAAATTTGATTTGCGGTAACTTAGCCTTTGTATAGTTTAATGTCATTTAATGGCAAGGTAAGAAAACACAAAATATAGTGTTGTAAATGTACATGAATTAAAAAAAAATTGTCATATGCATATAATAGAGATCAATGTATAAAGGGGACTTTTATTTTGGTCTGGTGATGTGACGTCATAAAGCTGCGCCGCGCTCCTGCATCTGTTGTGATTCACCTGGAGAAAGGTTTGAGGTTTTGAAGTTTTTAAATCAGTACAAACTGTTCTGTCAATTCAAATAATTATATCCTGGATCAGTACATCGTTTCCAGTGCTGGAAAGAAGTGAGAGAAACTGAGAATCCGAATAATCTGAACCGAGTCATTTGTAAAATGATTCAGTGATTCGAAGCGTTTGAATCAGTTCATGATGACTGCAAACACAAACATGTGTGATGATAACTTTTACAAACCAGCTGCAAATGTTTTCATGAAAGTGTAATCTATCAAATAGTATATACAAATAGTTGAATACCAAATATAATTTGTATTTTATTCAGATCATTTAAGTGCACTGACTACTGAACTAAGAGCTGATTGAGACGCGCACAGAGATTTAGTTTACATGTATCTCTCTTTCTGTTAATTATTCCCATCTTAAACAGGAGGAAGTGTTCAAACACATAGAAAACTCCTGCTGAAGCGACTGAGATCCTTGTGAAACACTGTTATAAAGATGGTGTTTATTAAAGAGGAGACTGAAGACATGAAGATTGAAGAAGCATTCAGAGTCAAACATGACGATACTGAGGAACAAACAGGTTTGTTTTCATTCTCAAAGCTGAATTATTTTGTCCTGTACATTTTCTCAATGATTTTTTTCCCCAAGTGCTCTTAAAAGGCCACTTTCTACTCTCATTTTAGTGCTCTGATTTAAATCAGTCATGTCTCATTTATTCTTCAATATAAATGGCCACTGCTAGGACGGAGTACAATCTTTGCATATGAAATAAATAATTACATATGAAAGTCTTTTGAAAATGTTCTTACACTTTATATTAAAGGTGGATAGACTTTATATTAATGGTCCCCCAAAATATAAACATGCAATTAGTTGAATTGCTTAAATGATCGACTTTAGTCTGCTTTATTAATGCTTCCATTAATAGGCCTACCTGTAAAACATGAACATAAGCTGTCTATAGGCCTCAAATACTCCTTTTCCACCAAGGCAGTTCCAGTGCTGGTTCGGAGCCAGAGCCTAGTTTCAAACCGGTTCTTTGTTTTTCGACACCCAAAGCACCAGTTCCGAATCAGGAAAAGCGGTTCGTAAGTAGCACCAAAACATTGCTGGGCTAGAAGGAAGAACCGCTTGCGTCAGGGGCTGGGGTTACCGTGACCAACAAGACGAACAGAAACTTTGGACCGCCATATTTGAAATAGCAGCTAAACACGAACACGTTTGATTCGCCGTGTTTGGATGCCGATGTAGGTTTGGAAAGCCATGAACATCAATAGCAACGCAACGTCCGTCATTGTTGATAGTTTGTTTAGGCTTGTTCAGGATGGATCGGCGCTGCGGGGACTGGTCGGTGTGAGGCATCGGGTGCTGCCGGAGCGACTGGAAAGCAAACTGCCCTTTATGTATTCGGATCGCTCTCGCTTTGCTTTAGTGTGTTGTGTGCTGATCGATCGATCTGTCTGAGTGGCGCTGATGCACCTCGAACAAGCCTGTTGTGCCGTGCTAGTGAACCGAAACATGAAACGTATTCAGTGATGCAAGACCTGGCTCTGTATTGGCTCTCTAGCCTGTGGAAAAGCAGCTGGTTCTTAAAGGGCTCGCCAGTCGAAGCCAAGTCAATCTCCAGATTTAATCCGATTGAACATGAATTTCACCAGCTGAAGAGGAGAGTAAAGGCAGAAACTCCCCAAAACAAGCAACAATTGGAATTAATTGCATTAAAGACTGGGAAAAGCATTTCAAAGGATGAGACCAAGAGTCTGGTGATGTCTACGGGTCACAGACTCACTGCTGTGATTGTGCGCAAGGGATCTGCAACTAAATAATAGCTTTTAATCTTTTATATCTGCCTTATGTTCAACTGTCCCAATACTTATGCTCACATCAATGAGTGGGATGAACTCTAAAAGTGCTGTTCTTTTTATTTGGTAAAACATGTATGTGTTGAAACGGCTAATAATAAAATGTGACATTCTGTAGTTTTGTCTCATATTCATCTTTTAATCGTATTTGTAAATGTCTTGATTCCACAGCAAACAGAGCAACTTTGCCCTCCAATAAGTATTGGAACAGCGAAGACACTGTATATTTCAATACATTCTCTTGCAGTTATATCGTTGTGTAATTATACTGTATAAAAATTGCGGGCATCAGGGAGCCGCTATTAGTATGCGGGGCATTGAAACTGCTTTTGTATGCACGAGCGCCGCTTTTTACTTTCACTTTCAATATTTGCAATCACACATGCTCTGTGTAAACTACAACAGCAGTACTTACACATTTTACAAGATTAGATGCTTGTCAGTTGTACTCAGGATCCGCAAATCATTCGCCATCATCCTCAGTCATCTCTCCTTACTCTGTTTATGGGTAAGTGAAATCTTATGTACTGTAATGTAACAGGCTAGTGCTAGCAAGGAGCTAACCATGTCCCTTTAGTGGCTCGCATTATTTTATTAGTAGGCATTGTTCATTTGCTGTGCCTTTCTGAATACAGACACCAACCCATCCACCCACCGCCACCACTTTTTTTTTTTTAAGTTACATTTTTGGTCTTTTATTCCTTTAGTAGTTGGACAGGACAGTGGAGAGATGAGAGGAAAGTATTGGGTAGAGAGAGGCATAGAACCTCGAGATGGGAATCGAACCTGGGTCGCTGGGAGATGCAGCTGTATATGCCACGAGGCTATCGGCGTTATCGACATAAATATCCTGTTAGAGCTGGGTGATAAACCCAATTTATAGAACGTGCTTGGGAGGTGACTTACAAACTCCATGTGGCTACCAGATGCTTGTGGGCACAGTGTTGGAGACCACTGGTCCAGGGCCTCTCGAGTGGTGTCTGCTCTCCAATTTTATGCCACGGGGGCACCGATCAGGGGTGTGTTTCCCAAAAGCAACTATGGTCATGCATTCCGTCATTACCAATAGAGTTCAATTGAACTAATGACTAGTTAGCTAACAATGCTTTTGGGAAACGCACCCTAGATTGGAGGACTGGGCAATGACTTCACAGGGATAAGGTGTGCATAATGGACCAATGGGATGTAACTAGGATAGTGACAGTAAAAAAGAAGGGAGATTTGGGGAAAGAATAAAAAAAATACTTTAACACAACACAAGGACATAACAGTATTAAACAGAGGGATTAAATTCAAGCTTGATAGTTTTTGAGAGATGTCCTAAAGAAAGCATATTAATAATATTTAGAAGTGGCATGTAATACCTCTTTCAGTTGCTTAGTGTGTGTAGGATCTAGTTGTATGTTAGATTTGACACTGAATGTTTTGACATCTGTTGCTTTGTGCTGTCTTTTTTCGCTTTAGACCTGATGGTGCTGAAAGAGGAGAATCAAGAACTGAATGAAATGGAAGAGAAAAATCAATATAAGAATCAACAGGATTTTAAAACTGGAGAAAGATCTTTTAGGTGCTCACAGACTGAAATAACTCCCTCAAGAACAATGGATCAAAAGACAGGAAGGAGTAGTTATTGCACCTGCCAACAGTGTGGAAAGCGTTTCAGGAAAACATGTATTAAAGTGCACATGAGAGTTCACACAGGAGAGAAGCCTTATGCCTGCCAACAGTGTGGAAAATGTTTCAGTCAAAAAGTAACTCTTGAAAGCCACATTAGAATTCATACTGGAGAGAGGCCTTACAAGAGTTTTACTCATCCTGGAAACCTTGGAGGCCACATGAGTGTTCACACTAGAGAGAAGTCTTACAAATGCCAAAAGTGTGGAAGAGGTTTCAACCGGAAAGGAAACCTTAAATCCCACATGACAATTCACACTGGAGAGAGTCTTTTCACCTGCCAACAGTGTGGGGTAAGTTTCACTCAAAAAGGAAGTTTTAACAGACACATGAGAATTCACACTGGAGAGAAGCCTTATGCCTGCCAACAGTGTGGAAAATGTTTCAGTCAAAAAGTAGCTCTTGAAAGCCACATTAGAATTCATACTGGAGAGAGGCCTTACACATGCCCTCAGTGTGGAAAGAGTTTCCGTCAAAAACAACAATTTAAAGGCCATATGAGAATTCACTCTGGAGAGCAACCCTACACATGCCCGCAGTGCGGAAATAGGTTCAATTATAAACGACACTTGGAAGAGCACATAAGAATTCACACAGGAGAAAAGCCTTTCACCTGCCAGCAATGTGGGAAATGTTTCAACCGAAAAGGAACCCTTAACAGGCACATGAGCGTTCACACTGGAGAGAAGCCGTTTATATGTGGCCACTGTGGAAAGAGTTTCAGATATAAAGCAGCCCTTAAATGCCACATGAGTATTTTTATGTAATCCGTGTGGAATTGTGGAAAGTGTCACAGACAGGAAACATCTTAGGAATCATGTAATAACACCAGAGAGCAGCAACCCTGAGGTTCATAGAAGCAACCCAGATAGAGTTAAAAATACCTGAGCAGCGGATTTGGTCCTGGGTTTAAAATGTGTTTTGGTTGATCGGATCACAAATGGACGGTCTCCGTATCACAGTCTCTTTTGTTCACTTTTGACCACTTCTGTCCCTATTTTTGGGAACAAATATTTATATTAAAAATATTACTTATAGACCTATTAAAATGACTCAACCTGTTTTTCAAATAGAGGGAGTGACTGAATTTGAAGTAGCTAATATTTTTGATGTGTTAAAAATAACTAAAGCAAAGGATCGGATGCCTATGGGATTGACACAAATGTTTTATAATCTAATAAAGATTCTTTAACATACCCAATTACATACATTATATGTTCCATCAGCCTGGAAGTTGGTCAGTTATCCCAGTTTATAAAGTAATTACAGGCCAATTAGCATCCTACCGATGATATCTAAGGTTGCAGAAAAATGGGTAGCTAAGTTACTCATATTGACATCCTATGCAGTTTGGCTTTGTAGTAATTATTCCACAGAATCAGCTAATTGTTTGTTGAGAAAGTCAAATGCCTACTAGACAAGAGTGCGTATGTTGGTGCTGTCTTCTTAGATCTAAAGAAGGCATTTGACACAGTTGACCACCAGGTTCTTTTATCTAAATTAACAAATTTAAATTTTACTAGAGTATGTACAGATGTAAATGTTCACATATATGCAGATGATGCAGTCACGGAAAACAAAACGGAATATTCGTGCTCTACGGAATATTCAAGCCACGGTCGTGACTGATACCAAGCAGCCAAAAAGCATCTCTCCCTCCCTCCAAAAACAGTTTGGGGGTATGATTTGAGAACCGGCTGGTGAGGATTTGCCCCGTTTAAATCATTTGGGATAGAATTGCTGCATTTTTGAGTGTGTGTAATTGTGTTTTTGACTCCATCGGAAGCTGCTGATGAACTTGACTCATCTGTTTCTCCGTACGCATTGCCGCACATGGATGAAGTGGCAGCTGTGTCCTGGTGAGCTGAAGTGGTTTCCTTTTGTCCTTTTGGAACAAGAAATCTAGACATATTGTGTTTTGTTAGGCTACTAGTGCACTAATAAAGTTCACATATAGTTATAACAAAGTTCCTTGGCTGTTATTGTCGTTATTGCTGCGCAATTCAGCATGTTCGTTAACCACAAAGGTAGTGAAGTAAATGAGCTGGTTAGGCTGTCTGTCTCTACAGATTAAAAAAAATATATATATATGGAGCGCAATTGAATATCGCACCAATTATGTGATTGGCTGTTATGTGGTGTGGGGCCAGGGTGGGCCAAGCTTCTGATTGGGTGGGCCAGGCCCCCCCGTGGGAACCGGGCCTGATCATTTTTGGATGAATTGCTATTCTTGCCATGTAGCAGCACAAATAGGTCTTCTGAAGCTGTACAATATTTTAGACTGAAATTGAAATCATTGATCAGCTCATGCATACACAGCCCAGACAAATACTGGTTCTTCACACCACATGAAGGACATCATGATATCCAAGGATCAAGGATGTTTGATGTAATGTAGTGTGCCAGCATTTTTGATTCAGACTGTATTGGCAGAATGAAAAACATTAAATTTCAGTTTGCCTTTATTCTTCTGAAGCATAATGACTCTGAATCAGAGTTGGGTCTTGAAAGTTCTAGTTATCGTAGGCTTTCTTAATATGGATTACATAAAAGGTCTTGTGTTATATTTCCACTTGCACTTATCTTAACCCCCTGGGGTCTGAGGGTGTTTTGGGGGCCTGGAGAAGTTTCGACATGCCCTGACATTTGTGCTTTTTTCAGTTGCTTATAAAAATATAAATGGCTAAAGTCTAATAACACTGTAAACAGCACAAACTGGGCTCCAATAATATGTTAGCAGCATTTATGTACATGATTGTGTTTTTGAGAAAGCAACGTTTATGCGTGGTTAGTGAAAAATGACAATTTTGAAGTCACTGAAATAAGATTATAAAACACAAATAGAACAATTCTTCACAAGACTTTTGAGAACCGGATCTTGTAGCCTAGAATTTTTTTTCTTCAAAATTATGTGAAAATCATCTTGTTTATTTGCTCACAGAAAACAATACATTGATTTAAATTTTTAAAGACATGTTTTGTGATTGAAAGCCTATATGCAAGAGCGTGGTAATGGCCTTGAATATTAAAGTTGCTTTGGGTTTGTATAAAGGTGTGTTGATTTATTATTTATTTGGTTGTTTTATTAATGAAAACCCCAATTCAATTCAAGCTCAAGAATATTCAGCTGATACACCCCTGAATGTTTTTCCCAATTAAATCCAGTTGACCGACGGCTCTGGAAGACGTGTGAAAATGACAAGTTTTTGAGAAGTACTACATGGTTTTAAATGGGCACATGCCCTACTGAATAAACACTACTCTGATCCTTCACACCTTTATTTTTAAATATGAACATTTAAATGTCTTTCCACACAAGGCTTAATTTTCTGATTTGTTGTGACATACTAACACTTTTTTTAATGCATTTAGAAAAAGGAGCCTGACCAGGTGCAGAAGACAGCAGTCCCCATCATTGCTGTTGAGGAGGAAGAGGAAATGTCACGAGGAACCCACTGGATGTTTTGATTGTCTTTGAAGACAAAGAGATGATGTCAACCAAGTGTAGTGTCAGTGCACTGCTCCTGTTTTTGCACTTTATGCCCTTATTTAGAGTACACTAACTTCTCAAAGCAGCTTTACAGAAAATGCTTGTGTCTACATTACAATTTAGCCGGATCTGTTCTATAAATACTATACTTTTCAACTTGAATAGTGTTGTATTGTGTGATTTATGGTGACGCTACATGGGTGTACTCACTTCTGTTGTATACTGTATGTTTGACTAATAAACTGGAAGCAATATTGACGTGACAAACTGATACAGTTCCTCACTGCTAATCATGATGCTCATTCTATTAAGTAGTATGTTTAATACAGGATATTTACAGTCTGATGTGTGAGCGGCCATCAGGCCCAAGTGTAACAAAGAGCAATTCTTTATATAATTGCAATATTTTTTGGACATGTATAATTTAAAATTGTTTTGTATTGTTTTATTGTATTTGTTACATGTTCAAAATAAAGTCTCACAAAAAAGAAAACGATAAAATTCAGCAAAAAATTGAAGTGTGTGTTGCTGCTGTTTTTTATTTTTTTGTTTGTTTCTTTCAGCGTTTTTTTATTTTAAAACATGTTTGGTGCATTTTATGTTTTGCAATGCTAAAACCATTTGAGGTTTAAATAAACACTGTTTATTTGTTAATAATGTGTCTCTATCTGTCATTGAAGTTATGTATTTATTGTAATGACCTTAAAAAGTGGATTCAGCATTGGGGAAATATTAGCATATTTTTACTCAAAAACAATACATTTATAGTATATTGCTTTTGTGTTTCAAAGACACTCATAATTCATTTGTAATGTACACTTTAATATCACTAATCAGCATGTAAATAGGCATTTTAATTTTAAAGCGTACTAAGTATACTTGAAGTTGTTCCAATTTAGCATCACAAAGTACCCTAAATACACTTAAAGTTATACTTTAACTAAAATACACTTAGTACAAAAATAGTTCATCCAAAATAGCACACTTCAAGTTAACTAATCATTAACACACTAGCCCACGGTTTCACAAACAAGGCTTAAGCTTAGTCCTAGACTAAAATGTAAGTCTGAGCTGTTTCAAATGAAATAAACTTGCACAGACTGATCTTAAAATATATTAGTGCCGTTGTTTTGTCTTTAGATGCACACCAGTAATGTTTTTTTCTAAGGTCCGTTTATAAAAATTACTTAAATGTCCTAATTGAACAATGGCCTAATCCTGGCTTAGTCTAAGCCCTGTCTGTGAAACCGGGCCTTGAAGTATATTGACAATTAGTCTGGCTGCAAGTATACTTTTTTTCCCCACTAGGGCAGCCCTTCAGAAATCGTCTTAACCACGGCTTGTTTGCAAATACATACGAGCATCATCACTGTGTCTGTCACATGACTCCTCTCTCGGGGTTGAACTGACAAAACTAACTTGAAAGATGAAGCTTGCGATTATGGAAAGGGGCTTTACATTTCCGACGCGCTTGTGGTGTTCGGCCAGTCACTATGCACTGTGCCAGTTGGCCAATCAGAGCAGACTGCACTTGACTGCACCCAACAATCACAGAACCATCCCCTATGGTTCACATTTGGTTATTTTTGGGAACCAAATAAAAACGTTCTAGGAACATTCCCTGTATGTTTCTTTTTGCTTTATATCCTAAAGAGAACCTTGTATGGAGTGAAATGAGACACACCGTTCTGTTACTCATAAAAATTATTTTTATTAATGGTAGATAAAGTATTCCAATGGTTAATTCGTCAATAATCATTACGCTAAAATTCTTAAAAAGATGAACATAGGTTACAAGAATTACAAAGGAGTGCATAAAATTGAATACATAATCTATTTACATTTAATCATTTAGCAGATGCTTTTATCCTTGAAATGAGGATCATCATGAGCAATTATACAAGAATCGCCAATACTCACAATACTGCAATGCGACATTTCAAGAGAAAGCTAGAGAAGAAGTGAAATGTGGAAAAACAGAGAAAAGTGAGTACAAGATATTTTTATATTAAAACTCAAAAGATACAATCATTTAATGCAGATCTGGCCTGTTTGGCCAGGTGGTCCACCTCTTCATTGCCCTCTGGTACTAAATGCCAGAACTCATATGAAATGATTATTCCTAATTAGCATAATCACTAATTGGTCTGGAAGATTTGGTATAAAATATCTTGCTGTTGCTGATGTAGATTGACCACCAAAATGAATCTGAACAAATCATTCAAACCCCAAAAAAGAACAAAAGCTGTCACATTTAAATCAAGTTGTACATTTGTTTACGTAATTGTAAGCAACATGTAACAGTTTTTATTTTAATATCCAAATTACAAACAATGTAAGGTCTTTTAACTTTTGATAAGCACTGAGATGTTTCATACATATTTATAAAGGACAGTAATAAACGACAATAGAAAAAAATCACAACCAGGAAATTTGGAAGAGAATGTAAATGAAACATACAAACCTCCATGAACTCTATTATTAACGCCTTTCTGCAGCTTCTCTTATTGATGGGTCATTTATAAAAATACAAAAAACAGTACAAAAATACTTCTGACTCTTGTGCTGCATTCCAAGTATGGTGTACTTTGTGTGAGAAAGAGAGTGAAATTTTATGTTTCCTTCAGTCAAGTCATGTTTCATTCAAAAAGATGCATCCAAACATTGTAAGGTCACAAGACACACAAACGCTGATGGCATTTGATGTTACCGATACTCTCACAGTCAAAGCAGGGTTGTTGTCTCCCTGGATGCATTTTCGAAGTTGTCATTCCGTTGCTGATTCTCAGTACCTGGACCTTGCCGTCAGTGACTCTGGCTCTCTGGATCTGCATGTCCACGGCATGTTGATATTTTACTTTTGCAGTTGTCAAGACTGATTAAAATAATTGCTATGATGCAGAAGATAATAGTCAGAGTATAACCTGTAACCTTGATACAAAAACATATATATATATATTAATAAATATCAATGTATTAACTTTTAAATGAACAACAATTCCTGTGCAGTTTAATATACATATGTTGAGTATATTTGACTAGATTTAACTATTAGATTCATAAAGCTAGGAGTTTGCGTAAGCAGCTCGTCCAGGGAGGAAAGAGAGGCTCAATTTTGAGGTGATAAAAGGGGGAAGGTTTTAATGTTAAAGTCTGTGTAAAGTCAATTCTGAGAATTGTTTGTAAACACATTATAAATGTTAGACATGCATTGCTGAAACATGCTACAAAGACTTGTGAACTATGTAGCACTTAATTGTGAAGTTAGACCTTTTTCACCGTTTTCTGGGCAGGGTTAAAAGCAGGGCTCTGAACCGGTTCAAGGAACGAAAACGAAAACCGGAAACGAACGAAATTTTGACCGGAAACAGAAACGAAATCAAATTTTATAGTTCCGAACAGAATCAAAAATTTGATAATAACTTTATTTTATCGTTCCATTTAATATTTGAAATTTGCTGTCAACCAATCAGGAATTCAAGTAGTACAGACTATACAAATGCGATGCTGACGCATCGTCCGCGCTCAGCTGTGAACTCTAGTCGCAATGGCAATGAATTCTGCTACCATCTGTTTTAATGAGAGGTAGTAAAATCTGACAGGGTAGCACAAATCGTCAGAACACCGGCGTTAAAGTTTATCTGACCACAGTGTAAAATGGATTAACAGATCTTACAGAGAACACAATAAAACTATAGGCTTACATAAAAATGAATATATATGCCTATACTCTAAATATATTTCACGTAAATCATTGACAGATTAACAAAACGAAAGGAAAAAAAATATATATCCTGAGTTAGGCCTATGGTTCAGGTAGGCATCAGTTTCACCTTTAATTTGTTTTTTGAATGACGTTTTTATAGCCTATATCCCTAAGTTTAGAGGATTTGTTGTGGAGAGAAACTAATAACTGTGTTTATAATGTTTGTAAACTTTTTTGATTTACTGGCATTTTAGCCTACATCAGTTCTGAATAATAGCCTAATAAAATGTAACGCGACTTAGCTTTTTTTTTCTTTTTTCTCAAAACGCAATTTTTTACAAGTAGCTTTTTTTTTTTCTTTTTTTTTTTTTTTACAATTTGCAGCAAACTTTTTTAAATATCTTAAAAAATATTTTAATGTCTTTAAAGCATTAATAGATTTTTTTATTTTGTTTAGTAGCCTACATTTAGAAATTAATTTTTTTTTAAGATACCATCTCTTTCTGTATTTTTTTCTTTCTTTGTCTTTTTGTGTAAAGAAATTAATAATAATAATAATAATAAGGCAAAGACAATTTTAAAAATAACGGTATTAACCATTATTTTTTCTACTCGAACCGGTTTCGGAACGGTAATAAAACAGAGGATCTCAGGAACGGAAACGTTAAAATATCGATTCTGCTCGGAGTGAACCGACTGACTTTTTTTTTTTTCGCTTTCAAGTGGGCGGGGTTTATCATTAAAATTTGGCTGGGTGGTTAATAACACATTTTTCTGTGGTTTAGACAAACTCAGAACACACACATTTAATATTGCTTTACATGAACTTTCATAAACTTCCCAGTTATTCATTTTATTTCATGGATAGAAATGTGGATAACAACTGAAATGCAATGAAAACATTCTAAACATTATAATATATAATATACTATAATATTTACCTTCGATATATGAATCAACTCTCGTGTTCTTTCCTTTTCAGTCTCTGTTTTTCCTTGGCTCATTTCGTTGGGTTTGCACCAATTCAAACAGTTTGGATGCAGTTCTTTATCACAGATATAGTGTCCATTCCAGGATGTGAATCCACATGCAATATAATCCCCATCAATGAAAAATAAACAGATCCACACAAGACAGGGAATCGTACAAACTAAAAAAACTTTACAACAATTCAAATTTTCCACAAGTTGAGATGTTCCTCCATTGACTTCTCCTTGAGATGTTCCTCTGTTGGTTTGATCTTGACAATCGCTACATTTATATTTACAAGGCCTTAAAAACAATAGCATTATAACAAAAACAAAGATAGCGGGAGTAAAGAAGATAAGAGCTGCCATTCTTGAATTCCACCCAGGCACGCACGGACATGAAAATTTTATATCCATCAGAAACTGCAAACCCAACAACAAAAAGCTCAATGGAACTGAAGTCACAATACTCATTTTGGACAATTGGCCCCCAAGTAGTCCTGACAACTGGAAAGACGACATCTTTGGAGGTCTGTACACAGCACAGCAAGTTAGATGAATCTTTGGTTTTCACTGGTTTGGAAACTCTTTGTTCTGGTCCTCAAGATTCACAAAAAAGAAAAAGAGTTAACTAAATGTTGATCAGATCCCTGTAATGGACCTTCAATAATATACGCAAACTTGCCCTGAAGGAGACAGATTCAGTTCAGTTATGTGGCAATGCAATTTTATGATATTTGCACAAGTTAGTTTTGTCACAAGTGTATTGTACTGTCAACTTTTATATAGTAGTGCGTGTCATAATTTTAACACCAGGCATGCATCAAAAGGATATTTTTTGCTTCCTGTTTCAAAAACTAATGCAAAGCAATGGATATTTTAACTGGATATTTTTTAAATGTCTGTTTGAATGTTACTATACAAATGTAATTTGTAAATCATTGCATTATGTTTCTTTAATATTGTATAGAAGTGAAATTAACTAAACTAAACTGAACCCATCCCTATCATAGCAAACATAATAAGAGGAATTATATTTCATTTTTAACATCAACAATTCAAACACGGGCTATACGTTTGTAAAACTAACGAAAAACGTGAATAATTTTCTTAAATGACAAATATATTCTCAGAACTTTACAGAATTTTTACAATATTGAAATGATGCACTACAATTGCATTTACAGCAGTGTTGACTTTAAAAGTAAAAAAAAAAAAGGCAGTGCTTTTTAATCTTGGTAATGTCAAATTTAAAAATTACAATGTTTTACTTACTCTTGTTGCTCGCTTAGTTTCTTCTGAAGAATTGTCTTGAAATTATTTCACAGGATGAGGGTGACAGTAAGTTCTTATCAACATAAGTTATTTCCTCCTCCTCCCCCCAGCAAAAACCTTCAAGTTACAGTGAACCAGAGGTAGAAAAAATGCGCCCCCTCCCAAAAAAGCAGCCACACTTATTTTACTCACTATTATTTCAACTGCTAATCTTTGTTTTTAGCTAAGCTAATCAATAAGAATGTTTTTAAACTCTAAGCTAATCACTGGTGCAGGGCACAGGACTTCTACAAGAAAAGCAGCCACTCCTGGTGCGGTACACCACACATCCTGTTGTGCAACGACTACAGCTCTACAGTAGGCAATAGTGTCATTTTACAGCTTAGGTCTTTCAGCTCAAGTCAGTTCAAAGTTGATCAGTACATCTCAATAACAGTGCAAATGTGACCGGTGTCATCTGCGTTGTGTTTTTTTTTCCTCAGAGTAGTAACCAGACAGACATCAGTTGACGGTTCGACTCTTCATTTACTGTATAAAACATGAATCAGTCTTTACACAGTATTAATTTGCCCTTTGTCTTTTCTCTCCCATGCACAGACAGTGCAGAAAGGGGAAGAGAAAATAGAATAATACTTTCAAACAATAAAATCAATTTAACAACAAGTGACAAAACAGCGTACCTGTATATAACATGAAACCGTCTTTACACAGTGTGGATTCGCCCTTTGCCTTTTCTATTAAATGAATGTAAAGTGCAACGCAATTAGCACGTGCTTCAAGTGCATCGATGAAGCATAAAACTGATCACACTTAGTGAAAATACAAAAATAATGTAAAATAATGTCACAGATATGATTTAACATGATTTAACAAAACAAAAAAAGCTAACACAATGAAGACAAGGCCTGATGTCACTTGATTCCATGTCACTTTGGCCATGAAAACTGTACATCCATTCATCAGATCTTGTATATACACACACACGTGCATATATATATATATATGCATATATATGAAGAGTTCAGATGCAAAACCCTCTAAATCCATCAGACTTCTTTGCTTTTAAATGAGCATTTTTTATCAGGCTCTTATGATCAGGTTCAGTAGTTTCATTTTAAAGGTAATGATAAAGGTAATTAGTTAGTGAGTAACATAACTTTTTTCAAAAATATAACTTTAGACAAACCATTGGTTTTTAACAAGTTAGATTTTCTTTTGCGTCAAAACCAGCTAAATCCACTTGTGCTTTTTTTGCAAAAACCTCTAAATACACCTAAATTGCATCTGCTATAACCACATTGACACAAAATAACAGCATATTTATTTTAACAACAAAAAACAGACGTTACAGAAACAACCCAACATTAAAAATACATACATCTGGCATAACATCCATATGAGACAGAAGAATGGCATCTTGTTTGACTTTGTCGTTGGTAAAATAGAGCTGTTGTTTGATGTATAATAAATCAGATTCCTTTAACACACACTGATTAAAAAAACTAATTAAAAAAACTGTTATGATTGCATGCTACATTTGCGACCACTCAGAATCATAGGATTCGATTCTCGCCTTCTGATTGGTTCTCGGAACATAGCGGCTTTTGCTGCCAAAGGGAAGTGGCGTTTAGAGGCTTTTGCCAACAAACAGATATTTCTGTATGGGCTGACGCTGGGATTTAGAGGATTTGAAGCAAAAATATTTGTTGAACGTGTATTTGTAACGGTCCAGTGGTTGTAGACAAAAGGCGCTTGACGAAAGTATAACAAAAGAGTAAGCTTTAATCAGAAGCATCAACACACGTTTGACATTCAGTTAACTCAAGATCCGACAAACATAAAGGCAGAACTGAGGACTTATAAAGGGAGAGGAACAAACGAGGAAACAAGATGATTAATCAAACACAGGTGATGGGGATCATTAATTAACAGAACTAGGACAGGAACTAAAACAGGAAGAACCAAATAAGGTAGAAACAGAACAAAACCAAAACTGACATGTTACAGTATCTCCCCCTCCCGGAAGGTGCGTCCCGCACCGTAACAGCAACATCGGGGAGGGGGGGCGGGAGCGCCCTGGAGGCTGGAGCAGGCCAGGACAGGGAGGAGACAAGGGAAGCCTCCAGGGCGGATCTGGAGACTCGGGAGACCATGGCGGATCTGGAGACTCGGAAGACCATGGCGTGACTGGAGACTCGGAAGACCATGGCGTGATTGGAAATTCGGGAGGCCTTGGCGGGACTGGAGACTCGGGAGGCCATGGTGGATCAGGAGATTCGGCATGCCATGGCAGATCAGGAGACTCGGCATGCCATGGCGGATCAGGAGACTCGGGCGGCCATGGCGGATCGGGGTCCTTTGTGGCCTTGGCCATTGGCCTGGCCCCACAGACTGAGGCTATATGGCCCCCCCCCCAAAAAAAAATTTCTTTGGGAACGTTCCCCTCTGGCGGCCATACTGGAGGAGCAGGTTCATGGGAACGCCCAGGAGGAACGGGTACATGAGGGCGCTCTGGAGGAGCGTGCACTTGCGGGCGCTCTGGAGGAGCGGGCACTGGAGGGCGCTCTGGAGGAACGGACTCTTGGGGGCGCCCGGGAGGCGTGGAGCTGGACAGAACTAGCGGAGACGAAGGAGAGCTGGACGGGAGAGTAATTTTGGGTTTCTTTGGGACAGGGATGATGGTGGAGCGTTTGAAACATGAGGGAACTTCGCACAGCTCCAGTGATCTGTTGAAGATCTGTGTGAAGATGGGGGCCAGCTGATTAGCACAGGTTTTTAGGCAGGCTGGTGACACACCGTCTGGGCCTGGTGCTTTCCTTCTTTTGTTCTTTCTGAAGACCTGGCACACGTTATCTTCACTGATCTGAATTGTAGGTGTGGGGGAGAGGAGTGAAGTGACATTCATCCAAGTATGGTGACCCATACTCGGAATTCGTGCTCTGCATTTAACCCATCCAACGTGCACACACACAGCAGTGAACACACACACACCGTGAACATACACCCGGAGCAGTGGGCAGCCATTTTATGCTGCAGCGCCCGGGGAGCAGTTGGGGGTTCGGTGCCTTGCTCAAGGGCACCTCAGTTGTGGTATTGAGGGTGGAGAGAGTGCTGGACATTCACTCCCCCCACCTACAATTCCTGCCGGCCCGAGACTCGAACCCGCAACCTTCGGATTACAAGTTCGACTCTCTAACCATTAGGCCACGACTTCCCCACTTCAGGGTTGCTGGAGGTGTGAATGGTTGTGTGGAGGAGTGTTCTGGGCAGGTGTGGGTTGTTTTTTCAAACCTACAGTAAAAGTCATTCAAATTGTCTGTCAGATGTTGATTCTCCAGAGCGCTGGGGGATGGTGACTTGTAACTGGTGATATCTTTCATACTTTTCCACACTGAAGCAGGATCACAGGAAGAAAATTTGTTCCTTAGATTGTCAAAGTAATTCCTCTTTGCCACTCTGATCTCCTTTTTCAGTGTGCATTTGGCCTGTTTATACAAGACTTTATCCCCCTTTCTGTAAGCATCTTCTGAGTTTTGCAGTGAACCATGGTTTGTCATTGTTGTAGATTAGATGAGTCCTGTTAGGAATGCACATATCCTCACAGAAACTGATATAAGATGTTATAGTCTCTGTGAGCTCGTCCAGATTGTTGGCAGCATTTTCAAAAACAGTCCAATCAATGAGAGAGAAACAGGCTTGTAAATCCCGCTCTGTTTCGTTAGTCCATCTTTTAACAGATCTTAATACAGGTTTTGCAGATTTAAGTTTGTGCCTGTAGGACGGTATGAGATGAACCAAACAGTGATCAGAGAGTCCTAAAGCTGCTCGTGGAACCGAGTGATATGCGTCCTTTATCGCTGTGTAACAGTGAACCAGTATATTAATGTCTCTGGTGGGGACATGTGATGTGCTGTCTGTATTTTGGCAGTTCGCGGGAGAGATTTGCTTTATTAAAGTCCCCGAGGATGATTCAAACAGAGTCCGGGTGTTGTTGCTCACTCTCTGTGATCAGATCAGCGAGTTTCTGTAAAGCTGTGCTCACGTGCGCTTGCGGTGGAATGTAGACACTCACGAGAATGAACGAGCAGAACTCCCGCGGCGAGTAGAAAGGGTTACAGTTGATGAAGAGCGTTTCTAGATCTGAACAGCACATCTTCTTTAACACAGTTACATCTGTACACCACCTCTCACTGATGTAAAAGCACGTCCCGCCGCCGTGCGATTTCCCCGTTGATTCCGCATCCCGATCTGCTCTGATCAGCTGGAACTTAGGCAGATGTAGTATGCTGTCCGGTATGTCGCCATTTAGCCAGGTGGAATTTTGCATTCCATACTAAAACATATGTTCAAGTTGCTAGATTAGATTAAATACAGTTGAGGTCAAAAGCTTACATACACCTTGCAGAGACTGCAACATGTTAATTATTTTACCAAAATAAGAGGGATCATACAAAATGCATTTATTTTTTTTATTTAGTACTGACTTGAATGAGATATTTCATATTAAAGATGTTTACATATAGTCCACAAGAGAAAATAATAGTGAGATTTATAAAAATGACCCCGTTCAAAAGTTAACATACACTTGATTCTTAAAGTGGTTGTTATGGGGCGAACGAGACGTGAGCTGTGCAGATCCATATGCAAGGCTTTATTTACAAGGCGAGGTGCAAACACAATCCGAAACGGCACGTAAAGGGTTAACCCTCTAAGCGCCAAAGTCGCAAAATTGCGACAAGACGTCATACTTCATGAAATGGGCAGTAGTTCCTAATCTGGTGTAATGGCTCATTTGTATTCCCTTCCACTAGATGGCAGACATGTAGTACTTCGATTCTAGACCAAAATTGTTCGAGGAAATACCAGAGTAAGTGAGCTATCGTGTCATTGATGCGGAAGCAATTCAGTTCATAGCGTGTGAGTAAATTGTGAGATTTGTGAGAGAAAATCGCCAAACGGCTAATAAAAAGTTGTACTGTGAGGATGTGTTGCAAATGTCATTCGCCGATTCTGACTCTGAAGGGGAATATTTGCCTTTTGGAAATGACGATCGGCCGTCTAATGATCGCGCTTCTCCAATGGTGCCATGGTGCCGCGCGCAAGGCGCGATCGTTCACAAAGCACAAACAAGTGATCATTTCAACACTTTGCCCAACGGGGATGGGGATGACAGGGGTGGACGTGGTCTTAGTGTCCATAGGAGAGCTGTTGATCTCTGATGATCGGCCAGATTGCGCTGTTTGTTCTGATCGCGCGCGCTCCAAGCGCCGCCGGCAGACAGTACAGGTGCAGGTGCAGTCAGTTTGGGGTAACTTAGGTCTGTGCGCTGTGCCATACAATGAGAGGTACCATACTCTCAAGAACTATAAACTGTCACATAGATACCTGATTGGACAGATAGCTGGTCAACTGATCAAAAAATAGGCACATGTATTTTACTATGGCACAGTAATATAGTAATTATTTACTACTTTCTCCTGTTTTACTGTTGATTTCCTCTTTTCCTGATCATTTGGAAT
Source organism: Barbus barbus (assembly GCF_936440315.1). Classification (NCBI taxonomy): domain Eukaryota; kingdom Metazoa; phylum Chordata; class Actinopteri; order Cypriniformes; family Cyprinidae; genus Barbus; species Barbus barbus. The sequence continues at coordinate 4,445,982 of NC_136717.1, forward strand.
GAGGATAAAAAGACAAAAAAACAACAACAACATGCAAATAAGTTCAAACATCCATTCAATATCTATTATTTCCTGAATATTACTGATGAACTGATCAAAAAGTAGGCTACTGTTCACATGCGTTTTACTACTATATAGTATAGTAATATAGTAATAATTTAGTACTTTCTCCTGTTTTATTGTTGGTTTCCTCTTTTCTGATCATTTGGAATGAGGAGAAAAAGACAAAAAAACAAACAAAAAAATCAAACATCAATTCAATATCTACTATTTCCTAAATATTATGAAATTCAAGAGGGCCGCCCCTGATGTCGTCATAATATGCAAATTAGATGAGTATATTTACACCCCACATAAACTTACGGTCATGCCCAACATTTTTCTAATTTACAGTATATCTCTATCTTTAAGCCATTTCAAGCCACAAGCTTTTGAAATCTTGATGTCAAAATCCAGCATTTTTTCCAAAAAACCCTGGCGCCTAAAGGGTTAATCCAAGGTACACAAGCAGAAGATCAGGAACCAGACAACAGGCAACATGAAATGACTAGACTTAAACTAGAACAAGAAACTAGGACTGGCTCCGTAATGTAGCTAGATGAGTAATATACACTAAACAATACTCAGCGATCTGAAAGTGGAAGTCCAAGGCTTATAAAGCGTGTTTGATTGGATTCAGCTGTGTGTGTGTAATCAGTGCAATGGATGGTGGGAACTGTAGTCCGGAGTAACATGTAACAGTCTATGTGGTGTGAGAGTCAATATGATGGAGAGGTAACCTCTTGTGGCAGTCGGACGAAAGGCCACGAACCGGATTCGTGACAGGGGTCATATGATGCGATTTCAAGTTTTCCTTTCTCTTTGGAGTTTTACAAGCTGTTTGTGCATAGATAAGATCCCTGAAGTTGCAAAGACTAAAGTCTTAAACCTAAAGAGATATTCTTTATAAAAGTTAAGACTCGACTACGCCCTCGTTTACCCTAAAACGCCTCGTTTACATATGCCCCCACGTCTACGTCACTGTCTGGGAAGATTTGCCTAACACCACCCAAAAGTATACACAAAGAAAGAGGGCTTAACTTTTATTCTCGCTGTAGTATTGTTGCTGCCACCGGCGCCATGTCGTGGAGACACTGGGCCTGATTTACGATTTTATTTACAATGATTTTATTCAGTGGCGGAAACGGGATTCCACAACGGAGTGATTTCACTTGAAAGTCAACTGCCATTTTTGACATCTGTGTGTTGCAATGATGATCACTAATTGTGGCTACCTCAATATTTTGTTTTTAATTAGATATTGTATAGATCAGAGGTCCCCAACCACCGGGTCGCGACCCACTACCGGGTCGCGAGAAAGTTCTGGGGAAAATGTGTAAAGATGATTTTTCTAATTATTCTGTATTTTCGTTGTATGCGATTGATATCGAGTAGCAATTGGACGATTTCGTGTTAAATTAGTAAGTAAAAGATTGCTCTGATCTGTCATATAGGCTATTAGGGCTTAAACGTATCGCAGTTGATCAAATCGGTATGCCGTGCTGTCTGAAACAGGTCTCTATGCTTGTGCGCGCTTCGGGTGTGTGCCAGTAACAGCGCGCACAAGAGACATGTTTCAGACAGCGCGGCATACCGATTTGATTCCTCTTTCATGTATCCCTACGTTTAAGATACATATGCATGGGGGGGGTTGCAGTTACGTTGAAATATTTCTGTTTTAAACCATGAAGGCGAGCCGATTGATATCACAAAAGCAACGTGCAAACTTTGCGCAATAGTTATGCCGGTGAACAAAAAAACTGATGGACTTTTCTAACGCTGCATTAACAGAGCATATTCTAAGAGACAAGAGACTAATATACTTCAACATGTGCTGATAACAGTATAAACCAGCGCACATAAGAAAGCGATTGCACGCTTTAGCGAGCATTGTATCTGGAGCCCACTTGGGTGACCCAGGTGGGCATCTTATCTGGGGCCCACTTGGGTGACCCAGCTAGGACCCACATGGGTGAACCCAGGTCGGCTCCCCATGTGGTTCCCAGATGGGTAATTAATGGGAAATGTGTGCATGGGATCCTATTTGTTTTATCAAATATACAAGTGTAAACATAATTGATCCCATATAGGGTGATTACATGGATTTATAGTGCACATATGTCTTTAAAATAATTTTTGTTGTTGTTTTGACACTTGGATTACTTAATTTAATCCAAATCTAAAAATTCAAGTTATGCCAAATAATGTTTGTCAGGAGCTTCACTTTAACTTTAAGATACTTATGTTTTGTAAAGTTGTAAATATACAAGTTTTAATGGTCATATTCAAATTAGTTAGAATTAGTTCTTTGCTTAAAGCATTCAGAATAAAAGTTATATAGTTTTTCAGGAAGCTTAAAAATAACTTTTTTTATAAAGTTATAAATTTAAAAGTTATGATAGTATGATAGTTTAAATTATTCTCAATAAACTTTGCTTAAAAGCATGAACTAATGTACTGGTTTATGTTTATTGAATACCTTTAGCATTTTAGTGGATTTAATGTAATGTTTGTGTTTAGGGGTTTACTGTAAAATAAGGTACCCCAAGCCCATCAAGGGCCCATCATCAGCCCATCTGGGTTAACCCATGAAGGGCCACCATGGAAACTGAGGACAAAATTAGCTGGGTCCATGTTAGTTAGCCCAGATATCGGCCCAGTTGCAACCCCTATGGATGTGTTGGCTGGGTTGTGCCCCCCCTAGAAATTCAAATGCCCCCCTGATGGAGGTGCCCTGGTGCCGGCTCTGGCGTAAGGGCTTGCGAACGGTGTCAATTGTGTGAGATTTGCCAGCCCTGTGGCTTAACAATGAGTATTGTGTTTTTTTCCCAGCTGCATGAATGAGCCACTGAGTGTAGCTTCATGCGCAAGCACATCTGATGCTTAGCGTGGCTAAATGCCAATATGCGAATATATACAGACAAAAATTTAACACATCCCTTGAAGGGACCTTGATACAGATTTGCGCTGCATAAAATGCTAAAGTAAAATGCTAAACTAAAAAAAAAAAAAAAACTTCAAATGGAGCGCATTAATGCAGAGTTAATGACAGTGAAGCTTCACCAATTTAAAATAGGTTACAGCACTTCAGAAAAGCTTGCACTGTATCTAAGGTACGGTAAACCACACACCCTGTTGTTGTAAAATTAAAACCATTGTTCACCCAGACAGAAAGAAGAAATTAGAAATTTTCTGGTTCACGTCTGGTCAGTCAGTTCTCTCCTCCCTTACGGAAAAAAATATATAAATTTATTATATATGGACGGTCAATATATAAAAGAATTTTCAGTATATTGGTAATTATATAGAATAATACATTGTGGTAATATATTACAATATACTGAATAATACAGGAATTGCCGCTTTCTATATATTGGGGAATAAATGTCAACATATATGGTGCTCATATAGTCACATTTATATGGGAATATGTATTAGCAATATATGACCACAATTCAAGGTACATATTTTAATATATCTAATTATATTTGTAAATATATAAATATTGGCTACGCAAAATATATGTATCCAAATATGAACAAATGTATTGTGTCACGTATGTGTGAAATATATATATATATATATATATATATATATATATATATATATATATATATATACATATCATGGTACTGAAGAGTGATGAGATGAGGACTCGAGTTGGGTCGAAATGGGTCTTTTTAATAATAAAACTAAACAAAAAGTAACAAAAACCATCCCGAGGGGGAAAGGCAGGCAGGCAGGCAGGCTAGGAACAACAACATGGGTAGACATAACTCACACGATGTAAAACATCTGACACTAAACAACAGATAAGCACAGGACTGCAGACATCAGGAGAATAAATTGGGAGACAAACGAGGAGGACGAGGGAGACACAGGTGGAGCAACTGAAACAATGATGAGGTAACAAGATGGGAGGGGACAGACAATAGACAGGAGAGCACATAGCACCGACAACAAACAAGCCATGTGCTCAACAAACAGGAACAGTGACCTCTGGTTGCCATCTAAGGCACGCCAGCCGATAAGTGACATATACATATATATATATATATATATATATATATATATATATTATATACACACACACACACACACACACACACACACACACACACACACACATGTAAAGCTAATAGAACTAGATGTTTCAATCCCTTTAGTAGGAAACTCTTGATAGTAGCAGTCAATGTGGAGTGGTTAAAAAGGAGGGTAAGGTATGTTTTTGGGGTCATCAGGTGGGCAAGCTACTTCATCGACGTTTCGTTGTTTGAAGCCCACAATGTCTCCAGAAGGCCCAACAGTGTACCCAGCATCCCAGGTACACCCCCCTCCATGCCATACCCTCTATATCCCTAATGGGCTCTGCATCGCAGGGGCGTCCAGCTCCCTGAGTTGGTCCTAAGCCTGACCGCGTACCAGTTGTCTCTAGCTTGCTGTCCAGATGGAGTCCTTACGCTTGATCCAGAGTCAGTTACTGCTTTTTTCAGCAGCACTTGATATGGACTTGATAGCCTGTTGGAGAGAGCGACCCTTCACCCCTATGTTTCTCAGCAAACTGATGGTAGATGTTGCAGCAAACCCCCTGCATCCCACTTCTACTGGGAAGATGCTGGTCTTCCAGCCGTTCCGGGATGCTTCAGCTGCCAGGTCGGAATATTTGTTCTTTTTCCTCTCATAAGCCTCTTCAACCCCATCTTCCCATGGTACTGTTAATTCTACAACATATACCAGCTTTGTTGTTGGAGACCACAGGACCATGTCTGGCCGGAGTGTTGTAGCCACTATTTCTGGGGAAAACACAAGCTTCTTATCAAGGTCTACGTCCAATTTCCAATCCCGTGCTGACTGCAGTATGCTTGCATCCTTAGATGTTGTACGATGCTCTTGATGTTGGCCAGCTGGTACGAAATTTATGAAATTGACCTGTCCTTCCAATGTTTGTGGGAGATTGTTTGTGGTGGTTCGCTTCTGTTCCAGTATTAATGCCAGCTCTTGGGTGAGACTTGTAGTACACCCTGATAGAATGTGCCTTAGGGATGCAGGTACTTGACACAGGGAACAGGCGGGATCTTCTCCATACCACTCTTTCAGATTTTTTGGGGAGGGTAGTAGGTCGTTTGTAGCTATGATGACAAAACTCAGCCGCGCTCCCTCAATCTGCCAGATGTCACGCTTCTTCTTCTCCAGGCCCTCCCAGTTGGTCCATCTCTCCTGCTTGGCCATTGAGATGGCTTTGGCATGTCGCTCTCCCTCCTCCTGTTTCCTGACTTCTTCTACCACTAGCTGTCTCTTCTGCACTGATGTTGCTTTATGCTACAGAGGAGTTTTTGGGATGAGTCCGAACCCTGTCCTCCCATGCTGTACTTGTCCAACCACATCTCTGAAGTGAAGCGCAGACTTTGCACTCTGAACAGCTTCTGATTGAGTCCACTTCCTTCCCGCTACCACCCGGGGGGGCGCTGTTCGAATGACTGCATCCTCAGATTCACTTAGGGTCATGACGAGCCCTGTGATTGGTAATTCCAACTTGCCATGTCCATAAAGTCCAACGGAACTTAAACAATGTGGATTTCCAAGCCACTGCTTCAGCTGTATGCTTATCAGCCGTTCCAACTTTTCAACCTTGGTGATGGGGATCTCATACACAGTTAACCCTGTAAGACCCACTGTTGCAGAATTACAACAATTTTGGTTATCCCCAAAAAACCTCTAATTTTTTTTTTTTTTTCTGGCTCAACCACATTAACATGATCATTAGGTCCTATTGTTTGTTCTCACAATGCGATTGGATCCAACATTTGTATATAAGGCCCGCCCTCAGGTCAAGAAGTCACACAATCTCCAATTTTTCGATCGAGCAACATCCCTTCGATTTACTGGACTGGATTCATCTGATTCAAGTAAGTAAAATGCGTTGAATATTTTTTTTTGTGTTTATTACAGTGTCTAGAACATGAACATATGTAATTGTTGTGGAAAATATGCCCTATATTTTATTTAGAGCATGTTTTATAATTGTTGCAATATTACAACGTTGGGCGAGAGTGGTAGTCAAAACAGTCCTGTTTTTGAGAGGAACGTCTTGAGAGGAACTTCAATCAAAATGTTCACATATAACTTTAAACTACACATGATTTACACATTCTAGCCTTTAGCCTTATATTGGATTACATGTTTACTAATGATTATAATATAATATATATAATATAATATAATGATATAATGATATATAATGAACACTCTCAGTATTTTCTTCTTATCACAGAATGCAGGACTTTCTAACAAAGAAATTCTGTTTGTGCATGTCTGCCCTTTGTCTTAGTCTCTATTGAAGAGAAAATGTTCCTATCAATCCATAGTCAAAGCAGTTGTGGGGGGTGCTCCTGGTGCATTTGTGGCATTGTTCTGGAACAGGTGTCAATGTTCATGAATGTAAAGTGTGGTTGTAAACTGGAGGCTTCATGCATTTCTATTAGGATGATAATCACAGTCTACAATAGGTCAGCCATACAGTGAAATGTGTGAATAGGCTACTTCAGTGCAATGTGTAAACACTTGATGATGAACTCTTATAATGAAATCAGTCTCCCCACCACCCCATCTTTCCTGCTGGTAATCTAGAATCTAGTAAGCATGTGTGCTATTTGTATATACATTTGTTTCAATTTTATTTTTTCCATTTCAGAATGCCACCAGCAAGGAAAGATCCTCGGTACAGTGTGCAGGATGTAATTGCCATCGTCCACAACGGAGAAAGTGATGTGGACATGGATTGCAACAGGGCAGTCACACTTGTGTCATCCTTCGCTGGACCAGAACCTGTGCAGGAGATTCAACGCTGGGACAAAGCCACCAAAACCTACATTGACGTTGAAAGGCCTTACATTGTGGGTACCTACAACAAATTCATGGGAGGTGTGGATTTGTTGGACTCATTTACAGCAAAATACAAGTATGCCCTGAAATCCCGGCGATGGTACATGTACATCTTCTGGCACACCATCACCCTCGCTGTCGTCAACGCCTGGCTCCTCTACAGGCGGCACTGCCAAGCTCTCAGGATGCCAAAGAAGGAGATACTGAACATGAGAAAGTTCCAGGCACAGCTAGCATCCTCTCTCATCCTGGTAATTATCTATTTCTGCTATTTGCCTTGTTTGTGATATATTAGACTAGTATCTTCATGTGCGTTTGAGATGTATATGAATTGATATATTTATTCTTTTTTTTCTAATCAGGTGGACACAACACTCAAAACTACAAAGAGAGGACGACCATCTTCAGGCAATGGAAGCCCAGTCGCAGCAGGGAGCCCTTTGAATGCTGGAAAGAGACCATCCTTAGGTGATGGGAGTCCAAACGGTCCCTCTTCCAAAAAATCATGTGCACACCCCCCTCTGGATGTGCGCACGGACCTCACTGGACATTTTCCACTGAAGACAAAGAGAGGACGCTGCAGAAATTGCAGTAAAGGGTATACTAATACCCAGTGCAGCAAGTGTGATGTCCGCCTCTGTTTTTCAGAGGACAAGAACTGCTTCTGGGACTATCACTGTAAATAATGTAAATAAATGTCAAAGTTCTTGTTGTTGGAATAAATGACTCTTCATAACAACATGACTGAGATTATTATTCATGTTATATACTGGTTTGGGAAAAGCAAAAGCCTGCAAATGAATCCTTAGTTCTGTATTGTTGCTCAGACAGTGAGTGAAAATACAGGATATTCTGCTCCCCATTAAGCCTAATGTTGCAATATTACAACATTTCTGTAAAAACTTACTAAAACATAAAATTTTTGAAAACACTCAATTTTCAGCCCCAAAGGCCTCCTACAACAACTGAATGGTTGAAAAATTTTGTTTGTGTGTTTTTCTATATTTGGGTTTTACAGGGTTAATGGCCACAAGAGTCTTGGGTGTAAGCCAAACTGAAAGCACCACAACTTGAGTTTTCCTGGCAACAATGCATTGTACATTGAGTGCATCAACGTGATGGTATAATTTTTTAGATGTTCAAACTGCTCGGTGACTTTGAAGTTTCTCCAGCAGTCTCTTGGTGCAGGGGACAGTTGTTGTGAGTGTTGTTAGATCGTCTATATAGGCTCGAATTGGTGGTAACCTCTAATTACATTGTAGACGTTCTCCTCCCACGACCCATTTTGAGGCTCTGATAACGATCTCCATTGCCATCGTGAAAGCCAATGGGGAGATGGTACACCCCGCCATGATGCCTACTTCCAGCGGTTGCCAATTTGTGGTGAAGCCTGATGTTGTAAGGCAAAACTGTAGATCCTGGAAGTAGTATTTCACTAGATTTGTGATTATAGTCGGCACCTGGAAGAAATCAAAGTATACACACACAAATATATACATATACTGTACATATATACATATTTATGTATGTATATATACACATACACACTCATATATACATATATGTGTGGGTGTGTATATATACATACATAAATGTATGTATATGTACTGTATATGTGTGTGTGTGTATATGTCACAATCTGCTACTACTGTGTCGGAAACAAGGAGCACAGGGATGAAGGAGATTCAGAAACAATCTTTATTAATCCACACTGGGAAACACAGGAAAGCCAGGAGTCACATACGTAACACAGGGACATTTAGACATAGAACAGCAAACAAAGGAAGCTAAACAGAATGATCTTTAAATACACTACACACAAGGACTAAACGAGACTGATTGACAAGAAACACCTGGAATCAAATAAACACAAGTGGAAACCGGAACGGGAAGAACCAAATATGGGCATGAAAACTAGATAATTAAACCCAGCTGAAACAGAGGAACAATCAAACTCGAGGGAAAAAAATAGGTCAGGGGGATCACGCGGACACAGAAAACAAACTGAAAACATACTGAACATGTGACAAAAATATATATATATATATATATACATACATATATACATACATATACATATATATACACATATATACACACATATACACACATATACACACATATACATACATATACATACATATACATACATACATATACATACATACACACACACACATATATATATATATATATACAGTGCCCTCCAAAAGTATTGGAACAGTAAAGACAAAATTGTTCTGTTGGCTGTTGAGTCAAGACATTTACAAATATGATTAAAAGATGGATATGATACAAAACTACAGAATGTCTAAGAAGTTCAGCACTTTTAGAGTTTCATCCCTCTATCTGATGTGAGTATAAGTATTGGAACAGTTGCCTATTTAGTAACTTTAGATTTGATGAAAACAGGGCAAGTCTTGAAAAATTGCAGCATTAGCTTTCTGCGCGTTTTAGAGAATTCTGTCACAAACTCATCTATGTCCAGGTCATGTGTTATTGCTTTTTCATGAGCTAAAAGTACAAGGGTTTTTTCCTCTCGTGAAGCATTGTTCGACGGAATGATGTCAAAATTCTTGCCAGAGTAGAGAATGAGCTCTCACATGAAGCAGTAGAGGTACCCATAACCACTGAAGATACATACAATTTATGAAGACCAGCAAATGCATCTTTGTATTCCTGCAGAAGTTTGCAAACAACAGAACAGTCAGCATCAGTTGGAAGCTTTTTGGAGAGCATTCGTCTGGCAACAAGAATTTCATTCTGGAGTTCATTTTTTGCAACCCCTGCAAGACTACGGAGAGGCTCAAGCAACTGAATGTCAAGAAATTTGTTGGATTTTGGCATCAAACATGAGAGGGCTTTCATCAGCTCTAAATTATTTTCTGATACAGCTGTATCTAATATGTTCAACATCTGTCGCCTTAGAGATTCGGTGGCACGTTCAGAGCCTGACTGCCCTTCCTGCCCTAAAGTTGAAAAAAATGACAGTCAGCATAGGATGGATTGACAGTCCTTAGATGTTTGGGTGAGGGCTCAACAGTAGTCATGCCTGTGCAGTACTGCTGCAATTCACTGTCATTTTCCCTCCGCAGTGCACCAACACATCCCTGCAGAACTTCAGCTGCACTGCACAAATTAACATGCTGAGACTGTAGGATGGCATTTGCTGGTTTTAAAATGGCGAGAAGATGTATCAGAAATTGCCAACTTAAAACTAGTGGCATCGCTTCAGCTGAGAGAGAAGGCCAGAGGCTTCTTTTGCAAGGTTAGCTGATGCATTGTCATCATTGGAAACCTTGGAAAGAATGTCAAGAATGACTTCCTCATTCTCCACAACATATTTTGTGACTTCATAGTGACTTGTCCAACAGATTTCCAATAGTCTCTAGGGGAGCTGTATCTCTGACTGACAAAATGATGTCTGAAAAGAGAGTACAGGGAGCCTGACAAGTCAAAGAATCTTTTGGCACAAGGTTCACTTTGAATTGCATGTATGATTGAGAGGTGAAGCTGGTGGTTATAGCAGTGGATGTAGGGCAGGGGTCTGCAATTAAGTTTGGCCTCGGGCCAGATTTTTTCCAAGCCATTACATGGCGGGCCACAACCAAAACAATGGCTAATTTATTGAATTAATAGGGGAGGATGAAAATGGTAGGCGCTCGTGAAATGACAGAACAGACGTACTGAGACATTCAAGCTGGCTGATGTAGGTTAAATTTGCTGACTGGGCATTGGGGGCGCTATTAATTATCTGCACGTTTGTTAAAAACAACAACAACAACAACAACCACCCACACACACATTTCCACGTGTTGCTGTTAGTTGCAAAAAAATGGCACTATCAAAAATTCTAAAGAGAAAAGTTAGCAGTGAAAACAGGATCTTTCATGATGAATGGACAGAGAACTATGCATTCATCCTGCCCAGTTTTATTAATGCAAAGCCCACCTGCCTGATCTGTAACGAAGTTGTCTCGGTATGCAAAGAATACAATATTAGACGGCACCACGAAATGAAGCATGCTAACTTCAAGGTTGCGTTCCCTCAGAAGACAGAGGCACGAAAGCGCAAGATCGAAGCCCTGAAAGGTGCTTATGCACACAGCAACAGGATCTTGGTGCGAGGTCTCACATCCCAACACAAGGTAACTAGTGCATCTCTAAAAGCGTCCTGGGTGCTCGCCAAGCACAACAAGCCATTCACTGACGCAGAGGTCTTCAAGGAGATGATGGTGACAGTTTTGGAGGAACTTGATGTCAACAAGTCGATGGATGGTGTGATCGAGTCAGTGAAACAGATGTCGCTCTCTGCCAGGTCAGCTGCCCGCCGCATAGAAGCGCTGTCTGATGCGGTGCAGGGTGTAAGCACGTCTGCTCTGTCGTTTCAGGGGCCGAGCCCGGCAGCCCATGGTCGAGTAGATTCAGCCTTTTAGCTCTGATTTGCTCCGATTTGCTTCCGACAGTGTAATGCATTATTATTGGTTTATATTTGTTGTGCCATCACAGTCATATAAAGGCCTAAATAACACGCACGCTGTTTGAAACTCGTGCTACTCACATTTCTGTTCCTACGTATACCTATGTTTGATGTCTGGCCTGTTTGAAAGAAGTGTTTTAATTTTCACAATAATATGACGCCTATTTCCGTTGTTTGAGTGACAACTTGTGTTTTAGAGACTATTGGAATTTCAGCACCAGACGCGGTCCGCTGACGTCATTTGTTTTTGCATGTTGAGCGTTCACTCTGCACCTCGCTGATGCGCTTATTCACCCTTGTATCCAGATATAACAAATAAGAATTTAGATCGATTGAAATGTTTCTGTTCTGAAAAATGAGGTTTCCAAATAAAGAGCTTTTTTGAGACTGTCAGTCCGATTTTTAAAAATTGTTTTTATTTTTTTCATTCTCTAGTTCAAACAATCTCACGGGCCAGATGTTTTTGCTTGCGGGCCACATGTGGCCCGGGGGCCGCTAATTGCCGACCTATGATGTAGGGGATATGTCTGAACAACCTTTGTTGCAATAAAGCCTGAACACCACCCCTCACCCCACTCATCACAGATGCTCCATCATAACACTGGCTCAGTATTATTGTCAGCACTGAATCCTGTTTCAGCAGTGTCATATTTCTGTTTTATTTTTTTCAGAACCATGGATGCCAAAATTTCAATCACTTCATTCTGGATGGTTTTGGAAGTGTACTTGGCATTTTGTGGGATATGTGATGTAATGTCATCAAGGTATTTATCTTTTTCCATCGTGTATTTAAACAACTTGGCAAAAAGCCCAGCAGCTATGCAGTCCTCCTCACTGTCAAATGTTTTCCCGATCCCCACGTAGTGGAAAGCTCATTGACCGCTAAAAACGTAACACCTGCCATGCTTTTTATGTAATACGATTCTTCTCTATCTGTTAGGGACCGAGCAAATTTTCTACGGTCTCCGCAGACACTTGTCGGTGGCAAAACTCGGTCCATGCGGCCGAGGCTTGTAAATGAGCCTGGCTAGACACGTTTTTGAAGACTGCGGTCACGTTCTAATGCTGCTTTCCAGTTTCCAAAATCTGTCGAAACGAAAGTGTCATTTTCGGAGAAAGCAACACCGAACACTCGACACGGAAAACAAAAGCATGCATCGTGCTCTACGGAATATTCAAGCCACGGTCGTGACTGATACCAAGCAGCCAAAAAGCATCTCTCCCTCCCTCCAAAAACAGTTTGGGGGTATGATTTTAGAACCGGCTGGTGAGGATTTGCCCCGTTTAAATCATTTGGGATAGAATTGCTGCATTTTTGAGTGTGTGTAATTGTTTTTGACTCCATCGGAAGCTGCTGATGAACTTGACTCATCTGTTTCTCCGTACGCATTGCCGCACATGGATGAAGTGGCAGCTGTGTCCTGGTGAGATGAAGTGGTTTTCTTTTGTCCTTTTGGAACAAGAAATCTAGACATATTGTGTTTTGTTAGGCTACTAGTGCACTAATAAAGTTCACATATAGTTATAACAAAGTTCCTTGGCTGTTATTGTCGTTATTGCTGCGCAATTCAGCATGTTCGTTAACCACAAAGGTAGTGAAGTAAATGAGCTGGTTAGGCTGTCTGTCTCTACAGATTAAAAAAAAATAAAAATATATATATATATATATATATATATGGAGCGCAATTAAATATCGCACCAATTATGTGATTGGCTGTTATGTGGTGTGGGGCCAGGCCCACCCTGACCCCCCTGTGGAGCCGGGCCTGATCATCAGCAAACAGATATACGACCGATAATTAGCCGGACAACAGAGGAGCTTATCACAAAAAAGGGAATGAGAGGAAACAAAAGAGAAGAAACCAGAACAACAGAAAAGAAAACAGCAGCGCCGTCCTCCTTTAACGCAGAGTGTAGACACTTCCGCCTTCTCCAGCGACTCGCCAGCACGGTGTCAGAAAAGCCTCAGTGCACTAAAAGAAAGGGGTGATTACTAAAATATCACTTTTCTTGTGAACAAGAGAAAACGGATCGCACCTACCGAAACGGATTGTGCCGCATGAATCGTACCGTTGCTCTCAGCTCATAACAAGCATAAAATCTCATGCAGGAAGACACCTTCAGCAAAGAATTTCACAGCTAAGACATGAATAAAAACCGGTTAACATCAGCCGACGCTAAACGAGCAGCACGTAATGCGAGCGAACACATACCTGATATGTAGTGGAAAGCCTGCCACCCAACACAAAGCATCAAAAGGCCATTCCGCATGCATCTGTACACGCGCACTCCATAAGGGCGGTCCCAGCCATGACACACACCAAGTCGCATAACTCCAGCCTTAAATACCCAGAAGGACAGTGTAACGGGGACGCTGAGGCAGAAGTTGAATCCATTTGCGGATGTTTATTAAGAAAAGCAGAGTACACAAAACAGGCAGGAGGTCGGTGTCAGAAGGCAGTCTAAGGCAGATGCAACATAAACGTATTCCAGGCAGCGGTGAGATAAAGCAGGCAGAGGGTCAAAACCGGGTGATCAGTCCAAATAAACAAACGTAGCAAGAAGGGGAAATCTAGAGAGCAAAAGACAAAAGCAGGCAAAAGGGGTCAAACCATAAAGCAGTCCTCACTGGCAAACAATCCAAAAGGGGCGATCCGTAAACTCGATAATCCAGAGGCAAAACAAGACGGCAACAGGTAATCAGACAGGGTATATGAAAAACGCTCGGTAAGGCAGGTGAAACTGGCAATATTTCGCAAGGTGGAAACACATGGTGATCGCTTTTAAAGTACCAAACAGGAAGTGGAAGTAGAAGCAGCAGAGGGAGCATGCAGTCAGTATTCAGGTGAGGGCTCCCTCTGCTGGCGTGGCGTTACAGACAGGTTATAATAGGCTATTGTGGGTGACAATCACACACCGATGAGCCAATGAGGAAAGATTACGCCACCCACCTTGCCACACTTATATAATGGTTGTCTTATTGTTTGTGGGCTTTGTGTTAAAAAACCTGGCTTTTAACACTTTGTAACGTAATACAAGTAATATTAACATGTAATTTAAAGAAATAGTTTAATTTAGCTCAAAGGGAATCATTTATGATTTTATAGGGATTTGAACAGAATCAGTGTTACGGCGATTCACTGAATGAGCCGTATAACAAACTCTGCACTGGATATTATAATCCAAAATATAGTGAAAACACTATTAAACAACACAGTAACTAAATCGGCAGATTAAGACATTAACTTGTGAGCAGAAAACACAAGATACTTCTCTTTCAATATAAATAAGATTTTATTTATATAAACCTAAACCTAGTTCAACCCATGAACTAATCTAACACATGGACACAATCATTCACACATTCACACGTTGCAGAAAGAGAGAAAGTGAGGAAAGGATGAGTTTAAGAGAATGGAAATGTGAAATCCCAAGTTTACAGCAACATGTTCAATTGCATAGACCATAACAACCATCAATCACTTATTTAACCCTCGCTTTGAGTTTCTCAATGAGGCTAAAATTTATATTAACTGCAACTGATTCAGTTAGAATCTGGAGGTGTACTTGCTTGCTTTGCCTGTGTAACGGGGTTGTGTCGTCATTGCAGACAGGGAGTTCCCTGAAGTGTCTGATTGGTTGAGAGTTCAGTAGTCTTTGAAGTGAGGTCATGGGCGTTGGCTGACGATGTGGAGTTGGTCTGGTTGAAGTTTGAAGCGAGTGCAGTCGGAGCTGGACTTTGTAGCAAACTTACATTAGAACACGAAACTCCACGGAAAGAAAAGAAACTAAAGTAAAAGAATAAAAGGATGTAACGAGACTAGGTTGGTTGTCTTTCCATCGCGGTAGCAGCTGGCATGTGGGCCAGAGCACGCTCAAAGAGCAGCACGCGGTGGCAAAAAGTGAAGCACAAAGAGTTTTGAAACGAGTAAGTAAGAGAGATAAAAGATGGTGTCCTGAGCTTTTAAAGTCGGCTTTCAGACTGTCCCCTCTGGATGTCTTGACCAATTAGATACTGTCCTTGCTTGGGGAGTTGCTTTGTGTCTCCACCAAAATCATAAATCAACTTGTTATCTGGTCAGTCAGAGGTCCGAACTTTACAGGCTCGTGCAAAGTATACTTTTGAACATGATTCTATAACAAGACTATGATGCATTTGACAAAAAATTGATTGGAAGAAACATTTAAAGCATGATTTTCCAAACTCATACATACTAAACATGAATACTACCCTTTAAGGCTTAAGCTATTCAATACTTATTAAAAGCAAGACATACACAATGAGTGATTATTATTACTAAACATTACTTGTGTAAAATGGATTTTATTCACATATACCTACCATGTGTCGTTTGGATAAGAGCAGATTCACCCAACAAACTCCTTATATGGGACATATCATGCTGAAAAGCAAGAGATAAATTTGGAAATTGATGTTTAAATGTCCAAAAGTAATACCTTTTACCAATATAGAAAAGGAAAGGATATTTTGCTGACCTGGGTGAGGTCAAACTCCCAGTTAAGCACCATATAAAGAGCATACTGCCAAACAGATAACATTTTTTTTACAACTTTGAATATAAATCAAACTGTTAATTTGAAAATACCTGAAAATGTATATAATTCTTTTTCATCGGGATAAGCCTAGTGTCTTTTGATGACAATTATGAATGTTGTAATGGGAAAGAAAAAAACAAACAAACACTGTAACCCCTTACCACTAGCTTAAATACACCGCGGTCCACAGATACTGACTGTACAGGAACACCCTGGAAAATTAAATACATTTTCCTTATACACTTTAACAAGCTTCCGAGATCCATCATCCTTATTGCAACTGAGCTATAAATAAAATAAAATGATAGATAGATAGATAGATAGATTAACTTTAGCATTTTTTAAAGCCAGGGAACAAAATGTTGAACTGAACCAATGAACTAATATTTTGAACTGTTAAAAGTTACAAGGAACAATAAACAGTCCCAATATATTTTGTATAGATATCACAAAAATAAAGAACTTAAAATTGTTTTGCAGTCACATGCATAGAATTTCAACTGGAACACAGAACAGATTTTCACACCATTGCTGATCCAGAGGTTGTTCTGTCACCACCCTCCTCCACACTCACATTGTCTTCTTCCACCCTGGTCACCAGCAGTGACACGGCTGTACTGGGTTCCACATCCCCTTCACTGGTCCCTGACCCCACACTGTCTCCTTCATCACCTGGACCCTCAGGGACTGCTGTCTCACCTGTTCCTTCTGAAATGTCAGTTTCACACTCCCCTCAGAGCCAGAGAATGCTGGTCAGGATGATGATGAAGAGACGGTAAGTGCCACTCCTCTGTATTTATTTTCAAATAAACTAGAATAATTCAAACAAGGATGGATCAACATCTACTTCTTACTACTGCTTTAAATCCAAACTTTAAACTAAAGTCATTAGTAGGCAACAAAGATGCATTGTGTCAAATCTCAAGTTTTATGTCATTAGTGCTTTGTTCCTATACAGATTGTGTTTAACAGCTTCATATTGATAAACAGAAAAATAATAGAAACAATGGAACTAGTTATGGAACTATGCATCAAACAAATGTGATGAAAAAATATATATTTTGTGCCTGTGTTTTTGAAAAGGCTGTTGACTACCAAAATGTCCCGGGATATCAACATGTGGACAGGCAATCAGGAAGCCAACACCATAATTGCACTTTGGCAGAACCTGGATGATCGAGACCAGCAACGGGTGGTGTATGCAGCTCGACACCAGAAGAGACTGCTGAGTGGACGCTTCAGAGTACCAAAGACGCCCACTAAAACCCCCGGAGTAGAGAGCACTACCAGAAGTGTGCTGGGTGCAAGCAGCGCACCTGCTCAGTGGCCTGACTGTTGCTGTCTGGTGGAGACCATCTTCATCAGGCTTTGCACTATTCACCCAAGCCCCAAAAGAAAAGGCAAGGGATTGCTGTCGAGATGGTCGCTGATCCTCCAAGACTACAGAAGGATAAGGCAGCTTGTACTGGGCAACAGCTTGGTGATGGGAGGAACCTCAATGCAGCTGGTGGAGGTTAACCAGAACACCCTGATTCAGTGGTACAACAACAGACAGAAAAAGCAGTAGCTGTCTGTGTTGCTTCAGGGCATTCAGTTGCCTCAGACCCTCCCTGAAGCTCTGGAACCTCTCTAGGCTGCCAAACGCCCACGGACTGAGCCAGAACAACCAGCGGAGCAGCACCAATACAAGCTACCAGAGAGCACAGCAAAATAAAAACAAACTGGCAAATGATTGCTCTTTTGTTTTTACTTTCATAACATTTCATCAGTACACTGCAACAAAAGAACACGTCTATAAAAAGATCATTTGTACATTGTCACTTATCACAAACATTTTTCAGCATATTAAATTACTATTTTTCATCTTTTTCATTAGAAATAACAGATTTGTGTTTTAAATGAATGTAACCTAAAAATTGCTTAATCAGAATAAATATCTATCATACAGCAGCCCAGTAGATGGCACTAATGCAATTGTAAGATTACCAATTGCCAATTAAATGTAGAAGAAGAAGGTAAAGCACGTGGGAAATGGCTTTCCCTTCATCAGCCAAAAAAATTTAAGAGTGAGGAGAAAAATGAGTCAGTATGTGGATATGTGCATAATGTTAGTCCATTAAAGACTGCAGCTCAAACTTGTAACAAGTATTTTAATGCCGTGTTTCAAGTGAACCACGATGAGTTTCACAACGTAATTGTGTTCACCGCGGAAAAACGAACATCGCTTGTTCAAGCCAACAAGTACCAAATTCCAGTCATATTGGACCGGATCAAATGTACAGTTAGTGAGTATCTATTCATTTATGTAAACTGATTAGTAATATAACTGTTTAACAAACATAACATTTCATATTTACACAGGATCAAATTTAAATGTTAAATGGCTTAAAAATCTAAGTAATAAATTGTATTGTCTGTATTTATATAGAAAGCTCCAGTGAAGAATATCAGGAGAAGACGGTTGAAAATTGAGGGGCCAATCTGGAACGTGTTAAATCCATCTGAAATAACTGCTCCTAGAAGACTATCCAGGCCACCCAAAGTAAA
Organism: Barbus barbus; assembly: GCF_936440315.1. Taxonomy (NCBI): domain Eukaryota; kingdom Metazoa; phylum Chordata; class Actinopteri; order Cypriniformes; family Cyprinidae; genus Barbus; species Barbus barbus. The sequence goes on from NC_136717.1 coordinate 4,464,486, forward strand.
CATGCTGCAACAAATCCTTCACCAGGATTTCTGCTTGACCTGTGATATCATTGACCTGGCCAGCTACATCATGGACAATGTGCACATAGATGGGTTTCAGTCAGTTCTGCCCTTTAGTGCTATTGCAAATGGAGGGATTGTGGGACCTCCACAAAAAAAAAAAATTGTGCAGATGTTGCACATTTGGCAAAACCACTGGATCACAGTTAGCAATTTATTTTGTGGTGCAAATCTGCTTTCTGTGTATGACAGTAAAAGTGCCCCTCTGGACCAAAGCTGCCAACAGTGGTATCATCCTACATGTGTAGATATATCCAAAACTGTAATTGGAACTGATCAGGTCTGGCAATGTGTCACATGCCACTGATGGACACTACATGAGGCAGCTTTTCTTAAAACAAATTTTAAGAAATGCCACATTGTATGGAACACCAAAAGGGTGCAATAAGAAGAAAGCTTTATTATTTTATTTTATGTTAGCATAATTGTAAATTATTTGACTATTTAAATGACACTGCTTTATTTGAACCTTGCATTTGATTAATTTATTTTTTTTGTTTTATATAAAAAGTAAATTGTGTAAATATTAAAGTACAGTGCTAACAGTGAAATCCAAATGTTTATTTATGTTCTCTCAAAAAAACATTTTCTTTTTTTTTTGGAACCGTGCAACATTATGCTAATTATTTGCTTTTTCATGAATAGAAAGTGTAAGAATGCACTTTTTGGGTGAGTTTGCCTTTAATTTTCTCCAAAACTGACTTGTAAATGAATACAGTAATAGTCAGGGTCACTTTGTACAAATACAAATAGACAGACTGAGCAAACCTATGATGGGACACTTTTTATTAGTGTTGGAAAATGGGACACAGTGCAAGTACTAGGACACATTTTATTGTTTGGGGTGAATTTGCTTTTAGTTTTCTCCAAAACTACACAGTAATGCCTTAAAAAATTATTACAGTAATAGTCAGGGTCACTGTAAACAAGTATCAGTTTAACGGTTGAGCAAACAGAAACATTTTCTAAATGTTTGAATATCTCTCTCATATATATATATATATATATATATATATATATATATATATACACACACACACACACACATATATATATATATATATATATATATACACACACACACACACACACACACACACATATATATATATATATATATACACACACACATACACACACACACACACACACACACACACACATCACACAATAATATTGTCTTATTCAGAATAAGGTAGCTTTCATTGACCAAGGCCCACCCATGAGGCTGTTTGACCGACATGTCAAAAAAACAATCAAAGTTTGTTTCGTTCAGCGTCACGGCATCTTTGTTTCTAGGCGGAATGTTAAAGAACGCGACACTCGCCTCTCCCGGAAATCCTGTATAATTCAACCAATCCGACGATGACTTCGACACTCCTGAAGTGTTTACACTTTTGTGTGCCATATGTATCAGACATTTAGCCAACGGTCCATGAGAGTGACGTCTGAGACTGAGTTGAGACTACTTTTACACTGTTTTGATCAGCAGGAGCGGAAATTCAGAGATTCGAATCAGTGAATCATTTTGGTTCAATTGATTTGGATTTTCAAAATCTCGCTTTCTCCAAAACTATGTGCCAGTGACCAAATTCGTGTTTACGATAAACCGATTCACCATATAGGGAGCGAAATGAGACGATCCTTTTCTGTTCCTCATGCGCAGTTACTTTAACTTGCAAAAAATAACGATCATTAATGTTATATTCAAAAATAATAACTTCATTTACATCGCTTTTTTAAAACTATAAAATCATCTGTATCTAAAAAAAAAAATCCATGTACCGATTTATACATTTGAAATGCTTAAAAACAAACCCCTTCAGCCTTCAGAGACCAGCAGGAGTGCAGCGCAGCCTTATGACCTCATATATTGCTACAGTTAAATAAAAGTCCTGTTCACGTGCTGAAATCTACTGCATAGATGTGTACATTTCACGTTATAATAATAATAATAATAATAAAACAAACTTCAGAGGTATTCAGAGTTAAATAATTGGTGAAATACATCTTCTGTTATCAAATGATGCGCTGAAAAGAACTGTCAATGAAAGAGTGTGTAGTACGTCTAATATGAAAGATTGTTTAAAAAGAAAAAACAAAAGTTTTTGATAACAGTTTTTCTCCCCTCAATAACTAGTTATTTTTTAAACATGTTTGATTTGATGCATTTTTCCTTAATAATTTCTTGATTCAAATGCTGAATTACTTTCGGGTTCACAAACATAAACACGGTGATATTTAATCTGGTGGAATGTGGAGAGCTTTTCCCAGCCGTAAATCAGGATTTTGGAATGAAATTATATGCTGTAGTCTGCAAAAGTCTCAAAGTTCTGTTTTAATTGTAACACTAGTCTGCATGTTTTGTTTTTATACGTTGAATGTGACAGAAAACACATCAGGAAGAGCCGTGCCCTGACTGGGTGATCCCGCTTACCGTAACGTTGTCGAGTTGACTCATTAAATCTTACCATGACAATGGAAACCTAACAAGGGAGCAGAAGTACTTCAACCAGTGGTTAGAGCAGATTTAAAGCAGTGCAAGGTGCCCATGCGATGAGTGTTGACTGGTGGCAAAAGCATTCACAAAGATATCAAAGAGCCTTAATTCATGTTCATGTTGCACCACCAGCATTTGAAGCTGTATCTCGGCTTCTTCTTCAAACTGGCCTTGGTCAAGGCATCAAAGCTTGCTTCAATCCTCATTCGCTTTCTTTTTCCACTGTAATATCCACCTTTCAGATAAACAAATAAAGGAAAGTTATGTACACAAACATATCAAGTGAGCGGAGAAGTAATTCAATCGATTAACAAATAGTCGTAATTACACAATAACCTAAGTTCTGCAATGCATTAGGAACAAATATGCATACAAATACAGATGGCGACTAGTATGCTATCTGCATCACATAAATTTGAGACGTGCATTTAATGAATTATTTCTATAAAAATAATGGAATATATGGAAGCCAGTTTCTTCAGCAGTGGATAAAACAGTGTAATCGTATAGTATATATTTTTTTAAAAAGTACATAATGGCTTTCTCTAAACAAAGAGACATGATCATGGGAAGAGAACGAAACACACACACACACACATACAGTGCTGCGTACAAAGTCATGCCCCAGTAAGAAGGATCTAATGATACCCATGTGTGACTTATTTGTGATTACTTAAAGTAATTAATTGCCACATTGTGCAGTGTATTATATGAAACATTTGAATCACTTGAAAGCCCTAGTAATTTGCCATCTGACCATGCATGACATCTTTAAAATGAGTGGAGTAAAAAGACCAAGGTCTGTTGTATGGGACCGTTTTGAAAGCTTGGAGAACAATTTTTCTGTGATTCACCATGAGAAAAACAGTGAGAATGGCTTAAAATAAGTTTGCATATTGACTTGGAGTTGGACCATTGTGAAATATGTAACACCTGAGGAAAAGCCAGAAAGTGTAGTGTGTCACCTGTTTCTTAATATCTGCAGCATGCTTTAAATGCCACACATTTGTATCTTCTCATCGTAACCACCAGCTTGTGCTGGAATGAGGCTAAAAGCATGTGATCTCAATGTGATCTACTGCTAATCTGCTGCTTTATTTCTCAACACCACTGATCTAAAGAGATGTTTCTAACATGTGTGAAAATATTTCATGTCCTGACAGCAGATCAATAACACACTGTAACAAGATTCTACTGAATGTTGCAACACCGTTTCTGCAATTCTGTCCAGCTCCTAGAAATCACCCGAGTGTCAACAGAAGCATCTGATGAAGGAACACATGATGTTAAGCGCGGTATTGTACTTTTAGAGGTGTCAATGGTTAAAGCAGACACAACTTTTATTCAGAGTTTAGCAGTTTTCTGTGTTCTTTAGCAGCTGTCATTTACTAAGGACACAGCTGTTTCTTTTTAGTTTGCTTTCGTCCAGTTGTCATCCGACTAACATCATCTCTTTCTGTTTGCATTCAGCAGTTAATCTGTTGCTGTTTTTTCTTTCAAATGTCTTTCTTTCAGTTGCATGAGGTTATTTTTTCCCTCCTACCAAGCGCTGGTACCTCTTCTTATGCTTCCTTTTTTTCTCTTTTCCCTCTCCAACAAGTTCTTTAGTTGTTCGATCTCTGTCTGGAGCCTTCTTCTCCCCAGTCTGTTGGTCCTCCGTCCAACAATGTGATGCCTAACACAAAGGAAGCATATTGTCAGAATTGTGCAATTTGCAACTAGGGATGTAACGGTATGAAAAGTTCTCATCACGATTATAGTGACCAAAATTATCATGGTTATCAGTATTATCACGGTATTATTAAAATGTTCAAAAAGTACCGACACATAAATCACTTCAAGTTTTATACTTAAATCAACAAACAACAAATAAAATTATTTTTGTTTGCATAATCACTAAAACAATAATGCTACCAATGAGGTTCAGATTTTAAATGACAATTTGACTGACAACAGTTTAATAGCATGTTCAAATATCTAATATAAATGTTAAAATGAAATGAAATGTTATCCTTATGAAATGTTTTCTTTTTACTCAGAAATTCTGTGTTCTGTATCTGGTTTTCAAATGAAGTTCAAGTTCAAGTTCAAGTCAGCTTTATTGTCAATTCTTCCACATGTACAGTACATACATACAGAGAATCGAAATTGCATTACTCTCAGACCCTTGGTGCATACAGTTAACATTAAACACGTTCAGATACAGATAAATACAGTTTAAACATATGTACATACAACTATAAAATTATACAAATGAGGATATTGTAGAAAAAAATAAGAATTAGATCGATAAAGTGGCATAAGGCGCATGGCAGATAGAGTGCAAAACCAGTTAAATAAACAACACTGTGTAGATATATTTGTAGTGCAAAAGAGCTTATCAGTCTGAGGACATTGTAGAAAATAAAAACAAGAGAGATAGATAAAGTGCATAAGGCACATGGCAGAATAGATGGAGTGCAAACCAGTTGAATGTACAAAAACTAAAACAAAACTGTGCAGATGTTTTGTTTTGTTATGAGTGTAGTGCAAGAAGAGCTTATCAGTCTGTTAAAGTGACAAGTCGAAGAGACTGTTCGGATAGTTTTTGTCAGACTACCCGAAGAGGTAATTTGCAGTCAATGTTGGATGGGTAGTGATCAGCCAATGCTGCACAAGTGACAGGTGCCGGTTACAGTTGTTGGTCGGTGGGGGGGGGTGTCACAGAGTCAGAGTTCCTAGTGTGTTGCTGTGTTAAATGGGGGTGAAAGAGGGGAGGGGGGGCAAGGACGGGAGGGAGTTCAGCTTCCTGACAGCCTGATGTATGAAGCTGTCCTTCAGTCTGCTGGTCCTCGCCTGGAGACTCCGCAGTCTCCTCCCTGATGGCAGCAGACTGAAGAAGCTGTGTGTCGGGTGGGTGGGATCGCCTGCAATGCGGAGGGCTTTGCGGGTGAGACGGGTGCTGTAGATGTCCTGGAGGGAGGGGAGAGAGACACCAACGATCTTCTCAGCTGCTCTCACTATGCGCTGAAGTGACTTGCGGCAGGATGCGTTGCAAGCGCCATACCACACAGTGATGCAGCTAGTCAGGATGCTCTCGATGGTGCCTCTGTAGAAGGTGCACATGATGGGGGCCGGGGCTCTGGCATGTTTTATGAAGGCATAAAACATTCATTTCATTTATCTTTTAAATTATTGAAAATAAAACTTGTTTTATTTTGGCAAACAAAATTTTACTATTAAAATTAAAACATGGAAGAAATGTTGTGTGATCATTAATTAAAAAATAAGAGTTTTAATAATTTTAATAGTAGCAGTATGTACTGTCTGCTGAACAATATTAATATATTTCTACCGCAGTGTCTTCCAAGTTAAACCAAACTTTTATTTTGACGGGTTTCCGGGAATACCTTTACAGTTCTGTGTATATGATATGACGCTAGTTTTACTGAAATCAAATGGTAAAATGCTCATGAAGTGACTCTCAGAGCAGGTCTGGAGATGTTGTTCATGTGTTTATGTCCTCATTTAGTGAGACGGCAGACGCTGAAATGTCACGCGAGCTTCAGTCTGTGTCAAGTAAGCGAAACCCGCGTGATATAAAGAGTGGACTGCTCCGTACGCTTTCGAATTGCTCTCGCGGATGTCAAACACTGATCAATCAGCACCGCGTCACTTCTAGTCAAACACACCTAGTGCTGCAGGCTTATTGGCACACTGACGGTGATGAGATTAACCCCTTAGGTATCGAAATTTGGTACCGAACGACAAGACGTTTTTCGATACTCGGTGGTATTCAGTCGGTGCCTAAAAAGTATCGAACTCGATACCCAGCCCTACTGACAGTAGGTGGCGCTTATGGAAAATAAATTACAGCTGTTTTCCGTGAACAAAGCAGAGTGATTAAGAACAGTACCTTTAGGTATTCCATGGAGTGAAGATGAAAACAAAATGCCATGACATTCTTCAGAAACAATTCAATTAAATTCTGGGGAAAATAAGTATTTGATACACTGCCGATTTTTCAAGTTTTCCCACTTACAAAGAATGGAGAGATCTGTAATTTTCATCGTAGGTACACCTCAACTGTGAGAGACAGAATATTTAAAAAAAAAATTATATTGTATGATTTTTGAATAATTAATTTCCATTTTATTGCATGAAATAAGTATTTGATACAATAGAAAAATAGAACTTAATATTTGGTACAGGAACATTCGTTTACAATTACAGAGGTCAGACGTTTCCTGTAGTTCTTGACCAGGTTTGCACACACTGCAGCAAAGATTTTGGCCCACTCCTCCATACAGGTCTTCTCCAGATCTTTCAGGTGTTAGGGCTGTCGCTGGGCAACACGGAGTTTCAGCTCCCTCCATAGATTTTCTATTGGGTTCAGGCTAGGCCACTCCATGACCTTGAAATGCTTCTTACGGAGCCACTCCTTAGTTGCCCTTGCTGTGTGTTTGGGGTTATTGTGATGCTGGAAGACCCAGCCACGACCCATCCTCAATGCTCTTACTGAGGGAAGGAGGTTGTTGCCCAAAATCTCGCGATACATGGCCCCATCCATCCTCCCCTCAATACGGTGCAGTCGTCCTGTCCCCTTTGCAGAAAAGCACCCCAAAGCATGATGTTTCCACCCCCATGCTTCATGGTTGGGATGGTGTTCTTGGGATTGTACTCATCCTTCTTCTTCCTCCAAACACGGCGAGTGGAGTTTATACCTAAAAGTTCTATTTTGGTCTCATCTGACCACATGACCTTATACCCCTGCCTCCTCTGGATCATCCAGATGGTCTTTGGCAAACTTCAGACAGGCCTGGACATGTGCTGACTTGAGCAGGGGGACGTTGCGTGCGCTGCAGGATTTTAATCCATGACGGTGTAGTGTGTTACTAATGGTAACCGTTGAGACTGTGATCCCAGCTCTCTTCAGGTCATTGACCAGGCCCTCCCGTGTAGTTCTAGGCTGATCCCTCACCTTTCTCAGGATCACTGATACTCCACAAGATCCGCGAGATCTTGCATGGAGCCCCAGTCCGAGGGAGATTGACAGTCATCTTGAATTTCTTCCATTTTCTAATAATTACGCCAACAGTTGTTGCCTTCTCACCAAGCTGTTTGCTTATTGTCCTGTAGCCCATCCCAGCCTTGTGCAGGTCTGGAATTTTGTCCCTATATAGTGTCCTTAGACAGCTCTTTGGTCTTGCCCATAGTGGAGAGGTTGGAGTCTGATTGATTGAGTGTGTGAACAGGTGTCTTTTATACAGGTACTGAGTTCAAACAAGTGCAATTAATACAGGTAATGAGTGGAGGATAGAAGGGCTTCTTAAAAGGCAAACTAACAGGTCTGTGAGAGCCAGAATTCTTGCTGGTTGGTAGGTGATCAAATACTTATTTCATGCAATAAAATGGAAATTAATTATTCAAAAATCATACAATGTGATTTTCTGGATTTTTTTTTATGTCTCTCACAGTTGAGGTGTACCTACGATGAAAATTACAGATCTCTCCATTCTTTGTAAGTGGGAAAACTTGAAAAATCAGCAGTGTATCAAATACTTATTTGCCCCACTGTACATTCGTATAATTAATTTGTATAATTCTCTCAGGACTCTTTTAAAATTTCCTAGCTTTTCCGCCCTATTTTCACGCAAAACAAAACTACTGTTACTTAAAACTGTGCTTTATGCTGGATAGTTTTTATTTATTGTGAGTTGTTGAAATCACGGTAATCGAATACGGTTTTAATGATCATTAAAATATGAAATGGTAATACTAACTGTGGGGAATTTTCTCATGATTTATCGTCAAACTGGTAATCGTTACATCCCTATTTGCAATCACTGTAACAAATGGTTCTGTAACTGTTCCAGAATAGAATAGTATTAATCACATAAAACTTCTTATACCTGTCATTGTAAGACCATCTCTTTTTATTATACCATCCTTGTATTAGCCAAGAGGTTCTCAACCTTTTGGAACTAAAACCCCCCTAAGCCTCCCCTGCAATGTTTAGCATCTGTCCCAGCCACCGTAAAGCCAAACTTCATACTTTCGTGTTTTACATTTCTTAGGGGTAGGAGCTGACGACGTATCGTCATCACAACTCTGTTTCGTACGTGTGATGAACTTATCCGTAAACTTCCCAAAATCCGTAAACTTCCCAAAATCCGTTCCGCTGCTAATCACTGACAGCTGCATAAAAGGCAGGCTAATAAGCTTCGCCTCTCCCCACCGACAAGAAAATGCAGAGGAAGAGGAACACTTGTTTTTTTTTTTTCAAGGCCAAGCAAGGTTTTTCCAATTTCCCATGTACATTCAACTTGAAAAGTGAAACGTAATAAAACACATGAAGTACCCAAATAATGTCTGGTGTCCGTTTTTTCTTGAAAACAATTTGGTTAACTAAATGTGTATTAACAGTTTAAGATCTCTTAACCTGTGGGAGGACGCCAGCGCAAAGCGTTCGGTTTACATTAGTTCAGAGTTACTGCTAGTTTTAATGTAAAAGAACGCAATTAACTTCATAAACTATACATAATTAAAAAAGGTCTAAGACTCAAGCTTCATATTGATCTCGACTTCGTTTTTCATTTACATAACTCCTGGCATAAATTACGAAATGACTGTCACTGGAAGACGCAAAATAAATCAAAAAGCTCAAGCTTCACTCCACTTTAGTACTTCCCCAGAATTCCATGTCGGGATTATGTCTAGGCTAGCCAGGGACGTCCCAGGACAATGTCCTCAGTAGCCTCCTCCAGCACCAGGAACGAAATCTGCTCCTTGTGGAAATTTCCTATGCGGAGAGTGACTTCCGGGGTGCGATGGCAGTGTTCACTGTACTTCGACTTACAACCCTATCAGTTTGTGAATGATAGAGCGAATATCGCATTTATCAGGTCTCTACTGTCTGGAAGGGCGGAGATGTCCATCCATGACTATACAGTTCGATTCCGTACCCTCGCAGCGAGCAGCAGATGGAACGAAACTGCTCTCTTAGCAGCATACCGATGTGGTCACAACCCGTCCATCAGACAACAAATGTCCATATATGAAGACACTGTGGGTCTATCTCACTGCTTGCCACACCAAGAATTCCTCAACCACCGGGTAGTGGTGTCAGACAGGTGTTCTGTTATGTCTGGACTGAGAGGCATACACAGGAAGAACGATTCAGAGCTTCTTTATTTATACAAACTGAAGGTCATCAAATTAGGAGTTCGAAACAGCAACATAACTTAAGCTCATCAAACTGGAGAGTGACTATCCTTATTTTAATCATTTTCAGAAAGATCCAGCAAGAGGCAGGAAACACAGAGTCACAGAGATCCAGAGAGGTGGGTAGAGGCATGAGAAAAGGTATGTAACCTTGAGATCAGCTGACAAGGGACTGACTGATATAGTGTCAAGGTAAGTGGAATCAGGTGTTTGTAATCAGTAATCAGGTGACTGTGAACGAGTGTAGGTGGCTGGGGAATCTGTGACAGTTGGATTTGCAAATAAAACAATTTAATTAGTTAAATATTGAAGTAATACTGCAGTCATTTATTTAAGTTGAATCCTCTGTTGACCTGTTATGATTAAATGTACAGTACTATACTGTTCTCTTTGTTGAGTATAAAAATAAGTTCGATAAAAATAAATGTTTTGAGATGCAAATAATTATGATTATAATTCATAATGAAGCAGTACTTTGTATAGTTATGAATTTTACCTTTTCAATAATTTATAGGATATTAAGTAAAGATCATGTTCCATGAAGATATTTTGTAAATTTCCTACCGTGAATATATAGCCTATAAACTTTTGATCAATTTTGATTAGTAATATGCATTGCTCAGGACGTCATTTGGACAACTTTAAAGGCAATATTGAATTATTATTTTTTTGCACCCTCAGATTCCAGATATTGTCCTATCCTAACAAACCATGCATCAATGGAAAGCTTATTTATTCTTATTTATATTTATGTATAAATCTCAATTTAAAAAAAAATGACCCTTATGGCTGGTTTTGTGGTTCTTGGTCACATATAGTAAGTAGTTACAAAAGTAAAGATACAACATATACTCATGGATTTGAAATGGTGAAAGAAATTCACAGACTTGATCAGCTTTATTACTTTAGTATATTCCCAATACACTCCAATGCACCAGGTACCAACACCCTTTTTTCCATTAATGCTTCTTTAATGTCCCGTACGAACAACAACAATGTTGCACTTGGAAATGTGGACTGCAGCCCTTTGGGCTGTCAAAACATTATGTATTATTAAACAAATTATTAAAATGATCCTGACCAGCCCTCAAAACTACACCAAAACTTAAAATGTCAAATAAATTCAGAGACGTTAACTACATGAAAAGTAACAAAATGTATTAAAATAATTTCAATTCATACGTCACATATAAATGCGCAGCATAATGCGAGGCCGTCAAACCGCCAAAACATTTAATTGCATTTTACAGTCACATTTGTGCAGTGCAATGAGAATTGAAGCATGCAGAGACAATGGGCAGAGATGTTACAATGGGTTTATTCCTTCTGCGCGCACTGAAACATAAGCAGTACATTCTTCCACCAACTAACAGAACAGTCTATCCTATCTTTCACTGCATGAACAAGAACAAAACGAATGTTATGCCGGTTTATCCAGTTGTTTCCTGCAGCGTTAATGAGAGATCATGTCAGGTAAAATGGAAGCAAAACATTCTGCGGATGATATTTATTGTTGCGTCCACTGACTTTAAACAGCTTCAAGCTTAATGCACTTTTGTGTTCTATACAGGCCATTTCACATTTATTTCCACGCATCACTTACTCCGCCTATATTAACACTTTTCTTCGATTCGCAGTCTTCAAGTCATTGATGGGAAAAAAACTGTTTACTTATAGTAGTATTTGTAACAGTATAGAAAGTCCACAGAGTGACCACAGTTTACTTTGGTGGCTGTGATATTTTATGAATATGGAGGCAGAAGGATGCAAGTTATGTTTCTCTATTTTACAGATGCCGAACACTGCAACTCTTCTGGGGCCAGATTAGCTGGCTAGCCAGGTCAGTTTCAGTTTGCACCAATCCTGGGTTTTAGGTACCGTTAAAGTGGCTTGGCTTTTAGCTGAGTTCATTGCCATAGTAACTTAGGGTGCTTTCACACTTGGTTCGCTTGCCTGGTCCGAACCCGAGTTCGTTTGCTCCCCCCCCCCCCCGCTGGACTGCGTTCATATAATTTTATTTGGGTCCGAACTGCGGTTCATTTGCATCATCAAGCCAACAGCTGTATACCCTGTTGCTTAGTAATGATGGTGCGGGAGAAGGCGGCCAAGATTGCTCTCTGCACTTTTATATATTTATGTTTTTAAACCATTCGTTTTGTGTACAAAGCTTCAGTTCATAAAGCATTTACGTCTGTCTTACGAATGTACTGCAAATGCTCTAAAGAACACTGAGGAAAGTGAGAGAAACACACAGTTTTGTTCTTTTAAGTTCTCCTTAGTTTCTCTTTATATTGAGTTAAAGTTTGTTTTGACCTCAGTTACTCCAGTCTAGCTAGATTGTTTATTAGATTAGATTGACAAATTGATTTACCTTTGTATTTTTTGAGACTTTTTCTTCTTTTTTTTTGGAATCCTGCGTCCTTCTACCTGTCTATCTGGCATATGGTGGCTTCCTCACAGGCCTTCTATTGTTTTTTTTTTAGCAGGGCCATACTTTCAATTAGCCGTTCATCAGGGATCCGATGCCGCATTTGAGTCTTGCGTGGCCTGCGCGCATCTCACGATCACAATCTCGCCAGTCTGACCTTAGTCAGAGGGTGCAAGGTTAACCTTTACCTTTCTGCCAGCCCCACACTGCTTGCTCAGAATAAAAAGTGTAGTTTATTAGTTCACTTCAATACAACTTGCTAAATTGGTGATAGACCGAAATCAAAAGATCACAGATGACCTGCCTACTGCTCCATTTATCAAGGCGCCTTCAGTTTGTCTAGAATGCATGGCATCTATAACATTTTATCTCAGTATTTCAAAGAACACTTACAGCAAAGCAATCATGTGTTTTAAAGAATAAACTTGACTAGTTTATGTGCACAGGTATACTGTACTACAAAGTGTACACATTTGAAAAAAAAAAAAAAATGCATACCTGACAGCAGAGAAACACACAGCAGCTTGTGAGAGATTTGGATGCAGAGCTCCAGAGACTCATCCTCATTGTGTGGGGGGTTTCTTAGCTACAGAATTTCCAAAGTAGTGATTTGCCACTTTGTTTAAATATCCAGACCAGAGCAAAGAAATCATCAAATCAGTTGTAAAAATGTAAAATACATTTTTGGTTGGTCAGGATCTGTGACCCAGGGTCACACCTGCCCGGAGATAGGAAAACATTCTAACCAGATCCTGAGGGAGATGCACCTCTCAGCAACAAAACAGAATTCTTCAAAGATTTCAATCTTTCTCATAATATAAGAGACTGCTGTAAAATTTAGACCATTTTACCAATCACACAGAGACACACAAAACGATACCAAACATGAAAGTTAAGATCATGAATTCTTAAGATCTATTAAATGCAGTATGCAAGTATAATAACTTGAGTTCTTGACACTTCTAAGCCAGCTTTCAGTGACCCAGGCCATACACCCAGCTAGGGAAGGAGGGTGGCTTAAGAATGGGCGAAGAGACAGCTGAACAAATGGTTTTCTTTGAGATCTTCTCAGGTTAGAAAGTTTCTTTTGGTGCATGGCATCTGTTTTATGCGAGTTCCTGTAATTTGGTTTCATGGGGAGATCTTTTCAGTTCTTACAATAGCAAACTGAAAATGATCTCACTTGTCTGAATAAATGATCTCACTTGTCTGGATCTGCCCAAGCTGATATCATCAAGCTTGTTGATAAAATACCCAAACTTGCTTAACGATTTTCTCACTACTATACATCATTGAGCATGACATAGACATTTTGTTTGACAGGTGAATGTGACCCCAATGTCTATCATGTTAATCCAGTTAAACGTGAATTGGTGAAGCAAGAAACCCAACATTTGTTAGAACACAAGTTAGTAATTCCCAGTGCTAATCCTTGGTGTTCACCCTGTCTTCTTGTTTCTAAATCAGATGGAACTCAAAGATTTTGCACGGATTATCTGAAATGTAATGTTTTAACCCCTTAACTGACAAAGATTAGCGACGGCCTCAGATTATTGTTGTTTCATATTCACAGCACATTAAAACATCTGGACAAACTGTGCAGTAGAAAGATTAAAGTCTCTAGCTTCGATATTTGACCACTGTTTTGATAAAACATTGTTGCAGTGACATTAATTTAGTCATTTATATCAGGAGTGCAAAATAATAAATCTGTATATATCATAATTGGAATAGAAATTCACCACGCATTCATATTCAGTCACGTATGTAGCCTCACTGAACAGCGTCAATAAGGGCTTATAGTCCAAAGATGCATATACATGGAGATATATTTACACATGTTTGTTTCAAACTCTCAGAGGAGGCCATCTTTGTGCCATCGTTCATCACGCCATTTGTGTTGTTTGCCAAATTTGTTCTTGTTACTTTGCCTTTGATAGTTCATTGTCTTTGTGTGGTTATATTCGTCGATTCGTTTCTTGTAGAGTTTCATATCAGATTTGTGAGTTACTGTGTTGAGAGTGTATTTGAGTTTGATTGTATCTGTGTCTTAGTATTTCTGATTTGCTATTCCCCGCCACAGCCATATTAACCTGCAGCCCAAGACTGGTTGCCCATGGAAGCTAAGCAGGGCTAAGCCTGGTCAGTACTTGGATAGGACACCTCCTGAGAAAACTAGGTTGCTGTTGAAAGAGGTGTTTCAGGGTGTGCTTACTCTGTGGTCTGTGTGAGTCCTAATATCCCAGTGTAGTGACGGGGACATTATACTGACAAAAAGCTTCTAGTGTCTTTCGGATGAAACATTAAACTGAAGTCCTGACTCTGTGGTCATTAAAAATCCCATGACACTTATTCTAAAAGAGAAGGGGTGTAACCCCGGTGTCCTGGCCAACTTCCCTCCACTGGCCCTTGTCAATCATTGACTCTGATTTTGCGTTACGATTCTGTTACAAGCCATTGTAAATATAGTGTACATATCTTTGGTATATAACTTAATAGCGGGAAGTAGGAGGTTAGACGGCATTTTGTTTTTGTACAACTTATTCTAAAAGAGAAGGGGTGTAACCCCGGTGTCCTGGCCAACTTCCCTCCACTGGCCCTTGTCAATCATTGACTCTGATCTTGCGTTACGATTCTGTTACAAGCCATTGTAAATATAGTGTACATATCTTTGGTATATAACTTAATAGCGGGAAGTAGGAGGTTAGACGGCATTTTGTTTTTGTACATCTTTTCACTTATCCTGAGGGAGTTAGGGAAGTTTTGATTGTATTTTGTTTTCATTTTTCTTTCATTGCAGGGAAAGTAGAGGTTATAAAGATGGATTATTTTGTTTATTATTTTGGCCTCGTCTGTCCCTGAAGATTTGTCCCTCTCTGTAATAAAATTCTAATGATTTGCATCGCTCTGGTAGTGATCTTCATTCTCCCATTTTCACTCCTCACCTTGCTGTTATGATCAATCCCTAGAGGTCGTAACAGTAAACAAGAATGGATTGGACAAAACACCCCCAAACAAGGAGATCTATTGCCAAGACGTGTGTACTGCTGCTGCAAAGAGCCATGAGAACCCCATATATTACTATATATTTGTGTCTGGGCTATCAATTGTTGAAATGTGCATTATGCATCGTTAACAAATAGATATATGTTTTAAGCTCATAGAGAAAAGAAAAATCCCAATAACCACCTTATCAAGTTTCATAGTTTAAAGTCATTTCATAATTGGCATTGACATAACCCTTTATGCTCTTATTTGTATAAGTGAAAATCCATTAGGAGCGATAAATAAATGACAGATGCTTGCCTCTGACACTCAATGCAGCTGAAATCCTGCAGCTCAAATAGTAGAGCATGGCGCTAGCAATGCCAAGATCATGGGTTCGATTCCCAGGGAAAGCAAGAGCTGATAAAATGTAGAAACTGTAACTTGAATGCAATGTAAGTCGCTTTGGATAAAAGCGTCTGCTAAATGCATAAATAATCAACCACAAAAATTTAGCATGGCTAATGAAAACATCACCCTTGGGAATAAATGAACACTTCATTTAGGTTACACAGCTAAATATGCTTATTTCACTTTAAACCGCTCTCATATCCGTAGCTTAGTCAGCGTATCCTCAGTTACATCTGTGACAGGATGAGTTTTATTACTTTAGTATAAAGCAGAGATGTGACTCCATTTATTTTTTTATTTTATTATTGTCATATAAATTGGTGTTTGTTTGATTTTGAAACAACAGCTAGCGCATTAGTGTATCGGTTGTACTTTCCTCTCCATCTTTTCTATTTAGCCCCGTCACTTTGGAGGATGAGATGCAGCAATTGCGAGACCTGGTGGCCCACCTAGTCTGATAACGAATGCCTGTTCTAGCAAGTTCTAGTGTCGTGCCTTCCAAGCTTAATGATAGGAGGGCAGGGTTAGACATGGTCCCAAGATCTTCCTCCAATGGTAATGTAGTGACGGAAAGGTTGGTTTATGTGCTTAGGGAGAGGAAATGTCCTGTTTTTGGAAGCCGCACCGAAATTCCTTATACTGGTCTTTACTTCCTCCAACCAATCAGTCAGTGTATTCGCAACTTCTCCTTTATTGATGCACGTTTTTTTTTGTATGATCCTTTTGAAGGGGAAACCAGACAGGAAATAAAATTTAGGCCCAGGGAGGATCCTGAGTGTTATTTAAATATTCCTGGGGCTGTTTGGCGTAGTCTTTTTCTGACGTGACTGTTAGTGTGGGTGGGGTTTTAGTTCCCTGTACGTTAGACACTGGTCCAATGGTGTCGACTGTGATTTTGAAGGCTTTGTTGATGAACGTTGAGCCTTGAGGTCTGGAAAAATGTCACTTCTCATTGGTTGTAGCTTAAGGCTGCCAATGGCCTAGACTTTCTGTACATAGGCTATTTAGAGCTGGATGTTGAAGTCTTTGGTAAAGTGATATCTAAACGCAGTGTGCTCATAGTTAAAGACCCCCCAGGTCCTACTAGCCTGGTCTCTGATGTTCTAGGCATGAGAGTATTCGAGAATGTTATAACGATCTATTAGATAATATGGGTCGTCATTTTTCGAAGCAGCTTTAGTGCAACATGCCCTACTTCTTGGCGTCAAGCCTTATGGAACTGTCATTAAGTTCGGGTAAATTTCCTTTTAGATTCTTCAGCCGAGTTCGGGTTGATGGAGAAAGGTGTTCGTGTACCAGGCGGCACCATGAAGTTTATTCTTGCTATCGTTAAGGTAGCTTGTGGACCGATTTGTTTTAGTTGCCAATGTGGGGTGGTGTAAATTCTTAGGAAATTTTAACAATGTTTTCACCCCCTTTTAGTTGTTTATATGTCTGTGGTGTTAATATGCTTTAAGACAAACCATGTGCAAATTCATAAATCAACACCATTGCTGAGTATTTTCTCTTTAAAACTGCAATGATCTAAAGACAGTTTCAAGAATGCGGTTTGAGATCATGATACCATTGTGCAGCGTTTACCTCGGTAAGTTGACCGAGTGGATCTATGACCTGGCATGAGCGAGTGGAGGCAGGACTAATTTGCATATTCTTTGATTGCGTATATTAAATGAGGCAAAGATGTAGAGCTACATTCAAGCTATTTTAAAGCATGATGTTTTTTGTTTTGTATTTTTCACAGGAAAAAAAGCTTTTAAATATGTAATTTTGGTGATCGAAGATGATCAAATAGGTAATGGGTACTTTAAGAGTAGTCATGCATGCAGGGTTTGTTTTTTTTAATCTGATTTCTGATGTTCTTTTTCTCTAGATCAAGAAGGAACACAGAAGCTAGAAACAATTCTCGCCTTTGCCACTGGAGCCAATACTGTTCCACCAATTGGCTTCTCTCCACAACCTTCCATTGAATTTCTTCACCAAGAGCATGATGCAGCAAGCACCTCTAAACTGCCCATTGCAAACACCTGCATCAATTGTTTAAAATTACCACTGCACACTACCTACAGAGACTTTCAGGGAAACATGGACTTTGCATTGGGCAATGCCCATGGTTTTGGCATAAAATAACTAATGGACAGACCTCCATATCAGTATTATGTTTAAAGATCAAGTTCACACACAGATAAATAAATGTCAGCATTTAAATGATTTCAAAACAGTTCTTGACCCATGTTTCGGGGATGGATATTGCACTTTGTTGAAAAATTAACTTTTGTTGGATCTTTGTTAAAATAGTAAAATGGTAACATCTTACTGAGTACACTTAAGATTTTCAGAGAGCTCAGTGAAGGCAAAAAAACTCAAATGTTACCAGTAATCTTGACAGCGAACAATTTACGGACGACATTGTTACACTGTGTTGTTCACCGTGTCTCTTGATCAACTTTAGATGTTGTACATTTGGTCTCTTTTTGCTTTGTATTTCAGTAATTTTGTTTTGGAGCTTGACATTTTTGACTGCTTACGTTGTGACCATTTTGCATGGACAATTCATGAACCAACAAACACACTTTTAAGTTTTATGTCTGCTATGAAACAAATCGACTTACAGAAAATTATACTGTTATGTCATTACCTATTGGTAAGATGCACTGGGCATTGTTTTCTGTAATCGATCTGCACACTGGCATTATATTGACAGTAATGCAGATTTTAACTATTTATTTTTATTTATTTTGTTTTTATAAGAGCCTTTATCAATCTAATAATTCTCAAACTTCTCCAATAAGCTAATCTTTATTACAAATGTATCTTTGCTGTAACAAAGATTCTAAGGCTAATAAAATGTACAAGTGGTTTAGACCCTTCTAAATTGTAAAGTAAACAAGTCTTAAGTTTATGTTTTAATCAAGATTTAAACTTGTCTTATACTGCTTAAAAGGTGTTTTTAATGTGGGTCAATGTATGTGCAATGCATGTTTCCTGCAGATTCTACCGATGTAGTATTAATGTTCATGTTGTTAGTCATCCTGTTCAACAAAGAACATCAAATGTTAAAATAAATAGTAGTTCAGTCAATTTGTTTTCTCCATAGCCAAACTCTTTAATAAAATGGTTTCACAGTTTCGTTACTTATCAGTTTGTTCTTTTTTTTCTTTTCTTTTTTTTAACACGAGTGTAAAATGTAAACATAGCTTTAAGCTCACAGAATCACATTGATAAAGGTCTTATACAGAAAAAAACTGAAACTATAAACGTAAAGCTATGACAATAAGTGAAGTGACATACTGCTAACCCATACTCGGAATTCGTGCTCTGCATTTAACCCATCCAAAGTGCACACTCACAGCAGTGAACACACACACACCGTGAACACACACCCGGAGCAGTGGGCAGCCATTTATGCTGCGGCGCCCGGGGAGCAGTTGGGGGTTCGGTGCCTTGCTCAAGGGCACCTCAGTCGTGGTATTGAGGGTGGAGAGAGCGCTGGACATTCACTCCCCCACCTACAATCCCTGCCGGCCCGAGACTCGAACCCGCAACCTTTGGATTACGAGTCCGACTCTCTAACCATTAGGCCACGACTTTACAAGTGTTGTAAAGCTGTCACAAAGCATGGCAATGGCAATGTGTTAATTTTTCTGTGAATTACACAACTAATTTGTCAAATCATAAATATCTGTAGAGAGGGGTTATTTGGTTCCCTTTTTTGTATATGTAAATTATTTTAGGAATGCCTTACTTCCAGAAATTCCACAAGGTTGCAAAACAAATCTATACCATGATTTCCATCATCTTCAAATGGATCAAATGTCTGCTGAAGTGTTTGCATTGTTGTGTCACTGATGGTAATGTTAATTGATATTATTTAAATATTATTAGAGTGATATGTTGTCATCAATACCAAAACCACTGCCTGGGTCATAAATACCATTCATACTTGGGTTATGCATTCCTGCATTGTTGACTAGGGGTTGTGTTGACAGACCATGGTTGTTCCACTGGTTCTGAAATTCAGTGGGACTTCTTTGGATTTGTGGCAAATATATATATATAGAAAACTAAATAAATGTAGCTCATTAAGTGAATCTAACACACCATGCTCCTCCATAAACTGAAATGACACCACTTGATTTAGCTCTGCCCATAACCTCTCAATTATTTGATTATGCACTGACCTGCCAGTAATAACACTATGTCTATTTAATCCTCTCCTGTAAAGCATGAAACGGGCAACGCTAGTGTTTTCAAGTTCATGATCACTCCTCACTCTAGACGGCATTCCGAAGTTCTGAACACCAGCAATGAATAGAGACAAAACACTAGAGGCTCTGTTGTTGTCTAGACAAGCAAGGTAGATGATGGTCCGACTGAAACCATCCACACAGCCATGGAATACCATCCTCCATCCAACAAGTTTGTGGTTTCCGTCTATGTGCCTAAGAGAAATTGAAACCAGAGTAAATTATGTGTGGTAAAAGTATAATAACGTCAAGGTTAGGCTGCACATCAATAATTTAAACATTAAATGGTTTTTGGTACTTGGTCCATTTTGTTGTAGACTTCAAATTTGGAAGGTAGCACACAGTTGTATTCAAGTGTTTTTACCTCCCAATTTGAGAAAAACTGCTTTAAAGGTGCAGTATGTGATTTCTTAGAAATGACGTTAATATTTCAAAATCACCAAAACAAACACTCCCCAACCCAAAAGGATCCCACCCATATCTTCATAGCTCCACCCCCAAGTTCACGAACACAATGGGTGCGTTTGACTTCAAACGGCTGCACAGAATGATCAATGTATAACATCAAAGTACCGCGAGAGCGATAAGAGAGCAGACGAATCCTGTGCATTCGAATCGCTCTCGCGGTACTTTGGTGTGTAAACTGATTATTCTGCACAGTGCTGCTTCAAATTGAACAAACCTTATGCAACACATGCACCTCCCCCATCATGAGTGTATACGTCCCCTACTGCTGACTGGCTACAAGTGTGTTTTGGTGCTTGGTTCAATCCACTTTTAACAACGTTTTTCAGAAATTGCGTACTAATTCTTCCATCATGTACAAGTGGATTGTTAGAAACTGACTCTTGACTTTGTGCTACTTCATTTATACTAAGGTTCATCTTTATGGAATTTACTCACCATAATTGATTTGGAGTTGCAACTCTGTAAATTCGTCGACAAATTGTAAGCCGCCTTCTGAACGATCATCCAATAGGATCGATTTCTTGTAGACTCTGTCTGACACGCCACCTTTGAATGCGTAACCTACGTGACCTCAAGCTCCCATGCACATATCGTTCGCCTACGTTTGTTGTGGACTGAAGAATTTCACCAACAACTTTGTTTAGGTTGTCATTTGATAGTGTTGAATACATCAATGGCAGAACACCCAGCTGCTGTCTGTGCCTGTACAGAGTCCGAGAGCTTGCTTTGCCAATTCATTCCCAGTGATACTAAATGAGAAATTTGCTCTCCTGAAATGCTGTATCGAAGTCTGCCCTGATGGCCAGTAATGACAGGTGGAGGAAACAGACATTGTTCTCAGGCCTGACTCCTTGTCTGGATTCATAAGCAGTCCGCACTAAATTAAGACATCCATATAAGGACTCCAATGTAGTTACTGCTGCTCTAGTTCTTAAATCCTCAACAAATGTTGAGACTGATACAAATCCACATAGGGTTTGAATGTGATCACAAAGTTCTCTATGCATCCTATCACCTAAAAATAATTATTTTATTTAATGCACAATATTTACAAATAATACTATTGTTTAATACATCAGTACATGTTGGAATTAACATTAGACAAGCGTAAGTGATAAAAAATGTTTACCGTCAGCTTTTGTTAACTACTGCAGGTAACTGTTTCACTATTCAACATTCAAGTTTACAGAATACATTTCTATAACGTGTTACTCACTGCATTTATCTGCTAACAAGATAGCTAGACAACTAATGAGAACTCATATTTAATTATAGCCTACATAACGCTTGCAATAAAATGGAAGTAAAACCTTGGCCTTTTTCACTAAACAAGAATCAAAACGCTAGGCGCATATGTCAACAATGACGAAAACACAATACTGCATCATACTTTAAGAGTTAACGTAAAAAAAACTAAGAATCAAATGGAAAAAAACAAGAACTTGTTCTTACCTGAATGGAAATGTGCGCTGTATATTCTAGAGCTGCTAGTGTCTATTCTGCTTCTTGCTTCACTGCTGCTTTCTCGGACATCTAACCCTTTAATTTCCGATTATTTATAAATTAAATGAATGTTAGTTCCAGCCCAGAGGGATCATCCAACCACCGAGCAACAAGGATCTAATTTTAATTTTGACATTTTAAACAGCAGAATTAAATCAATTAATCGCAATCCCACTGTGCATCAAGCACCTGCCGCCATTGTTTTGACTGCACTCAAATGCTAACCAGAAACATCTGAGGAACAAAGATGTCATTTCCTTATACCGCCGGAAATTCCTTATCCGTTGAAATGGTCTATATTTAAAATCAATCATCTGTTTCAATGAACCAATATCCAAGCATGTTGGCTAATAGTAATAGACTTGCACAAAAGACAAAGTGACCTTTACGGCCCACAAAACAGGAACACAGAGCGGAATCACCATGTCATACTTAGACTTGTTTCTTATAAAGCTACTGGGCCTCCACTAGAACGCACCTCAATGATTGAGCAGGTGTAGCAGGTGTGATCAATGACAAGATGCCACTCGACGCCAGTGGGCATGTCTTCCCATTTGAAATATACGCAAAGATTAAAATGGAAAAGGATTCTAATGAATCAACAAATCATAATAAAACTCATTCTGTCACATTATACCCCCTAGTTTTTAATTAGTCGACCCGGCAACATCAACCCTCTGGGGTCTGAGGTGATTTTGGGGCCCTTGAGATGTTTTGACATTTGTGCTTATTTCAGCTACTTATAACATACATGTATTATTTTTTTTCTATTCAGCACAAACTGTCCTTCAATAATATGTGACCAAGATGTATGTACGTGTTTGCATTTTTTAGAAAAAAAAAAATATTATGTGTGGTTAGTAAGTTTTGGGGGGGGGGGGGGGGGGGGGGGGGGGGTAGCTGAAATAAGGCCATAAAACCCACACTAAATAGTCCTGAATAAAACTTTTGAGTAATCAGTCTTGTAGGCTAGAATATTTACTTCACAATTATGTGAAAATCATTCTGCTTAATCATTCACAGAAAACAATATATTGATTTAAATTTTTAAAGACATGTTTTGTGATCGAAAGCCAATATGCGAGGGAGTGGTAGTGGTGGAAATTTTGATTCTTTCCAGAGACTCGTTCATTTTTCGTTCGTTCACCAAAATGATTCGTTCAGATTCGTTCACTAATTCGTTCAGTGACCATTTTTCCATATCACACAAATACGTCAGCATGTGCGGCAAAATGTGTTGTTCAACTAACGTATTTACTTGTTACAAAATAAAAACCGATTTGGCTTCATTAAAAAGTGTGCCCTTCTCATTAAATGAATAAAATAAGTCTAAATAAGTGATCAAAGTCATTACTCTTTTTATCTTTTAAATTACACTCTTTTCGGATGACCAATGCACAAGTGTTTTTTTATTTGTTTGCATACTAGGCTAGTTAACATTTAATTGTTTAGGCAGATATTTACACGTTCAAATCTGAGATTATGTTAAACGAGGAGTTATTCTGTATGTAAAATATGAATATAAACAAGCGTGCACAGTACGGATACCTGTGCTTTGCATCCGCTTTCTGCTGATTGATGAACTAGATTGACAGAATGGCCGACCTACCCGGTCAACGAACTGGGTATAGCTACCAGTTCGTTCAATTCGTTCACGAACGGGAGATCTCTCTCTCGTTCAGACTCAAAACAGAGCCATCTCGGTCAATGATGCTATTATATTCGTTCGTTCGATCCAACCAATTACATGCCCCTTCTAAACCCGAGCTGAAATGCTATTTGCTGACGTGAGTCACGTGACGCAAATGAGATGGGATGACGTGACGCAAATAATCAATACTGCCATATTTTTTTATGTTTCACAGTTTTTAAACAAACAAAAGTGCATGACATGACTAACATAATGAAATATTTTTTTATTTAAAAGTATGTAACTGTTCAAACATAAAACAACAATAATATAAATAAATAAAACAAAATGATAAATAAAAAAAAATAATAATAAAATAAAACAATAATATAAAAAAATAAAACAAAGAACCAGCTGTTCGAACGACGAACGTAATAATGAGACGAGATGTATGTATGTAACAGTTCATTTGACTCTTTCAAACTCAAAGCAACTCAATGAAGGGCGTTAGGGGTGTGCGATATGACGATTTTTGATCGTGGACGATAAAAATGTCTCCACGATCTGCTTTTGAAGAAATATCGTAGTATCGCGCTACCGCGCACATTGTCAAATACAGTTCTGGCGCCGCCGTCTCTATGTACTGTACAACACGACATACAGCAGTAGAGTTACTCAGACAGGACACTGCACTTATTCGCGATCGCAAAAGTACATTATTTGCATACAAGCCTTGCTGGTTAAATGTTTAATTCGCGCGCTGGTCTGACGTGCGCTTGTTCTGAGCGCGTACACCTGAAGCACGCGCACTAAAACGCCTGTCTAACAGCGCCTGATTACTCAACTAAGTTATATTTTGCGCTAATACTGTCAAAACACACAAGGTTTACATACAGACTGAGTTGGTTATCTCTAAAATGAAAGTAAATAGTTAAGAGAGAAACGGATGCGTGCCTGTACTGTATATTAGATGCGTGCAGCTCTTAAAGGGACAGGACACTAAACATGCTGTCGACTGTCATTAAAGGGATAGTTCACCCTAAAATTGAATTTCTGTCATTATTTACTCAGTGGAAAACCAAACAGTTGCTGGTCTACATTGACTTTGATAGTAGGAAAGAAAAATCCTATGGAAGTCACTGAGGACCAGCAACTGTTTGGTTTTCCACCTTCTTCAAAATGGCATTTATAAATGTTCAGCAGAAGAAAGAAACTCATTCCGGTTTAAAACAACTTTTGAGTAAATGATGATATAAAAATACAACATTATGACAGAATTGACAGACAGATGACAGAATATTAATTTGTGGGGGAACTATTCATTTAACGTTAACAAAACAACAAAACACAGAGAAAAATCACTCACTATTCTTGACTGAAAAACTTTAATACAGTTGCTTTAGGAATCAGTCTATCTAGTGTTTTATTTTTATATTTGTTCATTCAATTTCATTGAATGCTCTGCTAAATACACCTATTGTACCTGGAAATAAAGCACTGTTTGTTTTATTTGTATATTATGTGTATTTGTAATGTGTATCTTTGTTCTTATTTTTTAATAAGAAAAATAAAATAATGACAAAGATTTTTTATCTTCACCCACTTTGGCCTAAATATCTGCCATGCATCTTTGTCTTTCTAGTTTGGCTGTAATGCTCAGACAACTTGTAAAACCAAAATAGTAAAACTAACAAAGAATCGGGATAAAAATCGTGAATCGTGATATTTCTATAAAAAATCGTGATATGATATTTTTCCCATATCGCCCACCCCTAAAGGGCGTATTCGTTTACTAGATTCAACAAATCACATGCTCCGTCCTCGTATCATACTCGAAGGCTATTGGCTCGAGGTTTAGTCATTCTTTGACAGATGAAACGGTCCAGAGCTACGCATGCGCGCAATAGCGGCGCGCTGCGGTGGAGGGAGGAATTTCAGTGAACGAGAAATATGAGTCAATGGATTACGTGAACGAGAATGATTCGTTCACCTAAAAGATTCGTTCAAAAAGAACGATTCGTTCACGAACGTAACATCACTAGGGAGTGGCAATATCCTTGAATATTAAGTGATTTTCACCTGAGAGACAATGGGCCCTCCCCTAATGGCCCATGAGTGTGACTGTAACTTTGAGGCAGGTAAGACACAATGTGAGGAGATTGAAATTTTTTTTTTTTTTTTTTATTATTTGTATTTTATTTACAACACAGTATAATCAAAACATACATAATGAAGGTCAAAGACACATTATTGTGCACATCGATCTAACCACAGAGATGTGAACAGACTTTGACTCATTCCTGCAACAGATTCTGTTCAACAAGTGAAACAAGTAAATCATACCTGATATTTATGTGTTATTTAATTGTTTCTGCTTATTTCCATGGATTCAAGAAGAAGAAAGAAACAATCAGTAGTCAAGGATCTTGCTTTACCATAGAATATCAGTGTAGTTGAACATCTGATGTTGGTGCAGCACCCTCAGAGAAAAACAGAAAGTCAGCAGGATTCATCTGTGGTTCAGGCACCTGATTCAATAAAATACAGACCACGAAAAAAAAAAAAAAACATTTGTGAGCATGTTAATATCAGGAGCATCTTATATATATATATATAGGTTTTATAGACTCACGCATGCTTTGTACTATCGTACACAAAAAAATAAATTTTATATCCGAGAAACTAATTATTACTGTTTAGTACGTTATTAAAATCTATTTTTGAACAGAGTAGGCTATTACTTTTTTGTACTAACCAGCGTGACGGCAACACGCTAAGTTTCTTTTTTAGAAACGGTTTCTATTTCTGCGACATCGCAGCTGGAACAACAACATACAAACTATGACAATTATAATCTGATTATGTGCTCAATGTGAACCAACAAGTGTTTTCCATGACAAAGATGGTATCAGTCACTCAGTATCAGAGGTGGGTAGAGTACTCAAAAACTGTACTCAAGTAAAAGTAAAAGTACTTCTAGAAATATTTACTCAATTAAAAGTAAAAGTAATAGTCTGAATAGTTACTTGAGTAAGAGTAAAAAGTATTGGATAAAAAAACTACTCAAGTAGTTAGTTACTAGTTACTTTGGATCATATAGGTACTGAATATGGTCTATTTTTATTTAGATATATAGATTACTATATTATTATTTATGTAATGTGTATGTGTATGTGTATACACACACACACACACTGCCGTTAAATATATATATATATATATATATATATATATATATATATATATATATATATATATATATATATATATTTATTTTTATTTGTTTATGTAATTTATTTCAGTGATGCAAATCAGAATTTTCATCAGCCTTTACCCCAGTCTACAGAGTCATATAATCCTTCAGAAATCATGTTGATTTATTATCAGTGCTGCTCTTTTTAGCTTTCTATTCATCAAGGAATACTGAACAAAATGTCACAGCTTCCAAAAAATATTAAGCAGCAAAACTGTTTCCAACACTGGTAATAAATCGATATATTATAATGATTTCTGAAGGATCATATGACTCCGAAACTGGAGTAACAGCTGATGAAAATTCTGATTTGCATCACTGAATTAAATTATAAAGTAAATTAATTATGTATTATCCTATAACCTCTGACACTGAAACCTCTGAAAACGCCTCACATGACTGCTCAGAACATAACGAAACAAATGCATATTGACGGATCTTCTGTTCTGCAAAATGTAAACAAATGTAGCCTATATTTTTGCAAGCGTAAATATTGTAAAAATAGAAATATTAATTGTGTCTAGAACAGCTCGCGCGCCGCTGCACAGAGCTAACGCGGGTTTCGCGGGTGTTCATTTCATACTCTGTGACAGCTTATTTAATGTATAAATTACACATTGTATTTAATGTAAGGTACATGTACAACAAACTGGTAATGTCATAGTGGTATCGTGGCCTATACCTGTGGAACAGTAGACATCACACGCGGTGTTCATCTAATCAAGATCTTCATATAGCTCTAGCAAACAAGCCTTTGCAGATTTGCTTTCAATTGACTGTAGATCCAAAGCCACGTCTTCATCGCTCTTGATTTTTCTTAAACTCTCTGTTATTTGAGAGAGAACCGCTTCAGAGACTCAGCGCGTGCGGCAGGGAACTGAACGAATCATTCAAACTGATTCGCGAACCGATTCACTGGTTTGCCAACTGGTTTGATAAAGCCTTTAAACAGAATCGACTCAAAAGAATGAATCATTCGCGAATGGGCATCGTTCACTGCCCAGAGAAAAGTAGACGGCGCGTTTGGAATAAACTGAAGCATTTTTAACTTGTATTGCATTAAGATAAAGTAACGAGAGGAGAGTCGCCCACAGTAACAAAGTAAAAGTACCGTTTTTTCAATAAAAATATACTTGAGTAAGAGTAAAAGTACCCATTTTAAAATATACTCTAAAAGTATTAGTTACCCAAAAAATGTACTCAAGTAAATGTAACGAAGTAAATGTAACTCGTTACTACCCACCTCTGCTCAGTATGTAGTTTTAAAAATGTTAAAGAGGTTTAAATTCATAAATTTCCAGAACATTTTCATTCACTGTTCCTGGCTGGTGGAAAGATCTTCCCACCCCAATCTGGAATGCTGAATCTCTGACAATTTTCAAGTGACAGCTGAAAACTCATCTTTCTTCAACATTTCACTGCAACATTAAAAACAAAACAAAAAACCTTTGCTTTCTCTTTCCTTATTCCCCCTGTGTAGTACTTGCACTCATCTGAACAATGTCTGAAACTTTGTATTATGAGCACTTCCTGTGTTTATTTGCCCCTTTATGAAGAAATGATTGTTGTATTCCTCAATTGAAAGTTGCTTTGAATAAAAGAATCTGCTAAATGAATAAATGTAAAATGTAAATGTAATGTCTTTCATGAGAGAGAACCCAAACAAGCTACAGAACCCCTATAGAGACATACCCCCAGGTGTGTGACATACCCCCTGCTTGCATATTTTAATCATATTTGGTAGTTCTCTTTAATGTATTTACCCCGATTTGATCCATGGGAAATGTATCTAGCATTATATATATATTATTTTGTCATCATTATTTCATTATAAGGACCTAAAAATGGCTCTT
Organism: Barbus barbus; assembly: GCF_936440315.1. Lineage (NCBI taxonomy): Eukaryota > Metazoa > Chordata > Actinopteri > Cypriniformes > Cyprinidae > Barbus > Barbus barbus. The sequence continues at coordinate 4,493,024 of NC_136717.1, forward strand.
ATCAACTTTGTCAAAATAATGTGATATAATGTAAGTCAGTTAAAATTTTGGGTGGTTTTTGGGTGGGATTTTGTGAGCTTTTGAGCTGGAAATCGTCCATCCAATCTGCCAACACTGGCTGCCACGCCCAGTGCCCCCCGCCGGTGCTATTTTTTCGGGAAGTGCATGAGGAGCTCACAAGATTGTGAAAGAGGCAACTTTTACTGCCTGAAACAAATCTTGTAGCTTCTCCGCCCTCACCATCCTCGAAGGTGGGGCCACTTTGGGGTACACGGGTATCTCCTCGGTGGAGAGGTCTGTGGCCATTCAACTGTGTCCAACAGCCGCTACCACTCTGCGGGGTGACCCGTGTCTCCCCTCACAGGTCTGTAAGTATTCTTCAGGTCTAACTGGCTTAGACATGGCTGTGCTTATAGAGCTTGTGGGAAGGCGGCTTCTACCCTCCAGGCCCCTGCGAAACCTAGCGGCAAGTGCAAGAGGCCCAGGGATGGAAGAGACTACTCACTGGGAGATGGTGATTGCACCACTCCGTCCCCCGGAGTAGGGTCAGGTGGAGAATCTTTTGTTTCATTTTGTTTTTGTTCCTGCTGGCCCAGAAGTCAGCTGTACCCAAAACTCCAATAAAAGGTTTACTCAGTCTTTGGTCACAGAAGGAGTTGTGAGCTGTGCATCACGGGATCGCTTACCTCCTCTCTTGCCAGCGGGCAGCAGTGGGTTGCTCAAGAGCACCCCTCCTGCCCATTCGTGGAACCAGATAAGGGCTGTAACCCTTGAGTCCCTGCTTCATGTCACATGCCGGGATGTCAAAAGCACCAAGCCGGGTTCCTGCGTTTCCTCCCGCACGAGGAGGAATCAGGTGATTGTTACATTTCACACCCAGACCCCGCCCCTGCTGTCACAGGCCCCGGGCCGGGTCCCTGTGACCTACCACGCTGCCCCACTGCGGGTACATCGGTGCCCCCCCTGCAGACCATCAGACTCGGCTATGTGATTCAGTTCACCCGGCATCCCCCCAAGTTCAGGGACATTGATGCCCCTGTCTTGTGTGCGGAAATCGCAGTCCTACTGGCGAAGGATGCGACAGAACCGGTACATCCAGCCAATATGAGGTCAGGGCTTTATAGCCCTTACTTCATTGTGCCCAAGATCTGCAAGTTTTGAACTGTGTGCTGCACAAGCAGGTATCCAGGTGTGCTGAGGTATTCACGGATGCCTCAGCCACTGGCTGGGGTGCCACGTACAACAGGCACGCAATGTCAGGAGTATGGAAAAATCCCCAGCTGCATTGGCATATCATTTGCCTCAAGTTGCTGGCCGCACGCCTTGCCCTGAGCCACCTCAGAGGGTGCCTTTGGGGCAGGGACAGTCTGGTCCGCACGGACAACACTGTAACCGTTGCGTATATCAACCGGCAAGGTGGATCGCTCAGCATGGATGCACTGGCACACATCTGGCCCCGGGGCCTGCGCAAATATGCATTTCCCCCAGTGAGCCTACTAGTACAGACACTGTGCAAGATCAGGGAGGACGAGGAGCCGGCTGTTAGTGGCTCCATATTGGCCCAACAGGACCTGGTTCCCGGAACTCATGCTCCTCGCGACAGCCCCTCCTTGGCCGGTTCCTCTGAGGAAGGATCTGCTTTCTTAGAGACGGGGCACCTTCTGGCACCCATGTCCAGACCTGTGGAAACTCCATGTATAGTCCCTGGATGGGACGTCGAGGTTCCAAGTGACCTACCCCAAGACGTATCACTTACTATCGCTTCAGCATGAGCACCGTCCACTAAACAGGCCTATGCTCTGAAGTGGAACCTGTTCGTCAAATGGTGTTCCTCTCACCATTAGGACCCCCGGACCTCCCTACACTCTTGGGATTTGGCATTGGTGTTAAGAGCCCTTCAAACTGACCCCTTCGAGCCTCAGCAGGCAATAGAGATGAAATTTGTTTCTATGAAAACCCTACTCCTGACTGCATTGGCCTCGATCAAGAGGGTGGGGGCCCTGCAGGCATTTTCGGTTGACGAATAGTGCCTCGAGTTCGGGGCTGACTTCAGTGTAACAATGAGACCCCGGCCGGGCTACGTGCCCAAGGTTACTAACACTCCCTTCAGAGAACAGGTGGTGAACCTGCAAGAGCTGAGAAGGCAGACCCAGCCCTAGATTTGCTCTGTCCTGTACGCCCACTGTGAGAGTGCATGGATAGAACTCAGAGCTTTAGGACCTCAGAACAGCTCTTTGTCTGTTACAGAGGACAGCAGAAGGGGAAGGCTGTCTCCAAGCAGAGGATGGCTCACTGGATAGTGGATGCCATCACCTTGGCCTATGAAGCACAAGGTGTCGCATCATCCTGGGTGCTGGCTGGCTCATCGTGGTGCCTCGCTAGCAGACATCTGTAGAGCTGCAGGCTGGGGGACTAGGTTCTATAGCCTGCATGTCAAACTGGTCTCCTCCTGTGTTCTCACCTCAAATGGGCAGTGGCACTGAGAGGCCTGGTTCAGAGTTGGCTGGCGGTGTCCTTAACACCTAAAATCTCCAGCGGTTCCCTGACCAGGCAAACCCTGTAGAGTGCTCCAGCACTCCGGTGGCTAGACATGGCGGAGCGTCCGGGACAGGGCTTCAGCCAATGAATTCTTGAAATCTGGTGTGAGACTACTGCTCATATGAGTGACCTTGTTGGGATTCCGTATGTTATTTCCATGATACACTTACTAGGTACTAGGCCGTGTTTCCTTGGCAGACCACATTCTGCCGTGTCTAAATGATGCTGCTTGAGCCATCTCAGAGACTTTCATGTGCAATAGGGCCCTACGGAGGTACCTCACATGAGTAAATGTCTCTTTCTGGGAGGAGGTGTAAGGGCACCCTTTCCCAGTGTTATCCATGTCCATTGGCTCATTTAATTACACTAGAAGTGGATTGGTCTCTTCAGCGAGATCCCAATTCGTCGGTCACCGATGTGACGTCTTGTACGTCGGGTTACATGTTACCGAGATTTTTTTCTTCTTCAATAATTCAGTTGGAAATGAGAATTATATTACCATGTTTGGGTTTGATTAATTGTCTCAATAATCAGTAAAAACATTTTTAAAGCACACTCAAAAATAAAACCTATGAAAACATGTTTTATGTAGTGGAATAATTTATTCTTCAAGGTAATGAATTATATATGATTATAATAAATAATAACATTTAATAACTAGGATGCAGTGCACATTTCTTACAGCATACACACATAAACGTTTTTTTTAACATACTATTCAGATGACACAGGAGGCACATTTGGTTGGGAGGGACTTTAGCCAGTTAGGCTGGTTAAATAAACCAGTATTTCCTTCAAAGCTGATTGCTCAGACAGACACTCCAGCACCAGGGCTTCAGTGAGGTGGACAATTTGATTTCACCATGGATTGCAGGTGAGTTTAAATTCTTCTGAAATTCTACCACTGTGCGCTCACGTCTTTTGCAACATCTCATACATAATGATGCATTTTAAAACAGTGTGTCAAGTTCAAAGGAGTTACATTTTAAAAACCGCTGTGCTCTTTTCCATTCCACCGTGCTGCGTCTCACATTTTTTAAGGCAAAAAACTTCCCCTTAAGCCCAATGTACACTTAATTATTAATGCGCTTGTTGCTGTTGTTATCTACCAGTGGACACAAAAATTCAATAAAGTAAAAATAGCACAAGTCTGGGATTTTAAATTAAAATATCCGTGGTTTGATTAGAAAGACAAGAGGCTATTATATGTATGAAATAATACAAAACACTCACATAACATCAACATGCAATATATGAACATGTACATTTATATTCCATTCATGAGATTTAATCAAAATAAAATATCAGCTAATCCGATATCATTTATTATTAATTTACAGCTTTCTATTAAACATCAACTCAGCGGTGTTAAGTTAAAACAATGGCTAAATGGTAAATCACAATGATATACATAGCCTACGGCATACTATTTGAAAGCATAACAACAAAAAATGTCTATGAAACAGTATAAAGCCTTTTTAAATAATGGCACTTTAATTTAGAACTGAAATGTTGTTGCAACTCCCCCCCCCCCCCCCCCTCCTCTCTCTCTCTCTCTCTCTCTCTCTATAAATATATATTAAAGAGAACTTGCAGAACTAGTATGGGTTTCTGTTGGTGCTCAAGACTTTGTTGGTTATTGTTGACTAACACTGAGTAATAATTATGAGGTTCAAGTTGAAGAGCCAGCCTACACTAAATGTTAGTTAAATGCAAAACATTTTTATATACATTGACTTACAAAGGTGACTTCATTTTGGTTTATGTCTTCCCTCTGCTGCATGATTTCTTGCCTGGCTGGGTATTGGACTCATTACCAATAATCAAATTATTTTGCAACGCACAAATGTTTTTAGTTAAACACTATTGCAATTAAAAAAGTGTCAAGAGCCCAACTAAATGAAACAGAGATCACTATAATGGTAACTATAACAAAAACATTTTAAATTAAACATTAACATTGACTACAGAGCTAAAGCTCCGTTAATCTCAATAAGATCTTTTGTAGACGTCTGACAGAAAGTGAAACTGATTAGTAACAAGTAAAGCTAATAATGCTGTTTTTGGAGTTGGTTAATCATCCTCCATCATTAAATAATCATGAGAGATTTAATGCCTTTTATTTCAGTTGATTTGATCTAAGGTTATGGCTAGAAGTTAGTTTTAGTTGTTGTTTCTGCTCGTCTCTTCTCTCTTTTTTTCTGTTCTTGTTATTTGTGTTTCCCTTCAGTGATTCTTCTTGTTAACAGCAGGTGTTCATCACTAATGCTCAATCAGCACTTGACTTGTTAATTTAACACTGGGGATTTTGCTTTGAACTCTGCAGGATGGTAGCTCTCCAGGAGTAGGGTTGGAGTCAGTCAAATCTGGTCTGTGACCACTAGAGAGCAAACTGACTGCATCTGTAACCTAGTTATTCACATGTATGAATATGCATATCTACAGTGATTATTAAACAATGATTTTTCACAGCATTTAGTTTCATTGATGTAGTAATTCTGCATATGGACATTACATATTGAGTTATACACAAAAACACAAACCATTCTCACCTCTAAAAGGTTATCCCATTGTGTTCTCTATGTACAGCCTTAGACTGCACAATGTGATGTTTTAAAAAAAAATACATTGCTTTGTTAGTGTGAATGCTGTACAGTTTTTGCCCCTGTTCACTGACATAATGGAGTCTCAGTTGTGAGCCAGTCACGTCTGAGTAGTACAAGAAACAGCCAATTAATATTGGTGAGTGCAATTTGCATGCCAAGCCACTGGACATATGCGTATATAAGATATCAGCATGCATCCACTCATTGCCTGTAAGCTGATATCAGCTGAAAGTACATCAAGCCAAGGCATTTAAAAAGCTGCATGAGGGTAGTTCTGACCAGGGGTTGATGCAGGAGCTGTGTAAGGCGACCAGTTTCACTCTTCGAGCAATGAAGGTCATGGCGTGATCCCTCTGACAGGTGATGTTTACATTAGTAGTCCAGGAATGTAATCTCTGGCTGAACCTGGCAGATATGCGGGATGCCAACAAAGTTTATTTTCTTGACGTTCCCATCTCCAAGGTTGGCCTCTTCGAGGAGGTTTTCAAGCACATCCTATCTCTGCGTGATTTGTCTGCCACAAAGATTCCGAGGTAAACCTCTTTATCTGTCTGTTGCTGAGGGTGACCCCCTCTGGGTGGTAACGTCTACTCCACCTTGGACGCAGCCATTACGTCAAGCCTCCTGTGGCATCATGACAGCTTACACTGGAGACTGCTCAGGCTATAGCCGCCTCTACTAGGCAGGCTTATTCTCGGAAGTGGAGTCTGTTAATTGAGAGGTGTTCTTCTCACTAAGAAGACCCCTGGATATGTCTGATCAGTGTGGTGCTTTCCTTTTTGCAGGTTGAAAGTGTATGTTGCCGCCGTTGTGGCACATCATGATGCAGTGGATGGCAGGTCCTTGGGAAAGCACAACCTTGTTATTAGATTTCTAAGGGGTGCTAGGGGGCTAAATCCTCAAGACCGTGACTCATCTCCCTGTGCTCATGGCTGGACTACAGAGAGCTCTCTTTGAGCCACTCAAATCAGTTGCGCTTAAGATCCTGTCCCTTAAGACAGTGCTCCAACCATGCCCACTTCCATCAAGAGGGTGGAAGCATTTTCAGTCAACAAATTTCCCTTTGGGCAACACTATATGTGTATTTTCCATGGTACGGTATTCCCTTTTTGGCAAACCCATGTCTTTCTCTTGACAGATTTCCTTCTGTCCATTCCTGCATTTGTAGTCACCCCCTTTTAGAAACTACAGCAGTGGACCCTCCATATGCAGTACTGTCCTTTGGCCAGTCTATATGTGTATCCTCGACATGTCATCTCCTCTTGGGTAGGATGTGGCTCTGGTCCACAACATAAAGCTGTTTAAAAAAGGAACAGCTTTCCCCTTAGTAAGTCCTGCCTACTTGAATTTCCTGAACAAAACTATGATAATCTGACGTAATCTGGATTATCTATTACTCAACAGGTGATTGTGCAGCCCTGTGGCCCATACTGAAAAAATTGTTTCACAAACATTTACAAAGAAACGGCAAGTAACACTGAATTAAAAGTGAAATAATTAAGTAGAAATATTGAAATTGCATTTTCTTGTAAAACATGCTCCAATAAACTTTTATTTACAACTTTTTTTTTTTTTACAGTGCAGCACAGAGGTCCCTACAACTAATTAGGTCAAATAAACACAAAAATTCTGATAAACATTTGCCTTCTTATTTTACAGACAGCCAATTATTCCACCACGCAGATCAACTCTGATTCATCCAGGTCCTCCAAAACGAATCCGTCTACATACAGAAAGAAAAGTGCTTGATGAAAACGGGAAAGTCAGAAAATGGACTTATGGGAAAAAGGACACCAGTAAACCAAACAAAATAGTTCTGCTGGTGGGAGAGACTGGATCTGGCAAGACGACTCTCATCAACACCATGGTCAACTACTTACTGAAGGTGAAGTTTGAGGAAGAAATATGGTATGAAATCACACAAGAAGAAGAAGCTGGAGACCAATCAGAATCTCAAACCTCTGAAATCACCATGTATGAGGTCTGTCCTGTAGAGAGTCCCATTTCTCTCACTATCATTGATACTCCAGGCTACGGAGACACTAGAGGACTGGACAAAGATCTGGACGTTGCTGCAAATTTAGCCACTCTGTTTCAGAGCAGTGATGGAGTTCGTGAAGTTGATTTCGTGTGTTTTGTGATTCAAGCATCTAAGAATCGTCTCTCAGACAGACAGCATTACATTATCAGTTCCATTCTGTCTTTGTTTGGAAAAGACATTGTGGACAACATTGTGTTTTTAATCACACACTCTGATGGTCTACCACCCAAGAACGTCCTCAGTGCCATCAATAAAGTTAAAATCCCCTGCAGACGAAACATAAACGGCCAACCTGTCTATTTCTTATTCAATAATCGGCAGGCTGACGCCCGTCACACTCAAGAGCGTCATATTCGTGCTCAAAGCATCGCCTGGGAAGCCAATGTGGAAAGCATGAGGCATTTCCTTCTGTCCATGAATAAAATGAACAAAAGAAGTTTAGAAATGACTTCAGATGTCCTCATAGAGCGCATTCAATTAGAAGCGGCCATCTGCAACTTAAAGTTGCGAGTTCAGGAGAAGGAGCTGAAAAAAGTCGAAAAACTTCAGATTCAGGAGGCAATAAAACAAAACAAGGAAAAGATTGAAAATAGTAAAAACTTTATCATTAAAGTCAAAAACACTATCAAAGAGAAGGTGCCCATTGAAAGTGCTTCATGGAAGAACAGGAAGGCGACAACATGCACCGTCTGTAAAGAAAACTGCCATGAGTTTGACTGCTGGTGGGTTTCTGATCCCAGCAAATGTGAAGTCATGAAGAAAGGCTACTGCACTGTGTGCACTGGGAAGTGTCATCACAGCAAACACGTCAAAGAAAACAAGAAATATGTCATCAAATCCTCATTTATGACGATGGAATTTGATGACTTTAATAAGGAATATGAAAAAGCTCAAGAAAACTGCAAGAGGTTTTCAATTATAATGGATTCGCTTGACAAAGATCTGCAGGAGCTTGAGGATCAAAAGTCAGTTCTTCTGTTCAATGCTTACAAGACCATCAAGAATCTGTCTCAGATCGCATTAAAACCAGACTCTGCCTTCACTCTTCAGCATCTCGACTTCTTCATCCCCAGATTGAAGGAGGCTGGGAAAGAAAACTGGGTCCGAGAGCTTGAAGAAATGAGAAGAACCGCTGAAGCTGAGGAAGCAAATAAAGATGCTCTGAGTTACCTTAAAGCTGGTCTGACAAAATTTTTCCTCGGTGGGCAAAATTGAAATTCCTTCAGTGGGGTGGGGGGGATTTAACAAATGAATAATACTTCATGACTTACTTTAAAATGAGTATTTTGGGTACTGGATGATAACATAACACAATTTTTCAAACACAAACAGTAATTTGTTCACTATTTTGTTTTTGTTTTTAATCCTGAAAATCCTTTCCTGTACTTTTCTTTTTGCTTATGGTTAATCAAATTATCAGATTGTGTGTATAAAAAATGTACAGTAAATTTATAAAATAAATAAATTTCAGCCATCTCAAACTTAATATTTTCTTCATTTGAATACAATTTCAGTCAAGACTTTCAGAGTCAAGCCAGCTGACCTCTTTAACTTTTACTTAACTTGAGTATATATAGCTTGGTAAAAAATACAGTGCTCCGATCAGAAGTTTTGGGGTCGACCATCGATCACTGGAAGATGTATTGGCTGACATAGATCACGATCACCAATCATGGTGTCAAACTTTTTCTCAGTTAACATTATCACATTCATCTGAGACTTCTAATTCTTAAGGTCATTGCACACTGAGTCTTTTTTGTGTGCATTTTTCCGTATTCTTCATCCTTTCCTATCAAAATGCATGCTACGGATGCGAAAACGCAGAAAATCGAACCTAATCCAAATTTTTTTATGATGGATGATAGTTTCGGAGGCAGTGTGTAAACGAGATTGACAACGTGAGGTCATATTATTTTATAACGTGCAAAATCAGTTTCATGACACTATTTTCAACTAATAGCTGAAAACCTTATATGCGTTTTGGCTATTCATTTACATGGTAATGGAACTTAATTAGCCTGAAAATGCAAACATTTGAAAACTGTTTTTAAAGTACAAGTTTTTGAAAATTATATCACCGAATTCGTGAAAATGCATAGCCATGCCTATTATGCGTTCAAAAAGAGTATGTCAGCAGGTGCTAGTGTTTATTTACCGAATGACACTGCCAGCTACTGGCCTGACATGCATCATAGTGTTTTTAGTCATCTTCATGGATCCATGTGAGCAAGGATTGTTTTGACAATGTTGTCAGTTTTTAGAACACTGTTGTTGTGTAAACGTGTCCTAAGGTTCTAGTTAAATTTTTGGTCTGGTTTCATAGTCAGACTATGACAGTAAAAGATGTGTGGTTTATATCTGTACTTGCAGCCATGTGATGAAGTTGAGAATCACCATTGGCCTACTGTGACACATGCAGGAAAATAAAAAGTTCAATTTAAACTACAATCTAAAACTTTGGCTGTAAGCTTGTTTCACTTTCTGTAGATTGTCTAATAGTAATGAAATAGTTCACCTACATTTGTTGGCTACCAAACGAATATGAGCTGATGCTAAACAAATTATTTTATTGGTTAATTAAATGAATAAATAATGTGTTATGACTAACTATAAAATTTACACAAGAAAGCCTGACAACTTTGTAACCTGAGTAAAAACTAATATTTAAGCTGAACTTGCTGAAGTTTTCTTAAGGTATAACTCATTAAGATGAATGCACAATTGTAGAGCTGGCTGCTTTCCTGGATCAGGCCATGTGAATACCTAAAACCCTGGTGTTGAAGTACTGGTGTGCACAGACTAAAATGGTCCGAAACAAACATCATTCAACTAATTGACTTCTTATTAACCATAATTTATTTATTAAACTCTGTGTTTAGAGTCATGTGCAAAAACAAGTAGTAATTTATGATTATGACATCCTCAACTTAATGAATGTGAAATTTTGGATATGTTTTAAGTGTAGACGTTATATGTGTAATAGTTATTAGGTAATATGTGACACTAAAACACTAGACTCACTTTTTCTTTTGATACATCATGTGTCTTATGATCCCACAGGCCTGAATTCATGTGTCATTTATTCTAATGATCTTACACAATGTTGAAAGCTGCAGTGGCTGATCCAATCATACACACAATTATTCAGTATTTTTAATGAATCCAACTAAACCCTAACCCTACAACAAAACTTGGTGCCAAGTTGTCTGTGAACAATCCCCAGAGCCAGTGTTTTTCAAACCTGGTCCTAACAATGCACATTTGGTATGTCTCCCTTATCTAACACACCCATTTCATGTTCTGGATTTTCTTGTAATGCGCTGATGAGTTGAATCAGGTGTGTTCGATTAGGGAGACATTGAAAATATGCAGCGTTGGGGGTTCTTCAGGAACATGTTTTGAAATGCACTGCCCTAAGCCACAACTAATACTCAGTTGCAGAACGGGGGGCATATTAGAGAAACTTAAGATATGATAACACAAATTCATACAAGAGAAGCAAATTTTAAGTTGATTTAGGATTCTTATCTTATCTTACAAAATCTTATGGTCTAGTTAGGAAATCTTAAACCGCTCAATCGAGTTCAATAACTGTCTCATCTGTTAGCAAGCAACCAACTACACGGAAGTGGCTGCTGAGGTAAACATAATGACCGGTGATTCTCAGTGGTGGCTCGTCCCTTAAGATTAACCATGGTTTTATTATAGTAAAAGTGTAGTAACCATGCATTTTTGGGGGGGGGGGTTGAATGGGTGTGTTGTGAATGGGGTCTTTAAAACAGGTCTATTCACTGTTATCAGCACATGTTGAAGTAGATTCGTCTCTGAGAGAATATGCGCTGTTAATGCAGCGTTTTTTTACTTTCACTTTCTGTATGACAGAAGTTAAGATTTTCACCGGCATAACTATTGCGCAAAGTTTGCACGTTACTTGTGTGATATCAAGCTGCTGGCCTTCATGGTTTAAAACAGAAATATTTCCAGTATTGCGACTATTGTGTAATTTAGTAGTAAAATATACAAATGTTATAGACATGTTATTAACATTATAAAATATAGAAATGTTATTTTACTTATTTTACTAACATTACTAAGAGAATGTAAATCATGGAAGCAATCAATATATTGGATAATATGGAATGATATTCCGGACATTATTCAAACAGAATTGCAAATTGTATTTGCAATTGCGTTTTCAATTTGTGGACGCATAAAATGTGACAATCCAAACGCAAATGCAAATCGCGCATTACCGTTTGCATTTTCGTTTAAGCAAACGCACAGTGACTGCCAAATTTAAAATGGAAATGCAAAGTCCGTTTGCATCTGTGTTTCCCATATCTTACGAGTATTGACCCAGTCATATTTAAATAGCAATTTCAATGACCACGTCTGCTTTTTCACTTTCTCAGCGTCGCGTATGTAGCCAGCCAAAACTCAAATGGAATCGCAATTCCCTTTGTATTTCCATTTCCGATGCCTTACACGGAAACCTTTTTTTAATTTTATTTTTTTATTATGCCTTACATCAGAACAATACAACGAGAAACATTCAAACATAAAGGAAACATAGAAAAAGATTAACAACATTAATATAATGAAACAGTGCCAGAGGACAGTAACAAAATATAATAGACAAATAAATAAAATTACAAACTTTTTTTGTTGTTGTTGAAAATGTGTTGATCAGAAGATCGGGCAGTTTTTTATGAACAATTTTCATTTAATCTCGTAATGGAGAAGTCTGGAACAATCAACATCAGACGTGTCTCCATCGAGTGCTCCTTCCCCTGCGATGACACGCACAACACAGACTCACGCACCCTTGAAGCTTAAAAAATACAAAATATATTTATTTATATCAATACATTAGTTAAAACCTAATTACATTTTTTTGTTTTTTATTCTGTAATTAACTAGAAATTCAACCCATTCTGGCATTTAAGCATTTTACAAATAAAACCTGAACCTTTAATATAAAACAACCTGAGAGATTGACTTCTCCATTACGAGATTAAATTAAAATTGTACATAAAAAACTGCCTGATCTTCTGACCAACACATTTTACGTAAAGCCATTGAACGCATGGCCTGCCAAATGCGGTTGACTGTGAGTGACGTCACGCCCCCATAGCATAATCCCACCCTTGACACTGATTGACAGGTTTCCGTGTAAGGTGATAAAGATAAAGCATACTTCATACAATTGTTCATTTTAATGGGGAAGTTTCATATTCATAAAATGAAGTGGTCAGGCTCCAAACCAAAATTTTCTCATTTTACAAACGATTTCAAGCTGTATTGTAAAGTCCTGTGTAATTGCACAAATAAAAAGGCTATTAGAACGGGGGGGGGGGGGGGGGGGGGGGGGCTATTAGAACCCTATTATACCTATTAAGTCTATTATATTTTGTTACTGTCCTCTGGCACTGTTTCATTATATTAATGTTGTTCATCTTTTTCTATGTTTCTGTTACGTTTGAATGTTTCTCGTTGTATTGTTCTGATGTAAGGCATAATAAAAAAATAAATAAAAAAAAAGGTTTCCGTGTAAGGCATCGGAAATGGAAATACAAAGGGAATTGCGATTCCATTTGAGTTTTGGCTGGCTACATACGCGACGCTGAGAAAGTGAAAAAGCAGATGTGGTAATTGAAATTGCTATTTAAATATGACTGGGTCAATACTCGTAAGATATGGGAAACACAGATGCAAACGGACTTTGCATTTCCATTTTAAATTTGGCAGTCTCTGTGCGTTCGCTTAAACGAAAATGCAAACGGTAATGCGCGATTTGCGTTTGGATTATGTCACATTTTATGCGTCCACAAATTGAAAACGCAATTGCAAATACAATTTGCAATTCTGTTTGAATAATGTCCGGAATATCATTCCATAGGATAATGTGTTAAATTAGTCTAAAACTGAATATCTGCATATAGACTGTGGGTTTACATGAGCAGAGGTTGAAAGTTCCAGAACAAAATGCCAGGTGCGGACATCAAGGACATTGAGACGAATGAAATCACCTCCAATCAGTGGGAGGCCGGATATTTTAAAAAGGGCAGCTTCAGCAATATTCCACCATTAGATAACGGACTGGGAGGGCTGCAAAATAATGGTGGCAGGCCAAATAAGATATTGCCAATAAAAAAATAGAAAGCGCCAACCTAGATACATTGTTGATAGTTAGAGGGTATAAAAAGTGGCATCTGAACAAACAAAGACTAGAGAGACGGTGGATGTGGCGGCTGTCTTTCTCGGCTTTGTTACTCTGTGTAATAAAGTCTTCCTTTGGCACCTGAAACTCTGCTGTTTTGAGCTTCTCTGACTGCACTGACTGCGACCCAAACGAACAACAACCTCTCTGGGCCACGACACGACGTAACCACAAACCCCCATGCATATGTATCTTAAATGCAAGGATACATGAAAGAGGAAACAAATTGGTATGCCACGCTGTCTGAAACATGTCTCTATTCTTGTGAGCGCTGGTCCGTATATCACGGATCAACTGTAATCCGTTTAAGCCCTAATAGCGTATATGACAGATCAGAGCAATCTTTTATTTACTAATTTAATATGAAATCGTCAAATTGCAACTCCATATCAATAGCATACAACGAAAATACAGCATAATTAGAGCAATCATTTATGCACAATTAATAACAGTAAAGGCACACACAACTGCCCATTCTGATTTGGGGACATTTAAGTTCTGGCAGTATTGTTGACATTATCACACAGATCCTATTTGAACTGAACTGGACTGAACTTGTAGGAAAGTCTTTCCCTTAAATTGCACCTTCATATTTAACTACTAGAGGGCGCATATCTTTCATCTTACTGATACCTATTTCCTTTCCCTTTAAAAGACACTGTGATTTATACACCACACAAGCTGGGTCTTGTTGAGAAACCGAACTTTAAATCAGTGTGCGATCATGCAGAAAAGTACGTTTATTTGCATTCTCTAGCAGAAACGTGCATGTTAATAATATTGATGTTATTGTGATGATGTTATATTAATCTTGTAAGCGTATATCTGCACAATATTATGATATTCGTTAATCTACGTTGGGAAGCTAACATGCTAGTTTCAGAAACACGGGAAATAGTGCGTAGTTGTTAATTTAACATATAAATCTTGATCTGTTAGCCGTTTAAAAATAACTTGAGATGCTACACTATCAGAATTGTGAATTTGTAAGTGAATTTCAGACCATTGATGATTGTTTATCTGTTTATTCTCAGAATGTGAATGTTTAACATCTGTTAATAGAAAGACTGAAATATACTTTATATTTAATTTCCACAATTTTCCTCTATTTCAGACCACACAGACAAATACCTAAACGCCAATACTTTGTACTTGTATACATTTATATAACGCCATTGCTCACCCACGATACTTGTATTTATGGACCCAACTCATTAAACTTTCTTGGATATAACTCTCTGAGCCCTTACTCTCTTACCGGAGTCACCAGTTTGCAAGGTCTATCAAGAAAATCCAGAGGTTCTCCTCTACAAATGGTCCTTCGAGCCGGATGGTCGTAACCTTGAAGACAACATGCAGTCAGAGAATGAGGTCACCGGCCTCGTACTCAGCGGGAGAGACATCCACCAGCCTACTTAAGTGATTATGATGTTGGGTATCAACCGCTGAGTACGAGGCCGCACAACCGAGCCACATTTCAGCTTCAACTGCAGATGTCAGCAGTATGATGCCAGTGGCTACCGTTCCAGCTGCACAACCAGACGAAGTACCACTGCCTTGCGGAGCACCTTCAGTTCATTCATTTGCAAGTTCACGTCACAGCCAATCCAGGACAAAGACCAGAAGCGATGGATCCAGCCAGTCAACAGCTTCACGACTTACAGCGCTACAGGCAGCTATTGTAGAGGAGAAACTGAAGAGCATGAAGCTTGCAGAGATGCGGAGACAGATGGTGGAGGAGAGCAAAGATGAAGAGTAGTGTGAGTTCCTGGATCAACAAGCACGCCTAGCGTTATACGAGAGGGAAGATTTACTCAGTGAGCAACGGAGGAGAAGTCGGCAGCTAGATGAAGAGGCTCGTGCAGCACACAAGACCAAAGAACTGATCACCAAACAGCTTGAAAGACAGCGCCACACTTAAGCAGACGGAGATGGAGCTGGAGAAAGCACGTCTCATCGCATCACTTCTTTGAGAATCAGAGACTGATTATGCAGCAGCTGTTCCACAAACCAGAAGTGAGCTTGACTCAGGGCAGGTACAGACTGATATACTCTGTTCACAGAAGGTACAGGTTTCTCACCACACACCACATCAGTTTTCTGATAATACACAGCACTCTACACCTAACCTACATCAGAGTAACCCTGTCACTACTCAGCCCACGATTTCACATTCTGTTACTGAGCACATTACATCTCTCTCTACATCCAAACTATTACATACAGAGCCTGTAACAGTTGTTCCTTCTCCTATCTATCCTGTGGCATTGTCGAGCATGTCCCCCCAACAGGTAAAATTGCCAGCTGCAGATGTTGACCCTCCTACCACAGTGCAGCCATCCTTGTCTTTTGATAGACAAACCTATAGTCTAGGTCAGCCTGGTACTAAATTTACGTTTACAGCTAAGTCAAATATGTCTCAAGATTCAACAGGGACTAGCTATGCCCAGAAACCTTCCTTTTTAGTCCCAGCAGAGTCTCAACCTCATCTTCCAACAGGTCAGCTACAACAACCTGTTAGCCCACAGCCATTATCAAAGCCTAGTGTTCCGGGTGTACAGCCACCAGTTCCAGTCAATATGATGGACATGTTGATTGCCAGCTCATATGGTATATCCAAACCAGCTCTGCCTAAATTTGATAGTGGTAAAGAGTCTGACTTCGCCTTACTCAAAATGGCGCTAGACAGTCTCATTGGTGGCCGTAAGCACACGGTGGCTATTAGTGGAGACATTAACCCTCTGGGGTCTGAGGTGATCCATCTGACCTTAGTGGTTAAATCAGTATCTTTTGAAGTGAAACAACAGATAAGAAAACACTAATAATATAAACTTTTGACTATTAACAATCGCTTCAAATCAACTGTCATGTGTATGGGATACAATTCACTTGTGGATTCTCAGAGATGGATTATTTTCTTAAAAACCTTTGTCAAGAAAGAAAGTCATATACATCTGCAATAGCATGAAGATGAGTAAATGAGAGATTTTTGGGGTGGACTATCTCTGTAAAGACTGATATTGCACTCCATTACATACGATGCTCATTCACTGTTTTGTAACTTATACTGTAACAGGAACTGTTGAAAGGATCATTGCAGTGTTTAAAACATATAATACATTTTTAACATATTCTGTATATTATGTTCTTGCGCTCCTAAAAGCTTATGTTGAAAGAGTAGTAGCAACAGATAAATACAGATTGAATTAAAAAACAAAACTCGTTTATCATTAAAATGAAATAGGAAGCTGCTAACAGACGCTCACATCCACACTGGTGCAACAATACTGACGCCTTCACTTCCAGATCAAGGAGCTGTCAATCAAAAACTCAGTAGCCAATGAGAACACACCGCTGCTAGCCCCGCCCTCATGAGAGATTTGTGCCAGAATGGCGAATGAAAACTTCAGAATCGTAAACGAAAACTTTAGAAGCATAAATGAAAACTCTGGAAGTGCATTTGTAAGTACAGATCAGCGAATGAAAGAAGAGAAAACAGTTGCAAAACATGCAGTATATTCAAAATGAAGTCAATTTTGAAATTTTGCCTGTAATTTTTTTTTTTTTTTAGTTTCAAAGACATTTTATTCAGTTTCAATTTATATATTCATAAGTTTCTTGGAAAATTACATTCATTTTAATAGGCACAAATCTGATTCCATACTTGTAGTAACACACTCTCCTCTATGCGCTCCAGACATAATCCCACAAAAGACTCAGTAATATATGTGTTTACATGCTCATGCTTGACTTATGTTTCTCTTTGCACATGTACAGTATTTATGTGAAGCATTCGTATAGTTCGTATTTTTTAGTTTATGTATAGGCAACCATTTATATATAGTATATTTTTAGTCAAAATCTGTCAGTAGGTTAGTTGTGTATAGGTTTTTACTTCATTGTTGTATGTCTGTATTTATGTAGCACGGTGGTCCTGTGAGGCACAACATTTCGTTCCACTGTATGTCCCCACATGTAGCAGGATGACAATAAAGCTCAACTTGACTTGACTTACTAATTGACTGTATTCTTTTGAACTTTGTGATTAATTGATTGACCCTAGGACTAGATTAGACTATTATACTTACTGTTTACCTTTGCTCCAGTGAGTCGATCCTCATCTTCTGATTCTGGTCCAAATGAATCCCCCGTAGTTAGCGTTGTTCCCCAGTTGTCACCATACATCAGTTTAATACTCGTGAGAGGTGCACTGCGTTACACTGAACACAGTTACAGTTTATTATATATTCAGTTTATATAGAGGTCTGTTTTGTGTGAATATTTACAGACGAGCTGTGCCTGGCTGTGAATATCAATTTCTGTGAACAACACATCAGCCTGCGCCACCTAGAGTTTCATGGCAGAACTTTGCATTTTTTCATCTAAAAATATATCTAAATTACAACCAATGCTCTCAATGTCAAACGCAGAAATGTTCATGACCTCAAAGTTAGATTACTGTAATTCTTCATTGGGTGGCTGGTTGCATTATTGTCCTTCACTTTCACTGCAATCTCAAAACTCTGGCAATTTGATAATACCTAGAATATCAAAATCAACTGCTGGTGGCAGATCCTTTTTTAGTGCCCAAACTCTGAATCTACCTAGGATTGTTCGGGAGGCAGACACACTCTGTAAATTTAAATCTAGATTAAAGACCCATCTCTTTAACCAGGCATACACATTACATTTACATTTATGCATTTAGCAGACACTTTTATCCAAAGCGACCGTGCATTCAGGCTATACTTTTTTTTTTAATCAGTTTGTGTGTTCCTTGGAAATTGAACCCACAACCTTTTGTACTGCTAACACAATGCTCTACCTGTCACGCTGCACTGGGAGCGAGGAGACACGGAGATTCCAATCACAATGTTTATTAAATCCAAAACACGGAACGAGGAGCTTGAGGAATGACAAACAATACAGGACATTGGAGACGGGGAGACACAGGGCTTAACCCTTTAGGCGCCAGGGTTTTTTGGAAAAAATGCTGGATTTTGACATCAAGATTTCAAAAGCTTGTGGCTTGAAATGGCTTAAAGATAGAGATCTACTGTAAATTAGAAAAATGTTGGGCATGACCGTAAGTTTATGTGGGGTGTAAATATACTCATCTAATTTGCATATTATGACGTCATCAGGGGCGGCCCTCTTGAATTTCATAATATTTAGGAAATAGTAGATATTGAATTGATGTTTGATTTTTTTGTTTGTTTTTTTGTCTTTTTCTCCTCATTCCAAATGATCAGAAAAGAGGAAACCAACAATAAAACAGGAGAAAGTACTAAATTATTACTATATTACTATACTATATAGTAGTAAAACGCATGTGAACAGTAGCCTACTTTTTGATCAGTTCATCAGTAATATTCAGGAAATAATAGATATTGAATGGATGTTTGAACTTATTTGCATGTTGTTGTTGTTTTTTTGTCTTTTTATCCTCATTCCAAATGATCAGGAAAAGAGGAAATCAACAGTAAAACAGGAGAAAGTAGTAAATTATTACTATATTACTGTGCCATAGTAAAATACATGTGCCTATTTTTTGATCAGTTGACCAGCTATCTGTCCAATCAGGTATCTATGTGACAGTTTATAGTTCTTGAGAGTATGGTACCTCTCATTGTATGGCACAGCGCACAGACCTACCCCAAACTGACTGCACCTGTACTGTCTGCCAGCAGCCCTTAGAGCGCGCGCGATCAGAACAAACAGCGCAATCTGGCCGATCATCAGAGATCAACAGCTCTCCTATGGACACTAAGGAGAGTCCACCCCTGCCACCCCCATCCCCGTTGGGCAAAGTGTTGAAATGATCATTTGTTTGTGCTTTGTGAACGATCGCGCCTTGCGCGCAGCACCATGGCACCATTGGAGAAGCGCGATCATTAGACGGCCGATCGTCATTTCCAAAAGGCAAATATTCCCCTTCAGAGTCAGAATCGGCGAATGACATTTGCAACACATCCTCACAGTACAACTTTTTATTAGCCGTTTGGCGATTTTCTCTCACAAATCTCACAATTTACTCACACGCTATGAACTGAATTGCTTCCGCATCAATGACACGATAGCTCACTTACTCTGCTATTTCCTCAAACAATTTTGGTCTAGAATCAAAGTACTACATGTCTGCCTTCTAGTGGAAGGGAATACAAATGAGCCATTACACCAGATTAGGAACTACAGCCCATTTCATGAAGTATGACGTCTTGTCGCAATTTTGCGACTTTGGCGCTTAGAGGGTTAAGAACACTGGGAAATCAATGAGGAAGAACAGAAACAGGTGAAGAGTAATTAAACACAGGGCTGGGGACTCATGAACTAATAACTACGGGGAACGAGGACAGGAACAGGAAGACCAAATATGGGCACGAGAGGAGGGGAAGCACGAGACATTACGCCCCCCTCCGGAAGGCGCGTCCACACGCCATACACCATCCAATGGGGGGGGGGGGGGGGCACTCTGGAGGCCTCCAGAGTGGGGCCCGTTCCGGGAGCCATGGCGGGACAGGAGACACAGGAGGCCATGGTGGATCCAGGGACTCGGGAGGCCATGGCGGGTCAGGAGACTCGGGAGGCCATGGCGGGACAGGAGACTCGGGAGGCCATGGCGGGACAGGAGACTCGGGAGGCCACAGCCTTATTTTTTCTAGTAGCCAAGACGGGTAAAGGGGTTCTGTGGCCTTGGCCCTCGGCCCGGCCACACAGGCCATGACCCTATAGCCCCCCCCACCCCAAAATTTTCTTGGGGAAGTTCCGCTCTGGGAGCCACTGAGGAGGAGCGGGCACTAGGGGGTGCTTTGATGGCGAGGTCACTTGGGGTTGCTCGGGCAGCGCGGACTCTTGGGGGCGTTCGGGCAGCGCGGAGCTGGACGGGACCAGCGGAGACTTAGGAGGGCACTTGCGAGGAGCAGGCACAGGAGGGCACTTGAGAGGAGCAGGCACTGGAAGGCACTGTCGAGGCGCAGGTACCGGAGGACATTTGTCCTTCTCTGGCGGGCTTGCCACATTCTCGGATGGCAGGCTTGCCATATCTTCGGCAAGCGGGCTTACCATATTTTTGGGCGGCGGGCTTGCCTTATCTTTGGCAGGCGGGTTTGTGGGAGCCGCGAAAGGCGGCGGGCTCGGGGGAGTTGCGGACGAGGACGGGCCGGCTCTGGCCCGGATGTCTCCCAGACACCGGTATATCCCTTCTCTCCAGGTCAATCCAGCGGTGTCTGGGAGGTCGATGGGGCAGTGGAAACAGGCCCCGAGCCGGAACAGATGGAGAATGGCCGCGTCATGTAGCTCCGAACTCCTGGCGAGCCCGCAGAACTCCTCTGCATACTCCACAAGTGGCAACTCACCGAGTATAAGGGCGCGGAGGTGGGCGGCGAACTCCATCGCCGCGGAGGAAAAAAAAAGGCAGGAACAAACAAAAACAGTTAAAAAAAAAAAAAGGAAAACAAAACGGGGGGTGAGAAGCGCCGCTTACTTCTGTTTTAGGTCCTGTATTATGTCACGCTGCACTGGGAGTGAGGAGACACAGAGATTCCAATCACAATGTTTATTAAATCCAAAACACGGATCGAGGAGCTTGAGGAACGACGAACAATACAGGACATTGGAGACGGGGAGACACAGGGCTTAAGAACACTGGGAAATCAATGAGGAAGAATAGAAACAGGTGAGGAGTAATTAAACACAGGGCTGGGGACTCATGAACTAATAACTACGGGGAACGAGGACAGGAACAGGAAGACCAAATATGGGCACGAGAGGAGGGGAAGCACGAAACACAGTCTGACACTACCACTGAACGCGACATAATATATTAACACATTTCTACAATTCAAATCTTTTAAAGGATTGTTAGGCTGCATTAATTAGGTCAACCAGAATCGGGAACACTTCCCATAACACCCGATGTATTTGTTACATCGTTAGAAGAATGGCATCTATGCTAATATTAGTCTGTTTCTTTCTTATTCCGAGGTCACCGTAGCCACCCAATCCAGACTGTATCCAGATCAGATGGTGGATCAGCACCTAGAGATAACCTCCACAGCCCTGAATGTCAGTGGAGATCAGGACAATTAGATTAACCCCAGAGACAGATCCCCAGTGAAGAATTTGACAACCATAGGCAGAAGACCACGGGAACCAGATGAGTCCTTTACACAATCTGACTTTGCTGCAGTTGAAATTGAACTGCTGGTTCGTTTGGCCAGAGGAGAACTGGCCCCCGACTGAGCCTGGTTTCTCCCAAGGTTTTCTCTCCATTCTGTCACCGATGGAGTTTTGGTTCCTTGCCACTGTCACCTTTGGCTTGCTTAGTTAGCGACACTTGACTGATTGCACAGACACTATTGGAAGAGAGCTGAACTAGATGATGACATCACTGAATCATCAATGAACTGACTTGTACTGAAAAATTAACTATTTGTTATTGTCCTCTTGCATTACTGACAAACTATTTTCCTGTTTGACTCTGTAAAGCTGCTTTGACAATCTGTATTGTATACAGATTTATAAATAAAGGTGACTTGACTTTATAGTGTTTGTTTCTTTTATGTATTTATTTATTACTTATTGTTCTCTACTGGTGTCTTAAAAAGCTGCTAACAATATTTCGTTGTTCTGTATCACTGAGTGCGTACAATGACAATAAAGACTAATTCATTCATTACAGAAAAACAAAGTACAACGATAAAGACCCCCTTCTGGTCAAGTGTATAACACATCTGATTCACAATAGATCTAGGTAATTTGACACTTCTGCTGACAGTGATGCTTCAAACCAAATTGAACAACCTCCTTTATTGCCAAAAGTGTGTCAGTTGTCAGTGTTTTCTCGAACTATTTGTCACTAACCTGAGGAAAAGGAGGTCTTCTACTGTAGCTTGCTCAGGAAATAAAGAAAGTTATAAATGTCATATTTATATATTTATTAGTTATTTTATTAAACAAGAATTTTGATGTAGAGAAAGACAGACAATCTGATGGAAATAACAATAAAGACTAAAAAAAATTAAAGAGCCACTGATGTAGATAAAATATAGATGCAAAAAATTCTGCTATAGCAACCATCTAGTAAGCCTCAAATTTACTGATATTGATTCATAAACTAACAGATTGGATTGGAGTGGCTTGCCTTTTAAATAAACACTAAAAGAGCTTGATACTATGATTAAATGAAATTTCTAATTTTCAGATGTACAGAATACTAATTTTAAGGAGTCTTATTTATTTTCATTGATTCATCTCTTGTCTTCTCAGATTTTCATACCGAGGAAAAGTTTTGTCAGACCAGCTTTAAGATAACTCAGAGCATCTTTATTTGCTTCCTCAGCTTCAGCGGTTCTTCTCATTTCTTCAAGCTCTCTGACCCAGTTTTCTTTCCCAGCCTCCTTCAGTCTGGGGATGAAGAAGTCGAGATGCTGAAGAGTGAAGGCAGAGTCTGGTTTTAATGCGATCTGAGACAGATTCTTGATGGTCTTGTAAGCATTGAACAGAAGAATTGACTTTTGATCCTCAAGCTCCTGCAGATCTTTGTCAAGATCATCCATTACAACAGAAAACCTCTTGGCTTTAGCATTTTCATATTCCTTCTTTAATTCTTCTGATTGCATCACAGCATTCGAGGTGCTGATGACATATTTCTTGTTATCTTTGATGTGTTTGCTGTGATGACACTTCCCAGTGCACACAGTGCAGTAGCCTTTCTTCATGACTTCACAATTACTGGGATCAGAAGCCCACCAGCAGTCAAACTCATGACAGTTTTCCTCACAGACGGTGCATATCGTCACCTTCCTGTTTTTCCATGAAGCACTTTCAATTGCCACCTTCACTTTGATTGTCTTTTTGACTCTAATGCTAAAGTTTGCATCCCTGTCAATCTTTTCCTTGTTTAGTTTCATTGTCTCCTGAATCTGAATTTTTTCAGATTTCTTGGACTCTTTCTCTTCAACTCGCAGCTGTAAGTTGCAGATGAATGCTTCTAATCGAATGCGCTCAATGAGGACATCTGAAGTCAACTCTAAACTTTTTCTGTTCTTTTCATCCAGAGACTGAAGAAATTTCTCCATATCTGCCATGCTGCTTTCCCAAGCATCTATTTGAGCACGACGGTAACGGCTCTCATTGTTTTGGGCATCAGCCTGCCGATTGTTGAATAGGAAATGCACAGGTTGGCCACTTTTGTCTCTTTTGCAGGGGATTTTAACTTTATTGATGGCACTGAGAACATTTTTGGGTGGCAGACCATCAGAGTGTGTGATTAAAAACACAATGTTGTCCACAATGTCTTTTCCAAACAAAGACAGAATTGAACTGATAATGTAATGCTGTCTGTCTGAGAGACGATTCTTAGATGCTTGAATCACAAAACACACGGCATCAACTTCACGAACTCCAGCACTGCTCTGAAACAGAGTTGCTAAATTTGCAGCAACTTCCAGATCTTTGTCCAGTCCTCTAGTGTCTCCATAGCCTGGAGTATCAATGATAGTGAGAGATATGGGACTCTCTACAGGACAGACCTGATACATGGTGATTTCAGAGGTTTGAGATTCTGATTGGTCTCCAGCTTCTTCTTCTGTGATTTCATACCATATTTCTTCCTCAAACTTCACCTTCAGTAAGTAGTTGACCATGGTGTTGATGAGAGTTGTCTTCCCAGCTCCAGTCTCTCCCACCAGCAGAACTATTTTTTTTGGTTTACTGGTGTCCTTTTTCCCATAAGTCCATTTTCTGACTTTCCCGTTTTCATTAAACACTTTTCTTTCTGTATGTAGACGGATTCGTTTTGGAGGACCTGGATGAATCAGAGTTGATCTGCGTGGTGGAATAAGTGGCTGTCTGTAAAATAAGAAGGCAAATGTTTCTCAGTATATTCATGTAGCAAGAATTTAAGACTATTAGTTGCAGTCAGTATACAGTCTGCGCGATGGATAAAGTTGCCACAGTAGCGCGCATACATGGGTTTGAGCCTGTTTACAAACCTGTTGTCATTTAATGACATTTTTGCCCCAAATTAATTTCATAACATCACTCGAGAGTGATGAAGGCTGTCAATTAGCATTTCATTACAAATATACTTTATTCATATAAAAATACTAGACATGGCTTGAAGAACAGAGATAAAACATTTGGTCTCAATCATATGTTTATTGTCTTCATCAGTTAAAAAGTATCTTTCTGCATTTTATTGTTAAAGCAATAGCGTATGCCTTTATCCATTTTAGGGATTTCCTTGAATGTCATATGATTTTTGACTTCTATGAGTTTCACTTATGGATTTACTGTGTGAGGGTGCCCACCAGTGTCCTACCAGTATGAATGAAACATTGCATTACATCTGTGCACTCACTAATGCTCACAACACCTTATTTCGGGTAAAAATAGGAAAAATTATACTTCTTGCTAAGTTTTTCTCCAATGTACTGGAGTTTTTTCTCTCTCAGTGAATCCATAATATTTCCTGGAAGTAATTAAGAAATTACTATTAAAGATTTTTTAATCATAATTTATAATAAATCCTTGGCTTAGACCTTTCTAAACATTTATAGTTATAGGCCTCCTGTTTGTTAACCCTTGTGCATCAATAAAAAAAAGTTACATGTAGGTCCATAGTGGAATAAAAATGTCCATGTCAAAAAAAACAGTCATAAGGTTGATATCTCAAAAAATGAGGTTTCAGTAAAAGTTTGTTTGGGCGCATCACCACCTTTCCCCATTAGATGCCAGCAAAACTCAGCTGGTGCACACAGTAGTTGGATTTGTGATTTGCAGTAGAGTTTTTCTCTATCAAATATTACAACACCATACATTTTTTTGTATGACACGCATACAAACCACACTCTTACATCTATACCAACACACCCACACAATTATAGCTGCATTATTTATCCAGTTGGCTCTATAATATGCAGAAAACAGGAATAATGTGAGCATTTGCTTTGTAGACCCTTTATAGACCAAACCTGAAAAAAATGACAAATCTGGTAAAATAATTTCAAAAATAAAAATTTTAAGCCTTGCCAACAGAATGAAAGCCTATTAACAGAAATTGCGTCATTTTACAGTTAAACGGCACTGTGATTAAAAATTGCAGTTTTAATGGATTTCAATGGGGACATTTTTGTCAAAAAGGCCCTGAGAGGAACTTTTTTTTGTACCTAGTGCAAAACAGATTTATTAAAGTCATATGATGCGATTTCAAGTTTTCCTTTCTCTTTGGAGTGTTACAAGCTGCTTGTGTATAGATAAGATCCCTGAAGTTGCAAAGACTAAAGTCTCAAAACCAAAGAGATATTCTTTATCAAAGTTAAGACTCTGCCACGCCCCCCTAAAATGGCTCATTCAAACATGCCCCCACATGTCTACGTCACGATGTGGAAATATTTGCGTAATGCCGCCCAAATGTTCACGCAAAGAAAGAAGGCATGGTTTCAGTAACAACAGTAGTGTTGATGAAGCGATGTCAGGGAGACATTGTGTGTTTCTATGCGAAAGCAAAAGCACTTTATTTGGCCTTCAGAAAGCAGATGCATTCAGGAATCATTGCGATTACTTACAGAACAGCACAACCCAGATGTAATCACAGCACATTTTATGGACAACCGTTTCGTGAACCTAGAAGAGGAGGTAATTCTGACTTTATGACAATAACAAATGTTTTTGTTACACAAGCTAGTGTGCACTACTCAATTTTAATGCAGGGAGGAGTGTCTTGTGGTTAAAATTGAGTAGTGCACTGTGCACACCTAGCCATGGATTTTCATCCTGTAGAAAGCACATAAATTTCAACTCACCCGGAACTCATGGTAATCGCTGGACTGAATGTGTTCCCACAGAAGACCTTCACTGTTGCTCTCCAGCCTGCTTACAGCAAAACAGCTCATGTATGTAAATAAATACTATACTTATTTAAATATTGAGAGATGCACTTTTGCTATTAAATTAAAATATAAACTAATATTCTTTACACACCAGCCTTTGTGTCGAGTGTTAGAACAAAACGTTTTAACGAAAATATGATTTGACAACCCTAACTGGCTGAAGTCCCTCTTAACCAAATGTGCTTTCAATGTAATTTAGAATCTAAACAGTCTGAATAAAATGACGGGAACAACACTTTCATTTTTGTCTTGTCATAAACGTGTGAGCTTGTTGATAAGTTACTCTGCAACTACATGTTAACTAGCAGTCATGAGAGTATTAATAGTATGTCTGCTAAATATATGCTAACACTTTATTTTGATGGTTCCTCAACAGAAAAACTGACTATAAGTAACTTTGCAAATACGTCAACATCTACCTACCCTAACCTTAACCTAAGCCTAATTATTCTCTAATGAGAGTTAGCTGACATGTAGTTGCAAAGTTGCTTATAGTCAATAGACTATAAGGGGACATCAAAATAAAATGTAACCTAACATATAAACATTGATTTTTTTTTCAGTTGAAATTATTAACTAGCGCTCATCAAAATTAATATTAGCCTCACAGGGAACACTCAAATAACACTCCACACCTAACCACTTTCAAGATGTACTGTAGTAAGATACTATTCAGATCTGAAATAATGTCAAGATATTATAGTCCATTATCAATGTAAAAGTAGATTTAATATGGTGTTCATTGTTATAAATAATCATAATCTTAAAAGTTATACCCACAAATGCTTCAGCATTACAATGTATTAAAATTGTTGTTATGATTATTTATAAGACGATATAACATATTATAAAGTTTTTATAATGCATTATGCATTCATTATAATGCCTTAAGAATACCCTTATAATGTATTATAAATATGGGCTTCATAGAACATGTTACCAAAAACACTATATACAACAGTGTTCTCCATTATGGATTAGTTTTTTTTCTTGCTTATGATTAAATTATTATTATTATTATATTTAGTGAGTATTTAGTTAGTGAATTTTTCAAAAATAAATAAGCTTTCCACTGATGTGTGGTTTGTTAGGATCGGACAATATTTGGCCGAGATACAACTATTTGAAAATCTGGAATCTGAGGGTGCAAAAAAATCTCAATATTGAGAAAATTGCCTTTAAAGTTGTCCAAATTAAGTCCTTAGCAATGCATATTACTAATCAAAAATTAAGTTTTGGTATATTTATGGTAGGAAATTTACAAAATATCTTCATGGAACATGATCTTTACTTAATATCCTAATGATTTTTGGCATAAAAGAAAAGTGGATAATTTATACAATGATAACCCATACAATGTATTTTTGGTTATTGCTACAAATATACCCGAGCGATTTATGACTGGTTTTGTGGTCCAGGGTCACAAATAAGTAATACTCAGTAATACGCCACAAATGTTGGACCCAGCATATAGCTCAAGGTGAAACCTCAGACCCTAATTTAAAAACTCCCGTAATAAACGCACATTTGATCTAAGATTATGAAAATGGTTTTTAGTTTGATCAAATTATATGAGAATAACATGTCTTTTTTTTTTATTATACTTGTTACATCCTTAAGAAAAATCATAAAAAGTTCCCTTACCTTGAGAAGTTTCTTTGTATGAAGTTGATATTCACTGATGTCCTTTACAGTTATACACACTCATGTCATTTATATATCCTGCTGTATGCTGCGGGTGGAGTCAAGGGGAAGAACAAAGGCACATACTGCACAAACATGAATAACCACATATTTTGCTGCCGTTGAAATGAGAATTCATGTTGTTCAATTTCTTCCACTTTTAATTGTCCTTACATAAGAACAATTGACAACATTTTGACAATATTAATATAATTAAAATGAACTAAATTCAGATTCATGACAAGACAACTTCTACTCCTCAACAAAAAGTTATAAATCAGTTCCAGACAGGGACAGCAGAAGAGCAAAATTATTTGATCAAATAGCCTTCATAGCACAACAAAGTGTATATATATATATATATATATATATATATATATATATATATATATATATATATATATATATATATAAAATGTTGAGAAGGAAATATTCCTTATTGCTGTGAAGACAACAGCACACAACACGACATTAAACAGTAACAGAAAATGTAAAGAAATAATATACAGGTGCTGGTCATAAAATTAGAATATCATGAAAAAGTTGATTTATTTCAGTAATACCATTCAAAAAGTGAAACTTGTATATTAGATTCATTCATTACACACAGACTGATATATTTCAAATGTTTATTTCCTTTCATTTTGATGATTATAACTGACAACTAATGAAAGTCCCAAATTCAGTATCTCAGAAAATTAGAATATTGTGAAAATGTTCAATATTGAAGACCCCTGGTGCCACACTCTAATCAGCTAATTAACTCAAAACACCTGCAAAAGCCTTTAAATGGTCTCTCAGTCTAGTTCTGTAGGCTACACAATCATGGGGAAGACTGCTGAGACGACCATTGACACCTTGCACAAGGAGAGCAAGACACAAAAGGTCATTGCTAAAGAGGCTGGCTGTTCACAGAGCTCTGTGTCCAAGCACATTAATAGAGAGGCGAAGGGAAGGATAAGATGTGGTAGAAAAAAGTGTACAAGCAATAGGGATAACCGCACCCTGGAGAGGATTGTGAAACAAAACCCATTCAAAAATGTGGGGGAGATTCACAAAGAGTGGACTGCAGCTGGAGTCAGTGCTTCAAGAACCACCACGCACAGACGTATGTAAGACATGGGTTTCAGCTGTCGCATTCCTTGTGTCAAGCCACTCTTGAACAAGAGACCGCGTCAGAAGCGTCTTGACTGGACTGCTGCTGAGTGGTCCAAAGTTATGTTCTCTGATGAAAGTAAATTTTGCATTTCCTTTGGAAATCAAGGTCCCAGAGTCTGGAGGAAGAGAGGAGAGGCACATAATCCACGTTGCTTGAGGTCCAGTGTAAAGTTTCCACAGTCATTGATGGTTTGGGGTGCCATGTCATCTGCTGGTGTTGGTCCATTGTGTTTTCTGAGGTCCAAGGTCAACGCAGCCGTCTACCAGGAAGTTTTAGAGCACTTCATGCTTCCTGCTGCTGACCAATTTTATGGAGATGCAGATTTAATTTTCCAACAGGACTTGGCACCTGCACACACTGCCAAAGCTACCAGTACCTGGTTTAAGGACCATGGCATCCCTGTTCTTGATTGGCCAGCAAACTCGCCTGACCTTAACCCCATAGAAAACCTATGGGGTATTGTGAAGAGGAAGATGCAATACGCCAGACCCAACAATTCAGAAGAGCTGAAGGCCACTATCAGAGCAACATGGGCTCTCATAACACCTGAGCCGTGCCACAGACTGATCGACTCCATGCCACGCCGCATTGCTGCAGTAATCCAGGCCAAAGGAGCCCCAACTAATTATTGAGTGCTGTACATGCTCATACGTTTCATGTTCATACTTTTCAGTTGGCCAACATTTCTAAAAATATTTTTTTTTGCATTGGTCTTAATTGATATTCTAATTTCCTGAGATACTGAATTTGGGACTTTCATTAGTTGTCAGTTATAATCATCAAAATTAAAGGAAATAAACATTTGAAATATATCAGTCTGTGTGTAATGAATGAATCTAATATACAAGTTTCACTTTTTGAATGGTATTACTGAAATAAATCAACTTTTTCATGATATTCTAATTTTATGACCAGCACCTGTATGTCAAATGAATATTAGTTAATTAGTAAATATGAGAGGATACACACACACACACACACACACACACACACACACACAGAGTCTTTGAAGGATAGTATAAGATTAGATAACTATACTGTCTCTCACTTCCCATTTGACTTTTGACCTCCTGGAATAACACCAAACTGCTCAAACATGTACGAGCATGATGAATATTTTCACACAGGCAACTTAACCAGTCTAGTTAACTCTAACTTGCTGCTCCTTACTGCAACAATTATGAGACCATAGCTGTCTCTAACACAGACAACTTACTTAATAATATAACAAATACTTATAAAAAAAATTTTGTATAAGTTAACACTAACATAAACATCAGGGACTGTTAAAAAAAAACTTAAGAGGAGGATAATAACACATCTTTTATATTTTAACAGAACATATTTCATATTTAATGCATTAATGCTTATAGTACACACAAATGGAACTTGTAATATAATTGTGTTACCCAAACCTTAAATAGACTTACCTCATTAATTTGAGTTCACTCATGCAGGCGTTTTTTGATTCTGCAATCATGTTCTTGTATTGTTTCTCCCAATGCTAATATATTATCTACAATGTTCATCAAATGTAGGAAACTGTACCTTCCTGTGAGTGTTTTATATGCATTAAATTTCATTATGCAGAACCCTTGATTGGCATCTAGCACCGAGAAGATTTTGTCATTTTGCATGTTTGAGACCTCTTCTACCATGAGTAGTGGGTAGTGTTCACATTTAACTCCCTTGTTTAGATCCCATGGGTCAAGTCATATGCAGATGTTATCCTGGCACAGAAGTATCCTGTTTTAAAGTATGTCACACACCCTCTGCCTGTTTAATCTTAAAAATGTGTAACTGGTTTTTAATACAAGCAGTCTTTCTTGTTTGCAACTAAAAGGGCCTACCCACCCACGCATGCACGCACACGCACGCACACACACACACACACACACACACACACTCGCACGCACACACACACACAATGCCAAAGCGAACAAAGGCTGTCATTAATTATCCCTTTGTGGTTTTCACATGTTGTTCTTAGAGCACTAATTCACTGGTTTTAGGCAATAAAAACATCATAAGTGCTTCTCAATATCATGATTGATGCTTAAAATATTTTATTCTGTTGTATTGATAATTCAGACAGTCAGTATTGTGTTTGTGGTCAGTAATTCATGTTGATAGTTAATTACCAATGCAATTACCAATTTTAAAAAAAATGCATTTAATGTTGGAAAAAGCTTATTTGTTTGGAAGCTTACTCATTTGCATGATCAAGTCAAGTTACCTTTATTTATATAGATCTTTATACAATAAATAGTGAAATAGTGAAAATAGTGTCAATGCAAACAAAATTCAGTCCTGCTGTAAATACCACGCTCTAAAAAGACAACAGTAAACAGTCAATTTTTCAGTTAAAGTCAGTTCATCATTGATTCAGTGATGTCACTATCCAGTTCAGTTCAGGTCTCTTCAAATATACTACTGCCAGAAATTAAATGTCCCCAAATGATCAGAATGGGCGGTTGTGTGTGCCTTTACTCTGATTAATATAACAAGCATACAAAGCACTTTATAAAGAAGTGATAAACACCAGTGTAAAGCAAATCAAACAAGGATTATTTTATTTTACCAATAAGGTTACATTATCTGATATTTCTATCATAAGGCATGCATAAACAGTAAACAATACAAAAGACAACACATAACACAGTAATAACAGAGAATGCATGTTCATTAACAGTAGTTTAGCTATGAATTAATGGAGAGAAATCATTTTTATGGGCATCATGTGTCTGTTTCACTAATGAAAAAAGTGAGAGGAAAAGTCTCTCTAAATTCATTTGGGTTGTAAAACAGTCTCATCTTTATGATTTGTCTTTGTTGCAACGGTAGCCAGAGGCCTGTGGGCGTATTACAGAAAGATCTTACCTTTAGAATCCTATCTTACCTGTTATTTAACCATGACTATTTCAGTTAGGACCTCATTTAGGATGAAAGCTATTGACAAACAACATTTCCTAAGTGCATTATCTATAGGAAAAAAAAAAAAATCCTAAAAACTGTTTTAACTTTAGGATAACCCAACTAGTGTCTTACTTCAAGCCTTTTTGAAATCCAACTGTAAAAAACTCATTACAGTAGCCCTTTATACAAGATGAAGAGAAGCAACGTTTGATGGTGGAGAGACTTTGGGTGGAGACAAATAATGTTCAAGTTCTTTATTGTCATTACGCTATATGTGCAGACATACAAATGTCTCGCCTCACAGGACCACAGTGCTACATATAGACACATAAATACTACAGTATATATAGCAATGCACCAGTTGTGACCAACATTACGGGGGCCAACCCCTTATAAAAATTTACCATGGTTTTACTACAAAATCAAACCAAAAAAACAAAACATGTTTACTATCGTTAAACCGTGGTAACCACAAATTAACCATGGTTTTGCTACACTAGGGTGACCATACTTCTTCTTTTTCCAGGACATGTCCTGGCCAGGACTTCTAAATTGCCTAAAATGTCTGCATTTTGGCTTTTGTTTTCCTTTTGACGTCAGGTGTGTTATACTTGAAGCGGCGCTGCACAGGCCGATCGGTGTATGACATCAAAGTACCGTGAGAGCGATTGGAAAGCATCAGGAGCATCTGCTCTCTACAGGTCTCATGGTTCTCTGATGTCCTACACTGATCGGTCTGCGCCGCGCCGCTTCAAGTCCAACACACCTACGCTCTCTACAGTCGTCAAACATTATGTATATGTGTGTTTGTATTGCTTTGACCAAAAGTCATTGGTTGATTATGTACAATGCCTGCACTTTATTTGTCAAACATCTTTTTTCAGTCATTACCTTTTGCAGGTATGAAAACAATAGCATAACAAACCCCAAATCCGGCAATTTAGAAATCCTGGCCTGGACATGTCCAGGAAAAAGAGGAAGTATGGTCACTACACTAACCATAGTCTAACCATAGTTCACCTCAGCAGCCACTTCCGTGTAGTTGGTTGCTTGCTAACAGACGAGACAGTTATTGAACTCGATTGAGCGGTTTAAGATTTCCTAACTAGACCATAACTTTTTGTAAGATAAGATAAGAATCCTAAATCAAGATTTGCTTCTCTAGTATGAATTTGTGAAAAATCCTAAATTCGATTATCATATCTTAAGATTCTCTAATATGCCCCCGTTCTGCAAGTATTCAAGTATATAAGTTCTGAGTATTAGTTGTGGCTTAGGGCAGTGCATTTCAAAACATGTTCCTGAAGAACCCCCAACGCTGCATATTTTCAATGTCTCCCTAATCAAACACACCTGATTCAACTCATCAGCGCATTACAAGAAAATCCAGAACATGAAATGGGTGTGTTAGATAAGGGAGACATACCAAATGTGCATTGTTAGGACCAGGTTTGAAAAACACTGGCTCTGGGGATTGTTCACAGACAACGTGGCACCAAGTTTTGTTGTAGGGTTAGGGTTTAGTTGGATTAATTAAAAATACTGAATAATTGTGTGTATGATTGGATCAGCCACTGCAGCTTTCAACATTGTGTAAGTTCATAAGAATAAATGACACATGAATTCAGGCCTGAAGACACATGATGTATCAAAACAAAAAGTGAGTCTAGTGTTTTAGTGTCACATATTACCTAATAACTATTACACATATAACGTCTACACTTCAAACTTATCCAAAGTTTCACATTCATTAAGTTGAGGATGCCATAATTATTTCTTTCACATTCAGAATTATCATTAGATTAATTTTAACTGAAAAAGCAGAAAAACAATATTTCCAAAATTTGTACACTGCAACCCGGTATCACGCCAAAGCGTGTGGAAGACACGCTGGTCCACACGAGGATGCGTGTAAGTGTCACGCTTTGCCTCCTCTAGGCGTGAAAATCACACACATGCATGAAGGTGAAGTTACTAATAGAGTACCAGCAGGGGCGATAATTTTCTCAAGGCCAACAACTCCCTACGGGCCAAATAGAAGCGATTTAGTGCATTCTCCAAAATCCCCCCCCCAAAAAAATTACATTGGAACAGTAGTTCATTCATGCAGTTTACATGCTGAATATGCATTGTGCAATAACAGCATCGCAATTACCTTCTTTATTTTGTTGCAGTTCTGCATGTATAATACAACCGGGTTGCATAATATGACTAATCCAGTAAGCCTTGCTGCAAGACAGTTAACTGATTTGGTTTTCCTTTGTCCAACAGCTGTTCTTACACACCACCCTTCCCTGTTAGTGTTACCTACCTCCACCTAGTGTATTTGTATGAAAAACAACAGCTCTTTTAAGAGCTTCTTCTAAAGCTTCACTGTCTTAGCTTCACTCAAGTAAGCACTTTTTTTTTTTTTTCATTGATGCATTTGGCTTACAACTGAAACTAATTGGGAGAGGTTAAAAGCTGCCTAGATAGCTATTTAGCTACTTACTTTTAAGTATCAATAAAATAACATTGTAATAACTGTATTTGCTTGGTTTTCATTTTAATCTTAAATAGAGTAGAATGCACACACCAGACGATCCAGATTTTGCAATTGTTTTACAAATGCATGCAGATATGCTGCCTTATTTCATCCACACATTTGAAATGAAGTGAAGGCAACACCCTAAAACAGCACTTGGC
Source organism: Barbus barbus (assembly GCF_936440315.1). NCBI lineage: Eukaryota > Metazoa > Chordata > Actinopteri > Cypriniformes > Cyprinidae > Barbus > Barbus barbus. The sequence goes on from NC_136717.1 coordinate 4,527,765, forward strand.
CCCAAACCTAGTGCTTCATGCACATTAACTCTGACCTGCGAACTCCTATGACATGATCAACATCAGATCAATACATGATCACAGTATGACCTCGTAGCTGAATTAAAAGTGCATAAATTTAAAACTGCAGTGCTGCAGGAAAGTAGAGTAGATTGTATGTTTTTACATTTTAGATGTATTGCTATTTATGTGTTAAATTTAATTTTTTTAAAAGATGCTGCAGAGCGTGACATTATATTGTGGCCGTTGCATGTTCAAAATAGTGTGACCACGGCTTTCCTTTTTTTCGCTAGCCTGTATTTTATCATTTGTTTGTTTATAGCATAAACTATGACATTGAATTGAGAGACAAGGTAATTACCCATGCCATAATTTTAATTGTACAAATCCAGTAGAAAAAGTGGCATAATTGGTCAACCACCCGACCACCAGACTATCTTAAACATCCATCACATGTCTTAGGACCATTCCCCTGATAAATCAGTACTGCTTGGTAGAAGTAGTTTGGTAAAACAATCAACGCTTGTTAGGTCTATACACATCTCTGGTTGCTATTACAACTGCAACTTGCTATATTTTTTGTTGAATTTATTTTCTTGATTAATCAATTAGATTTTTAGTCTATATAATGTCATAAAATTGTGAAAATAGACTGATCAGTGTTTTCTAAACAATTCTGTACTTCTACAATGTAGGCTGGACTGCACAAGGTGCTGCCAAACAATTCGGTGAACCCTCATCAGCTCAGGTTGAACCCCCCACTTGTCCACCAATGGTCACACCAGATCTACAGGTAGCAGTGTCCAAGCTTCATGCCTCAGCATCTTATTGGTATCATGTTTCATATAAAATAATCCTTGTTTGATTTGCTTTACACTGGTGTTTATCACTTCTTTATAAAGTGCTTTGTATGCTTGTTATATTAATCAGAGTAAAGGCACACACAACTGCCCATTCTGATCATTTGGGGACGTTTAATTTCTGGCAATAGTATATTTGAAGAGACCTGAACTGGGTAATGACATCACTGAATCAATGATGAACTGACTTTAACTTGGGTAACATAATTGTGTTACCCAAACCTTAAATAAACTTACCTCATTCATTGGAGTTTTTTGATTCTGCAATCATGTTCTTGTATTGTTTCTCCCAATGCTAATATATTATCTACAATGTTCATCAAATGTAGGAAACTGTACCTTCCTGTGAGTGTTTTATATGCATTAAATTTCATTATGCAGAACCCTTGTTTGGCATCTAGCACCGAGAAGATTTTGGCATTTTGCATGTTTGAGACCTCTTCTACCATGAGTAGTGGGTAGTGTTCACATTTAACTCCCTTGTTTAGATCCTATGGGTCAAGTCATATGCAGATGTTATCCTGGCACAGACGTATCCTGTTTTAAAGTATGTCACACACCCTCTGCCTGTTTAATCTTAAAAATGTGTAACTGGTTTTTAATACAAGCAGTCTTTCTTGTTTGCAACTAAAAGGGCCTCACCACCCACACACACATGGACGGACACACACACGCGCACACACGCGCACACACGTGAGGATGTTGCTGGATTCTGAAATCACATAAATAACATCTCTTCAATACAAATTTGACCTGTACATTCTAAACAGCAGGCAAAACAGAAGTAGTGTATGTACCTCCCAAAACCTAGTGCTGGGTGCAAAAATTGAGATTCAGAAAGTCGGCTTATGAAGGTACAGTATAAGATGTTAGGAAGACACCCACACACAAAAGATTGTCTCCCTTGTTCTTTATTTCAAGAACTCCTACTCAGCTGCTTAAGAGCCTTTAAATACATCACCCTGTCTCACAAGTGGTGTAGGCTTGATGAAGACCTAAAGGTCAAAATGACTTGTCCTAATAAAGAATAAGGAAGTAAATCCTCAGTGTAGCAGTCAGCAAGAGAAATTGAGAAATTAAAATAAACATTGTATTTTTGTATAATTTGATTATTTGAAAGTGCAGACCCAAACAGCAACAGATATGGGACAATTTTAATATTTTCTCTCAAAAGAATCGTCGCTGCACAAAAATTGTAGAATAAACAGTAAAATTATGGTATTTCAGTTCATCCACACATTGACCATTACGTTTTAATTTAAGAGAGATGTAATGCATTTTTATTAATGTACTGTCATATAAGAATATTTACAGCTTTCTCTTATGCGATCTCAGACAAAGTTTTTGACAGAAAGAATAACAATAATAAAAAGATTAATAAAGGAAAGGTGTTCAAAAATAATATTAATAACCAACAATTACCAGATTTTGTCATGTACTTGGTTGTGAGGGCACAACGAGACAGGTAGCTGTTTACCATTTCAACCTCCTCCCCTGCAGTTGTGCCAGCACCTTCCTGATTTTTGCCACTCCAGATTATCTAATAAATCAGTGAGGCACTTATATTTTAATCTTATACAGTGCATTATATAAGTAATAAAAATACAATTTCAAACGGTATGATTAAGAATATGAAGTACCTCACACTTGGTTGAATGAGCCTTGGCATGCATGACAGAAAGGAATGGTCTCATCTGCAGTAAAGGTCTGAGTTCCAACGTGGAGACTGCCAACTTCTCTGCATGCAATATCCGTGCAATAGAACTGTCCATTTGTGGCTGCTTGGAGCTCCTTCTGCAGGTACAGTGGATAGGCGAATATTTCCCCCCTGTACATGTTAAGAGCCTTGAGTAGTAGTCCGGGTCTGCAGACAACCACCTCAAGACCCTCTTCATCCAGTTTGCTTGCTCTTCTGGCAGTTTCACGTGCAGCAGACCACTGACTGGCTCCACAGATCCCTCTGCCAGCAGTCTGCATGACAAAACAATTCTGGTTAAAACTAAAAGTTGTAACTAGTTAGTTCATCTATCAGGATGAGTCGGGTTACATCACACCAATACACACCATCACTGTAATTATTTGAAACAATGAAGGTTTACTTTCAAACTACTACTAAAGGTTATTATATTCAGTCAGTGCTCAGGGAGCTTCAGAAAATGCATCTTCCCCTTTCTCTACTCCATCTACACAAGCTAGATGAAAGGCAAGGTAACAAACTGCATGCTCAGTCACTATCTATTAGAGATCTGCTATTATAAGACGAATGACCAAGTTACTAAACTAATTGCTTTGAGTGCCACCACACATACCATGTATCTAATTCCAAACCTCAACACAAGATTGGTCGGAAGACTGCAACATATTGCTCAGAATTTTCGTAACAAACTAAGATGCTATTCTGTATTATATAAGCTTACACCAACTGGTCTTGAAGGATACATTAACTATTTAATAAAGCAACAATCATACTTTTATCAAAATCAAACATTATATATTTTACTAACACTTTTCATTTTACTCCTGATCTCATCAACAAAATGGTGTACATCAGTGTCCTTGGCAATGAAGGTACCATCAAAATATAGTTCTTCTGACCTTAATAGAATAAGAAAAAGATTATGTTGAGTGTCAGACATTATTTGTTCTGTTAATTTTACATTAAGTAAAATAATTACAAGTGTAAAACAACTAACCCTTTTGACTGACGAAATCGGTATAGTTTTCTGTTGCCATCTGCACAAAGAGCAAGGGTGTTGGGTGTACATGCTGGGCAGGTGAAGTGCTCTACACTGGCCATTTTCTCACACTGGTACTGGCAGAATGTATATTCCATAAAGCTTCTTTGGTATACATCTCCATGTGACCCTATTTCTGATCATTTTCCTATCATGTTTAAAATGTCTCTTCCCGCAATCCCTCATATAACTGCCTCTGATATAAGACAAGTCCGAGTGTATTCACCACGATTCTGTGAGGCCTTTACTGAACGATACAATGATATCAGTTCTTCTGTATCCCTTGAGTTTTTAGTATCTGATTTAGATGTCGAACAACATTTTGAATCATTAAACACTGTATGGTTGGAGATATTAAATGCTATTGCACCTTATAGGTCACTAAAGCCGAAGCGTAAATCAGAGCCTTGGATAAATCAAGATATTCGTTCACTGAGACAATCATGTAGGAAAGCAGAAAGAAAGTGGAAGAAAGACAAACTGCAAATATCTTTTAATATATTTAAACACTGTTTATCGTTATACCAGAGAGCTGTTAAGGAAGCCAAGTCTCTCTATTTTTCTAATTTGATCGAGAAACATCATCAAACTCCTAGAGTTCTTTTCTCGGTACTAAATCCTTCTGTACAGACTTTCCAGAATCCTACCAGTGCATTATGTGAAGATTTCTTGAATCATTTTGGGGACAAAATTACTCATCTGAGAGCTCAAATACAAGTGACCAATGATGAAATGATGACGTTAATGAGTCCATCGGCCTCTTGGACCACTTTTAATTCTATCTCCCTGCAATCTTTAAAGGAAGTAATCACAAAACTAAAACCCTCCCCAAGCCCCCATGATATTATACACCCTCGCTACTTGAAGCAAATAATTGATACTGTAGGATCAGGGCTTGTATCTCTACTCAATAAATGTCTGCAATCAGGGTTCATCCCTGATAGTTTAAAAATGGCCACAGTCACCCCTGTGCTAAAGAAACCCTCACTGGATGCTTCTATTTTAGCAAATTTTCGGCCTGTTTCTGTTCTACCTTTCATCTCTAAGGTGATGGAAAAAATTGTCTCTTTACAACTCCAGTCGTTTTTAACTAATAATCACATCTATGAGACTTTTCAATCAGGCTTTAAATCACTGCATAGTACTGAAACTGCCCTTGTAAGAGTTCTTAATGATATTCTAATGGCCACTGATTCTGGTGATTCTGTCATTTTAGTTATGCTGGACCTGTCTTCAGCCTCGACACTGTTGATCATGCAATTCTCATCTCTCGCTTGGAGTCTTATGTGGGTCTGGGAGGGGCGGTTTTAAATTGGTTCAAATCTTTCCTAACAAATAGAACTTTCTCAATTAAAATAGGAAATTTCTCTTCCTCTTTACGCAAGCTAACCTGTGGTGTACCCCAGGGGTCTGTTCTTGCACCTACTCTCTTTTCTCTCTATCTACTTCCCTTGGGGTCCATCTTTAGGAAACACAGCGTTTCTTTTCATTGTTACGCTGATGATATGCAAATCTATCTGCCTTTGACCACGGAAAAGAAGCATGTTCTTAATAGTTTATCAGCATGTCTGGATGACGTAAAATCATGGCTCTCAAAAAATTTCCTTTTTCTAAATTCAGATAAATCGGAAGTTATTGTTTTTGGCCCCTCTGAAACTAGAACACAAAATATACCTAATCTTGAGTTCTTAAATTTAGCTATTTCATCCCGAGTGCGAAATCTGGGTGTGGAAATCGACAACGGCTTGAAATTTGACAGACAAATCAGCTCTGTAGTAGGTTCTAGTTTCTTTTATCTTCGATCTCTCTCTAAAATTAAAACCTTTCTTTCTAACGCCTCTCTAGAGGTTGCTATCCATGCCTTTATTACATCTCGGCTGGATTACTGCAACTCTCTATATTACGGTGTTTCAAAGACTCAAATTTCCCGTTTACAAGTCGTTCAAAATGCAGCAGCTAGATTCCTGAAGGGATGTAAAAAATTTGATCATGTTACACCCCTTCTGAGATCTCTACATTGGTTACCTGTTCAGTATAGAATTGAATATAAAATTCTATTACTTGTCTACAAATCTTTAAATAATCTTGCACCATCTTATCTGACGGACTTACTCCACCCATACACTCCTAAGCGAGGACTTAGATCGGGAAACAAATTCCTCCTTCAGATTCCCAGAACCCGCTTGAAAAAAAAGGGAAATAGAGCCTTTGAAGTGGCTGGCCCCACTCTCTGGAATAATCTCCCGACCCAAATTAAAATGGCTTCCACTTTATCTGAGTTTAAATCTGCTCTCAAAACTCATCTGTTTGTCTCGGCTTTTAACATGTAATTCATCCTGTTTTTATTGTTTCTAAGTGATTATTGATTGTGTTCTTTCTTGTGTATCTATATTGTAATTATTGTACAGCACTTTGGTCGGCTGGCGGCCGTTAGTAAATGTGCTTTAGAAATAAACGGAACTTGAACTTGAACTTGATGTATTTTCCCAGCCTGTACATTAGATTAGTGAAGAGTAAAATGAAATAGCTACACTAATATTCTACTTAATTCTGATCCACACTGATCTTACCCTTCCAAAGTGACAAGTCCTTCTCTCCAACATCTTCAAAAAACCTTGTCTTGATAAACTGGGTGCAATAGTTTTCATTTCTTCAAATGTACTGAAGACATCCACTGAAAACAGCGTGTCACAGATGCTGGCCAATACCCACTTCTTATTAGGTCACTCATGTCAGGTGTCCACTGTGCCAGACATACGTTGCACAACAAATTTGGCAAATGCAAATCATACCGACCTAAAATTAAAATATAGAACAATATTCGGTTATTTTTTAACAAACAATGGAACAAGAATTAATTCAAATATAAAACCATAGGTTCCTACCATTTATGCAAACCAAAATGATTGCTCTGCCAGCTGATTCAGTGATGTTTACAGGGTCACAAGTACATATATGGACAGGTCTCACTGTAGGTAATAAACGCACTGAAAAGAAAAGTTCAATAATTGAAAATATGTCCAATTATGATTGTAATTTAAATAAAAGTAAAAAAAAAACAACAACAACATAAAAGTGAGAGAAAACTTACAGTACTGGAATATTCTTAATGCGTGTTTAATGGATCAACAAAGTGAAATGGAGGTTATTCTTCAATCCACTTAACAGAAGAACAGGAAAACATTGGGGAACAAAATTCCTGCTTCAAATTCTGTATGAACCTGACACTGATTGTTTCACTTCCATTTGATATCTTTGGATTTGCTTAGCATTACAGTAGTTGCGCTGAAATTAACATATCAGGATGTGTTTCCAGTCGTAGTTTGATAACAAATACACATTTAAAAATAGATGAAGCCAATAACATAAGTAACAGATCCACCATGTCATGTTTCTGATGGCAGTATTTAAATGACAAATTTATTAAAAAGAACACCCTATTGAGTTAACAAGCTTCAATCTATATACAATAGGCACAGAAAAGATAGTTTGGTGGGTAATCACAAATAATCTTGGAAGACATGGACTACCTGTAGCCGACGCTCGTTTCCGTGTCTCTCCACTTCTGCTTCTTTTAAGCAGTGGACGTCCTTCAGCATCTTTCTCCACCCATCGGACATTAAATTTATTACAAGCGGACATTGCTTTGCCCTTGGCTTCCTTTGCCTTGCATGACAGAAAGTGAGCATTGTATGATAACACTGAAATATGGCCAACTCTTGAGCAGTTCATACAAATTTTGTGCTCTAATTCCCACAATTTAGTATTACCACCAAAACTGCAAGATCACTGTCTCAATACATATACTCACAAGAAGCATGTCTGCGATGAAAATAGCATCCTCTCCTCTCCCTCTGTCTTGCTGAGCAGCCATTTCAACAATACTATATTGCAAAGGAAGATAAAAACATGTTTAGACAAAAAGAAGGATTGAGGACGGGGTGTAGGGAGGCTATAGGGAGAGTCAGGAAAAACAAAAAGGCCGGCTAAGTGTTTTGGACAGTGAGAGAGAGTAAGGTGAAAGAAAAATAAAGAATAAAAAAGTGCTTACTTGAAGACAGTGAAGCTTTAGAAGAAGCTCTTAAAAGAGCTGTTGTTTTTCATACAAATACACTAGGTGGAGGTAACACTAACAGGGAAGGGTGGTGTGTAAGTTCACCTTCATGCATGCGTGTGATTTTCACGCCTAGAGGAGGCAAAGCGTGACACTTACACGCATCCTCGTGTGGACCAGCGTGTCTTCCACACGCTTTGGCGTGATACCGGGTTGTACACTGGCAATCAACAAACAGATGACATAAAGACTCCTTACAACTGTTACAAAAAGAACATTCTTTCTCAATATCCATAAAGTTAGAGAGCAACATGTTAGTTGGATAGATTTTGTATAAAAAGTTAAGGTGAATTTCTCCTACCTTGTTTGAAATACAAAATTTGTAAGGAAGCAGCCATTAACATCCCTTAAAATTTTCCTCTTGGAATAACTCTATTTTTTTCATTAAAGACTTGGAATCTTTAACAGAATCAGATCCCAAAAAGCACAATAAAATTCAATGGTTAACCCGTCGGATCCAGGGGATTTTCCTTTTTTCATAGAAAAAAGAGCTTTAGAAATCTCACCTTTGGAAATATCATCCTCAAAATATTCTCTATAATCATTAGAAACTACTGGAAGAAAATGTTTAATTGTTTGTAAAAATGTACTAATTTTTTCATTGTTAGAATGGGAAGTATAAAGTTTTTCATAAAAATATACACAAAAGATGCTATATCTGAAGGATTATTAGAGATTATTTAATTTATTTTCAAAGATAAAATAGAGTTTCAGATTGTCAGACTGTGTCTCGTGCTTCCCCTCCTCTCGTGGCCATATTTGGTCTTCCTGTTCCTGTCCTCGTTCTCTGTAGTTATTAGTTCATTAGTCCCCAGCCCTGCGTTTAATTACTCCTCACCTGTTTCTGTTCTTCCTCGTTGATTTCCCAATGTTCTTAAGCCCTGTGTCTCCCTGTCTCCCATGTCCTGTATTGTTTGTCTACTCCCCGATTTCCACGTTCCGTGAGTTGATTTAAATAAACATTGTCCATTTAAGATTCTCCGTGTCTACTCGCTCCTTGCTCCCAGAGCAGCATGACACTGATAGAGGGGCACAATTAATTTTTGTTTCCGAAACATAGTGAATTAAATCATGAGGAATCAGCCAGTAATCTATTCTTGATTTTAAAGAAAAAGAGCTATTAATCCAAGTATAATCACGATAATTGGGGTTCAAATATCGCCATATATCAGAAACTTGTAACTTGTCAGTTATAAAATAAAATAAATCTGTAATTCGTGAACTAATGTTTAGGGGGAAAGCGGTCAACAGAATCATCTGGAGCATCGTTCAAATCACCACCAATAATTACATATCCATGTAATCACAATTACATATCCTCCACGAAAGCCGGCATACTTGCCCTCTTCTCTCGCATGTTTCACCAGTGGCCTTGCCTTTTTTCCAGTGGTGTATAATAATAATATTAATACTTCATTACTGTTACAGGGCTGACGAGACGTGAGACGTACGGATCCATTTACAAAGCTTTATTATAGGACATAATGTCAAGACAGGCATAGTCAACCAACAGCAGACAGGCATGTAGAGGGCAAGACAGGAGCGTGGTCAAGGAAACAGGCGTAGTCAACGATCGGCGTACAATATCCAAACAGGGCAAGGCAGAAAGAAATAACCAGGAACACGGGCAAGAATCAGAACACAGGAAACCCACGAGGAAAACTAGGAACAGAGAACGCTTTGCAGTGCAGACAGGCTAACAATACTCGGCGGTGAGCAAGAGCAAGTCCCAGGCTTAAATAGTGAGTGGTAGTGATTGTGAAATGGTAATCAGGTGTGGGCGAGATAGTGAACAGCTGTGCGTGTCGTCAGTGCAATGGATTGTGGGAAATGGAGTCCAGTGTGTTGTGAGTGAAAAAGTCAATGTGGTGAACGGGTGACCTCTAGTGGTGGTTGACCGGGAGAGCATGGACCAGATTGGTGACAGTTACAGTACTTAAGTATTTTTTGGGAGTATCTGTTCTTTACTTGAGTTTTTATATTTTAGCAACTTACTTTTACTCCACTACATTTCCAAATTAAAATGTATACTTTTACTCCGATACATTTCCCCGAAGCATATTCGTTACTTACTACAAAATAGTCAGAAGAACATGGACAGCAGGGCCCATGTTCATGAAAATTTTTAGTGTTAAGAGTTGCTCCTAGTAACAAAATTCTAAGAAAATTCTTATAAATGTGGGTGTTTCCTCTTAAAATTAAAGAAAAGATCCTAGTAAAGAAAAATGTAATTCAGAAAGCATCTTAACCCTTAAAGAGGTCTTGAGGTCCAAAATTGTTAGGAGTACGGATGAGGACTTTTAAGGGGCTTAAGAGTTTCTTTAGCAGCGGAGAAAATGGACGAAACATGAAGAGGGAGAAGAAATGAGTTGCACACAATGCATGACAGTGCTTAGATCGTGCAGGGATCATGTTTGTGACCGATCTTATTAGAGACACACTAACATCTCAGACACCGCGCTGAAATTCCATAGCACCAGAAATCACTACATTAACATATTTGGCAATTGGAAAAATGCAACTATGCAGCAGCGATGATTTGGGTCTGTACCTGACAGCACTTTCAGAACCTTATTGTGTCGCTGTTCATTTCCTATAAAATATGGTATGACAGCATGGTAAATAAAAAATAAAGAATATATATACCTATATAGTGTGTGTGTGTGTGAGTGAGAGAGAGAGAGAGAGAGAGAGTACGGTAAAACAGGAAAAATTACAAGTGAAGGCTTATAATATACCCTACTCTTAAAAGCACTCTTTTATTTCCCTCTTTGACAACAAACCAATCACAGTCTTCAAAAGACTGTGTTATTCCTAGCAACGGGGTCGGCCCCGCCTCCTCACTAAGATAAAAGATTTTGTCTTTTCCTCGCTCAGAGTTGCTCTCAGATTGGTCCTGAATCACTTTTAAGCTAAGACTCCTAGTTAGAAATTTTTAAGATAAATTAGGAGCTCTCTGAGAGGATACTTACAATCTTTAGGAATACCGGCCCAGGAAAGCAGGTTTGACGAATCAGTGGTCTGGCGCTTAATTGCAAATTAGACTCCTAAAATCAACTTTTTTTCATGTGCAAACAAGTGCGCGCACAACCGCAGATGATTCAAGTCTGGGGTGTGTGATATACAGTATATCTTCTGCAATAATATGGTAAGTGTTGCTGATAGGGTGACCACATGTGCCATTTTTCCTGGACGCATCCTGGCCAGAATTTCTATAGTGCCTAAAATATCTATAGGATTTGGCTTTGTTTGCATGTGCAGACCGTTCGGTTTATGACATCAGTTCCTTATGTTTTCGAAACGCTCTCGAGGTACTTCGAATCAAAGCAATATAGAAATCCTGGCCAAGACGCATCCGGGAAAAATGGCACATATGGTTGTAATGATGGGCGATTTGACATTATCAAGTAGGCTATATCACCAAATCACACACAGATTGCTCGCACGTTGATTTATTAGTCTATTAAAACTCAACATTCCAGGCATTCTAAATTGTAGATCGCAAAAATGCTTCTGTATGCTTTTTATATTTATATAATATAGTTAAGTTAATCTAGATTACACAAAGAGTACCGTTTTACTGCAGATATAAGCATGATAACACATTTAATAATCATTTTATACAAGATCAGTAAAGCAATAAGTGGCTTACATTTTAGACATAATATTGCTTGTTTTTGCTCAATTTTGCCAACGAAAATAGTTAGTCTCTGAGCAATGGACGGTGTTTCCTTATTGAACAAATCAGCTTTATGAACGAATTGGTTGAATAAATGATTCAGTGATTCACTCTGTAACAGGGCTGACGAGACGTGAGACGAGTGGATTGGACTAATTCAGTTCAGCTGTTCTGAAACCGAAAACTCTGGGTAGGTCAACTCAGAGTTCAAGTAATTCAGAGTTGGTTGAACCTCCTTATTGAAATGGGCCCCAGGTCATTGAAGCCAAACCTTTTTGAAAAGATTTTCAGAAACTCCTGTTGCAGAGTTGTTGCGTAGCCGGTGAAACCGGAGATTTTGGCTTATGATGTTGGAGTACATCATGAAAAAACTGTCATGCCTCTCTGAACATCCATGCATGTTTTAACTATCAGCTCAGATGCAATGAACGATAATTGATATCATAGCTAGTTGAGCTAGTTTTTTTTTTCTTTTTTTTTTTTTACATCAGATTAGATTAGTTGAGCATTTCAGGTGACTTGCAAGGGTGTAGTTATTACATAGTATTCATACTTTACATAATTTCTTAGTATTTTTTTTTTTTTTTTTTTTACAAATGTTATTATAAAAACAACTAGGGAATTCACAAGCCTCTCTATAGACCCCTTCACGGTCGACGTCACAGGAAAATTCGAAGTGCGTACTGCGCATGTCGGGGTCAGAACGTTCCATCCTGTGTTACTGTTAACCAGATGATTTCTCATCAAAATGCCTAGTTGTTGTGTCGTGGACTGTGCAAATCGCACCAATTGTGGAGTCAAGTTTTTTAGGATTCCTGCAGGATCTCATCCTTTTCAAAAAAATAGACGACATCTGTGGCTGCAAGCTATTAAACGGGCAGACTGGGACAATGCTACGATCAATGAGGCTCGTGTTTGTAGTGCTCACTTCATATCAGGTAAAGTCATCCTTTATCATCCCTTTCTATTAGATTAAACTCGAAAGCCTGGATTGCATGATTTTTTTTGCAGTTTTCTGTACACTAGCCTATAACGTTAAGCTATGCTGGTTAATGGTTTGTTTTAAATGTCATGCTGCTAGCAGTTAGCCGCAGGCTAGCGCCAACTTTGTGACAACATTTGTTTAACTGTTACTTACCATGGCGTAACTCTAGCCATAGTAAATAAACAACTGTTTTCTGTAAACTGCAGACTGATTTATTAGTTAGGTGAAATTTGATATCTGGCATTAATTGTGACCTGTGTCATGCTACAGACTTCGCAGACTAGCTTTACATTAGCGCTTTCACTGTGACAACAGTAGATCGCGTTGTAATCAATGTGTGCAATTCTTCTTTTTTTGTAGGAGAGGCATCACTTGACTCCAGTAGTCCTGACTTTGTGCCCTCCTTGTTTGTGTACAAAAAACAAAGCCAGACACCCAAGACAAAAATGGAAAGGTACGAATAAAAAAAGTATCTATCTATAAGGCTTGTCTCTTGCAACGAAACCTGGCGTTGTAGTCTAGACCACCTAGTCTAATCCTTATCCAAATGTCTTTGAACAACTTTCACTAGCCCTTTCTTGAGTCACACGTTCTCTCTCCTTCTGTCTTAAATGGACTGTGGACCTTGTTTAAATTAAATCAATACTCATATTGGTCTGATGTGTGTCAGGGCATATGCATGCCTCAAGGAGATACTATAATATAATATATTAATTATTATTGATTACATTTAAATGTAATTTAATTAAAGCAATATTGTGCAGGCCTAGTTTAACTAGACAATGATTAAATGGTTTCACACAGCTCTAATTGTTCCTTTTGTTTTCCTTTAGGTATCAGAGGAAAAGGAAGAGAGATGAACGCTCTGACATGCAACCTGCTTCTTCCATGGCTGAGATGGAACAAGACTGTACCATTGATCTTTGCAGTGGTATGAATAATCTCTTAAACGTAAAGCTAAAACTAATGCAGTCTAATGGCTCGTTTCCACTGAGCGGTACAGTACGGTACGCAATTATTTGCGTTTCCACTGTCAAAAGTTGTGAATGGTACCAAAAAGCCGAACCGTACCGTACAATTTTAATGCACATTGCACATCACTTCTTTCCGGCATAGGTTACACCTCGCCTATCAAGTAAGGGTACTGTGGCAGTGGAAACGCTAGCCGATTCATGGTTTACTGACCCGAACCATACCGTACTGTACTGTACCGTACCGCTCAGTGGAAACGAGCCATAATACACCAGCCCTGTGGTCCCATAAGCTACACCCTCCAAAGTTGTCATACTTTATCACTGAACTTCTGTATGTCTGTTTGTTTTCTGTTCAAGATGAGGAGGAAGCTGAAGGGGACCGCCCAGTATCGAGAAAGGAACATGATGCTCTTTGCTTTACACATAATCAACTGCAGGAAGACTACATCAACCTGCAGCAGGACTGTTTTAAATTCCGCAGTGAGAATGAAGAACTCAGGAATGAATTACATTCATACAGCAATGTTAAGAGTAACATTCGACTATTACTGTTTTTCACTGGACTGACCTCTGTAATCTTCGAATGGCTCCTAAAAAAATTAGATGGCAGTATTGAGATAAGTCACCAAGCCCTCCCAGATAGCAGACAGATTTGGACCTAATCTGGGCCACTTTGGGCACTTACGGCTCAGTTACGGCACTGGCAAGTGTTGTGTGGGCCAAATGTGGCCCAAATTACATGAGCCGGACCTAACTTGTGTTATGGCAAATATTGTGTGGGCCAAAAGTGGCCCAACTGTCATGAGCCGGGCATGAAATAGGTTATGGCAAGTGTTGTGTGGGCCAGACTTGAGCCGAATGTCATGAGCCGGACCTACCTTGTGTTACGGCAAATATTGTGTGAGCCAAAGGTGGCCCAAATGTCATGAGCCGGACATGAAATAGGTTACGGCAAGTGTTGTGTGTGCCAAATGTGGCCCAAATTACATGAGCCGGACCTAACTTGTGTTATGGCAAATATTGTGTGGGCCAAAAGTGGCCCAACTGTCATGAGCCGGGCATGAAATAGGTTACGGCAAGTGTTGTGTGGGCCAGACTTGAGCCGAATGTCATGAGCCGGACCTACCTTGTGTTACGGCAAATATTGTGTGAGCCAAAGGTGGCCCAAATGTCATGAGCCGGACATGAAATAGGTTACGGCAAGTGTTGTGTGGGCCAGACTTGAGCCGAATGTCATGAGCCGGACCTACCTTGTGTTACGGCAAATATTGTGTGAGCCAAAGGTGGCCCAAATGTCATGAGCCGGACATGAAATAGGTTACGGCAAGTGTTGTGTGGGCCAGACTTGGGCCGAATGTCATGAGCCGGACCTACCTTGTGTTACGGCAAATATTGTGTGAGCCAAAGGTGGCCCAAATGTCATGAGCCGGACATGAAATAGGTTACGGCAAGTGTTGTGTGGGCCAGACTTGGGCCGAATGTCATGAGCCGGACCTACCTTGTGTTACGGCAAATATTGTGTGAGCCAAAGGTGGCCCAAATGTCATGAGCCGGACATGAAATAGGTTACGGCAAGTGTTGTGTGGGCCAGACTTGAGCCGAATGTCATGAGCCGGACCTACCTTGTGTTACGGCAAATATTGTGTGAGCCAAAGGTGGCCCAAATGTCATGAGCCGGGCTTGAAATGGGTTTTGGCAAGTGTTGTGTGGGCCAGACCTGGGCCGAATATCATGAGCTGGGCTTGTGTTATGGCAAGTCCTGTGTGGGCCAGACATGGGCCAAATGCCACAAGCTGACTGTTTAAAATAGCAAAATCCCAAAGGGATAGTACTAAAAGATCCGTCTTATCACAAAAACAAAATAAGCCTCCACAGCCGACTTGAGCTTCTTACCTTAAGCTGTGAGACTGCTTAATTCATCTTCAGCAGTCAATCATAAACCTTAACACAAACTGAAATTCATTATTATTATTATTTTCTTGCATATATTGTAAATATTCTGATTCACATGTCAACAATGTTAATTGATTATATTTTGTTTATTGTTCTTGTTTAGTAAAATTGCTCAATGTAGGCCTATTATTTGGCACTTTTTAATATCCCACAATGGTGCCTTCAATTGAATACTGATTAAGTAGGATTACAATTTAATTGACAATCGTGAATCATTTAACTTGTTGAAATACTTAGACAACCTCGCATGTGGTCCGGTGAATCTTCACTCAAAAATCAATGCAATCACTAAACTACAGAGCAGCTTTTCCCCCCAAAGCTCCAATGAATAATTTATTTATGCCTGCTATGTCTGCTACTTAGCAGAAGGGAGTTACAAACTCTATTTCACTTTACAACCTGATTTAATTATTATTAGGTGAAGGCAAGAATTGTGTGTAGGCCAGAGGTGGCCGAGTGTTTATTAAAAAAAAAAAAAAAAAAAACCATACACACATTATATATATATATATATATATATATATATATATATATTTGCACTGTGTATGTGTGGTTGATTGGATTTTTTTAAAAACACCCCTTTCAGATTAGCTAACTTGGGACAGTTTTTATTATTTATTATTACTTATCTTGTGAAATTGTTTGGCGCTAGAGAGAACATGACAAATGTTATTTATAGATAGATAAATAAAATGTGTTTGTCACTGAAATAAAAAAGAACTGTGAAATATAAAACTAAGAAGGTCCCGCGCGGTTACAGCAGGCATGACACTGCAACAGTACGCATGCGCATATGCGCGTGTATTGGCGGGCGCGCTCTCTGCTTCGCGGTTAAAAAGTCCGGTGGCCGTCTGCAGTTGATATTTGGGCTTACTGGTAAGTAATTATTATACTGTTACAAAACATTTAACTGTACAATACAAATTGTAATGAGATACTAAGAGTGTTGGTTTGCTAGTAGACGTTAGAAGCATGACTGAAATGACGTTTAGGTATGTTAGCTGACTCTATTAAATAAGCTAACGGAGCTAAAGTTATGTAAGCTAGGTAACTTAATGTTAGCTAGCTAAAATTAGCGCCAGATGCCATTTTAGGACACTGAAGTTGTATGTTGAACCGACATGTGCAAATTTATTTAGATATGTTTTTTGTGCACTGCAAACAGGCATACATTCTGGATTAATTATAATAATAACAATCTAATAAACGTTTAAAGAGCGATATATATACTTTTATAGTAATCTGAATGTTTTTACACTAGCCTGATTGTTAGATACTTTCTATGGCTATGGCTTAAGTTATTATTCTGATTTGTGGAGGGATAAAGAGAGATTTCTAAAATACCCTTTGTAAAAATCAATGACTATAACATGGAAAAAATTAAACAAGAGTTAAACCTGGTTCAGTAAATGCAAGCATTGTGCATGTTAGTCTCATCAAATTTTCAGAAAACTCGTAATATAACAAATCATTATCTCAATGCAAGTAACTGTTAATATTTATTAATTTGGGAAATTTCATTGTGATATCTATTAGTTAAAGTTAAGTTTACTAGATTCTTGTTAATTGCTGTAGCAACATGCCATTTATTGGGCACATATAAACAGGTTTTCTTGCAGATCATTTAATATGTGCCATATGCATGTGCATAGAAGAATTATAAATTATTCATAACTGTAATGTACGCTGCACGTTAAATAAGCCTAAGAAGTAACTAAAAGTAAAATATAGATGCTGACTGTTAATGTTAACTAATATCTACCTGTTGTTGTGTCCCCACCTCTGTCTCTCTCTGTACAGATTAGATCCACAGGAAAATTTCTGAAGGGGTGAACTGAAGAAACAGGTGACATGGACTATTACAAGCATAGCAATTTAAGGAGGAAGGCTAGGAAAAGAGTGGATAATTTAATGCAAAAAATAGTCACTCTGCCATCTGGTAAAGAAGGCGAGAGCATTAACCAGCATCTTGAAAGTCACATTGATGAGCCTGAGCTTAATAGGGAAGGATGTCAACAAGACATGCAAGAACCCCTTGATAGCCTGATTGAAGAGATTGTGCTCAATAGGGAAGGATGTCTTGATATGGAAGACAGCATTGGCTGTAGTGGTTCTAGCAGTGTGAAGAGCGACCATGAAATTTTATTGGGCAGTTTAGGTGACTGGGCAGTTAGATTTGGGGTGTCTTTGGTGGCTCTGTCAGCCTTACTGTCAATTCTTAGGATATACTTTCCCTTCCTGCCAAAGGATGGAAGGTCACTGCTTAAAACAAAGACAGACTACAAAGTGGAGATGCTTGCTGGTGGCTCATTTCACTATTTTGGTATAGTGAATGTCGTCCAAAGAAAGTTCACCAGGTTATTATCCTCTTTTCCAGAAGGCTATGAATTTCTTTTACAGCTAAATTTTGATGGATTACCTCTTTTTAAAAGCTCATCCATTCAGTTTTGGCCCATTCTGGGTAAATTATCAAGACTCTCCAAAAAGCCTTTTGTGATAGCATTGTTTTGTGGGACAGCAAAGCCCAAAACACTGTCTGACTATCTAAAACATTTAGTTCAAGAGTTGAAAAGCATCAGTACTGGCTTTGTTTGTCAGGGCAAAACATTTCTCTTGAAAGTTTGTTCTGTTATTTGTGATGCACCAGCAAGGGCATTAATCAAAGGTATCAAGTCCCACACTGGATATTATGGCTGTGATAAGTGCTTACAAAGAGGAATATACACAAATCACCGTATGACATTTCCTGAGCTCACTGCTGCATGTAGAACAGATGAATCCTTTAGATTAGAAGCAAATGAAGATCACCACCTTACCCATTGTCCTCTGATAGATACTGGAGTTGATATGGTTGCTGGTTTTCCCCATGATTACATGCACTTAGTGTGTTTGGGTGTTATGAGGAGACTTCTTGAACTGTGGGTTGGCACTGCTGGCTCTTTGCGCACCAGAATTTCGTCTTTACAAGCATCCTTAATCTCTGATAAACTTTTGGCATTAGCTCATCATATTCCATCTGAATTTGCAAGGAAACCTCGGGCACTCAATGAGAGACTGAGGTGGAAAACAACAGAACTGCGCCAATTTTTGCTGTTCACTGGTCCTATAGTTTTGAAAGGTGTCTTGCTGCCTCAAGTGTATGATAACTTCATGCTTCTTTCTGTTGCTATCTATATTTTAGTTAGCCCGCGGTATTGTTTACAATTGAACCACTTGGCTCATCATTTTCTTGTCTCATTTGTGGAGCATTATGGCTTGCTATATGGTAAAGACCAAGTAGTGTACAACATTCATGGGTTAGTGCATCTTGCTGGTGATGTGAAGGTACATGGCCATTTAGATGGGATCTCTGGCTTCCCTTATGAGAACTTATTGGGTGAACTTAAGAGAATGATAAGGAAAGCTCACAATCCTCTACCACAGGTTATACGCAGGTTATCTGAACATGAACAGAGGGGCTGTGATTTTGATTCACCCATTGAGCAGGAACCCTTTTTAAAATCTCCACATCATGATGGGCCAGTACCAGAGGGCCTTTTGGAAAATGTCAGTCAGTTCAAGCAGTTGACAGCCGATGGTGTCATTCTAAAAACATCAAGTAAAGATGACTGCATTGTCATTGACGGGAACGTTGTTTCTGTGCAAAACATAGTTAGTCATGAAGACAAAGTGTATGCCATGTACCAGGAGTATAGAGTCAAAGAAGCACTTTACAGTTACCCACTCGACTCAAGGGAACTGGGAATATACATCGTCTCTCATTTGTCTCCTGTGATGCACTGTGTAGAGATGGTTAAGCCTGTGCAAAAGTGTGTGCGGTTGCCCTTGGGAGACAAGTTTGCAGTGTTCCCTCTTCCTCACACAAATTAATCTGAAGCACTTGTCTAGTCTTTGTACAAAGTTTATTATAGTTGATTGTTGTAGCATCCTTTTATTTATCATATCTTTAGAGTTTTACTGGCTAATCAGTTTACTTTTTTTATCAGGAGATGTTTCTCATTGTTATTTTTGAATCTACTAATGAAGTGGAAGTAGTCCCTGACATTTGGGTGAAAAATAACACCTGTTTGTGGCCACCGTACAAACGTGAAGAGACCGTAAAAGCAGTGAAATCACAGGAACCACCTGGAGCACGTTGGACTCCCTACAAAGTACGCATCATATTAAGCAAAGGTAGAAATTCTAGAAGAATATTTCAGATGGCATTTAGAGGCTTTTGCATCTGAACTTCATATAGCATTTAGAGGGCTTTTGTTTTCAAAATGTTATTTTTAAAGTTACATATGAAGAAGCAAGACTCAAACTGCCAGAGGCTGAACGATTCACAGATTTGACAGATTCAGAAGACTCTCCACTCAAACGTAGACGGAGAAGAACGTAAGTTAAAAAGGAGGAATAGAGCCAGAACGGAATGAGCAAAACTCATTTTACAGCCTTTCATAATTGTTTCTTATTTAACCTTAAATGCAGGAAGAAGAATGTTGTCCTTGAAGAGGAAGACATTGAAAGTGAGAGGCAGCAAGCATCCACACTACCCAGCCCTCCCGAAATGGCTTCTGCAAAGAAGCGGCCTTTTTCACAGTGTAAGAACGCTAATGTCAATTTTAGTGTCATTTTCATTGTTGGCATGGTTTGAATTTTAACACAGCTTCTCCAACAGCCGTCAACGTAGGAAGCTCAGGCAATGAAAGGACTGCTGTCAGTGAATGTGAGTCTGACATTTTTCATGACTAGACTGGAGTAAACAAATGTAAATCAGTTGATCTAACAAAATGACATGCCTTCTAATTCACCGTCCTGCAAATAAAATACAAATCAACCCTTTACACTGAATGTCATTTAAATGCAATTGTGAAAATACCTGAAAGTGTTATGAGGGTGAAGGGGTGATGACAGATGAACCCAATCGCAGACAGTTTGCAGGACACACAGGATTTATTGATGACAGAAAACAGAAATCAAAACCCACGAGGGGGCAAAACAAGACAGGGAAGACTATATTAGACTGACTAGACTTAGACTCAAACAAGAAACTAGACAATAGACTAACAGCTAAGACAGGAACAAACTCTTCTTTCCAGACAAGACTTTCAACAGGTTACTTACAGATAGTTTCACACTATGTTTGATAGACAATGAACCAGCACAGGACAGCAAACACAAGGGGATTAAATAGGGAGAAACTAATGAGAGAAACAGGTGACAAGGGTAAAGCAATGATGACTAAACGAGGATAACAAGGGGGGCGGGGCAAGGAACGAGAAGCACATGGCCAGCAAAAGGCCGTGTGTGTGAACATAAAACATGGGTCTGTCATGATTCTGCCACAAGACAAGAGAAAGTCAAGAACAAGATGGCAGAATCATGACAGAAAGCCCAGAGATGTGCCCAAAAATTACAATTGAATGATCAAGATAAATTAATCATAAGATGATGACACCCTGAGCCCCCGCCAAACACGTAGACTGCTATTCTATGGGACACACTGCAATCAGGCCAATACATTTTGAGAGATATTGTCTTTGTGCAAATCAAGTTTTGGAAGAACAGACAGAAACTCAGGCACTGCACTGCTCTGTAAAATTGAAAACACTTCCAAACATGTGCTTCCTCAGTGTCATATCCACAAATTCCTGTTATTTTTCTCTGTAGTGTGCTCCGAAAGAAGGTGCAACATAACACCTACCCCACTGTCAAGAATGAGAGAGGATGTTTATTGTGAGTAGACAGAATTCATTGTATCTTTATCTTACATTCCTTACTTCTGGCAGCTTACTTCTCTTTCTGTTACTATAGCTCTCAGTGGAGGAAACACCACACCATCCCAGGTCAGAACTGACCATTCCGGCATATGTGAGTAAATGTTGCATTCAGTTGAAGTTGACAATATGAACATTCAAAAGCTATTTGCATCAAAAACACTAATTTTAAAATGAAAATGTATGTGAAGAGCCTTCTACAGCTTTACCTGGAACCTACTTGAAAGTTATGTTTTCAGGTAAATTTTGTTTACCATTCACATGTGAAAGACTGAATTAAGGGATTAACTGTTTGTGTCTAAACTAGTTACTTCTTCAGATATATACTTTATTACAGTAGATGTGACTTGAAGAAATTAACAACTCAATTTGATATTTTGTTTGGCCCCTTTCACTTATAGCCAGAAATGTTTAGGATAGAAATGAAGAAATCATCTCGGAAATGCCTAATCATCTTTACAAAATCTATCTCCAAATATTTATAATAATAATAATACTTATTCTTATATTTCCCCTGTAAAAGGCATACCTGAAGTAGTTTTGGTGTCATATGACAATCAAACAATGTCAAAAAAACAATATATCATAAATAAAAGAGCTGAAAAAAATGGGTTCTTCTTGTCAATTCAGACTAATAAATTAAATCAAAGTTTCTCCTGAACAGCATGTATGCTGTCTTGAATAGCTGGTGGCGTTTGAACGCATGGTTCAAAATGAAGTAGACTTGCATGGATAAATCTCCAAGACAAATTTGTTCTTAAAACTAAAATGTGCATTTATTAATGTTTTCATTGTAGTTATCTACAGACAGAAGCGAGCCTTCGCCTTTTGAAGTGTTGTACATTTTGAAATGTGAACTTTGATGTTTTGGTCTCTTGTTTGCAGTGATTAATAGAAGAACCACAGCTACACCAACTCGTGCCCAAAATGCAGACTTCAGTGAATGTGAGAGAAACTACCCTTGCATGGCCATCCTAAATTTCGTGAGCGTAGTGTTTGCTATTAGACAGTCTTTAAAGCATCCAATGAAAATGTACAGAGCCTTTGCAGAGTTGGACTAATGCAATTACAATGCCATGTTTTTTTAGAAATAACTTTCCATTAAAGGAAAGTAAAAAATATATTTGTGTATGCTGTCAATTATAATTCTTAAAAAGAAAGAAAATTGGAATCAGCAGGTCAGACCTTTAAAAAATTATAAGCCAGGAAAAATGCAATCGATGAATCTTCTATTAAAAGACTTAGGAGTTGTATTTTTCCACATCATTATTCCACAAGTGAAATGAAATTGGCAGGCTAGAAACATAAAGTTATAGTTTTTTTAATGCATATACTTCAACTAAATAGACTGTATCTTCTGATCACTGTTTTAGATGTGATACGAACCATCCTGACCAATCAAGAAGTCATCAAAGATCAGATGGGCATTTTGGTGAAGCTAGTTCATCAGTTAAAGGGGACTGCAGAAGAGAGCCCATCTCTACCACCAGAAACACTTCCGGTTGCAACCCTTCAAGAGCTTCTGGTTTTGGAGGGACAGCTGCTTGATCAAGAATTCAAGAAAACTCTGGTAATGTATATTGGTACAATACCATTATAAGAGATTATGTATAAGGTAATTCAATCCAATACTATTATCTCTCTCACAAAGAACCATAAATGACAGCAGACATGTTTTTTTAACTATCCTTCATTGGAAAAATCTCTTTACTAGAATCCCCATTAGCACTGGCTTCTCTGACTGTGGTTCCATTCAACTGTACATTATAAAACACTGACTATTAAATAAACTCTAAATGAAAATGAACTGCAGATTAACAGTGCTCAGTGTTTCCCACAGAATTACAGTATTACTGTGGTGAGGGGTTATTTGTACAATTAGAAAAACAAAATAGGCAACAAAGTGGCTCAATCTAAAATGACTATGATACGATATCAAGAATCAATGTTTTTTTTATGCACTGAAATGTGGTCAGATGTTTGGCTTGGATGCTTCCACTCCAGGTGGAACATATTTTGTCTCTGACAGAGTTTGATTCTACTTGAACGTCTATCTCCTCTGTCATCTAAGTAAAATTAGCTACATGTGACACTTAATGCTTGCTGTCTTTTCCCCTTGTTTAACAGACGATTACCTTGGCACAAAGAGGAGGTACAGCCGTTAAGGACACTGTTTGGAGAATGATGGGATACCTCTTGACCAATGAACTTGCCAGACAGATGAATTGGAAAGGAGCCAATGGCAAGGCAGCCTTCAAGAACCTTATTCTAAGAGGGATAATCAATGGTGAGTCGCAGTGGTGTAGGTGTTGTTGCCACAGCTTTCACTGACATTGTTGGAATTTGCTGCTTACCTCACCCACAAACATGCATACACCTACACCTCTGGCCCTGTTTCAGAAAGCAAGTTCTTAACTCTGAGCCTGTATTGTTATACTCTAGATTTCAGAACGTGACTGGTGTGTAAGGGAAAGTGGGGAACAGTTTGTCAGAAGTGACGTAATTCAGCTGCATCACTTTACAGCAGGGGTATTCAATTAGAATACAAAGGTCCAGTTAGAGAAAATTTCCCAAAAGGTCCGGAACATCAAAACGACTAACTTGCGTTATCATTCAGTACCCTAACGTATAGTTGTATCAACATATGTTTTTAGTCAACAACTGACAATATTTCAAAAATATTCAGTTTTCATATCAAACTGGAGGGATAACAATAAAAAACTACTCTAATAATAAAGCTTTCTCAGACTGTTGTTGGATATAGGGTATCCTGGCCATAAAATGTGTACAAAAACATAAATATTGCTCAACATTTAGCATGACTTTATTATATAAATTGGCCTTCTAACTCCCCACACCCAATCCAGTGTCCCTGTGTCATATGTACATTTGCACTCACTAAATAAATACTTTACTCTTACTTTACTTTATTTTGCTCAATCCTGTAATTTAGTTTGCCTGAGACCAGCACCAGAGTAATCCTAAAAGTCAGAGTATTATTTTTCAGAGCCCTATTGCAAGTCGGTGTTTTTTTCAGCTCACACATTCTCACCTTATCAACCCTAACCGCTTTGCATGCCTGTCCTGAACGTTGACTGCTAAATGCATATGACATATCTGAGCTTGACAGTGGCATCATATGTATTGTATGTATGTATGTTATATTGACTTTCAGTGTCACATTGCTTTAAAATTACGTACTAGAATCACTGACTATATATACAATATTACTAATGTCTTGTTTCAACTGATGTCAAAAGTTATAAATTCTTGTCTTACTGATAATATTTTACTATAACTTACACAACCAACTATCTCATTTTAGAGGCTGTACGAAGAAACCGACTTACAGCAACATCAACAGATCAAGAAACTGAACTGTGGATTAAAAGGTGGCTCCATCTTGCTGGAGACAGAGATGGAGGACGCCGTGCCAGGCAGCGAACTGATAACTGATGTAACTGAGACAGTCTACTTGTTAGGAACAATGCTATAGTTCAGCATACTTTCAGCTACATACTTTAATTGTTGTGACAAATTTAAAGTTTAATTTGTTTTGTTAACTTTGTTCAATGTGGCTTAGTTTTATTCTGTTTTCAGCCATTATAATGGGTGTTTTTTGCATTGAGTTAGAGTGGAGCAACCATCAAAAAATATATTTAACGCTAGGCAGAGGTGCTGTCATTTCGTGAACACAAGTTGATTGTGACAGAGGACATTAGACACTATTTGTTCCCAAACTATTTTTTCCTAAAACTTACAAGGGGGAATGCAAACGTTGTTCCACAGGAGCTCACGGACTGCAGATGTGCCCACAGGCATTATTTTGTTTATTGGCCCATTCAGAAAATCTAACATTTTCTATTTAGCTCACTGTTCTTTAATTTTAATAAATGGAAATGAATAACAAAAGCAGTCATTGTTTGTTACTAGAACTGCTCTATTACAAGGTGGATTGAGGATCAGGAAGATGTTTGAACGTTGTGAGATGGTAATGCAAAATAGTTTTTGGTCCTTACCTGATTGTGGACCTGTGGTAACTTGTCCTGGTCTATACATAATGGATGTCCATTTTCTAGGTTCTGAGCTAACACCCAGCATGATTTCCCCTGGCACATGGCTGGTACATAACTGACATACGGCTCATGTAAGTTAAGGGTGTGATTAATTCCTCTGGCCCATACCTGGCCCGCAGCATAGGTGACGGGATGGTATGGCCCTGATCTGGCACACATCTGGCACATTTAAGGGGAAGTCTGGCACACATCTGGCCCATTATATGTCTGACATCTGGCACATTTAAGGGGAAGCTGTGATTAAATATTTTGGGCCATACCTGGCCCGCATCTGGCTGGCAACATAGGTGAGAATATGGTATGGCTCTGATCTGGCACACATCTGGCACATTGAAGGTGAAGTGATTAATTCCTTTGGCCCATGTAAGGTGAACATTATGGTACATTTATTTGGCCCAGATTTGGTCCACATCACACCTGACATCTGGCCCATATAGGGTGAACCTGTGGCTGAGGTTAGGCAGCCACACTCACCCTGAGTCAACGCCGTAAGTCAAGGCCAAATGTGGGCCATAACAGAATTTCAGATGTGGCCCATATAAGGTGGATTTGTGGCTGAGGTTAGGCAGCCACACTCACCCTGAGTCAACGCCGTCAGTCAAGGCCAAATGTGGGCCATAAGAAAGATGCAAATAAGGGCCAAATTTGGGCCGAATATTTATTGCTATCTGGGATGTGTTTTATTTATTTATTATTATTTATTTATTAATGTTTCATTTCGGTTTTAATTTGGCTCTATTTATTCCAGTTTTCTTTTAATTAGAAGGATTAAAACCGTAGAGTAAAAGAGTAAATCCTTTTCACTGAACATGTTTCTAAAAATAAGTTTGAAAGTTGTCGGAAGCATGGTGGTGGTGACGTTGAAGGCAGTGTAGACTGTGGTGTAGTTAGTTTATAGCTTTATAGTTTAGCTTTTTATTTCTGGCGCTGGTATTTAGGCTTCAAAATTCATAAAAGCTTTATATTATTTTGTGAAGATTATCTTGATGGACAAAATGTGTAAGTATAATGACCTATAAAAATAGAAAATTTACAAAAATAGAACTTTAGCTTTTGTTTAAACTGAAAAGCTTGCACCAAAAAGAAAGAATTAAAAGAAGAATGTTTTGTGCTTGACCATATAGGATCATGATGAACAGATCCCCAGTGGAAACCACATTATTTCCATCTCAGTAAAGCGTGTTTGCACAGCATTACACCTGAATGAAAAGTAGGAACAATAACAAACTGCTCTCTTTACACTACCTGTTACACATTGACATGATAATAACAATTTTAGTATTCACTGCAAATTGTATTAAGTTGACTTTACTTGAAAATTTTAAGTAAGTTAGTCATTGATAAAGCTTAATACACAGGACACATCGGACACAGTTGTGAAATGCAGTCATACAAATTTAAATTGTAAAGTGGAATGTCACAATTTGGCAAATTTTGAATGAATTAAAAGAATTTTAGAACTTTGAATAGTAAACCACAAAATATTGCTATTGAGTCCATATGACCTGTGTGTCTCTGTGTAAATTAATAGCACAGTTTTATCTACCGCACACAACAACAGACATGCATGTTGAAATCATACACTCCTCAGTCTATAGCAAGTCCAAAGTTTTGTACTAAGAGTAGAAAGAACATAACGGATATAAGCTGATGATTAAAAAATGGAGGAGGAGCGTGACAAACGATCTGGCACGTAAGTGATAAGAGACATTATTTAAGGGATGGTGAGAGACACAGAGGAGCAGACAACCATAGACATCCATCCTGCAGTGTAGAAAGAATCTGTTTGAAGATGTGGGGGTTGACATGTGTGACTGCGGCCTTGCTGATATGTTTCAAAGGTAAGATCTTAGTCTCAAGGACTTAGAGGCAAAAGTAAAGATTTGTCTTCCATGCCAACTGAGTGGTTAAATTCGGTGGCAGTTAGCAGTTAATATCGCATTTGGTGCCTTCAATTAGAATTTTCATGTTTTCAGTTTTTAATAGAACTCTCTCTCTTTCTCACAGTTTATGCACATGGCCCTATACACCCACGTGTTGCAGGTGGTGCTAATGCTAATCTGGGTTCGTGGCCGTGGATGGTTAGTGTGCACAACCCCACCTGTCATATATGTGGCGGTTCCCTCATCACAGATGAATGGGTGCTGTCAGCAGCTCACTGTTTCACTGGGTTAGAGCCACAACAACACATACAGATTCTCAAACATCAGCCTTTCTTGATCATTGGACTGTCTCTCAATATTGTTGTCTACTTGTCTTGTCTTTATTTAGTGTTCATGTGTCCAGCCTACTTGTTTACTTGGGAAAGTGGGCACAGCAGGGAGCTAATAACCAAGAAATCATGATGAGTGTCAGTAACATCGAAATTCATGATGAATACAATTACAAAGACGGCAATAATGACATTGCTCTACTGCAGCTGACCTCTTCAGTCACATTTAATGCCTATATTAGTCCAGTATGTCTGGCGGCCCAGGACAGCGTCATCCCTTCTGGCACCAGCAGCTGGATCATAGGCTGGGGAAAAAATTTACCTAACCGTACACATCTACATTTGACTAAATTATTCAGATAAAGACATCTACTCCTAACATAACTTACATTGATGATGATTATGTGTGTTTGTATGTGTCTGTGTCCAGAGAATTTACCTTATCCTGGGATTCTGCAGGAGGCTAACATTTTAGTGGTGGACAATAAACAGTGCCATAACCAGCTGAAGAATGAAAGGAACTACAGAAAAATCACAGACAATATGATCTGTGCTGGAGTTTGTACTGGAGGCATAAACGCATACTACGTATAACAGCCAGATAATTATTGCTCATTACTGCACACACACACACACATGAAAGTCTATCAAGAGTTACTGTCTTTTTAAATTACTAATACGTGGATTTGTCAATTTATATTCTTTTTGCAGGGGGACTCTGGCGGTCCAATGATGAGTGATAATGGATGCTCACAGTGGGTTCAGTCTGGTATCACCAGCTTTGGTTATGGCTGTGCTCAGCCCAATACACCCAGTGTGTATACACGCGTGTCACAGTATCAGAACTGGATCAGAAATATCATCAAGAAATATCAAAGCCAGAAACTCCCACAATTTGTCACCTTAAGCTTCCCATGCTCTTCCAGCCAAAGTAAGATTGTCTCTCACACATCTATACAGTTATATCTCATTCACAATCTGCAGTTTAATGTTTGTTTGTTTTTTTTGGTGTAGGCTCAAGAAAGAGTAAATGCAATTTGTGCTGCTTTGGTGAGTCCCAACACACATATAAAGTACACACACTCGCTCCGCCATGCTGCTCATGCGTGTTGGGCATGTTTACATCAGAGTGCGCAAACAAAAAAAATATAACAGTACATTTAATAATTTTATATTTTCACACATACACACTGACAATGTCGTGCTTTCTTCTTTGCGTGAGAATGACGTTGACTGCTACTTTCCGGCATACACCATGCCTACGAAGTAAGGGTACTGTTGGTGGTGGAAACGCAAGCCGGATCAGGGTGTACCATCCCGAATCGTACAATATTGTACTGTATCATACCGCTTGATGGAAATGAGCCATAAGACACACTCACAAACTTTCCTAAACACTTCCCCTCAGGGGAATCCCCCTTGCCATTTTGAAATGTTTTCCACTTTACCTATTGAACGATGGACTCTCGACCCCTTAATTTTTACCATGCAACTGTAACCCTTGGCTAAGAATGTTAAGAAGCCCAACTACACCATCTAGGTTCTTTCATCATCCAGGACAATAGAATAAAAAAATACCCCCAAAAAAGAAGAAATAATTAAGGCAGCGGCTATTTACACTAAGTGCAAATAGCAATAGATGCTATTTACACTCGGTGTAAATAGCAATTAGATGCTATTTACACCAAGTGCAAATAGCATATTTTTTTGGCAGCGGCTATTTGCACTAAGTGTAAATAGCGATAGATGCTATTTACACCAAGTGCAAATAGCGATGGATTCTATTTACACTATGTTAAAATAGCAAGATTTTCTGCTATTTATACTACTTATTGCAAATAGTGGCAATTATCTGCACCTCAGTATTGTAGTACATTATAAAACAGTACGCAATAATAACATACTGAGTGTAAATTCTAATTTTAATTCAAATTTATTAAATGGATGCCACCTTATTGGGACAATAAAGCCCTCCCTACACCTACCCGATACTTTATTTTCAACTTTTTGATTATTTCCTTCATTTTTATTGAAAATAAATGCCTTTCTGATGCGATATGAGATTTGAAAAAGGAGAAAAAAATGTTTGACAAAAGGTGGGCTCGAACTCGGGTCGCTCGTGTCAAAAAGCCTGCGCCTTACCATCTACGCCACTGAAACTGATGTTGATCTGGCTTCTTTTCTTAATGTTGACTAACGCAATCACACGTTAGTGGGCGGAGTTAGTGTAAATAGCCTTTGCCAACAAGATGGGCTATTTGCACTTAGTGTAAATAGACACTCCGAATAATTAAACCCAGTGTGGTTACAATAATATGAAGGACCCAGCTGGTTTGAATTAACTGAAGACAGAGACGTGACTTCCCCAAAATAATAAAAATTTATTTTACAACAATAATCTTTGTTCTAAATAAATAAACCCCTTCAACAATACCCACCGTTAGTAAGAAACCTTGATAAATCCAACATTAGCAGCAGGGTCAAATCACAGAGCAAATCATCAAATCATGAGAAAGTCATCAGGATTCATCTGATTCAATAAAATACAAACAACAACAACAAAATCATTTGTGAGCATGTTAACCCTCTGGGGTCTGAGGTGATTTTGGAGCCATGTCCACCCACAATGATGTCATCCACTATGACTGCGCACGGGTAGCCAGCAAAGATCTGTCTGTTCCATAGCATGCTGAAAAACTTCGCTGACTGAGTTAATGCCGAAGGGCATCCGAAGGACTCTGAATCTAACAAACGGCGTACTGAATGTTGTCAGTAGGGAAGATTTGTGGTCCAGTGAGATCTGCTAAAAGGAGCTCTTGGCATCTAGCACCGAGAATATTGTGGAATTTGGCATTTGCGCTGCCACCTCTTCCACTGTGTGCATGGGGTGATTTGAATGTTTTAGGAACTTATTCAGGTCTCTGGGATCAAAACTCAGTCTTATTTCATCTGAGCTTTTCTTGTGAGTAGCCACCATGGATGATACCCAGTCGGTCGATTCAGATACAGAAGTGAGAACACCTATAGTGACCATCCTTTCTAGCTCTGCTTTCACCTTGTGTTGCATTGCCGCAGGAATTCTACATGCTGGACAAACGACAGGTTGAGCTTCTTTGTCAAGTTTCATGCAGTATGTCACGGGAAGTCTCCCCATTTAATTTTGGAAAAGATCTGCATATTCTGTGTTGATCTGTTGAGCAAAACTCAAAGGTGCCATAGAATGCATTGATACAATATTTTAAATTGTTCTCTGATATCTACATAGAAGGTATGTGGCTTTGATAATTAACACTGCACGATTGTCATTCGCGTGAACGAGCACCGATTTGCCTCCGATCTCAGGCATTTGTCTGCGATTTATCAAAACCTGTCGGCGAGTGAAAAATCGGGCTAAAATTGTGCAGTGTGAACTCGGCATAAGGTACACCTGTGCAATAATCATGCTGTCTAATCAGCATCTTGATATGCCACACCTGTGAGGTGGATGTATTATCTCGGCAAAGGAGAAGTGCTCACTAACACAGATTTAGACAGATTTGTGAACAATAGTTGAGAGAAATAGGCCTTTTGTGTACATAGAAAAAGTCTTAGATCTTTGAGTTCAGCTCATGAAAAATGGGGGCAAAAACAAAAGTGTTGCGTTTATAATTTTGTTCAGTGTGTATATATACACATACACATACAGTATATAATATTTCCTATTTCTCACTGTACTTATGTTTTTGTCTATGCAGGGAGTCCAACTGATTAACTCTGGAGATTTGCATCAACACAAACATAATACTACATACATGACTTTCACATGATAAAGTCTCTTCCAGTGATGGGCAATATGTAACCAGCAGGATTGATTGTGAGCATTGACACTATTATGTTAAGAGTTCTCATCTGTTCTGAGTTGTGTCTTCAATTTGCATAATATTTGTTAAGCATACATTTTTCAAATAAATGTGTCTTCATATCAGTGCAGTACAACTTCAATGAGTAATTCAATTTCTTTTTTCTTTCACCCACCCACACACACATGGTATAATTGTCTCAAATGTTTGTCAAAACATTTGTCATAATGTTAAATAAAGGTAGAATTACAATAATTAATGATAATAATAAATAAAAACAATAATGTCCAGAGATGAAGCAAGAAAATAAGATAAATTAAAAATACACATAACAATTAATATACAAACTGGTCAATGATTAAAGCCTTACAAAGGTAGTGCATCAAGAAAAGGGGTCCAAATATAGTCAAAGTCTGTGGGTTTTTGCCTAACAGAATATAGTATTTTCTCAGGGGTACTATAAGATACAAGCTTTTACAGTTTTTAAGTATGCATTTTTTTAGCTGCCGTGCTTGCAAGCAAAATAAAATAGCCTTCATCATGATAGGTCTTGCAAAGTGAACTGATATCACCAAGTATCCAAATTTTAGGATCAGGATCAATATCATTCTTTGATATTTCAGAAATTGTTGCAATAACATAGTTCCAGAATGTCTCTAAGGCTGGACAACTCCAGAGCTTATGAAGAAGAGTCCCAGTAGAAATTTGACATCTTTGACACATGGCAGAGATCCCACCATTAAATTTGTTTAGTCTATAGGGGGTGTAATATGTCCTATGTAAGATGTTAAATCGAATTTGTCTGTTTGGTGGATACCAATACAGTTTGTAACTTTTCTAGAAGAGTACACCAATCACTATCATCATAAAACATTCCAGATCCGATTCCCATTTTTGCTTAGTTGAAAATCTTTGGTATGCTGGAAGATTGTTAATAAGAATTCTGTATATAAAATATGTTCAGCTTTTTGTAGAGGTATGTCTGATATCGAGCAGCCTGTCTTCTAATAGGGATTTTTCAGGTATATTAGGGAATGACTCAAATGTTTGAATTTTAATCCAGTGTCTTATTTGTAAGTGCTTAAAAAGGTTATGCTTAGGCAAGTCAAATAATTCAGATAAGGAAGCTAGCAAATATTCCATTTACATAAAGATCACCAATTGTTTTAATTCCTTTCTTAATCCAGCTTTGTATAGTTTTGTCAACAATGGGACTTGGGATATTAGGATTTCCATCAAGAGGAGTGTTCACAAGTAACGATGTGTTTAAACCTAAGAGTCTATGTGATTCCTGCCATGCATCAAAGGTATCCAGGAGAACAGGGTTTTTCGTAATCACAGAAAGCTTCTTCTTGTGCCCAGAAATGGAATAACTGTTACTGGGGTATTTTTCATTTCACGCTGTTCTATTGAAACCCATCTCACTTCACTGTTCCTTGGATGCAGCCAAATCCACAGTGGGCGGAACTGTGATGCTAGATAATAAATTCTAAAATTTGGGAGATTTAGCCCTCCTTTAACATATAGGGCCTGAAGTGTGGTTAAATTCACTGTTGGTGTTTTCTTATGCCATAAAAATGTGGATATAGCTTTGTTAAGATCCTAAAAAAAATATTTACCAATTTTAAAAGGGATACTATGAAATAAGGAAATTAATTTGAGGAGTATATTCATTTTTATTGTATTGATTCTACCAATTAATGATAGAGGCAAATCCATCCACCGCTGAAGATCAGTTTAAGTTTGGTTCAACAACTTTACATAATTATCATGATATACTTTATCAAAGGAACCACTAATATTAATACCCAAATACTTAAAACCACACCATTTTAAAGATCCAGAGAGAATTACAATATCATTGTCCGGTATATTAATTGAAAGGGCCTCACTTTTTGAGTAATTTAACTTATAACCAGATACAGCACTATATTCTTTCTGACACTGAAATAATAATGGGGGAAAATAATCAATTGGATTAGTTAAGAATAATGAGAGATCGTCTGCATATAGACAGTTTATGCTCATCTATGCCAAATGATATACCAGTAATTGATGGATCAGAGCGAATGGCTATAGCTAATGGTTCTATAGCAATTGCAATTAAACCAGGTGAGTTCGGGCATCCCTGCCTGCAACCTCTGGAAAGCGAGAAGGCATCCGACAAAACTCCATTAGTCACAATTTGAGCCTTAGGGGCATTAGAGAGCATTTTGATACTGAATAAATGTATCCCCGAAGTTCATAGCTCTCAATGTGCATGTGAGGAAATTTGGCTCTATTCTGTCAAACGCCTTCTCAGCATCCAACGATACAATCATCATGGGATCTTCTCGTTTCTGAGCAGCATTAATTACATGAAACAATCTTCGAACATTATCTGCTCCCTGTCTGTTTTTGATAAAACCGGTTTGGTCTGAATGGATAATTTTGGGGATGACATTTTCTATTCCCAATTAATTTGGATAAAACCTTATAGTCAGAATTCAATAAACTGAGAGGCCTATAGGAGCCACATAGTGTTATTGTCGCAACCTCCGGTGAATACGGTAATACTTGATTGTCTAGTGCTTCTCTGATCATGTTAGTTAAAGGGGACAGCAACTTTTTAGCGAATACTTTAAAGTATTCGATTGAAATCCATCCAGACCCGGTGCTTTATTATTCTGAAAAGAATTGATAGCACCAAGTATACCTTCTCAGATATTCCAACTTTATAAAGATCTTTAACTACTGTTTTAATTTTAGGGATAGGTAGTCTATCCAAAAAGTATTTAATTTCAGTATTTATATTTTCATTATCAAAATCGCTTTTATATAGTGCTTGATAATATTTTTTAAATTCCAAATTTACGTTGTTTGGATCTTCTAAGCATCTACCATCCTCTGCTTTAATGGAATGGATATATTTTTCAGAATCTTCTTTTTTAATTTGCCATGCAAGTAGTTTGCTTGATTTATTGCCAAATTCATAATAGTGATAATTTGTCCTAGCCAAAGCTGCTTCAACCTTACTAGTGCATAGGTTATTATATAATAGTCGTTTTTTAGTTGGAGTGTTATAAGACTTTATCAGACGTTATTTTGTCAAGGAATGATCCTGCTCCAATATTGTGATTGTATTTTTCTAATTTGGATAATGCTTCTCTCCTTAAGCTGGGGACACACTACACAACTAGCGGAAACATTTTAAGACTGACCTCAACACACTTAAAGACCGTTACCATCGACTGGAGCAGATTCTAGTCTTTGACAGTCAGAGAGGAACACAAACCTAATGACTGAGTCAGTCTGCTTTACAACACACTTAACGACTGCAGGTCACGATTGGACAAATTCTGCCGAACCAAAAAAAGCACTCACAAAAACAGCAGCCGCTCCTGCCCGCCACAGACAACACTGCGGAAAACGCTGGTGCTTTTCCCTTTTGAGACGTTAAGGTTTGTTTGACTTTTCTAAGTTTGTGCTTAATATAACAGAAAACATTAGCTTCCTGCTTTGTTGGTTTTCCAAATAAACACCATAGCAATGTGTATTTAATATGTTTTGCATTATAAGTCCGATGCTTCTTTCTTTGTGGAATTATTGCTTGAGTAGACGCATCTGTCTTTTCAGTTCCCTTAATTATAACATCTCTAGTGCTATTTTTAAATGTTTAGTCAAGCAACAATATGTTAGTTATTTAAAGATAGGAATCGCTACTGCCGCCTTCCAGCAGGATGGAAAATAGGAGTTTGTTATTGACAGATTTATCAGATGTGTTAGAGGTTTGCAGAGAAATTATTTATAAGTTTTTAAAAATTGTGTGTCGATATCATAAGCATCTTTAGACCTAGAGCCTTTTAAATTATCAAATATTTTCATTACAGTAGATTCTGAAACATTTTCAATTGTGAAGCCAGGAGTTTCATTGTTTATAGGTTCTAGTGCTCCTGATCTAGCACCAAATTTCCTGGCCAGACATTGTGCAGAATTAATGTAAGAATGTAAGAATGAGTTAAAAATTGTAGCTATTTGTTCTTTATCTTCTATTAATTTTGATTGGTTCTTTATAGCCCAATTTTGAACTGCTTTATTCTCATTCTTTGTAATTTTATCAATATTTTCCATATTAATTTACTATTTCCTTTAGAATCATCAATTAATTTAATAAAATAATCAGCTTTGGCCTACCTTAATACTTTCACTACTTTATTTCGCAGATCCTGGAATTTTCTTTTATCATGTGGTAATTTAGATTTAAGAGCAGCTTATAATGCCAAGTCTCTCTGCTTCAGATGTTCATTTAACCATGGCAAACATATTTTATTTGAGTAAGAGACATTTTTACAAAATTCATTTTTAGTCTTATTAACTCTATCCATCATAGTATTAAATGCTTCCTCTATATCCCCAGATTGTAGAACATCATTCCAGTCCAGATGCTTTAATTTCTCCTCAAATTGACCGACTAGTGATTTTTGGTATAATATTGAAAAGCTTTTACCCTCGTAAAGCTTTTTTACCCTAGTTTATATAAAAATAATTGTTTTGTCAACTTTCTTACAATTAAGATCAAATTGTGGTCTGACATACCAGTTACCAAATTATACATTTTGTAATTCTTTCAAAATGTTACTAAAAATTAAATCTATCTGAGTTTGTGTTGACTGAGTTCTCTTAATACAGGAGTGATATGCTCATTTTTCCGAGTACCTGTCAAAAGTCTTGCAGCCGCATTTTGGACCAGCTGTAGTCTGTCCAAGCTTTTGTGTTTAACACCATAGTACAGTGAGTTCGAGAAAATAAAAGCATGGATAAACTTTTCCAGATCCGTTTGAGATATAAAAAAAGACTTTTAATTTTAGAGATTAGACTCAATTGGAAAAAGATAATTTTGACAACTTCATTTAATTAATTTAATAATTTAATAACGCTTTTTTCTTGATGTGTCCGAAAGGGGGAAAGTATACCCAACTCAATTCTGGATGTATTCATCTAGCTATGTCAAGCAGAAATGGGACAGAAAATTACGGGAAGAAATTAAAAATAACTTATTTCTAAAATATTGGAAGAAATGGATTGAGTACTGTAATGTAAATAATCACTGATTGTATATATTGTAAATATACACACACTTGTTAAGAGAAAGTAACAACCCCCCCAGTTCAGTTTCTGTGCAGTACAGTTTTGTGCTGTGTCATTGCACCACCAATACTGCAGTTTAACAGGTCAGCACAGAATCACTTATTCTGGAAAGCAAATCAAAAACTTGACTCTACTCTGGCTGCACTGCTGCATTGCACACCAGTGCTGTATATGAATGAATGAATGAATGAATGAATGATGCATTTATATAGCGCATTTATTGTGTATAGCTGTACACCCAAAGCGCTTTACAATCATGTGGGGGGGTCTCTCCTCAACCACCACCAGTGTGCAGCATCCACTTGGATGATGCGACGGCAGCCACAGGACAACGGCGCCAGTGCGCTCACCACACACCAGCTACAGGTGGAGAGGAGAGAGTGATAGAGCCAATCAAATGGATGGGGATTACTAGGAGGCCATGATTGATAAGGGCCAGTGGTGGGAATTTGGCCAGGACACCGGGGTTACACCCCTACTCTTTACGAGAAGTGCCATGGGATTTTTAGTGACCACAGAGAGTCAGGACTTCGGTTTAACGTCTCATCCGAAAGACGGTGCTTTTTAAAGTATATTTTCCCCGTCACTATACTGGGGTGTTAGGACCCACACAGACCACAGGGTGAGCACCCCCTGCTGGCCTCACTAACACCTCTTCCAACAGCAACCTAGTTTTCACCGGAGGTCTCCCATCTAGGTACTGACCAGGCTCAACCCTGCTTAGCTTCAGTGGGCAACCTGTCTTGGGCTACAGGGTGATATGGCTGTGGTATACTGTATATTTATAGCAGGGGTCTCCAACCTTTTTTCATTCAAGAGCTACTTAAAGTGGCTGAGAGCTACCTATGTTATACAATACTTAAATCTCTTAAATAATGTATCAATTCAAACTGTTATGCATGATATAATATGGTGTAATACATGTTAAATGTGCTGGAAATGTTCAAAAAGTACTTATATACACACTGAAATCATTTCACCAAGTTTTATGTCGAAAAACAACAAACAAAACAAAATAGCACAATGCTCTTTTTGTTCGCATAAACATTGAAATGCATTTACATTTATGCATTTAGCAGACGCTTTTAGCCAAAGCTTTTTGGATAAAAACGTCTGCTAAAAAAAATAAATAAAAAAATAATAACGATAGCTAACAATTTTAAAATTTTGAACTAAAAAAAAAAATCCTAATATGCTATCTACTGACATGTACAACGTTTTATAAAATGATAAACCTAACATTTTAGCATTTTTTAGATATAAAAGAATGAGTCAAACTTATAAATTATATTTCATCTGCGCCAAAAAACAGTTCTACATAAGCTAATATGCTTTTTTATAAATCTCAACACTTTGTATAATATGAAATTTTAAATCTGGTAACTGCTGTAAACAAAGCAGCTGTACTTATAGGATGTTTTCACATATAGTTAGTTTTAAAGGAATCAAACTCAGTTCACTTAAAGTGAACCAGAAAGGGAACCAGCCGAAAGTGACCTCAGTTCTTTTGTTGTTCACGATATAGTGGACTCAAAAGAGAACCCGGTTCTTATCTTGGACCTCTTCAGCACTGAAGTGATCTCAGGGTGTTTTCACAACTATGTTTTCACAACTAGTTTGTTTAACCCTTTCAAACGCTCTCGGAGCGGTTCAGCGTGTACATGTGAACAAACCATGTGATCTCAGACCCCCCCTAAAAGGACCCAAAAGCGAACCGTACTCAGACCACCTCGTCTGTGGGTCCATTTCCATTTTTTCAGATGCTTTCCTTTAGTTCTGATTTGTCTGACTCTTTCTCTGTTTCTCTCACTTTTGCAGAATACACAATTCACACACAGAACTTTCATCCCTCTCTCTCACGATAATTAATTCAAGTCAATGCTATAATGCATGCATTCAAATACATGTGATCTTACTGTCTGAGTTGAAGCGGGCAGAATGCTAGAATGGTTCTTTGCCTCCATAATGCATTACATAATTTAATGCAAAGTTAACCGTAGATTACATAAATGACAACACAATTATTTTGTATTGTTAGTTAACAGTTGGTTTACTTATTTACTTATTTATTTTTTTACATATACATATACATACATACAGTATAAATTACGAGTTTGGTTCCAAAACGCGATAAACACCATTTTTTAAAAAAAAAATTAGTTTCTGCCAAAATCAGTATTGTATCTGGTAGGTTTTGAAAAGTAAATTTTAAATTTTACGCAAAATGCGATATCCGCTGTGTTATTCTATCGTGTTTTCTCCCTTTTTTCCAATCCGCGGAACGTGAACTCCATTCTCTGCAGAACGTGATATATCCGCTCAACCAATCACAGCGCACCATTCCACGCACTGTAGACAGTACCGGTAATGGAGTCGCTTTTAATACACCCGGCATCCTAGTTTTCCTCATCTACTTTGTACTTTGTGTTCAACAAACAAACAAAATTGGGGTGCGCGACAAATCGCATGTAATTGTCATGCGTATCTCGTCAGTAAAGCCGGTTCTGTGATTAGTAGTAAATCTCCATCACGTGCTTTCAGATGGAGCGGCATTTACTACACAGAGCCGTAGATCACTGACAAGCTATGCAATATCGTGTTCATAACTGTATGTTACGACCTGTGTTAGTTTGTTTTCTATTGCTTGTGTTCTTTTTCTTTTCTTGTTTTCTCTAATTCAAAACAGGTTCGCCAATCATGGGATGTAAGCAGCCATTGGTTGCCTAGTCGGGGCGGGGTCTTTAAAAGGACACTGCTGACACTCATCGAGGAGCTCATTCTTGGTTTGGTCGCACGTGGGTTGAGAGCTCCGGAATCCCTCCTCCGGCCGATGATCAAATTGTGTTTTAGAGATTTCGTTTTTCGTTCTAGTAAATGTGCATCTTGTGTAAACTTCTGAACCGTTCTCCTATGTCTAAACCATTTTAACAGTGTGGAGCGTAGGGGTGTCCTGCCTTGTTTATTTTGAAATTGTTTGATCTCTGTTTTTGGGCAGGGAGTTAGGTAAGATAAATGTATTTTCTTTTGGTATTTAATTAGGTTATTAATTTTCCCCTCTTTTCTTTTTATATTCGTTTTGTTTGTTATGTTGGCCTTTTGGACACCCTGAAGATTTACTCTTTATTTCACTTATTAATCTTTAATAAATTAATTACTTTTTGCTTCAATTTTGTGCATTTGTTTTTTTGGTTTTTGACCGGAGGGATGCGTGCGGGGATTCCATTTCCACAACCCAACCAATTATTTATTACGCCTCTTTAGTGTTTTATATTTTCCCTAGAGGCGGGGCGTAATAATTGGGGGCTCGTCCGTCCAATTCTATTTGTTTGATTTGGAAATTTGCCCGATCCAAATTGAGAAGTTTTCGGCTTTGCTGGTAAGTACCATTTATATATTTTTATGTTTTGATTGGCAGTTTTTTCATGCGTATTGGGGAAGTGGTAGGTTAATAGATGGAATTTAGTATGGAGGTGTTTAGACAGGCTCCTTCGTGTGATGTTTTGGAGTCCTGTCGGAAAAAAATTGATTTATATTTAACTAAACTATCCAAAAAGTGTGCCAAAACAAAACTGTGAAGAAACAGCAAGCAGTGTTATACGGGTCTGAATCAACAGCCACTCACAACTTGAATCTGGATGTTGGGGTGCCGCTATGGTTTCTGGGCCCCCTGAACAGCATGTTGACTCGAGCCCCCAGCGATTGCATCCCATGTGGGGGCTGTGGGGGAATCTTCCTAGCCTTACACCCATTACATTGCCCCTGTCTGAATGCAATCAGAAGTAAAGCCTTGAACAACACAAACGAAACAGGCCAGAAAGATATCCTAATGGAAAAAGGATACAAAATTCAATGTGAAAAGACTTTGGCAGATGTGGAACAGAATGGAAACATTTTTGGAAGGACTGTCCTGCAAAAGACAAAGAGTGCCAAAAATGCAAGAGAAAAAGCCAATATAGCAGCTGCATGTGGGATGTACAAACTCTGTTTAACAACAGGACGCAGATGTCTCTGAGGGTGAAGATTATGCTTTTCTTGTTGAGCTATCCACAGAGAATTTAACAGAATGGACAGAGACTGTCACTGTAAATGGAACTCCTATCAACTTTTTAAGCTTGACACAGGAGCAGTTGTGACTGCTGTTCCAGAAAACATTTTCAAAGCAAACAGGTTCTGTGAGTTGAAAATATCACCAAAGGCACTGTATGGCCCAGGGCATAACATTCTGGATGTAAAAGGATGTTTTCAGTGTGTACTGAATGAATGCTAAAGGACACAGCAGTATGTATGTTGTAAACAAACTCACAAAATTTCTTCTTGGACTTCCAGCTATAGAAGCCCTGAATTGTGTTCATTTGAAGTGTTCACAGTCACACAAAAAACACCAACTCAATCAGTTTTTGCAGCTGTAGGATTGCTAAAATGTCCATATCATATAATTGAGTTACAGACTGGAATGACACTGTACGCATTGTCAACACCCTGTAGGGTCTTCATACCTCTCAGAACAAAAGTGAAAGAGGAACTTGGGGGTTAATGGGAATCATTTCAAAGGTGAGCAATCCCACAGAATGGTATGCTGGGATGGTGTTCATACTCAAACCAAATGAAAAGAAGAGTATATCGTGTGGACTTGAGTGTGTTACATTCTTCTTACCCTAGATTTCCCTTAACCCAAGAGTCAAGAGCACTCATCACATTCTTTACTTCATTTGGGGCACCCCTGAGAAGTAGCTGCTCTCAGAAATAAATTAAAGCGATCCAATTTTTATAACTGATTTAATGTGATGATCAATTATGCTGTGGCTCTCTTGAACCTTCATACGATGAAATTCATGCAGAAAACTTTGTTTTTCTGATGAATGTTTGTCCTTCTTTTTGTTTAGATCAAGTGTTGTTGGATTACTCACGTATGTGGCAATGGGGTTCAATCACCAAGTTGTC
This sequence comes from Barbus barbus, assembly GCF_936440315.1. Classification (NCBI taxonomy): domain Eukaryota; kingdom Metazoa; phylum Chordata; class Actinopteri; order Cypriniformes; family Cyprinidae; genus Barbus; species Barbus barbus. Next base: position 4,569,019 of record NC_136717.1, read on the forward strand.
TCGGTGAACTGGGTCAGTTTGCCTCGTATACCATTGTTTTAAAACACAGAAAGGCTGTTCAATACCAACTGTACAAAGGAATTCAACACGTGTGAGATCTATGAAGCCTCAGAGAAAAGTGCTGCTCTATCTGATGACAACGCTTCTCCTTGCTTGTGATATTCAGCTCGACCCAGGCCCTGGTGTCATTGGACGTACTCCGTTTCGTTTCTGATTCTGGCGTTGCACCTTGAAGGCTTTTTGCTTTTTTTCTAATTGTTTAAGAAACAAGGTAATAATGTCATTACAGCTGGCTGTCACATTTTTCTTATTAATATTTTAAATGAGGCTAAAGGTAACAGTAAAAAGGTATGGCAAACTATGAATAAATTCATAAAGAAAGACTCTAAATCATGTAATAAATGTTTAGAATTAGATTTTAAAGGGAGAATAATTGATAAACGTAGCAAAATTGCAGATATGTTTCACAATTACTTTGTTTGACTGATAAATTTGAGATAAGATATAAAGAAATTCATTTTGTTAATTCAGTAAAAGTTTCCAAGCATATAATTCAGATTACAAAATATTTAAAAAATTCCAATGCTAGAGATATACAGTATACAATAAACATACAGTTTAGACTGTAATTTAAAAAATAATTATAGTGATATTTTTTCACAAATAACTTTTGTGAATTTATCAATTAGACAATCTTCATTCCTGAATTGTTGGAAAACAGGGTTAGTTACCCCAGTTTTCAAGGCAGGCGATCCAACTAATGTGTCAAATTATAGGCCGATTTCAGTTTTGTCAGTAGTGTCTAAAATAGTAGAAAAAGTTGTAGCTGAGGAAATTGTGAATTTTTTAGATACACAAAATAACTTGTGTCCTATGCAATTTGGGTTCCATAAACAGCATTCGATGCTATTTTATTGAGAAAATCCGGTCAAAATTAGACAAGGGTGGGGTTGTGGGTGCTGTGTTCTTTGATTTACAAAAGGCATTTGACACACGAAATAATAATATCTCAATTATTACATGTAAACTTTTTAAATTAGATACAATGAAATGGATTGAGCCTTATCTTACATCAGAATCAGAAAGAGCTTTATTGCCAAGTATGCTTGCGCATACAAGGAATTTGTTTTAGTGTCGCAAACTTCCAGCACACAGAGACAACTACAACACACAGACAATAAAAATAAGATGAGAATAAAAAATGCATGTGTAAATATAAATAGACAAAAATAGAAAAATAAATTGTATATACATTTGTGCTATAGATAATAGAATAGGAATAAAATAGAATGAGATGTATGGATGTACTAGGATGTAGGTGGTAACAAATAAATGTAAGGTTATTGCACATATTTTTATTGCACAATGGGGGGGGAACATTTAACTGTTCATAAGGCTGATTGCCTGGGGGAAGAAACTGTTCTTGTGCCTGGCTGTCCTGGTATTTGGGGCTCTATAGCGCTGACCAGATGGCAAAAGTTCAAAAAGGGATGGCTTGGTTGTGAGGGATCCAGAGTGATTTTCTGAGCCATTCTCCTCATTCTGGATGTATACAGTTCTTGAGGGGTGGGCAGGGGAGCATCATGGAAACAATGCACCTGGATTAAAACACATACAGTTGTCACGGTGCTCCAGTGAGGAGGCGAGGAACACGGAGATGAAGGAGAGTCACGAAGAACAGTCTAGACTTTTTAGACGCGCACTCCACTTCCCCTCAGTGTCAGCCGCTACTCAAACGAGCCCAGAAAAGCTACAGGTGAAGAGGAGTTTCAGTAGAACATCCTGCAGAACATCGTGACCTGCAGTCATGTGAGATGTTGTCAGGCCATATGTCAGTAAAACATTAGAGAGAGTGTTGGACGCTGTTACTGGGAGACTGAGTGGAGTGGTGATGATGGTGTGTTTATATCAGTGTCATATAAGAGCATCAGCAGGAAGGGATGGGGTAATGAGTGTGAGTTTGGACGTAATGATCAGTCCTGGAGTTTGTTCTGCTCTCCCTCCTGTTACTCATTCTTACACAGCAACATATGGAATCTCCCTGTAGAGAACTCAACATCCTGTACCCTGTAGAGTTCATAAGCAACAGAGTAGGAGTGTATGTGGATCACAGTGCAGGAACTCTGTCCTTCTACAGCATCTCTGACACAATGAGCCTCATCCACACAGAACAGACCACATTCACTCAGCCGCTCTATCCTGGCTTTAATGTATGTTATGAATCAGTGAAACTGTTGATGAATTACAATGGATTGACGAGAGATTCTACCTGTAATACTTTAATAGTCTCTTATTTTCTCTTCATTACATTAACACTATGGCTGAACTTTTGTCAATGAAATAACAGAATAAATGTGTGTAATAAATGATCATGTAGACAGTAAAAACAGTGTGTGAGTCCTGCTGAGTGGAGCTTTTCTCAACCTTTATTTGTGTTGATGGATATCATTCATGTACACTGCAAAAAAAAAAAAACTTTTCTTAGATTTTTTTAGTCTTGTTTTCAGCCAAAACATCTAAAAATTCTTAAATCAAGAGGGATTTTCTAGAAATTTTCAGAAAAATAAAGTCAAAATTAAGTGAGTTTTTCCTTAGAACAAGCTAAATAATCTAAGTAAGACAAAAAAGTAAGAAAAGCATTTTTTGCAGTTTAGGTTTTATTGTAGTGTGACATCAGTCGTTTTTGTTATTACTTCCAAAGTATATTTAAATTGAAATGATCACACACAGGCTTCATTAAAGGTATAGAATTAAATAAACATTTTAAATTTTATTTTATATATATATATATATATATATATATATATATATATTGTGGCGGGAGGAGCAAACGACAGACACAGTGGGCATGGCGTCAGGCCTCGGAGAGGTTTTTATTAAACAAAATATTAAAATAAAATGTCCAAAGCGGAAAAAGTGTCCAAATAAACGGGGAATCTGGTGTCCTCGTTGTGCTGCGGGGCTTGTGCAGGAGGGTAGTGTTCAGAAGGGAAGGGTCCAGGGAAGGGGCGGAGTCCGGTGGCCGCACGCGCTCCCCTCTCGGGGCCGGGAGCGAGTGGCGGCGGCATCTCTTGCGCGGCTTCTTCCAACTCCTGGGTTCCCGGCGCTTCTGGGGGATTCGATGGCCCGGCATCCTGGCCCGTCAGCCGTCTCACGGGTGCGGCAGTCCTCCTCCTCGACGCACCCTTCCTGGACCCACGAGGACACCAGCGTGCATGCACGGGGAAGAGACGGTCTCCCGAGGAGAGGCGCGCTCGGCATTTAAACAGCGGCGGTGATGAGGCTCTATTCACATCAGGTGCGCCTCATCACACGCCGCCAGCCGTGGCTATCCAGCGCCCCTCCTCTCTCACACACCCACTCCCGTCGGGAGCCTGGTGAAGGGCGGCGAATACGGGACGGGGTGGCAGCCGACTCGTCACAATATATATATTAATTTTATATACTAAATTAACTTTTGTTTGATTTCGGGTATATGTTGTTGAGGATGCTACAGTCCATAGCTTCAGGTGCTTACACCCCCCACCCACTCTGACCGTCTCACAACACAACCATCAACACCTTCCCTCTCACCCCCCTACTGTTTCTCAGCCTGTAATCAAGATCTGTGAAGATGTAAGCAAAGCTTCAGGAAACAGAAGATAAGGAAAGCCAAAGGCCCAGACGGTGTCTCTCCAGCCTGCCTCAAAGCCTGTGCTGTCCAGCTATCATCCATCTTCACATTGATCTTCAACAGATAACTGGAGCTGTGTGAAGTCCCCTCCTGCTTCAAATGCTCCACCATCATCCCTGTACCCAAGAAACCAAAAATGGGTGGGAGGGCTCAAAGTTGGAGGAGTAAATTCTTCTCAGTATAGATTATTAAAGGATCCCATGTTTTGTAAAATGTTCTGGTTGATCCTCTGAGAGAATATTAGATTTTTTTCTGTTTTTAGAAAAAAAACATTACATCACTAAGCCATAGTGACAGTTTAGGTGGCATTGGTGATTTCCACTCTAAAAGAATTCTTCTCCTAGCTATTAATGTTGCAAATGCAAAGGCATTTTCTTTATCTTTAATTATGTGAATGTCATAACCTGTAACTCCAAAGAAAGCCATTATTGGGTTAGGCTGAATTCTTAAATTAAAAATTTCAAATATTGAAAACCAAACCTGTCTTAGTTTAGTACAGGACCATATGTGTTAGATCTGCCCTAGATGCATTGAAATGATAACATGTTTCATCTATATTTGGGTATAGTTTAGCCAGTTTGGTTTTACTATAGTGAATTCGGTAGAGAACTTTCATCTGAATCAGACTGAGTCATGCACAAGATGAAGTCTTATTTATTCTTTCAACAGCTTTATCCCAAGTGTCTTATGTCAATTCCCAACTCTCAGTATTACAAAATTGTACTGAATTATAATGGCTGCATCTCTAGCCCTATGGTTAAAGCTAGAGCGGTAAAGCTGACCAACCCAGGTTTTCAGTACGTAGGTGTGTTTCCTCTAGAAAGGCTTTTTCTGTTTTTAGTCTCTTAATATGCGTAAATATGCGAGTTCTTTTCACTGGTCCATTTAATCCTCTAACATTCCAGCTAACAGTGTACTGCTGACCCTCAGGAATGTTTCACTTCATTATCCATATCAGTCATTATTTATCAATAACTTAGAGAGTATCACAACGCAGACGCATGCTTTCCCCTAAGTGTAAACAACGCTAAATATGCAGATTATGTTCATGCACACGCTTTCCCCACGAACGTAAACAACGCTGATTACATCAAATACGTTCTTAGGTACTCTCCAAAATGGTGGAAGACAAAACTCAGGGGGAGAAGAATGGTTGAGTAAATTGTTATTTTTGTTTTCTTTGCGCAAAAAAAAAAGGATTCTCGTAGGGTAAATTGAGCCACTGATGTCACATGGACTGTTTTACCGATGTATTTACTACATTTCTGGACCTGGGAACATTTCAGTTGCATTGATGAAATCTGAGAGCTCTCAGACCCTCTATAGACAGCAAACACATTTCAATTTGTGTTCCGAAGATGAACGAAGGTCTAACGGGTTTGGAACGACATGAGGGTGAGTAATTAATGACAGAATTTTGGGGTGAACTAGACCTTTAAATAGAAATACTTTAATAACTAACATTTCTGTCCTTTATTGTGATGTAATGACCTATGGTGTGACGCACATAAAAGAACCAAAGATTTGTTTTTATCTCAAAATATCTTAAAAAATCAATTGAGTTGCAATAGGGGAAATACAAATATCACTCAACTTAAAATGGTCTAATTTTCAACAGTTTTGAATGAATGACAGCAAAGTTTATCTTGTTGTCAAAGTTTGTCTTGAAATTGTCCAACAAGTCATGGGGAAAAATTATGATAATTATAATTTCATATTAAATAAATAACACTATGAAAATAAGTGTCTGACAATAAAGATAAGTCTCTCTCGTTCTATTTATATATTATTAAGAGTTTTTTTTTTTTTTCCCTTAATTTTTGCTGTCACACGATTGGACAGATTTATGGTACAGTTCAGTAAAAATGTTTAAAAAAACAGTGAAAGAATTGACGTTAGTGACCTTTATCACTATATAAATGCATCATTCATTCATTCATTCATTTATATTTTCTCAATGATCAGACTTTACACTACATAAATATATGCATTTCTTCTTCAAAAATGGTTTTTAACAACAAAAAAAAAAACTTTTTTTACTGGCTATTTGTCAACTACCCGCCTACACTTTCTCCTCCGGCTAAAAAGAGCAAGTCTCCCTCCACCCATCCTCACCACATTCTACAGGGGAACCATTGAGAGCGTACTGACCAGCTGCATCATTGTCTAGTATGGGAACTGTAGTGCAGCAGACCACAAGACCCTCCAGCGGACAGTGAACACAGCTTCAAAGATCATCGGTGCCCCTCTCCTCTCCATCCTGGACATTTTCCTTACACGATGCTCCAGCAAAGCCAACAGTATCGTAAAGGATCCCACCCATCCCTCCCACAGTCTCTTCCAGACGGGACCGGAGCATCAGAGCCCGCTCCGACCAGACTGCTCAACAGCTTTTTCCCCCAGGCTGTGAGAGCCCTGGGGCCCGTTTCAATAAGGAGGTTCAACTAACTCGGAGTTTAAACTTGAACTCTGAGTTTTCGGTTACACAACAGCTGAACTGAGTTAGTTTACTCAACTCTGAGTAGGTTGACTCTGAGTTAAGCACGTGGACCACGACTATGAAAAGTCATGATCAGCGGAGCGCCGAAATTACGATTCACCATGGCAACAGCTCCCACCAAAATGATGTCAGCCTGCGTACTTCCGTCAATGCGTAACATTAATTCTTAATAACTGTCTATAACTTAACTGTTATAATATCAGAGGTGAAAACTGTAAATTATTGAACCAATATTCATTTTAAGGGTATCTCATGGCCACAAAAAAAGGGGAAAAGACAGAAAAAGAAACAAGAACGTGGCAGCAGCTAAAAAGGAAGTATAAAAACACAATTCAATCAAGGTAAAGCTTTAAACATGAAAGGTTCATGGGTGTGGGCTAAATGACTTTATTGCCATTTGACATCAAATATCATTTAATGTCTATTTCAATGGACTGCAGCTTTTTCCACAGTCTAACACTCTTTTCACATAATTAAATATTCTCTAATCCAACCTGTTACATTTCTTAATTAGAGTAATACAAATAACTACTGACTTGTCGACAGCAAGAAGGCCATGGGAGAACCTGCACCAGCACCACTGACAGATGAAGAGGAGATGGTCAAGTACTGGAAGATTTCTAAAATCCAAAACTAAAAACAATAACTTTTGCTTTTGTATTAGGAAATAAAGATGACCAAAAAATTATGAATGATTTATTTAACAGCTGTGGTGGTGGTTATGGCTCGTACTACCCCTCCATCTGGCATCCTTCCATTTCATACAGTAATTAGTTTCAGAAGGGGTGATGGTGGGGTTATGCTTGTCATCAATGCATTCAGCCACACTGGAAATTCAGATTATTTCGGGTTACTTCCACAGGTCACAGAAAGATGTTATCAAGTGAACATCATTTATCAGATTAGCCTCATTTAAACTCATTGTTACACCACTGACCTATAGTCCTGTGATACTCCTCTTTGACGGATTTGTGCCCAGGAAAAAATAGTCAGAAAGAGCATGAGAGCGATGCACACTTTCCTTAAAATCTGCATACAGGACTTATAATGTGCTCTGCATCTCCGATGTTTTAAAGTGCATTTTTCTTATTTTGCTAATTATCCTCCAATGAGATAAGAATTAAAAATATTATTTTTTTCTGTTTGCATTAAGATTTTTTCTTACCCTATGGCGGACAATTTTACTTGTTTTATGTAAAATGCACTTAAAAGGAAAATCCCCCAGGAAACGACTAAATATAGACAATTTTTCATATATAAAATGCATATTAAGAATTTGTTTTATATTTGTACTTGAAATAAGACAAAAATACTCAGTAAGAAAAGCAATTTTCCAGCATGAATGAAAAAAAAAAAGGTATTTAAACTTTGCTAACACTATAAAAAGTGGGAGGAGAAGGAAAGAAAATCTGGGTTTACCAAAGAAAACCTGCTCCCAACCAGGTTAGGTTCACAGAGTAAGTTACCTCTCTTTCAGAAATGGGCTTGACTTACCCTGCTTTCCCGGGTTTGACAAACCTGCCATTTTGAAACGGAAAACCCAGAGTTTCCCTGATTTTAGAGTTAACATACTCAAGAGTTTTCACTTAACCTCCTTTCTGAAACGGGCCCCAGAAATCAAATCACCACGCCCCTCCTCTGAAACTCCACACAAACCCACTACCTCCTAAAACACTGACTCTCAATCTCATTATATATAAAGATTTGATATATAAAGATTTTTTTATTATTATTTTATCTGCATTGTTCTGCTGCTACACTACATTGTTGAGATGGTTTCCTAAGAATAGCACAGCAAATGATATCTTTATCATCAATCATCATTTAAGAAGGATATCAGCTTATCAGGATACTGTCATGGCTCTGGAAGAGAGATGAGGCGAGGACTCAAGTGCAGGAGACAAGTGGGTATTTTAATAATAAAGAAACAAAAAATGAACAAAAACCACCCCGAGGGGGGAAAAACAGGCAGGAACTGCAGTACCTGCAAACATACCCACACACGACTACAAACATCTCACATTAAACAACGAAACAGCACAGGACTGCAGACACCAGGAGAATAAATAGGGAGACAAACGAGGAGGACACAGGTGAAGTCACTGAAACAATAATGAGATAACAAGGAGGGCGGGGTCAGACAATAGACAGGAGAGCACATGGCACAAACCACAAACAACAAGCCATGTGCTCAAACAAACACCCAGTGACATCTGGTGGCCAACCAGGGCACACCAGCAGGACCGTGACACAACCCCCTCTTTAAGGAGCAGATTCCAGATGCTTCACAGTAAAACTGAAATCAAAATGTCTGGGAGGGAGGTGGGCCAGAGGCGGATCAGGGGGAGGGATGGTGGGCCAGGCCCGTGCAGCGGCAGAGGGCCTGGAGACACCTCTGTGCCAGGGTACCAGGGTGGCAGAGCAGAGCAGGAGGATCGTGAGAAGACACCGCCACTGCCTCAGGAGCTTTGTGTACGGATAATGCCGCCTTGAGGAAATCGTAAGCGGGTACAGCTGCCTCAGGAGCCCTGTGAGCGAACACCGCCGCCTCAGAGGAACTGTGAGCGGGAACCGCCACCTCGAGAGTCTTGTGTGCGGACACCTCCGCCTCAGAAGAACTGTGAGCAGGCACCGCCGCCTCGGGAGGATCGTGAGCAGGCACCCAAATCTGATTCCATACTTGTAGTAACACACTCTCCTCTATGTGCACTAGACATAATCCTACAAAATACTCAGTAATATGTGTGTTTACATGCTCATGCACTACAAGTCATCTTGCATTGTTCCCCAACCAGCTGCTTGACTTATGTTTCTCTTTGCACATGTACAGTATTATACGTGAAGCATTCGTATAGTTTGTATTTTTAGTTGTATAGGTAACCATTTATATATTGTATATTTATAGTCAAAATCTGTCAGTAGGGTAGTTACTCTTTTTACTTCATTGTTGTATGTCTGTATTTATGTAGCACGGTGGTCCTGTGAGGCACAACATTTCGTTCCACTGTATATCCCCACATGTAGCAGGATGACAATAAAGCTCAACTTGACTTGACTTACTAATTGACTGTATTCTTTTGAACTTTGTGATTAATTGATTGACCCTAGGACTAGATTAGACTATTCTACTTACTGTTTACCTTTGCTCCAGTGAGTCGATCCTCATCTTCTGATTCTGGTCCAAATGAATCCCCCGTAGTTAGCGTTGTTCCCCAGTTGTCACCATACATCAGTTTAATACTCGTGAGAGGTGCACTACCAGGACAGCCTTACACTGAACACAGTTACAGTTTATTATATATTGAGGTCTGTTTTGTGTGAATATTTACAGACGAGCTGTGCCTGGCTGTGAATATCAATTTGTGTGAATATCAATTTCCTGCGCCACCTAGAGTTTCATGACAGAACTTTGCAGTTTCCATCTAAAAATATATCTAAATTACAAATAGTGATTGACTGATAATTGATTTTTTATAACCGATACCGATACCAATTATTTGCATGTTTATGTGCCCGATAACCGATACGCAGAACCGATATTTATTTACTGTTATAAAGTAAATAAATGACTGCGTGAAGTAAGTCCATACTTCACTTTGGTTTTTCCTCCTTTCAGTCATCTTAACAAAAAATGTTTTGAGAATTAGCAGTGTTTCATGCAGGGCTCTAGACTCATTCTTCCCACTGATCTCACTTTTAAAAAAAGTAAAACTAAACTGGCTGTCACTGACAGGACTTGTATGTTTTTTCTACAAGAACACCAGCAGGTTCACCTTCTCTGGTTTAAGAAGCGGTCTTTTACTTTAGTTTGAAAACAAAATCCTCCATTGCGCTCCGTCCGCGACGCGCACCTTCACGCTCGTGCTGACGCAGCGAGTATAAACCAGGCTCTACCCACCAAGCGCTTGCACTGAAAGCACCTCTCTTCACGTGATCAGTGAAATCTGACTCCTGCTATAATGTGCTAAATCGATATATCGGTCGATCTCTAATTACAACCAATGCTCTCAATGTCAAACGCAGAAACGTTCATGACCTCAAGGTTAGATTATTGTAATTCTTTATTAGGTGTCTGGTTACATTATTGTCCTTCACTTTCACTGCGATCTCAAAACTCTGGCAATTTGATAATTAACTAGAATATCAAAATCCACTGCAGGCGGCAGATCCTTTTTTAGTGCCCAAACTCTGAATCTACCTAGGATTGTTCGGGAGGCAGACACACTCTGTCAATTTGAATCTAGATTAAAGACCCATCTCTTTAACCAGGCATACACATTACATTTACATTTATGCATTTAGCAGACGCTTTTATCCAAAGCGAGTGTGCATTCAGGCTATACTTTTTTTTTTAAATCAGTTTGTGTGTTCCTTAGGAATTGAACCCACAACCTTTTGTACTGCTAACACAATGCTCTACCACTGAACGCCACATAATACACATAATATATTAACACATTTCTATTATTCAAATCAGTTAAAGGATTGTTAGGCTGCATTAATTAGGTCAACCAGAACCGGGAACACTTCCCATAACACCCAATGTACTTGTTACATCGTAAGAAGAATGCTAATATTAGTCTGTTTCTTTCTTATTCCGAGGTCACCATAGCCACCCGATCCAGACTGTATCCAGATCAGATGGTGGATCAGCACCTAGAGATAACCTCCACAGCCCTGAATGTCAGTGGAGATCAGGACACTTAGATGAACCCCAGAGACAGATCCCCAGTGAAGAATTTGACGACCATACACACAAGACCATGGGAACCAGATGAGTCCTCTGCACAATTAGACTTTGCTGCAGTTGGAACAAACTGCTGGTTTGTCTGGCCCCCGACTGAGCCTGGTTTCTCCCAAGGTTTTTTCTCCATTCTGTCACCGATGGAGTTTTGGTTCCTTGCCACTATCACCTTTGGCTTGCTTAGTTAGCGACACTTGACTGATTGCACAGACACTATTGGAAGAGAGCTGAACTAGATGATGACATCATTGAATCATCAATGAACTAACATTTACTAAAAAATTAACTATTTGTTATTGTCCTCTTGCATTATTAACAAACTATTTTCCTGTTTGACACTGTTAAGCTGCTTTGACAATCTGTATTGTATACAGATTTATAAATAAAGGTGACTTGTCTTTATAGTGTTTGTTTCTTTTATCTCTACTGGTGTCTTAAAAAGCTGCTAACAATATTTTGTTGTTCTGTACAATGACAATAAAGACTAATTCATTCATTACAAAAAAACAAAGTACAACGATAAAGACTCCCCCTTCTGGTCAAGTGTATAACACATCTGATTCACAATAGATCTAGGCATTTGACACTTTTGCTGACAGTGATGCTTCAAACCAAACTGAACAACCTCCTTTATTGCCAAAAGTGTGTCAGTTGGCAGTGTTTTATCAAACTATTTGTCACTAACCTGAAGAAAAGGAGGGATTATACTGTAGCTTGCTCAAGAAAAAAAGAAAGTTATAAATGTCATATATTTTTATATTTATTGTAGTTATTTTATTAAACAATAATTTTGATGTAGAGAAAGACGGACAATCTGATGGAAATAACAATAAAGACTTAAAAAATAAAAGACAGCAACTGATGTAGATAAAATATAGAAGAGTTCAAAATTAAATACATCATCATCCACTGATGCAAAAATTTCTGCTATAGCAACCATCTAGTAAGCCTAAAATTTACTGATATTGATTCATTAACTAACAGACTGGATTGGAGTGTCTTGCCTTTTAAATAAACACTAAAAGAGCTTGATACTATGATTAAATGAAATTTCTAATTTTCAGATGTACAGAATGCTCATTTTAAGCAGTCTTATTTATTTTCATTGATTCATCTCTTGTCTTCTCTGCCTTTCTTACCACCAAGGAAAAGTTTTGTCAGACCAGCTTTAAGATAACTCAGAGCATCTTTATTTGCTTCCTCAGCTTTAGCATTTCTCATCATTTCTTCAAGCTCTCTGACCCAGTTTTCTTTCCCAGCCTCCTTCAATCTGGGGATGAAGAAGTCGAGATGCTGAAGAGTGAAGGCAGAGTCTGGTTTTAATGCGATCTGAGACAGATTCTTGATGGTCTTGTAAGCATTGAACAGAAGAATTGACTTTTGATCATCAAGCTCCTGCAGACCTTTGTCAAGATCATCCATTACAACAGAAAACCTCTTGGCTTTAGCATTTTCATATTCCTTCTTTAATTCATCTGATTGCATCACAACATTCGAGGTGCTGATGATGTATTTCTTGTTATCTTTGACATGTTTGCTGTGATGACACTTCCCAGTGCACACAGTGCAGTAGCCTTTCTTCATGACTTCACATTTGCTGGGATCAGAAGTCCACCAGCAGTCAAACTCATGGCAGTTTTCTTTACAGACGGTGCATGTTGTCGCCTTCCTGTTCTTCCATGAAGCACTTTCAATGGGCACCTTCACTTTGATTGTCTTTTTGACTCTAATGCTAAAGTTTGCATCCCTGTCAATCTTTTCCTTGTTTAGTTTCATTGCCTCCTGAATCTGAATTTTTTCAGATTTCTTGGACTCTTTCTCTTCAACTCGCATCTGTAAGTTGCAGATGGCCGCTTCTAATCGAATGCGCTCAATGAGGACATCTGAAGTCAACTCTAAACTTTTTCTGTTCTTTTCATCCAGAGACTGAAGAAATTGCTTCATATCTGCCATACTGCATTCCCAAGCCTCTCTTTGAGCACGACGGTAACGGCTCTCATTGTTTTGGGCGTCAGCCTGCCGATTGTTGAATAGGAAATGCACAGGTTGGCCACTTTTGTCTCTTTTGCAGGGGATTTTAACTTTATTGATGGCACTGAGGACGTTTTGAGGTGGTAGACCATCAGAGTGTGTGATTAAAAACACAATGTTGTCCACAATGTCTTTTCCAAACAAAGACAGAATGGAACTGATAATGTAATGCTGTCTGTCTGAGAGACGATTCTTAGATGCTTGAATCACAAAACACACGGCATCAACTTCACGAACTCCAGCACTGCTCTGAAACAGAGTGGCTAAATTGGCAGCAACGTCCAGATCTTTGTCCAGTCCTCTAGTGTCTCCATAGCCTGGAGTATCAATGATAGTGAGAGATATGGGACTCTCTACAGGACAGACCTCATACATGGTGATTTCAGAGGTTTGTGATTCTGATTGATCTCTCGCTTCTTCTTCTGTGATTTCATACCATACTTCTTCCTCAAACTTCACCTTCAGTAAGTAGTTGACCATGGTGTTGATGAGAGTCGTCTTCCCAGCTCCAGTCTCTCCCACCAATAGAACTATTTTGTTTGGTTTACTGGTGTCTTTTTTCCCATAAGTCCATTTTCTGACTTTCCCGTTTTCATCAAGCACTCTTCTCTTTGTGTCTAGACGAAATCGTTTTGGAGGACCTTGATGAATTAGAGCCGGATTGCTGGGTGAAAGTCTGTAAAATATGGAGGCAATGTATCTTAGTATATTCATGTAGCAATAATTTAAGACTATTAGTTGCAGTCAGTATACAGTCTGCGCGATGGATAAATTTGCTACAGTAACCCGCATGCATGGGTTTGAGCCTGTTTACAAACCTGTTGTAATTTAATGACATTTTTGTCCCAAATTCATTTCATAATATCACTCGAGAGTGATGAAGGCTGTTGATTAGCATTTCATTATAAAAATGCTAGACATTGCTTGAAGAACAGATAAAACATTTGGTCTCAACCATACGTTTATTGCCTTGATGTTTCATCAGTTAAAAAGTATCTTCCTGAATTTTATTGTTACAGCGATAGCGTATGCCTTTGTCCATATTAGGGATTTCCGACTTCTATGAGTTTCACTTATGGATTTACTGTGTGAGGGTGCCCACCAGTGTCCTACCAGTATGAATGAAACATTGCATTACATCTGTGCACTCACTAATGCTCACAACACCTTATTTTGGGTAAAAATAGGAAAAATTATACTTCTTGCTAAGTTTTTCTTCAATGTACTGGAGTTTTTTCTCTCTCAGTGAAGCCATAAGATTTCCTGTCAATAATTAAGAAATTACTGTTAAAGATTTTTAATCATCATAATTTATAATAAATCCTTAGACCTTTTAAACATTGTTATAGGCCTCCTGTATGTTAACCCTTGTGCATCAATAAAAAAAAAAGTTACACATAGGTCCATAGTGGACAAAAATTTCCATGTCAAAAAGGTCATAAGCTTGATATCTTAAAAAATTAGCTTTCAGTAAAATTTTGTTTGGGCGCAGCACCACATTTTCCCCATTAGATGCCAGCAAAACTCAGCTGGTGCACACAGTGCTTGGATTTGTGATTTGCAGTAGAGTTTTTCTCTATCAAATATTACAGTAACACCAAAGCACACACACACACATTTCTTTTATATGACACACATACAAACCACACTCTGACATCTATACCAACACACCCACACAATTATGGCTGCGTTATTTATCAAGTTGGCTCTATAATATGCAGAAAACAGGAATAATGTGAGCATTTGCTTTGTAGACCCTTTATAAACCAAACCTGAAAAAAATGGCAAATCTGGTAAAAAAAAAAAATAGTCAAAAATAAAATTTTGAAGCCTTGCTAACAGAATGAAAGCCTATTAACAAAAATTGCGTCATTTTACAGTTAAACGGCACTGTGATTAAAAATTGCAGTTTTGATGGATTTCAATGGGGACATTTTTGTCGAAAAGGCCCTGAGAGGAACTTTTTTTTTTTGCATCTAGTGCAAAACAGATTTATTAAAGGGGTCATATGATGCGATTTCAAGTTTTCCTTTCTCTTTGGAGTGTTACAAGCTGATTGTGCATAGATAAGATTCCTGAAGTTACAAAGACTAAAGTCTCAAAACCAAAGAGATATTCTTTATCAAAGTTAAGACTCGTCCACGCCCCCCTAAAATGGCTCATTTAAACACGCCCCCACATGTCTACGTCACGATGTGGAAATATTTGCGCAATGCCGCCCAAATGTTCACGCAAAGAAAGAAGGCGTGGTTTCAGTAACCGCAGTAGTGTTGATGAAGCCATGTCAGGGAGACATTGTGTGTTTCTATGCGAAAGCAAAAGCACTTTATTTGGCCTTCAGAAAGCAGATGCATTCAGGAATCATTGCGATTACAACAGAACAGCACAACCCAGATGTTATCACAGCACATTTTATGGACGACCGTTTCGTGAACCTAGAAGAGGAGGTAATTCTGACTTTATGACAATAACAAATGTTTTTGTTACACAAGCTAGTGTGCACTACTCAATTTTAATGCATGGAGGCGAGTGTCTTGTGGTTAAAATTGAGTAGTGCACTGTGCACACCTAGCCATGGATTTTCATCCTGTAGAAAGCACATCAATTTCAACTCACCTGGAACTCATGGTAATCGCTGGACTGAATGTGTTCCCACAGAAGACCTTCACTGTTGCTCTCCAGACTGCTTACAGCAAAACAGCTCATGTAAGTATGTAAATAAATAAATAAATACTAATTTAAATATATAGTTATACCCACAAATGCTTCAGCATTACAAAGTATTAAAATTGTTGTTATGACTATTTATAAGACGATATAACATATTATAAAGTTTTTATAATGCATTATGCATTCATTATAATGCCTTAAGAATACCCTTATAATGTATTATAAATATGGGCTTCATAGAACATGTTACCAAAAACACTATATAGAACAGTGTTCTCCATTATGGATTAGTTTTTTCTTGCTTATGATTAAATTATTATTATTTAATTTTGTGAGTATTTAGTTAGTTAATAAATCAGAAAACCTGACCTGATCCAAATATGGATCTCAGTAATACCAAATGTGACCCTGGACCACAAAACCAGTCATAAGGGTGAATTCTTCAAAAATAAATAAGCTTTCCATTGATGTATGGTTTGTTATGAGAGGACAATATTTGGCCGAGATACAACTATTTGAAAATCTGGAATCTGAGGGTGCAAAAAAAAATCTAAATATTGAGAAAATTGCCTTTAAAGTTGTCCAAATTAAGTCCTTAGCAAAGCATATTACTAATCAAAAATTAAGTTTTGGTATATTTATGGTAGGAAATTCACAAAATATCTTCATGGAACATAATCTTTACTTAATATCCTAATGATATTTGGCATAAAAGAAAAGTGGATAATTTATACAATGATAACCCATACAATGTATTTTTGGTTATTGCTACAAATATACCCGAGCGATTTATGACTGGTTTTGTGGTCCAGGGTCACAAATAAGTAATACTCAGTAATACGCCACATATGTTGGACCCAGCATATAGCTCAAGGTGAAACCTCAGACCCTAATTTAAAAACTCCCGTAATAAACGCACATTTGATCTAAGATTATGAAAATGGTTTTTAGTTTGATCAAATTATATGAGAATAACATGTCTTTTTATATTATACTTGTTACATCCTTAAGAAAATGCATAAAAAGTTCCCTTACCTTGAGAAGTTTCTTTGTATGAAGTTGATATTCACTGATGTCCTTTACAGTTATACACACTCATGTCATTTATATATCCTGCTGTATGCTGAGGGTGGAGACAAGGGGAAGAACAAAGGCACATACTGCACAAACATGAATAACCACATATTTTGCTGCCGTTGAAATGAGAATTCATGTTGTTCAATTTCTTCCACTTTTAATTGTCCTTACATAAGAACAATTGACAACATTTTGACAATATTAATATAATTCAAATGAACTAAATTCAGATTCATGTCGGTGGAACATCTGGCACCGTACCAAGATAAGACAACTTCTACTCCTCAACAAAAAGTTATAAACCAGTTCCAGACAGGGACAGGAGAACAGCAAAATGATTTGATCAAATAGCCTTTATAGCATAACAAAGTATATATATATATATATATATATATATATTTAAAAAAAAATGTAATGGAAAATTATTGCTTTACAGCCTGTGATGCTGAAAATGTTGAGAAGGAAATAAACCTTACTGCTGTGAAGACAACAGCACACAACACGACATTAAACAGTAACAGAAAATGTAAAGAAATAATATATGTCAAATGATTATTAGTTAATTAGTAAATATAGAGAGAGGATACACACACACACACACACACACAGTCTTTGAAGGACAGTATAAGATTAGATAACTATACTCTGTCTCTCATTTGACCTTTGACCTCCTGGAATAACACCAAACTGCTCAAACATGTACGAGCATGACAAATGTTTTCACACAGGCAACTTAACCAGTCTAGTTAACTCTAACTTGCTGCTCCTTACTGCAACAAACTTAAATGAGGGAAAAAAAATTATGAGACCATAGCTGTCCGATGATGAGACCCCTCTTTTGTTATGACACATAAAAATAATGCTAATATCTTCAACAGTAAATTTAGAGGAGGATAATAACACCTTTTATATTTTAACATAAAATATTTCATATTTAATGCATTAATGTTTATAGAACACAAAAATGGAACTTGTAACATAATTGCGCAATAATTACCTAAACCTTGAATAGACTTACCTCATTAATTTGAGATCGCTCCTGCAGTAGTTTTTTGATTCTGCAATCATGTTCTTGTATTGTTTCTCCCAATGCTAATATATTATCTACAATGTTCATAAAATGTAGGAAACTGTACCTTCCTGTGAGTGTTTTATATGCATTAAATTTCATTATGCAGAACCCTTGATTGGCATCTAGCACCGAGAAGATTTTGGCATTTTGCATGTTTGAGACCTCTTCTACCATGAGTAGTGGGTAGTGTTCACATTTAACTCCCTTGTTTAGATCCGATGGGTCAAGTCATATGCAGATGTTATCCTGGCACAGAAGTGTCCTGTTTTAAAGTATGTCACACACCCTCTGCCTGATTTGATCTTAAAAATGTGTAACTGGTTTTTAATACAAGCAGTCTTTTTTGTTTGCAACTAAAAAGGCCTCACCACCCACACACGCACGCACGGACACACACACACACTCACACACACACGCACGCACGCACGGACACACACACACACACAATGCCAAAGCGAACAAAGGCTGTAATTAATTATCCCTTTGTGGTTTTCACGTGTGGTTTCTTAGAGCACTAATTCACTGGTTTTAGGCAATAAAAACATTATCAATGCTTCTCAATATCATGATTGATGCTTAAAATCTTTTATTATGTTGTATTGATAATTCAGACAGTCAGTCTTGTGTTTGTGGTCAGTAATTCATGTTGATAGTTGATTACCAATGCAATTACCAATTTAAAAAATGTATTTAATGTTGGAAAAAGCTTATTTGTTTGAAAGTTTACTCATTTGCATGATCAAGTCAAGTTACCTTTATTTATTTAGATCTTTATAAAATACAGATTGTGTCAAAACAGCTTTACAGTGTCAAACAGGAAAATAGTGTCAACGCAAACAAAATTCAGTCCTGCTGTAAATACCACGCTCTAAAAAGACAACAGTAAACAGTCAATTTTTCAGTTAAAGTCAGTTCATCATTGATTCAGTGATGTCATTATCCAGTTCAGTTCAGGTCTCTTCAAATATACTACTGCCAGAAATTAAATGTCCCCAAATGATCAGAATGGGCAGTTTTGTGTGCCTTTACTCTGATTAATGTAACAAGCATACAAAGCACTTTATAAAGAAGTGATAAACACCAGTGTAAAGCAAATCAAACAAGGATTATTTTACATGAAACATGATACCAATAAGGTTACATTATCTGATATTTCTATCATAAGGCATGCATAAACAGTAAACAATACAAAAGACAACACACAAAACAGTAATAATGGAGAATGTATGTTCATTAACAGAAACGTTTAGCTATGAATTAATGGAGAGAAATCATTTTTATGGGCATCATGTGTGTCATGAATCTGGCCTACGAACTTCCGTTAACTCACCACCAGAGGTCACTCACTCACCACAGGGACTCTTGCACTACACTAACCGTTGCACGCCACAATTCCCATAATCCATTGCACTGACAACACACACAGCTGATTGCACTGATCACACACCCTACATAAACCATGGTCTTCCTCTTCCCCTGCCCTAGGATCACTCTTGTGTCTTGCCCGTGCCATATCTGTTTGCCATTGTTTGACCCTGTCTGTGTATTGACTGTTTATAAAGAAAAGTTTGCACATGGATCTGCATGCCTCACGTCTTGTTCGCCCCGTTACAGAATACTCAGCCAAACAAGGATCCAGCAGCTTTTCTGAGGAACACTGGCCAGGTATGGACACAGCAAGAATTTTGTTAGCCCTTAAACAAGGCTTGCAGTCGCTGGAGAACTATATCCGCTAATTTTTACCGATAAATTCTGATTTACCGGATTGTTTATTAATAGAGTTTTTCTGTGATGGCATTAATCAACCCCTATGATCTGAGCTTAGACACGAGGGTCCGCGTTCATAACTCGCTCAGTTTATGGACTATGCTTTATTGACTGTTGGTTCAGCGTTTACTGTGGGTGTCACGGAGGAACGCAACACCGCACTCACTTGTGTAATGGCGGCCGCACCAGAGCACGCTCACAAAATGACGGCGACAGTGGATCTTGATCGCAAAATGCCAGACACAACAACATCCCGTTCTGTCACAGCTGCCAACCACGAGTCGAGCCAAGTCACAGCTGTTTGTCATGAGTCGAGCCAAGTCACAGCTGTTCGTCACGAGTTGAGCCAAGTCACAGCCTAATGCAGCGGATTAAGTTTAGACGTGTGCTCTTGCGACCTCACACACAACAAAACGGAGAGTTCAGTAATGTTACTATTATCTAGCAAGTTTATTTTCCTCCATATATCATACAGCGGCAATATCTTAACTCATAATACATGTAATCTAAACAACAAACCCCCCTTTCTGTCTGTGGGTACAGCACAAAGGCACAGTCGAAAACTGTTTGCTTCCCAAATCAGCAACACCTGTGTCTGGGGCCATTTCTCAATACCAAGTTCGCAGAGTCTGGACTTCGTCCTTTCGAGTTTGGACTTGCCAAGTTCGACTCAGAAGAACGAACTCTCGAGGACGGGAGGACGAACTGAATTCTGGGTTATGGCCCGTATCAAGTCCGCACAAGTCACCTCTCGATGCATCCTCGGTAAAAGGGGCGGATCAAGAACACATCCGGGGATTTGAACTGGACTTGGCTAGATGTGAACTTTGAATTGGAACAGTACTTGGGCAGCGACTGATGACGTTTCACAAGTCCACAAGAACACAAGTACAGACAAGTACGCATATTGAGAAACGGCCTGAGTTTCCTCTGAGTTAAATGACCTCCCCGGGCTGATCCAAGATCAGTTAAGCCACAAAGCACATACAGCCCCCTAGTGGCACAGGATAAAATTACATACAATAATACAAAATGAATATGGCTCATACACTGATGTTCGTCCATACATATTATAATCATGCAGACACGGCCACATTCCCCACACAATACACACACACACATAAAAAATGTAGAAGAAAAAAAAAAAAAAGTTTTTTATGGATAAAGCAGATCGCTAAGTTACGTCCCGCTCAGATGACAGCGTGCGTGTCACAGCCTGCGTCATGGCTGACTGGAGGGAGCGCCAAATTCAAATAATCTATATTCCGCTTTTCTGAGACTTTTTTTTCCGTGGACGGTCTCATTCTGTTTGTAAAACTGTATGCTACAACACTGTGTTGTTTTTTTACTACCAAGACGCTGTTTTTGAGCGTAATTTATTCCATAACGGACGCGAACAATAACTCCGGAAGAAATGAAACGTAAACAAAGGAGTATTCATCCTTATTACAACGTTATTGTTTCGCTGGACTAAAAGTGCTCGCTGGGATGTTGTTCTGTGGACCCTTACCTCTCTAACTAAACTGGGATTTCAGCAGTGGACGCGTTTGTGGCTCGTTATTACAGAAATAAAGGTACGTACGGCTTTTTTACTCTGCGTGTTTGGATGTGTACTGCTTACACAAATGTAGCAAATACATTCCTTATAAGCTTTCCATCGAAAAACAGCGATCTGTCGTCGATGCTTGAGGCTTAGACCTTCAGAAGGATATATAGTTTGTCAAGATTAACTTTGTCCCGTTTCATTTATTCTATTAGAAAACAATGACACATGCAAACAAAGAGCGTTCAGTGCGACGTCGCTCTGGTGAACGTTAACAGGTTAAATTAATTTTATGTCTGTCCTGTTACCCCTGTCAGTGCCAAAGAAACCACCAAGGAACTGTCTATCTGTCCTGTTCCTATCAATGAGTCAACTTTTGAACTGTCAACTTGTTTAGTGTTCCCGCGTGTGTTTGAATTCCCTGTCTGTCAAGAACCAATCAATAATGCTGATTTTGTACTGTCAGTCTACCCCAGATCAACCCATGAATCTGTTTGTGAACTACCTGCCAGTCCAGTTTCCCTCAATGAGTCTAATGTTGAACCATGTGTCTGTCCAGTTTCAATTAATGAGTGTGGCAAATCAGCCTGTCCAGTTCCAATCAATGCTCTTGATTTTGATCAATCTGTCTGGCCAATTCTGAGTAATGTGTCTGAATTCTCTGTCAGTCTTGTTTCAGTTGTTTTCAGACAAAGAGCTGGCCGATGACAGCATGTCATTGGCAGCTTCGGATGACGAGGAGCTGTCGGGCTCAGCTATTGACTCCGCCCTCCCGCATTCGTCAGCGCCCAGCGCAGCCAAACCTGGCATGGACGCCAAATTTTTCCATGTCCTCTCAAGAGCGGTCGAGCAGCTGGGATTGGATTGGTCTCCACCAGAGGAGCCTTCTCGCAGCCGTCTTGACGAATGGTTCCTGGCGGGGCGCCGTCAGGCCCCTCGTCAGCGACCCTCGCCGTTCTTCCTTGAAGTTCACGACGAGCTGACGAAATCATGGCGCGCCCCCGCCTCCATACTTCCGCTTATCTGCCCTCACTACAATTGACGGCGCTGAAGAAAAAGGGTACGACAAGATTCCTCCACTGGATGAGTCAGTGGCTGCGCACCTCTGCCCACCCACTGCCATCGGCTGGAAGGCAAAAGCCGCCCACCCATCCAAGCCATGCAGGGCCATTTCAGCGCACGCTGGACGCTCCTACGCTTCAGCTGGACAAGTGGCTTTGGCGCTTCACTCTATGGCGGTTTTACAGGTCTATCAGGCCAAACTCCTCGCTGCTATGGACGAGTCTGAACCTGATCCTGCGACTCTCAGGGAACTGAGAAGTGCAACAGACCTGGCTCTGCACGCCACCAAGACCACCGCCCAGGTGATAGGACGGTCCATGGCCAGCCTAGTGGTGCTCAAGCACCACCTGTGGCTCACGTTAACGGAGATCAAGGACGCAGACAAGGTCTCCTTCCTTGATGCCCCGATTTCCCCTATCGGCCTCTTTGGACCTGCGGTGGAAGGATTCGCTGAACGTTTCACGGAGGCACAGAAGGCGACACAAGCCATGCGCCACTTCCTGCCCAAGCGCTCAAGCTCTACTGCTGCTGTTAGTCTCAGCAGCCTGCGAAGCCTCTACCTCCTGTTTCCACCCCTCAACCTGCCAAGACTCAGCAGACACGAGGGCGTTCCCGCTCCGCCAGACGCCACCCCTTTCCGAAGCGCCAGGGCCCCCGACCCAGGATAGTGTTGGACCCTGCGCCTCCGGCGTCTTCCTGATCTGCAGGGCAGGAAGAGGAGAGGGCTGAGTACCGCCACGGCTGGACCACTGCCAAACAGCCTCTCTTGAGACTCTTCTCACCCCGTTCATTGCCGGGTGCAGAGGACATTGTGTCTGTTGCAAACACAGGGCCCGTACAAGCACCCTTGCAACCATCCGCTGTTATAGCGGACAAAATAAAACAAACATTCTCAAAAAGAGAGCGAATTTCCTCTTCCTTCCATCACGAGCGTCCTGCCTCAGTTAGGTCGATCGCTCGAGTTTATCCAGCCCCTTGCCACGCGGGCCGAGGCCTGACAGGCCATCCCAGGAGTGTCAAAGTGGGTTATAAGGATAATAGAACGAGGTTACTCAGTCCAATTCGCTCGAAGACCCCCGCGCTTCAGCGGCGTGGTCTCCACTTCTGTAGAGAGCAAGAACGCTCACGTTCTGCGCTCCGAAGTGATGCCGCTGTTGGGAAAAGGAGCCATAGAAAAGGTTCCTCCAGCTCAGAGCGAATCAGGCTTTTACAGCCGTTATTTCCTCGTTCCCAAAAAGGATGGTGGCCTCCGGCCCATCCTCGATCTCAGACGCCTGAATCGCGTCCTCATGAGGAGGTCGTTCAGAATGATCACACTGAAGCAGATCCTCTCGCAGATTCGCACAGAGGTCTGGTTCTGTTCTCTGGACCTGAAAGACGCATACTTTCACGTCCAGATAGCCCCCCATCAGGATTCTTGAGATTCGCCTTCGAGGGAGTGGCTTATCAGTACACGGTCCTTCCCTTTGGAATGTCTCTGGCCCCACGCACTTTTACGAAGTGCATGGACGCGGCTCTTTCCCCTCTAAGACAGATGGGAATCCGCATTCTCAACTACCTCGACGACTGGCTCATTCTGGCCCAGTCAGAGGTGCAACTACTTTCGCACAGAACCCTCCTCCGCAGCCACTAAGAACGCCTGGGGCTCAGGGTCAATTTTGCCAAGAGCGCACTGTTTCCCAGCCAACGGGTGTCATTCCTGGGAACAGTTCTGGACTCAGTTCAAATGAGAGCTGTGGTAGCGCCAGAACGCGCTCTGGCCATTCGAAAGCTCGCGGCCTCCTTCGAGAGCGGCACCACTCGCCCCATCAAAGCGTTTCAGAGAATGCTGGGCCTCATGGCAGAAGCATCACCGGTGCTACAGCTGGGCCTGCGCCGCATGCGGCCCCTTCAACGCTGGTTGAAACCACGGGTTCCACCCCACGCATGGCGACACGGTCGCCTGCATATCAGGGTGAACCAGGCCTGTGTGACAGCCCTGGCCCCCTGGAAGAACCCACGATGATTGGAAAAGGACGTGACCATTTCCTGGTCTGCAACAGGAAAGTTGTCATGACAGACGCCTCCAACACGGGTTGGGGAGCGCTGTGCGATGGCGAACCGACTTTTGGCCTTTGGTTGAAGGCGGAGAAAGGCCTCCACATCAACTGCTTAGAGATACTAGCAGTATGTCGAGCCTCCCAGTTTTTCCTGCCAGAGCTAATGGGACACCATGTGCTTATCCACTCAGACAGCATGTCCGTGGTGTCCTATATAAATCACCAGGGAGGTCTCTCCTCGAAGCGCCTCTTCATTCTAGTAGAGTGCCTTCTGGAGTGGGTTCAGCTCAACCTGCGCTCGCTGAGAGCAGCACACTTGCCGGGCAGACTGAACCAAAAAGCGGATATGTTATCTCGGAGCAACGTTCCTTCGGAAGAGTGGATGCTCCATCTGCAGACGGTTCAGACGATCTGGAAGATCTTTGGCAAGGCCGAAGTAGCCCTTTTCGCCTCCAAAGACAACTCTCACTGCCCAGCTTATAATTCGAAGGTCAAGGACGCGTTGGCCCACGACTGGCCCAACCTCCTCCTTTATGCATTCCCTCCAGTCGCCCTGATTCCACAGGTCATCAGGCGGATCAGGGAACAAGGACACAAGGTTTTATTGGTGGCCCCCTTCTGGGAGAACCAACCTTGGTTGTCGGAGCTGACTCAGCTGCTAACCGCAGCCCCCTGGCCCGTGCCTCTGAGACGGGACCTTCTCTCTCAGGCGAACGGATCATTATGGCACCCCTGTCCCGAACTGTGGGCCCTTCACCTTTGGCCACTCGATGGGAGCCTACTGGCCTACCAGAGCGAGTGCTGAACACCATTTCTGAAGCTAGAGCCCAGTCTACGAGACGCCTCTATGCCCTTAAATGGTTGGTTTTCTCCGAATGGTGCCTAAACCGCGGTAAAGACCCCTCTACCTTCTTCCTGCAAGAGCTGCTGGATAAAGGACGTTCTCCCTCTACACTCAAGGTGTTCGTAACAGCTATAGCGGCCTTTCACGCCCCTATAGCGGGCCAATCAGTGGGCAGAGACAATGCAATTGTCCGCTTTCTAAGGGGAGCCAAGAGGCTGAATCCACATCGGCCCCTTACCGTCCCAACATGGGACCTACCCACTGTACTGAGGGCCCTCCTTTTGAGCCGCTACAGTCTACGAACCTTCAGTCACTGTCGGTGAAGACTGCTCTGCTATTAGCACTGGCGTCGGTCAAGCGAGTAGGAGACCTACAAGCGCTCTCTGTGAGCCCTGCCTGCCTGGAATTTGGGCCTAACGACTCCAAGGTCGTCCTAAAACCAAGGCACGGGCTAAGATACTTTCGACTCCGTTCAGAGCTCAGGTCATTACACTCTCTGCGCTCCCTCCCTCTGCGGAGTACCGGGAGTTATTTTTGTTATGCCCTGTTAGAGCTTTGAGGATCTACTTTGAGCATTCCGCCTCCTTCAGGCGTACGGAACAGCTCTTTGTTAGCTTTGGTAACCGTGCCAAAGGGCATCCGGTCACGAAGCAGAGACTCTCTAAGTGGATCGTGGATGCTGTTATGCTGGCGTTTGGGCCTTCAATGCCCCATTGGAGTACGAGCCCATTCGCCTCGTCATGGGCCTGGTCTAGCGGTGTGTCCATTACAGACATTTGTGCGGCGGCCGGCTGGGCCTCGCCGTCCACATTTGCAAGGTTTTATAAACTGGACGTACAAGCCTTACAGGCCAGGGTCCTCTCTACTTAGATGAGCATGACTTATACGTGTGGGAACAACCCTGATGGAGAAGTCTTGACTGCAAAGCACTCAAGCTCTCTGGTGGGTTCCTTACATACTTCGGTCCTATACGTACTGAGTATGCAAGGGTTACAAGGAACGATCACCCAGGCCAAGCATGACCTCTATGAGTTTAGCTCGCTTTAGCCCGGAATATATTAATGTACTTCCCTATGAGCATTAAATGCTTATGGAGGTATATTTACAGTCGTTCCTCTACCTTAGCACGGCGTGATTGAATTGTGTTCCCATAGCGTCTAACAAGACGCAGTACGAGTGGAGTATCGACAGGGAACGTACTCGGTTACTGAGATACGGAACGAGTACTGCGTACTTTGCCGTGCCAGGTAGCTGCACGACTCAGTCGTTGCTTCAGTTGAAGTAACCTGAGGATCCTATGGCGAAACGGCCGCTTATATAGCCAGATAGCCCCCCCCCAATTCTGGAGGGCTTCGTCACCATGCCGACCCATTGGTTCGTTTTATACACACTGCACGAACCAATAGGGGTGCAGTTTCACTGCGTGATTGAATAAGACTTCAGTTCAGGAGAAAAAAAGGCTTTTTCCCATAGCGTCTTTAACAAGACGCAGTACTCGTTCCGTATCTCAGGGGACCGAGGTTACGACAGTATCAGAGTACGATTTCCTAACTAGACCTTAAGTTTTTGTAAGATAAGATAAGAATCCTAAATCAAGATTTGCTTTTCTAGTATGAATTTGTGAAAAATCCTAAATTCAATTATCATATCTTAAATTTCTCTAATATGCCCCCGTTCTGCAATTGAGTATTAGTTGTGGCTTAATTAGGGCAGTGCATTTCAAAACATGTTCCTGAAAAACCCCCAACACTGCATATTTTCAATGGCCGTTTCTCAATACCAAGTTCGCAGAGTCTGGACTTCCGTCCTTTCGAGTTTGGACTTGCCAAGTTCGACTCAGAAGAACGAACTCTCGAGGACGGGAGGACGAACTGAATTCTGGGTTATGGCCCGTATCAAGTCAGCACAAGTCACCTCTCGATGCATCCTCGGTAAAAGGGGCGGATCAAGAACACATCCGGGGATTTGAACTGGACTTGGCTAGATGTGAACTTTGAATTGGAACAGTACTTCGGCAGCGACTGATGACGTTTCACAAGTCCACAAGAACACAAGTACAGACAAGTACGCATATTGAGAAACGGCCAATGTCTCCCTAATCGAACACACCTGATTCAACTCATCAGCACCTGATTCTGCAATCATGTTCTTGTATTGTTTCTCCCAATACTAATATTATCTACAATGTTCATCAAATGTAGGACACTGTACCTACCTGTGAGTGTTTCGAATGCAGAGCTAGAGCTTTCATTATCCAGAACCCTTGATTGGCATCTAGCACCGAGAAGATTTTGGCATTTTGCATGTTTGAGACCTCTTCTACCATGAGTAGATCACATTTAACTCCCTTGTTTAGATCCTATGGGTCAAGTCATATGCAGATGTTATCCTGTTTTAAAGTATGTCACACGCTCTGCCTGTTTTAATCTTAAAAATGTGTAACTGGTTTTTAATACAAGCAGTCTTTTTTGTTTGCAACTAAAAGGGCTCACCACCAACACACACACACAAAATGCCAAAGCGAACAAGGGCTGGCATTAATTATCCCTTTGTGGTTTTCACATGTGGTTCTTAGAGCACTAATTCACTGGGTTTTAGGCAGTAAAAGATGTATAGTTTATATCTGTACTTGCAGCCATGTGATGAAGTTGAGAACCACCATTGGCCTACTGTGACACATGCAGGAAAATAAAAAGGTTCAATTTAAACTACAATCTAAAACTTTGGCTGTAAGCTTGTTTCACTTTCTGTAGATTGTCTAATAGTAATCAAATAGTTAATCTACATTTGTTGGCTACCAAACGAATATGAGCTGATGCTAAACAAATTATTTTATTGGTTAATTAAATTAATAAATAATGTGTTATGACTAACTATAAAATTTACACAAGAAAGCCTGACAACTTTGTAACCGGAGTAAAAACTCAGAAAACTCTTAAAGTATAACTCATTAAGATGAATGCACAATTGTAGAACTGGCTGCTTTCCTGGATCAGGCCATGTGAATACCTAAAACCCTGGTGTTGAAGTACTGGTGTGCACAGACTAAAATGGTCCGAAACAAACGTCATTCAAGTAATTGACTCGTGCAAAAACAAATAGTCCATTTATGATGACATCCTCAACTTAATGAATGTGAAATTTTGGATATGTTTTAAGTGTAGACGTTATATGTGTAATAGTTATTAGGTTATATGTGACACTAAAACACTAGGCTCACTTTTTCTTTTGATACATCATGTGTCTTATGATCCCACAGGCCTGAATTCATGTGTCATTTATTCTTATGAACTTACACTGTTGACAGCTGCAGTGGCTAATCCAATCATACACACAATTTTTCAGTATTTTTAATGAATCCAACTAAACCCTAACCCTACAACAAAACTTGGTGCCAAGTTGTCTGTGAACAATCCCCAGAGCCAGTGTTTTTCAAACCTGGTCCTAACAATGCACATTTGGTATGTCTCCCTTATCTAACACACCCATTTCATGTTCTGGATTTTCTTGTAATGCGCTGATGAGTTGAATCAGGTGTGTTCGATTAGGGAGACATTGAAAATATGCAGTGTTGGGGGTTTTTCAGGAACATGCTTTGAAATGCACTGCCCTAAGCCACAACTAATACTCAGTTGCAGAACGGGGGCATATTAGAGAAACTTGAGATATGATAATTGAATTTAGGATTTTTCACAAATTCATACTAGAGAAGCAAATCTTGATTTAGGATTCTTATCTTATATTACAAAAACTTATGGTCTAGTTAGGAAATATTAAACCGCTCCATCGAGTTCAATAACTGTCTCGTCTGTTAGCAAGCAACCAACTACACGGAAGTGGCTGCTGAGGTAAACTATGGTTAGACTATGGCTGCGTCCGAAACCGCATACTCTCTTGAGTAGGTACTTGTTTTGAATAAGTACGTACTTTTCAAGGGTAAAAAAGTACGTTCTTTCCCTGAATCAGCCATATTAGCTTTGTCACGTGACTAATGACATCAACACAAGCACATAGATTTAAAGAGGCCAAGCTAGATTTGCGCAAATACCTTCATCAATTACTTGACTTACCTGCTGATTTGATCGCCGCGTTTTTATTTATTATGCCTTTCCATCCCTCAGCACAAAGGAGGCGTCGGGCTGCTGGTCGAAGAGCACGCCTTTGGAGACATTTGTTGATTTTATATTCAGAAAATGTAAGTAAAAAGTAGCCATGTATTGCATTCCTGCACCCCCTTACACACAATAATATACTTGTTTATGTCGCGGTCCTACTCGCCCCGCTCCGAGCGGGATTCGAACCGCAGTCTCCGGCATGGGAGGCGGGCGCTCTAACGAGGAGGCTAAAGACCGCTAAAGCGCCACTTGAGATTGGGGAGTGAGGTTTAACCTGCACAGCACTTACCCGCTGGCCTCTGCTACATTTGTAATAGATTGTTTTTAAAATTATAATTAGACAGACAGATATGTCACATCATGGCAATTTATTGAATTCACAATATTCAACTATAGGCAATTTGAGTAAATTAATAGGTTAAATTTTTTTTTCAAGAAAAGACGAATAAAGGTTACTTTTGTTTTACTGAAAAAAACTGAATATTAATAAAATTTAAAAAAGTATAAAAGAAAACATTCCATTTAATAAATACATTTATACACAAGTATTAATTGAACATAACATAAATCAAAACTTACACAGCACAAATGTATTTTTCTAACAAACTATGTACACATCAACAGATGGTGACCCCCACATCATCTTACTGCCACCTGAACAGAACTGTGCCAATCCTGCAGCTGTATTTTGATGAGGCAGTTGACCTCCGTAATGACCCCCGTCTTTCTCGCCAGTCCATCGTGTCCCTCACTGCTGCAATTAGGCTGAGAAAGCATTCCGGCTTTGCTACTGTTCGGACGCTCTTGCTTATTGCTCTGCGCTTTGCTCCCTATTTTTGCATTTTTCTCATATCTCTCCAAGATTTTAACTTCAGCAGATCAGCACAGTGCTCAGACAACACATTTTTTTGGGGAAAAATTAAGACTTTCTCCTAGCAGTTTACATTCCAGAGACGGAAAAACACAGCTGTCTACATTCAAACAGACGAGAGAAAATGCCTCTCGTGGAATCTACCTGCTGCATGAACTGCCACAAACTTCTACAAAGGATTGCGGTTCTTGAAACAAAGTTACTTGCTGGACTTCAAAAACAGGCGGAACACACAGCAGACGGTCATCACGGACCCCCTCAGCATACAGCTGGTGAGTCCTCTGAATCTCAAAAGTTTATACAAAGTGTAGAGGAAAAAGCCGAAACAGATCGACAGACAAATCGATGGCACAAACAGGGAGCGAGACCTAAAGGCAATCGAGACATCAGATTATCACGAGTATCTCGTATTGCTGCCGTAGCATCCTCTACCCCAGATACGGCTATGACAAGACTTGTAAACACTGGTATCTTACCACCCCCTTTACATCTTGAGAACAGATTTGAAGCATTAATGAATGTGGGAGAGAAATCCGCAAATGTGACTAAACACGGATCGAATCAGCCAGCAGCTAACATCGCTACTAACAGGCGCTCAAGGTCGAGCAGACAGCGGCTTTCAGCTCAGAGCACAGCCAAGCCCAGGACTCTGATAGTGGGTGATGCTATTATCAGAAACATCAGTAGCAGGACTACAGCTACATACTGCCTTCCTCAAGCAAATGTCTCTGATGTGAACAAAGAACTTCGGAACATTCTGATGAAGCACAAGACTGCAAATCGAGTCATCATCCATGTGGGGAAGAATGATATTCGGAAGGAGCAGTCAGAACTCCTTAAGAAGGATTTCAGTGAACTCTTTGAAACGCTTCAAAGTCTTGAAGTTCAGTCGTTCATCAGTGGACCACTCCCAGCAAGGGGAACTAACATGTTCTCACGGTTGCTTGGGCTGAATACATGGCTACAAAGGACCTGCAGTATAAAAGGAGTCAACTTCATCGACAACTTCAATCTTTTCTGGGGCCACAGACAACTGTTTAAACCGGATGGCCTCCACCTAAACAGACTCGGTGCAAGAGTGCTTAAGGACAATATCTATTTCTCCCTCTGTCATCCTTCAGCGGTGTGTGCCAATCGACTCGGCCTGAATGGCACACACACACCTGGACAGTATATGAGTGACCACAGGAATTCATGTCAGTTTCTGAGTCAACATGTGGTTGACACATCCCACAAGGATACTGATAACACCACGCAGCCACAACAAGCACTGCTCATGGACATCCCGGCTGAGCCCTGCCCACAGAGCTCATCACATGCAGACTGTGACGTACTACAACAGCTCCAACAGCTCCAAGACTCAGCACCCAAGGACGACTTTCTGGAAAACAGCATCTCACAGCCACCGGAAACACCAGAGCCAGAGCCCTGCTCACCAGACACACTTTCCCTCTCTCCAGAATCTCCACTTCTAAGCTTCTCACAGAAAATGGAGGAACTGGTGTATGCTGGGACCAAACTCTCCCACTCTTTCGCTGCAAGCCCCCAGATATCAACTAAAAAACGGCAGGCCCCACAACCACCAAAGACTGCAGGCCCAGCTCACCCTCCTCCTCCTGCGAGAGCTCTCCGGCCGCTGCCACAACGCCAGGGCCCAAACCCCTCTCCATCTGGTGTAGGTGAACCAAAAACAACTGATAACAGCTCTCAGTGATATGTGTCGGGTCCCCGCTATATTAGCCACAACATTCACAAATGTTTACAGAACAAGCGGGAACCCAGTGTGCCTGTAGCCTCCTCTATTTCTGTTTTATCACGCGATAGAATGTCTAAGGCCTTCTCAAGCCGTACGGCTGACCCATCTAACCTGCGGCCTATAATGCATCAATCTAAGATTGCTGTAGAGACAAAATGTAAATCCATCAAGTTAGCATTTTTAAACATTCGCTCACTTAAAAATAAATCATTTCTGATCAACGATTTAATAACCACAAACAACCTGGATTTTATGTTTCTAAATGAAACATGGTTAGAAGACAGCTGCAGTTCAACAGTCCTCACTGAAACAGCCCCTCCTAACTTTAATTTTATAAGTGTCTGCAGGACTGTTAGGAGAGGTGGAGGTGTAGCTGCTCTGTTTAAAGATGTTTATCAGTGCAAGCAAATGTCATTTGGTCAGTATTCATCTTTTGAATACCTAGGTATTGTGCTGAAAGGTGCTCCGCGCACCCTGTTTATCATTATTTACAGGCCTCCAAAATATTCTCCAGCCTTTGTTGATGATTTCACTGAACTGTTATCAATGATTTCCTCAGAGTTTGACTGTTTTGCTATTGCAGGGGATTTTAATATTCACATAGATAATGCAGAAATCAAAACTACAAAAGAAATTATAACTGTTTTAAACACTTTTGACCTGAGTCAGCATGTGCACGGACCAACACACAATCGTGGACACACCTTAGATTTACTCATGAGTAGAGGTCTAAACATCTCATCCATTGTAATCAAGGATGTAGCACTATCTGATCAATTCTGTATTTTCTTTGATATATTGATCTCAGTCACCACTGAATCTAGATCTGTCTCTATCAGAAAGAGATGCATTACCGAGAACACTGGTGCGCTATTTATGGAGGCAATATCATTAACACCAAGCATTTCTGCAGACTCTGTTGATCTTCTCCTTGAGTCATTTAACTCAAAAGTTAAGAATGTTATTGATGATATTGCCCCGATAAAGGTCAGCAAGAAGACGGGGAAACAGAAATCAATTTGGAGAAAATCAACAGCAGTTCAGAGCATGAAAAGACAATGCAGAAAAGCTGAGCGGATGTGGCGGAAGACGAAACTTGAAATCCACTATAGCATCTATAAAGACAGCCTTCATGCTTTCAATGTGGAACTAGCCACAGCTAGACAGACTTTCTTTTCAAACCTTATAAACAGTAACTTAAACAACACTCGCACTCTTTTTGCGACTGTTGAGAGACTGACAAACCCCCCAAGTCAGATTCCCAGTGAAATGCTCTCAGACAGCAAATGCAATGAGTTTGCTTCCTTCTTTTCTGAGAAGATCAATAATATCAGAAAGGAGATTGGCACATCCTCAAGTTATGCAGAGGTCACACAGATTCGACCGCAATTTAAAAAAGAAGTGACTATGTGTGTTTTTAAAGAAATTGACAACAAAATTTTGGAAGAAATAGTACAGCACCTTAAATCTTCAACCTGCTATCTTGACACACTTCCCACATCCTTTTTCAAAAATGTGCTTAACTGTTTAGAAGCTGATCTCTTAGAAGTGGTGAACTTCTTTCTGGGACTTTTCCAAACTCCCTTAAAACTGCAGTAGTTAAGCCCCTTCTGAAAAAGCGCAATCTTGATAACACCATGTTGAGCAACTATAGACCCATATCAAATCTTCCTTTCATAGGTAAGATTATTGAAAAGGTAGTTTTTAATCAGCTGAACAACTACTTAAACTCAAATGGATACCTGGACAATTTTCAATCTGGTTTCCGAGCACATCACAGCACAGAGACAGCACTCATTAAGATAATAAATGATATTCGCTTCAATTCTGATTCTGGCAAAATATCAGTGCTGGTACTACTAGATCTTAGTGCTGCGTTTGACACTGTCGATCATAACATACTTCTAGAGAGACTGGAAAACTGGGTCGGGCTTTCTGGGATGACACTCAAATGGTTCAGGTCATACTTAGAAGGGAGAGGTTATTATGTGAGTATAGGAGAGCATAAGTCTAAGTGGACGGCCATGACATGTGGAGTCCCACAAGGCTCAATTCTTGCACCGCTCTTGTTTAACCTGTATATGCTCCCACTAAGTCAGATAATGAGGAAGAACCAAATTGCCTATCACAGCTATGCTGATGATACCCAGATTTACCTAGCCTTATCTCCAAATGACTACAGCCCCATTGACTCCCTCTGCCAATGCATTGATGAAATTAACAGTTGGATGTGCCAGAACTTTCTTCAGTTAAACAAGGAGAAAACTGAAATCATTGCATTTGGAAAGAAAGATGAAGTTCTCAAGGTGAATGCATACCTTGACTCTAGGGGTCAAACAACTAAAAATCAAGTCAGAAATCTTGGGGTGATTCTAGAGACAGACCTTAGTTTCAGTAGTCATGTCAAAGCAGTAACTAAATCAGCATACTATCATCTCAAAAATATTGCAAGAATTAGATGTTTTGTTTCCAATCAAGACTTGGAGAAACTTGTTCATGCCTTTATCACCAGCAGGGTGGATTACTGTAATGGTCTCCTCACCGGCCTTCCCAAGAAGACCATTAGACAGCTGCAGCTCATCCAGAACGCTGCTGCCAGGATTCTGACTAGAACCAGAAAATCTGAGCATATCACACCAGTCCTCAGGTCCTTACACTGGCTTCCAGTTACATTTAGGATTGATTTTAAAGTACTTTTACTCGTTTATAAGTCACTCAATGGCCTAGGACCTAAATATATTGCTGATATGCTCACTGAATATAAACCGAACAGACCACTCAGATCATTAGGATCGAGTCAGTTAGAAATACCAAGGGTTCACACAAAACAAGGGGAGTCTGCTTTTAGCTATTATGCCGCCCACAGTTGGAACCAGCTTCCAGAAGAGATCAGATGTGCTAAAACATTAGCCACATTTAAATCAAAACTCATCTGTTTAACTGTGCATTTGTTGAATGAGCACTGTGCTATATGTCCGAACTGACTGCAAGACATTTTAGGTATAATCATTTTCTTTACATTTATTTTAAATCATTTTCTATATCATTTTAAAATTCCTTGTTTTTATTAATTTTATTTCCATGTTTTTATTGATTTTAATGTCTATTTCACTTTCTTTTATGTAAAAGCACTTTGAATTACCACTGTGTATGAAATGTGCTATATAAATAAACTTGCCTTGCCTTGCCTTGGATTCCGACCATGGGTGGGAAAGGGACATTGAGGTACTGCTGTTCCTCTTCTGGCTTGGTCATGCGGCATCCTTCAGGGTGGTGTCTTGGACTTTCGATATCCCCAAGCCAATGCAATCATCAGGATTTTAAGGACGGTTATTGCTTTCCCAAACGGTGATGACCTGGTGGTGGTAGGAGAAGGTTTTGCCCAGCTGGCAGGGTCACCAGCTTTCAGCTCAGCAGTTGGTGCAATTGACAGCTGTTACAGCCGTCTTAAACCTCCAGCAACTACCGTAGTGTTATCGGAACAGGAAGCTGTTTCACTCCATTCAGCTACAGGCCATCACTGATCACCGTGGGAAATTTATTGACATTTTTGTGGGATATCCTGGGTCCGTGCATGATGCCAGGGTGCTGAGGAACAGCCCTGTCTATACTGGCGGCCTTTATCCACCTGCAGGCAAGTGCATCCTCAGGGATGGTGGCTACCCTTGCCTGAGTGCACCCATCTGCCTCATCACCCCATACAGGGAGCCTGTACAAAACCCTTTACAGGCTCGCTTTACCAGCAAGCACTCCCATGCCCGGAACATCGTCGAGAGAGCTTTTGGGATGATGAAAACACACTGGCGCTCGGTTTTCTTTAAGGCCATGGAAGTGAGCCCTGCCTTCGTGCCTTCATGCAAGGTAATTGCATGCTGC
Organism: Barbus barbus; assembly: GCF_936440315.1. Lineage (NCBI taxonomy): Eukaryota > Metazoa > Chordata > Actinopteri > Cypriniformes > Cyprinidae > Barbus > Barbus barbus. The sequence continues at coordinate 4,604,659 of NC_136717.1, forward strand.
ACTGTGTTCCACAATATCGCTCTTCAAAATGGGGACATTGTTGAGCCAGAGGTTGGGGAGAATAATGATGATGCCCCCCCTGAAGCCAGCAACCCCGAAACAAGATCAGGAGAACATGTGCGGGACAATCTGGCTGCTGCTGTATCTGCTCCAGACATTTGTGTTCCTGGTCTCCATGACCATGACTACCTGTGAAACATTAAACAGATTAATACTTTTGCCCAAAGCATTGCGTTATGTTATTTTATTATAGTTTTGTTGTAGTTTGGGATTGTATCATTTCTGAGCCAGGGGCCTTTATTAAAGGAGTAGTTCATTTAAAAAAAAACTTTTGCTGATAATTTACTCACCCCCATGTCATCCAAGATGTCCATGTCTTTCTTTCTTCAGTCGAAAACAAATTAAGGTTTTTGATGAAAACATTTCTCCATATAATGGACTTCAATGGGACCCAAACGGTTCAAGGTCCAAATGACGGTTTCAGTGCAGCTTCAAAGGGCTTTAAACGATACCAGACGATGAATAAGGGTGTTATCTAGCGAAACGATTGGTCATTTCAAAAATAAATAAAAAGTTTAAGTTTTATAAGCACAAATGCTCGCCTTGCTCTGTTCTGTGATGCGCGTTCGTGACGTCACGTAATACGTAATTACGTAGAAAAGGTCACGCTTGATGTAAGCGGAAGTACCCAGTCAGTGTTTACAAATGTGCGGAAGGAGGACCATATACACATATTCAAATGTCTTTGTGTCAGTTTATCGTTTAAAATGCCCATTTCGTGTGCGTATCCTGGGTGTTTTAATATTAAAAAGCCTAAAATAAAATTTTGGATTTTACGTCAACCGTGACCTTTTCAACGTCATTGTGACGTCACGAACGCGCACCACAGAAGAGAGCAAGACGAGCATTTGTGCTTATAAAACTTAAACTTTTTTATTTATTTTTGAAATGAGCGATCGTTTCGCTAGATAACACCCTTATTCATCGTCTGGTAGCGTTTAAAGCCCTTTGAAGCTGCACTGAAACTGTCATTTGGACCTTGGACCTCCCATTGAAGTCCATTATATGGAGAAATGTTTTCATCAAAAACCTTAATTTCTTTTCGACTGAAGAAAGAAAGACATGGACATCTTGGATGACATGGGGGTGAGTAAATTATCAGCAAACGTTTTTTTAAAAGTGAACTACTCCTTTAACCCCCTGGAGCCATATGGATTACTTTTATGGCACCATTCTTTTTAGGAACCAGTACTTTTAAGGTACCATTCAGTCCCATTATAAAGCTTGTAAGAGCCAGGATATTATAACTCTGATTGTGGTAGGCTGAAAAAAAAGTCATATACACTAAGGGTGGCTTGAGGGTGAGTAAATTAGGGGATTTTTTTTTGGGGGTGAACTTTTCCTTTAACATTTCAAGCGTGAAAATGGTTTGGAATCCATTGTGAACACATGATGAAAGCAGGCATTTGTAACTGTTGTTCCAGGTTGTGTATGACAGTGTTAAACCAGTGGCTCTCAAACATCAGCTGGAAAACATCAGCATTGTGATTTAGAAAACTGAAGGACCTAATACAGGAGATGGAGGAGAGGGAGGCTGAGAGAGAGCAAAAAGCAACAGAGATGGAGGAGAGACGATGGCCTGCACCTGTCCTAATCAAACACACCTGAAAAATTTTATCAAGTTATTTTAGGATTACTTCTAAATTACAGACAGGTGTGTTTGATCACAATTGAAACTCAGGACCTGACATAGGTGTCCCTGAGTTGATTACATTCTATATACATTTAGTAGTGAGATAATTGAAAGAAAAAAAAGAAGCTACATTTGTTTTTGAATTAAATGAATTTATATCAACCTCTCAAGAAAATATCAGAAAATATGTGAAATGACTATAATTTACTTTGAATGCTTACAAATAAATTGTTGTTTGATTGGAAATATTTATATTTATTCAAATTATATGTTGACTATAACAATATGTATAAATACATTAGAGATTAGACACTAAAAAAGAAAAAAAAAAGCGTTTTTTTTTAGTATGGATGCTCGTTGTTTACTGAAATGTAAATGTGTAACTGAAATAATTATTATAAAGAAACTTTATTTTTTGGCAATAAGCTCAAAAAGGGCAATATATCGTTCATCTCTTTCCCTGGTCTCCCTCTCTCTCCTTTCCTCTCTCTCAACAGCTTCTCAATGCCTTCCTTCTTCTGTGTCTCTGGCTTCTTGTACCCGTCTGTCCTCTCGCTCTTGTCTTTTTCTCTTTCTCTTTGTTCCTCCTTCTCTTCCATTTCCCGCCATCGTCTCTCCTCCCTCTCTGTTGCTTCTCACTCTCTTGCAGCCTCCCTCTCTTCCATATACCGGATTAGGTCCTCCAAATTTTTCCTTTTTTTTTTAGCTGGCTCTGGACTCGCTGAAGATGAGGAGGCCACAGCAACATCCAGGCCAGATGAGGCAATAAGGGCAGGTGGGGTGATGGAGGGTCTGCCTCCACTTCCAGGATGCTGCTGTGGGCTCCCCATCCTCAGTGCTCACCCGTCTGCGGACATTTCAGATCCTACAGACATTTTCAGAACACAAAGTCACTCATTTTAATTACACAATTTAAGTCATTAACATTTAATAGTCATTAAATGTTCCATTAGTAGTAACAAAATCATTATACTTTATATTTCTGTGTAAGGTTTTCCCATCATTTTTTTTACAGATATGGCCACTACTTTGCCTTGCAGACCCTGCTCCACCACAAAAGCTCTGCAAGAAGTGATAAGAATATTATTTTCTATAGTATACTTACTCAAAGCCTTTGATTGCAGCATTCTTCTTTCCAGTGAAGAGGGCTTCATTAGTGATTATAGTGATCATTAATTTGTATAATCGTAGACGAATAAAATCTAAAATTTCTCTTCAGTTGTGTAAATCTGTTTATTTAAAACGAGCATTTGTGTAATGCAAAGTGTTGACAAAAGCTTAGGCCAAATCGATGACAGTATAACACACATACAGATGTATTTTTTTTAAGAGTTTCATCTGCCATACTGTCTGTAAAATGTCCTCTGTCAAATATTAAACGCACATTTAGGAAATGTTTATGTTGCAAAGAGTGCATTCACATTTTTTTTTTTTAACAAATGTTTATCAGAGTTTGTACACAGTTAAAGCAATCCTTTCAAGAAAACGATGTTTAACAAATCTTGAGAAGTATGTGTGCTTAATGAAGCACGACTGGTACTTTAGCTATATAAAAATGAAATGAAACGTTTTACAACAACTTAATATATGTAATAAATCAATATTTAATACAATGTCTTAAAATCAACAGTTTCCTTGTCAGTTGTGAAACTGAAACACAAATAACAGCTTTGTTGTACTTACACTTGAAAACAGCTGCGTCTCTGCCATGTTCGTAAATAACGATTCCTTCCCATTGCCTCATGGGAAATGAAAGTGTCCATCGGATGCACACTTCAGAATCTGGGTGGGAGCAGTAGGCCATCCGGGGATTTCTCACCTACTGTTTTATAAATACGGAGGTTTCGGACATACTACTCTTTTCACGCACTGTTTTCTCCTACTAATTAGTAGGCAAGCAGGCATATTCGGATGATATTTAATGATATTCGGATGCAACATTAGTATACGCACGTCCGAATCTCGCGAGAATTAGCACATCACCCAGGTATTTCTCGCCTGCTATTTTATGAATACTGAGGATTCGGACATACTATGTGTTCGCCTACTGCTTTTCCCCTACTATATAGTAGAGAAGTATGCGGTTTCGGACGCAGCCTCTGGTTGGTGTAGTGACCATACTTCCTCTTTTTTCTGGATATGTCCAGGCCAGGATTTCTAAATTGCTGGGTTTTGGGTTTGTTATTCTATTGTGCATTTGGTTTGTCTCCCTTATCTAACACACCCATTTCATGTTCTGGAATTTCTTGTAATGCGCTGAATGTTTCTTGTAATGTGCTTGTAATGCGCTTTCTTGTAATGCAATTTTCTTGTAATCCCCCCCCCCCCCCCCCCCCAAAAAAAAAAAAAACATATGCATGCTCCCAAGAGCATCTCTTTTGTTCCGACACATAGAAATAATGCTAATATCTTCAATAGTAACTTTAAGAGGAGGATAATAACACATCTTTTATATTTTAACGGATACTATTTCATATTTAATGCATTAATGCTTATAGTACACAAAAATGGAACTTGTAACATAATTGTGTTACCCAAACCTTGAATAGACTTACCTCATTAATTTGATATTGCTCATGGAGGAGTTTTTTGATTCTGCAATCATGTTCTTGTATTGTTTCTCCCAATGCTAATATATTATCTACAATGTTCATCAAATGTAGGAAACTGTACCTTCCTGTGAGTGTTTTAAATGCACAGCTAGAGCTTTCATTATGCAGAACCCTTGATTGGCATCTAGCACCGAGAAGATTTTGTCATTTTGCATGTTTGAGACCTCATGTACCGTGAGTAGTGGGTAGTGTTCACATTTAACTCCCTTGTTTAGATCCCATGGGTCAAGTCATATGCAGATGTTATCCTGGCACAGAAGTATCCTGTTTTAAAGTATGTCACACACCCTCTGCCTGATTTAATCTTAAAAATGTGTAACTGGTTTTTAATACAAGCAGTCATTCTTGTTTGCAACTAAAAAGGCCTCACCACCCACACACACACACACACACACACACACGCATGCACACACACACAATGCCAAAGTGAACAAAGGCTGTAATTAATTATCCCTTTGTGGTTTTCACGTGTGGTTTCTTAGAGCACTAATTCACTGGTTTTAGGCAATAAAAACATTATCAATGCTTCTCAATATCATGATTGATGCTTAAAATCTTTTATTATGTTGTATTGATAATTCAGACAGCCTATCTTGTGTTTGTGGTCAGTAATTCATGTTGATAGTTGATTACCAATTTTAAAAAATTTTTTATTTAATGTTGGAAAAAGCTTATTTGTTTGAAAGCTTACTCATTTGCATGATCAAGTCAAGTTACCTTTATTTATTTAGATCTTTATAAAATACAGATTGTGTCAAAACAGCTTTACAGTGTCAAACAGGAAAATAGTGTCAACGCAAACAAAATTCAGTCCTGCTGTAAATACCACACTCTAAAAAGACAACAGTTAAAGTCAGTTCATCATTGATTCAGTGATGTCATTATCCAGTTCAGTTCAGGTCTCTTCAAATATACTACTGCCAGAAATTAAACGTCCCCAAATGATCAGAATGGGCAGTTTTGTGTGCCTTTACTCTGATTAATGTAACAAGCATACAAAGCACTGATAAACACCAGTGTAAAGCAAATCAAACAAGGATTATTTTACATGAAACATGATACCAATAAGGTTACATTATCTGATATTTCTATCATAAGGCATGCATAAACAGTAAACAATACAAAAGACAACATACAAAACAGTAATAACAGAGAATGCATGTTAATTAATAGAAACGTTTCGTTATGAATGAATGGAGAGAAATTATTTTTATGGGCATCATGTGTCTGTTTCACTAATGAAAAAAGTGAGAGGGAAATTCTCTCTAAATTCATTTGGGTTGTAAAACAGTCTCATCTTTATGATTTGTCTTTGTTGCAAGGGTAGCCAGAGGCCTGTGGGCGTATTACAGAAAGATCTTACCTTTAGAATCCTATCTTACCTGTTATGTAACTATGACAATTTCAGTTAGGACCTCATTTAGCACGGAAGCTATTGAAAAACAACATTTCCTAAGTGTTTTCAAGATTCAAGAGTTTTATTTGTCACATACACAATTATACAGGGTATAACCAGCAGTGAAATGTAGGTCAGGTCCGCTCCAAGGACAGTGCAATTATAAAGTATACAAATATTAAGAAAAAGAAAAGTAGAAAAAATAAGAGAATAAAATAAAATAAAAGATAAAAAATATAAATAAAAATAAAAATATTTAAATAGCAGCAATATGAGGTAGAGAAAAATTATGAATAGCTTATTGATATATGATATTTACATGGAGTCATGTGATGTTATGACACAGAGTTAGAGTTTAGGAGCCTGATGACCTGGGGGAAGAAGCTCCTCTTAAGTCTCTCAGTTTTTGCCATCAGGCTACGGAAGCGCTTACCAGATGGAAGCAAAGTGAATAGTCGGTTACCAGGGTGATTTGAGTCCTTGATTATTTTGACAGCTCTATTTTTGCAGCGTTTGAAGTAGATGTCCTGCAGAGAGGGGAGAGCAGACCTTGAGATGCGCTCAGCTAAGCGCACAACTCTCTGTAGTGCTTTGCAGTCCTGATTGGAGCTGTTTCCATACCACACTGAGATGCACTGAGTCAATACACTTTCTATGGTCCCTGAATAGAACGTTTTCAGGATTCCTGGTGAGACCCTGAATTTACTCAGCTGTCGCAGATGGTACAGTCTTTGCCTGGCTTTCTTAACCTGTGTTTGGATGTGTGTAGTCCAAGTCAGGTTCTCGGAGATGTTTACACCGAGGTACTTGAAGTTACTCACCCTCTCCACAGGGGTCCCACTGATCATAAGAGGAGTGTCGGGCTGCTGCTGTCTCTTCCTAAAGTCCATGATCAGCTCTTTAGTTTTGCTCACATTCAGAGAGAGACAGTTGTCCTGGCACCAAGATGTGAGTCTCTCTACCTCATCCAAGTATGCGGTCTCATCGTTGTTGGAGATGAGGCCCAGAACCACAGTATCATCAGCGAATTTAATAATAGATCAAATCAAATCAAATCAAATCAAATCACTTTTATTGTCACATCACCACAGCACGTGTGCCTTCGTGAGTGAAATTCTTGAGAGCGTGCTCCAGACACTGCAGAAACAATTTACATATAGACAATTTACATATAAACAATTTACATATAGACATTACCATACATACGTACAGACTTATACAGATGACAATGTGTAATATACACATACATATACTCAGTACACATAGTGTACTATTAGACAGACATACAGTTACGATACACATTATACACAGTATGTAGTACACATTCTACGTTATATACACACAGTAATATGCGAAGATGCAGCAGATTATATATAAACCGGGTGTGCAAATGTCATGGATGTGCATTGGATGGTATCCAGTGCTGGCAAAAAGATTGTTGTATTTGTGCAGTAGTGTACTGGTAGTCCAGTTTGAACTGTATGGAATTAAAGTGCAGTGCGTGGTATATTGTAAAGTGGGAGTGTGCTGTAGGGTGTATTAGTTTTTACTGTTCATTAGCCTGATAGCCTGAGGAAAAAAGCTATCCCTCAGTCGGCTAGTGCGGGATCGGATGCTGCGGAGACGTCTTCCTGAGGGCAGCAGAGAGAGCAGTCTGTGGGACGGGTGGCTGGAGTCATTGATGATCCTCCGGGCTTTCTTTATACACCGCCTGGTGTAGATGTCCTGGAGGGAGGGAAGCTCACCTCCAACAATGTGACGGGCAGTTCGCACGACCCTTTGCAGAGCTTTGCGGTTGCCAGCAGTGCTGTTTCCAAACCAGGCGGTGATGCAGCCTGTCAGGATGCTCTCCACAGTGCAGGTGTAGAATGATCTGAGGATGCTGGGGCTCATTCCAAACTTCCTCAGCCGTCTCAGGAAGAAGAGGCGTTGGTGTGTCTTCTTCAGCACTGCATCTGTATGAGCGGACCATGTGAGATCCTCAGTGATGTGAACACCGAGGAATTTGAAGCTATTTACTCGCTCCACAGGAGTCATGTCGATGGTGATGGGTGTGTGTTCTCTGCTCTGTCTCCTGAAATCCACCACCAGCTCCTTGGTCTTGTCGATGTTGAGTGAGAGGTGGTTCTCTTGACACCATTTAGTCAGGGTTCTCACCTCCTCTCTGTAGGCCGTCTCATCGTTGTCAGTGATCAGGCCTATCACCGTTGTGTCGTCAGCAAATTTGACGATGACGTTGGAGCTGTGTGTTGCTGTACAGTCGTGTGTGTACAGGGAGTACAGGAGTGGGCTGAGGACGCAGCCCTGAGGAGCACCAGTGTTGAGGGTCAGCGGGGATGAAGTGTTGTTGCCCATTCTGACCACCTGACATCTGCCTGTCAGGAAGTCCAGGATCCAGCTGCACAGAGATCCGTTTAGTCCCAGAGTCTGGAGCTTCTCAACCAGTGTGGCAGGCACTATGGTATTGAATGCTGAGCTGTAGTCCACAAACAGCATTCTCACATAGGTGTTCTTATTTTCCAGGTGGGAGAGAGCAGTGTGCAGGGTGAAGGCAATAGCATCGTCTGTGGAACGGTTTCTGCGATATGCAAATTGTAGGGGATCCAGTGAGTCAGGCAGCACAGAGCAGATGTAGTCTCTGATGAGTTTCTCAAAGCATTTGCTGAAGATGGGTGTCAGAGCAATGGGCCTCCAGTCATTCAAGCATGTGATTTTATTTTTCTTTGGTATGGGCACAATGGTGGATTTTTTGAAGCATGCGGGAACCACAGACAGAGAGAGGGAAAGGTTAAAAATGTCTGTGAAAACCCCGGCCAGTTGGAATGCGCATGCTCGGAGCACACGGCCTGGGATGCCATCGGGACCCACAGCCTTGCGGATGTTCACCCGTCGGAAGGATCGGGTTACATCTGCGACAGAAAAGGAAAGTGCGCTCGCCTCTTCTGCTACAGCCGCGGGAGCGCGCTCTGTGTGGGCGGTGTTGTGAGCCTCGAAACGAGCATAAAAGTGATTAAGTTCGTCCGGTACAGAGGCGGCAATGTTCACAGTAGCTGGTTTATTCCCTCTGAAATCTGTGATGTTATTGATACCCTGCCACATGCTTCTTGCGTTGTTGGTTTTGAATTGTTCTTCAACTTTGTTTTTATATTGTCGTTTGGCAGCTTTGATTGATTTCCTGAGATCGTAACTGGCTTGTTTGTGATCGTCAGAGTTTCCGGATTTAAAGGCAGATGTCCGCGCTGACAAGGCTGCTCGAACATCGCTGTTAATCCACGGTTTTTGGTTGGGGTAGATGCGGATTGTTTTTGTCGGTACTACATCCTCTACACACTTCCTGATGAAACACGTTACAGTATCTGAGTACGCCTCTATGTCGTCATCTATGTGGAGCTGTGAGAGGACACGCAGTCATGCGTGTAGAGAGAGTAGGGCAGGGGACTCAGGACACAGCCCTGTGGAGCTCCTACGTTGAGGGTGATGGAGTTTGAGGTGAACTGGCCAACTTTCACCACTTGAGGTCTGCCGGTGAGGAAGTCTTGAATCCAGTCACAGAGTGAGGAGTTTAGGCCGAGGTCTGTGAGTTTAGAAGCCAGCTTGATGGGGACTATAGTGTTGAAAGTTGAGCTATAGTCAATGAATAGCAGCCTTACATAATTCCCATTGTTGCTGTCCAAGTGTGTGAGGGAAGAGTGGAGGACGTGAGAGATGGCATCGTCAGTGGATCTGTTTGGGCGATAGGCAAACTGATGCGGGTCCAAAGTATCAGGGATGGAGGAGCAGATGTCAGATGTGGCTCTTTACAAGTCTCTCAAAAACCTTCATGACTATAGATGTGAGGGCAACTGGGTTTATTGTTCTTTGGCACAGGGAAAATGACATATTTTTTAAATGCGGTGGGAACCACGGAGGTAGCAAGGGACTCATTAAAGATGGAAGTGAACAAACCAGCAAGCTGATCGGCGCAGGACCTCAGAACACGGCCGGTTATCCCATCAGGTCCGGCTGCTTTCCTGACGTTCACTTTCTTTAGCGCCCTCCGAACCCCCTCCTCCGACACGGTGATTACAGGATCATTGCTGCTCTGCCTGCTGCTTCCTGACGCACTGGTCGGCAGAGACGCGCCGCCGCCGTTGTCATCGAAGCGGCCGAAGAAGGTGTTTAACTCGTCGGCCAGCAATGGGTCTGCTTTCACCTCCGCGGAGGATTTGTTTCCAAAGGCACAGATGGTCCTCAGTCCCTGCCACATCCGTCGAGAGTCATTGAGCTGGAAATGAGACTCAATTCTCTCTCTGTTTCTGTGTTTAGCGGCTCTTACTGCACGTCGGAGAGCATAGCACAATGCTTTGTACTCGCTCATATTCCCAGTCAGAAGAGCCTCATTGTAAGCGGCAGTGCGTGTGTTAACCGCAGCACGGATTGTTCTGTCCACCCACGGTTTCTGATTGGAGAATGTTCTTATCGTTATTGTTTCTGTAGCTTGCTCGGTTGGCGTGTTTACAAAGCTCAATGCTACATCCGTGAACTCGCTGACGTCAGAAGAACTCACCCGGAAGATGTCTCAGTCGACGTCATCAAGAGCCACCTGCAGCATAGCCTCTGAGTGGGAGGACCAGCGCGTCACTACTCTCTGCACCGGAGGTTCCGAGCCTTTGTTTGTATCCCGGTGTTAGAAAAATGGCGGCATGGTCCGATTTGCCGGTAGTGAGCGGGCTTTGTAGGCATTCATGAACTGAGTGTAGCAATGATCCAGTGTGTTTGGTCCTCTAGTTGGACAGGATACATGTTGATGAAAGTTCGGCATGACCTGCTTGAGGTTGGCTTTGTTAAAGTCCCCCGCGATGATGAAGGCAGCGTCAGGATGTTTGTTAATGTAGCCGCTGAGCACATCGTGAAGTTTAGACAAAGCCAGGCCGGTGTCCGCCTGTGGTGGAATGTACACAGCAGTAACTATGATCGATGAAAACTCCCGGGGCAGATAAAATGGGTGGCAAATAATGGAAAGATGTTCCAGATGAGGCGAGCAGGAACGCGACAGAATGGAGATATTCCTGGGATCACACCATTTCTTGTTAATCATAAAACACACACCTCCACCCCTGGATTTACCGGCCTTTGCTGTTCTATCCGTCCGAAAAACAGAGAAGTTATCGCTTGGCATTACAGCAGTGTCCGGGACCATGGACGAAAGCCACGTTTCGGACAAACAAAGGATGTTGCAGTTCCTTATGTCCAGTTGGAAACTAATCCTGGCTCTAAGATCGTCCATCTTATTTTCCAAGGATTAGACATTTGCGAGTAGAATGCTCGGGAGAGGAGGACAGTGAGCCCTTTTCCTGAGTCTCTCTCGAATCCGTTTCCCGCGGTGTTTCTTGATCCGTCGCCTCGGGGGGATATTGTTCGTCTCCGCGTTCCGAAGAATCTCCAGAGGCCATGAAGGATTCCTGGATAAAGTGTCCTGAAACAGGTTGGTGTAGCGGTTTCCAATGTCCAAAAGTGTTTCTATGTTGTAGGTGATCAGTGCCGACGTGAAATGTGTAAAAAGAGAAAGTAAAAGTAAGTAAAAAAGTAAGTTAAAGCAAAATCTCAGCGGAGCGGCCCGAACGGCATCCGAACACAGCGGCGCCATTTTGTTTTCATATCTATAGGAAAAAAAAACAAAAAATCCTAAAAACTGTTTTAACTTTAGGATAACCCAACTAGTGTCCTACTTCAAGCCTTTTTGAAATCCAACTGTAAAAAACACATTACAGTAACCCTTTATACAAGATGAAGAGAAGCAACGTTTGATGGTGGAGAGACCTTGGGTGGAGCCAAATAATGTTCAAGTTCTTTTTTGTCATTACGCTATATGTGCAGACATACAAATGTCGTGCCTCACAGGACCACAGTGCTACATATAGACACACATACAGTCAGGTCCATAAATATTGGGACATCGACAAAATAAATTTTTTTTTGGCTCTATACACCACCACAATGGATTTCAAATGAAACGAACAAGATGTGCTTTAACCCTCTGGGCCCTGAGGGTGTTTTGGGGGCCTGGAGAACTTTCGACATGCCCTGACATTTGTGCTTTTTTCAGTTGCTTATAAAAATATAAATGGCTAAAGTCTAATAACACTGTAAACAGCACAAACTGGGCTATAATTTTATGTTAGCAGCATTTGTGTACATGATTGTGTTTTTGAGAAAACAACGTTTATGCGTGGTTAGTGAAAAACTAAAATTTTGAAGTCCCTGAAATAAGACCATAAAACACATACAGAACAATTGTTTACAAGACTTTTGAGAACCAGATCTTGTAGGCTAGAATATTTACTTCACAATTATGTGAAAATCATTCAGCTTACTCATTCACAGAAAACAATATATTGATTTAAATGTCTAAAGACATGTTTTGTGATCTAAAGCCAAAATGCGAGGGAGTGGTAATGGTCTTGAATATTAAGTGATTCTCACCTGAGAGACAAAGGGCCCTCCCCTAAAGCTGCTAATGGGCCATCAGTGTGACTGTGACTGAGGCAGGTAAGAGAGTGTGAGGAGACTGAAAAAATGGGGTTTTTAAATGATTTGTATTTTATTTACAACACAGTATAATCAAAACATACATAATGAAGGTCAAAGACACATTATTGTGCACACTGATCTAACCACAGAGATGTGAACAGACTTTGAGTCATTCCTGCAACAGATTCTGTTCAACAAGTGAAACAGATAAATCATACCTGATATTTACGTGTTATTTAAGTGTTTTCTGAACTTCTGATGTTGGTGCAGCGCTCTCAGAGGAAAACAGTTGGAAGAGACTGAAAGTCAGCAGGATTCATCATCTGTGGTGCAGGTGTCTGATTCAATAAAATACAAACAACCAAAAAAAGAGAAAAAACATTTGTGAGCATGTTTATATCAGGAGCATCTATATATATATTTATATAGGTTTTGTAGTCATAGACTCATTCATGCTTTGTATTATGGTAAAAAAAGAGACATTTTATTTTTGAGAAACTAATTATTGTTTAGCATGCAATTATAATCTATTTTTGAACAGAGTAGGCTATTAATAATAAACATGTTCTAAACATACTTAGACTCGTAGCATTCATCCTGTTACAATGTACTCTCATATTACTTTTATTGTTTTATAAAGAGCATGAAAACATACTCGTTGTATTTAAAGAAATTTAAATACAATGAATTGCCCTTCATTCTGCAGTCATAGACTCACGCATGCTTTATACTATAAAAGGATGAACTTTGCACTATAAAAAATATATTTTATATCTGAGAACTAATTGTTATCGTTTAGCACGCTATTAAAATATATTTTTGAACAGATATTATTAATAATAAACATGGTCTAAACATTCTGAGATGCGTAGCATTTATTGTGTTGTAATTTGGGAACAACCCATCTAGTAATGTGTTCAAGTTTATGTCACAATAACATGTTAACTAATGCAAAACATAAACATTACTTACTTATTCATCAAACTTTTGAGGAAATCCAGCCTTTACTCAGCGCATCTTCTTCCAGAAAGTAACAGCAGCAGCGATGAACTCTTCACTGATGCTTTGTTTATGCTCCGCACGCGCGGGTCACGTGGTTATTTGCATGTGAACGCGAGGGGGCGGGATCTCATTAAAAATAATGAGTTAGACGGGACAGACTGAACATCGTGTTGGTTTCATACGGATTACTTCATCACAGAATATTTGTTTTCGATATGACTTACTTCATTTGAAAGTGGACACTTCAGGCTTTCTATAGAGATAACTCTCATGTTTCTGTGTTGAGTATTTGCTGAGTTACACTTCATTTTAGTGACGCATTTCTGAAAACAGATCGCGGAGACGGAGAAGACAGAGACAGCATCCTGTTTGTTTTCTTTATTCTTCAAAAGCACAACGTTTAGTTGTTATTATGAGTGTATACAAATAAAAGAAGACCCCTTACAGATTCGAATGGTGTATTGCTCTTATCTGAACGATCAAAAATGGCAGAGTAATTCAAGCTCATTTCTGCCTTATCAGGAAAATCTGCCCCAAAACGCGTATTCGCGTTTGTCGGGCTCAGAGGGTTAACTGCAGACTGTCAGCTTTAATTTGAGGGTATTTACATCCAAATCAGGTGAACGGTGTAGGAATTACAACAGTTTGCATATATGCCTCCCACTTGTTAAGGGACCAAAAGTAATGGGACAATTGGCTTCTCAGCTGTTCCATGGCCAGGTGTGTGTTATTCCCTCATTATCCCAATTACAATGAGCAGATAAAAGGTCCAGAGTTCATTTCAAGTGTGCTATTTGCATTTGGAATCTGTTGCTGTCAACTGTCAAGATGAGATCCAAAGAGCTGTCACTATCAGTGAAGCAAGCCATCATTAGGCTGAAAAAACAAAACAAACCCATTAGAGAGATAGCAAAAACATTAGGCGTGGCCAAAACAACAGTTTGGAACATTCTTAAAAAGAAGGAATGCACCGGTGAGCTCAGCAACACCAAAAGACCCGGAAGACCACGGAAAACAACTGTGATGGATGACCGAAGAATTCTTTCCCTGGTGAAGAAAACACCCTTCACAACAGTTGGCCAGATCAAGAACACTCTCCAGGAGGTAGGTGTATGTGTGTCAAAGTCAACAATCAAGAGAAGACTTCACCAGAGTGAATACAGAGGGTTCACCACAAGATGTAAACCATTGGTGAGCCTCAAAAACAGGAAGGCCAGATTAGAGTTTGCCAAACGACATCTAAAAAAGCCTTCACAGTTCTGGAACCAAGATCAACTTGTACCAGAGTGATGGGAAGAGAAGAGTATGGAGAAGGAAAGGAACTGCTCATGATCCTAAGCATACCACCTCATCAGTGAAGCATGGTGGTGGTAGTGTCATGGCGTGGGCATGTATGGCTGCCAGTGGAACTGGTTCTCTTGTATTTATTGATGACGTGACTGCTGACAAAAGCAGCAGGAATAATTCTGAAGTGTTTCGGGCAATATTATCTGCTCATATTCAGCCAAATGCTTCAGAACTCACTGGACGGCGCTTCACAGTGCAAATGGACAATGACCCAAAGCATACTGCAAAAGCAACCAAAGAGTTTTTGAAGGGAAAGAAGTGGACTGTTATGCAATGGCCAAGTCAATCACCTGACCTGAATCCGATTGAGCATGCATTTCATTTGCTGAAGACAAAACTGAAGGGAAAATGCCCCAAGAACAAGCAGGAACTGAAGACGGTTGCAGTAGAGGCCTGGCAGAGCATCACCAGGGATGAAACCCAGCGTCTGGTGATGTCTATGCGTTCCAGACTTCAGGCTGTAATTGACTGCAAAGGATTTGCAACCAAGTATTAAAAAGTGAAAGTTTGATTTATGATTATTATTCTGTCCCATTACTTTTGGTCCCTTAACAAGTGGGAGGCACATATGCAAACTGTTGTAATTCCTACACCGTTCACCTGATTTGGATGTAAATACCTTCAAATTAAAGCTGACAGTCTGCAGTTAAAGCACATCTTGTTCGTTTCATTTGAAATCCATTGTGGTGGTGTATAGAGCCAAAAATGTTAGAATTGTGTCGATGTCCCAATATTTATGGACCTGACTGTAAATACTACAGTATATATAACAATGCACCAGTTGTGACCAACATTACAGAGGCCAACAACTTATGAAAATTTACCATGGTTTTACTACAAATTTAACAAAAACATGTTTACTATCGTTAAACCGTGGTAACCACAAATTAACCATAGTTTTGCTACACTAGGGTGACTATACTTCTTCTTTTTCCAGGACATGTCCTGGCCAGGACTTCTAAATTGCCTAAAATATTGGACTTGAAGCGGCGCTGCACAGACCGATCGGTGTATGACATCAAAGTACCGTGAGAGCGATTGGAAAGCATCAGCAGCGTCTGCTCTCTACAGGCCTCATGGTTCTCTGATGTCCTACACTGATCGGTCTGCGCCGCGCCGCTTCAAGTCGAACACACCTACACTCTCTACAGTCCTCAAACATTATGTATATGTGTGTTTGTTTTGCTTTGACCAAAAGTCATTGGTTGATTATGTACAATGCCTGCACTTTATTTGTCAAACATCTTTTTTCAGTCATTACCTTTTGTAGCTATGAAAACAATAGCATAACAAAGCCAAAACCCGGCAATTTAGAAATTCTGGCCTGGACATGTCCAGGAAAAAGAGGAAGTATGGTCACTACACTAACCATAGTCTAACCATAGTTTACCTCAGCAGCCACTTCCGTGTAGTTGGTTGCTTGCTAACTGTTACAAGTTGGTCAGGTTCACCCCTCAGCCAATAACAGCGCACCTCCTCTCCTGAGTTCTGATCACCTGCACCTGTTCCTCATCACCTCACCCATCAAGCACGGTTTATAAGCACACACCTCAGCCATCCCCATTGTCCGATCTCGTTTATACGAAGTGGACTACCTTTGATGCTATCTCCTTATTCATTTCAAGTTACTTACCTGTGGTACTTACCTGAATTCTCTCCCTCCAGTTGTGCACTCCGTCAGCAGCTCCAACCCTCACGCTGAGGTGTGTGCTTCCAGTTCTCCAGTCCTCCTTTTCCCCTGATCTCGAACCCCACAAGTTCCTGTAAGAACAAGAGTTCCTGTTAATCTCCAGTTTACGTCTCCTATTGCAACTCCGTGTTGGACTACTCACCTGAAATCCCCCATCTTCACTCTTGAGCTCACCTGTTCAATAAATAGAACTTAATTTACCACTTACCTTTGTGTCCTGTTCCATTCACGTAACAGAAGATCGGACCCACACTGAAGTGGCAGGATGAGCGTACAAGATCCCTTCCAGGAACTTGTGGATTCCCTCAGACGTGTCTTGCTCAATCCACCAGCACCTCCGCAACCCTCTGCTCCATCTCCGCCATCTTCCGTCAACTTCACCAGCTCTCCTTCTCCCACCGTGTTCGCCAGTCCTATGGCCCGACCAGCACCCTTCTCTGGTGCGGCGGAGGAGTGCAATGGCTTCCTGTTACAGTGCTCGCTCACGATTGAGTTGCAGCCGCAGTTGTTCCCCACCGAACACTCTAAAATTGCTTTCATTCTTTCCTCTCTGACAGGCCCCGCTTTTCAATGGGCAGAAACGATTTGGAACCAAGCCGGCCCTGCTACTCAATCATTCACGAACTTCATAGCCCATTTTCGAGAAGTCTTTGGCAGAGTCCCTGGAGATTCGTCAATTGGTGAGCAACTATATTGTTTAAGACAAGGCTCATTGTCTATTAACCAGTATTCGCTCAAGTTCAGGACACTAGCGGCTGGAACGAACAGTCTCTACTCACGGCCTATCGACAAGGATTGGATCCCAAACTTTGACTGCACTTTGCAGCCTATGATGACTCCATGGGACTCGAACGATTCATCCAACTGGCCATCCGCTGTTCCATCCGCATGACATCATGTACACCAGATCTCCCCATAGCCATTGCCACTCCTTCCTATCACCGGCCAGAGAACAATAGCCCTCCAGCACCCATGCAAACTGACTCCTTCCGTTTGTCCCCAGCTGAGCGGCAGAGACGGCTTCAGCAGAGGCTATGCCTATACTGTGGTGCTAACAGACACATGATCCCGGCGTGTCCCCTTCACCCTCCACGGCCCACGGTGAGTGCTATCCAACCTTCCCTAAGGAAGATGAATCCTCTCTCCACATGCGCTCAACTTACTGCCTCTAATGTCACTCTTTCAGTTACAGTCCTCCTTGAATCCGGCTCCGCGAGCAATTTCATTGCCGGAAGCCTCTACTGCCAGCTGCGACTCCCGACCTCGGCCACCGAAAACACCTATCAGATCCAATCCATAACTTGTAAACCGCTTACTCGACGTCACGTCAAGAACAGTGTGGGACCCATTCAACTCAAAATTAGACAGCTTCATCTGGAGACCTTGCATTTGCTGGTTCTGGAGGGCTCCATTGTGGATATCATCCTCGGACGTCCTTGGCTGGTGCAGCACAACCCAATTCTCTCATGGAGTACAGGAGAAGTCCTAAAGTAGGGTGACGGCTGCTTCTCACAATGTTTCCCTGATCTCCCTCAGCCCTCATCTACGGTTCCTGTTTCATTACCCATTCACTCCACCTCCATCGAGAGCCCCGTTGAGAAGCAGTCTGTCAAAATTCCACCTTGTTATGATGAATATCCTCGTCCATGTGAATGCCACCACTGTCGATGATGTATCCGAGGAATTGAACGGTGGGTTGGTGAAAGAGGCGTTTCTCAGCTTTGAGGTACAGGTGGAATTACCTTAACTGTTTGAGGGCCTCCGCAACGTGGTGGCGATGTTCGGGCAGGCTCCGGGAGTAAATAAGGATGTCGTCTATGTACACTATGATGAAGCGGTGGAGAAACTCCCGGAGCACCTCATGCATAAAATCTTGGAAGATTGAGGGAGCATTGACGAGTCCATACGGCATAACTCTGTACTCATAGTGGCCAGTGGGGGTCACGAAGGCAGTCTTCCATTCGTCTCCCTGACGAATGCGAATGAGGTTGTACGCACTGTGGAGGTCCAACTTAGTGAAGATGGTGGCACCACGTAGATGTTCCAGGGCTGCTGGGACGAGGGGAAGAGGGTACCAGAACTTTACTGTGATGTTGTTGAGTTTTCTGTAATCAATGCATGGGCACAAGCCTCCGTCCTTTTTACCCACAAAGAAGAAGCTGGAAGCAGCAGGGGACATCGATGGTACAATGTATCCTTGGTCCAAGATGGCATACTACGAGTAGGTGGTCGCTTAAATCAGTCTGCCATGCCAGAAACTGCTAAGCATTCAGCAATCCTTGATAAAAGGCAGCACATAACCTTGTTGATTTTGAAGGATATACATAAAAGCACAGGCCATAGTGGCAGAAATCAGATTCTTTCAAAACTTCCAAGTAAATTCTGGATAGCAGCTGCCAATGCGGTCATAAGAAAGCTGATTTCTAAATGCACAGTGTGTAGAAAGTTACATGCCAAAGTCAACGAACAGAAAATGGCAGATCTACCAAGAGATCATCTTTTGCCAGATAATCCTCCCTTTACACATACAGGTGTGGATTATTTTGGTCCCTTCTTAATAAAATGAGGACGCAGCTTGGTGAAGAGGTATGGAGAACATGTTTACATGTTTAACAGTAAGAGCAGTTAATATTTGTAGCGTCTGCTTATGATCCTTTATGGTCATTGTGGCTTTATGTCTTAAGAGACCCCTTTTAGCCTTTGACATGGGCTAAATAAGTCACAGACCTGGCCCCACATTCTACATTTATATGGGTGCTTAATTGCCAGTAGTTGTCCCCCCACTGTCAGATGCCTAGCAGAATTGACTATCTGTCCTCTCCATCGGACTTCAAACACATTCCAAGAGAACTAAATGACCCTCAGTACCAGGCCTGGCTGACCAGTGGACTACCTCCATAGTACAACACACACACAACACACACGCATAGAGATATTTCCTTTACTTAGACCATAATTATTCAGATACAAAGGTATCTGGTATAGGCATGTGTTGTTGGTGTGTTTCCTTATTATATTAGCGTAGTGACCACTCATTATTTGTATTAGTAAGCTGTAAACACAAATTTTCAAGTGTATGAATGGATCTCTGGTTTAATATATGTTAGATGTCTCTTTCTTGATATTGTAAGGCTCCACCCATCCGGCCCAAGGAAGGTATCCGATGGTGGATGAAGGTTTCCTGCGTGTTCGGTCTTTCCAGTGTGCACAGTTCTTCAATTTTAATTAAACTTTAATCTGACTCCATTTTATCATTTAATCTGACTCCATGTTATTATGACCTCGTATTTAACTTGAAATACAAATTGATTGCTTGTCCGTTTCTAATTTATTATTCTGATATTTGATTATTCTAGTTAACTCTTGACTTTATATTTACTCGTTCATTCGGTTGCTCATGTCTTTAACAAGGATGCAACGTAATCTACTAGAGTCAATAATTACAGAGTAAAACAGAATAAGGTCAAATGTAACAATTTATTATCAGTCAGGTAAATACTGTATGTATTATTTCAATTCCACAGCAATTCAAAGAGATTATTTCAATTCCACAGAAATTCAAAGAGATCAAATCATATCAATACAAAACATCGAATTCTCAAAGATAAATCTATGAGTAAAGAATGCATACCTGACTTTATAGAAATACATAGTGTAAGGTATTGCACTACGGGCTTCTGACTACAGAATCGCCCTGATCCTTTTGCCACATTCTCTTTAAGTACCTCAGACCAGAATAAACATCCCCCAAACTCGAGACAGGAACTAACAATTTGAATTTGCTTTGATCAAGTCAAGTTGGCACCTTTTGGGACAGAAGGTAATTTGCATGAAAACCACTGGGAATTGACCCACCCTCTATAGTATGCAAAATATCTCTGAACTCTTAGGATTTGTATTACCTTTTAGTTTACTTCTTATAAGAATGAGACCATTGTACCAGTCGCTCTGAGACAATTCAAATGATACCAAACATGACTGTAAATAACACTTGCATTAATACAGAAAATTGCATTTCTGCTATTGACCATTCTGAGTGAGTTGAGTGAAGGGAGAGATGGGTGATGGGAAGGAAGGGATGAAAAGGAACTGATGCATATGTGAGAGAGGCATTTTCTTGTATTCTCTCTCAGTGGGATGTGGAGACAGATGTCTGTATGTTAATGCACTGTGTGTGTGTGTTGTCCATTTCAGGAGTTCAAAGTGTCTGAGTTTCTGTAATCCTTACAATATCAAAATGATCTGCTCTTTATTTCTCAAACAATGATGTACACTATGTGAACGTGAAATACATCATAAGATTTTTACTGTACTGTAGGAAGAATTACACCGATCGAGCAGAACAGTCATAAAACATGCAAATGAGGTGTAAGCGAGACAAAGAAACACATTCCCGCCAAAAGTATGTGCCTTGCTATTGGTCAAACTGACAAACACATGGGCATTACTGGACCCAGATAAAACTTCTCCCATACCCAAAGGGATGGTCTTATCTCTACCTTTGGTGCCCTAGAGACACACATCACCGTGGAAACTTAGCGACTCCCCTTTGGGGGGGGGGGGGGGGGGGGGGAGTCCGAGCTCCTGGCAGCTTTGAGCTCAGTAACTTTGCCGATTTAACTTCAGACCAATCAACCCGTGGCTGGAATGACGAAGCTTTCACTCCTAAAGGAATTCATCAAGAATTAAGAAACGCATTATACATACAGCAGAACACTTCAGCATCAACAAACCAGTGCAAGTAACCGCTTGTTAACTGTTAGATGCGCTTCTAGGCTTTGACCCCTTTTGATTAAGGTGATGTAATTCTTTGATGGTTCTAACAGGTCGTGTTTAGCTGATGTGCAAATCCTGCTATCTCTCTTGCGCGCGCGCGCAAGTGCTCTCTCTCTCTCTTTCTCCATGCCTTCCTTGCGTTGGAATCTGTGTTTAATGTGTGTATGTTTGTGTTTAGTTCAATGTTACATGTTCCCCTTTTAGTGTAGTTTAATAAACATCCATATGTATTCACACTTGGTTGTCTGTGTCTGCAGCTCACAGAAATGAGGTCACTTTAACGTTCCGGTTTTGTTACACGCTCTATGAGCAATGTATTAATAAGGAAATTATTTTTCATGACCCGAGAAATATTTTTCCTTCAAGTCAATTGCCAAGACGATTGAAACTGTCCGTACTGCGGACGAACAAATAATTTTATTGTACAAACTTCATTGGGGCTGAAAGAGAGCTTAAAGAAGCTATCCAAGATTTAGATCAGTCCAAAATCGCTAAAGTTCTTGTCCAAAAGGGAATTAAGTGGATTTTCAAAACTCCAACAGCATCCCATCAAGGAGGAGTATGGGAAAGACAAATTTGTACGGTTCGAAAGGTTTTGAACTCGGTGTAGAATCAACAGGTATTAGACGATGAAGGGCTTTACACCATTTTATGTGAAGTTGAAGCCATTATGAACGACCGACCGATTACTAAAGCATCGGATGACCCAAACGACTTGGAGCCTTTGTCTCCGAACCATTTTCTGCTCATGAAAAAACAACCAATCATGCCACCAGGAGAGTTTGTGAAAGAGGACTGTTATTCACGTAGGAGATGGAGGCAAATTCAATATATGGCAGACCTCTTCTGGTCTAGATGGACTAAGGAATACTTGCCACTACTGCAGGAAAGACAAAAGTGGCAGAAGCTGAAAAGAAATTTGGTTCCTGGAGACATTGTTCTCATTGTAGATAATTCTGCTCCAAGAAATTCTTGGATTGTGGGAAGAATTCTCAACACAAAACCAGATGCTTCTGGTATTGTTCGATGTGCTTGTGTTCAGACAAAAACTTGTCAGTTGGAAAGACCAATAACAAAACTCTGCTTATTGCAAGAAGCAGAAGGAGAGTAAGAGTTTACATAAAGACTGTAAATATAAATTTCACAGAAATTGTGGACTTTCCAAAAGAACTGTTTAAAGGAAAGGGAATAAATTTTATGGCTCCATTCAAGTATTTGAATAAGATAATTTTTACGCTCCAGGCATAGACAATTAGGGGCCGGAGTGTTAGAGCCATAAAGAACATTAAGAACATTGTAAATTTTTTCTATATTATTGTTATATTATTTATTTTGAGAGTGGTTGTTATTTAATATACAGTTTGTATATTTTGTGATATTTTTATTGTATATGTGAAGTTTCATAGGTCAATTTCATACGTAAATGCGTAAGCGACCGTTGATAGTTTGAGCCTGAAGACGAAGGAAGGTGCTTGGTGTTAGACGGGCTTTTGACCGTTCTTTGAAACCATATTTAATTTGAAGCTTGAAAAAGAGTAAATAGTTCTTAAGTTTGATTTTTGAGTTTTGCTGTATCCTGACAAATGAAAAGTAAACTGTACTGCAAGTTTGCTTTTACACGTCAAATCCTTTGTGCCAGTCCCTGTTGAAATGGCGAAGAACGGAAAGGCATATGATCGCCATTACAGTTGTTATTAATGTTCTGCATTTCTGTTTTGAGCTGCACACCCTGAAGATGACCAGTAAATATAGAGAGAGGACACACATTAGTAAATATAGAGAGAGGATACACACACACACACACACACACACACACAGTCTTTGAAGGACAGTATAAGATTAGATAACTATACTCTGTCTCTCATTTGACTTTTGACCTCCTGGAATAACACCAAACTGCTCAAACATGTATGAGCATGACGAATGTTTTCACACAGGCCACTTAACCAGTCTAGTTAACGCTAACTTGCTGCTCCTTACTGCAACAAACTTAAATTATGTTTTATTAACAAAGTTCGGGAGGAGCACGTCAGATACTAGCCTAATTAAACACAAGTGGTACGCAATCAAGTCAATCAACTCACGGACATAAATACAGCTGACATACCTCCACTCATTTGACGGTCTATCAGCATTCGGTCCGCACCTCTTGCCATTACATCACAGACTCAGCTTCTCCCGTCCAAACCACGAGACCTATGCGGGGAATCTTTTCGGATCCTCCGGCCAATCTGCCGGCCCCAGGATCGGTCATTCTCCACCAGACACGGCCGCTGCTCTCTGCTCAACCAGCTACACGCTCTCCTCCACCGGCATCTTAAGCCCGATTCTGACGGTACTTGTTTCTCAGGGGGACGCAAGTGATTTTCACCATATACAGGGGGTAGTTGGTGATTTAATTGCCGTCGAATCCAAGACGCCTGTGTTTTTCTCTCACCACCTCCGTAAAAATCCCTGGCCAAATTATCTACGGTTTTTGACACAACACCAAGGTTGTGTGGTAATTTAATTGCCTTCCGAATCCACATCTCTGAATAAGGATATATTTTACATAATAATAATAATAATAATAATAATAAATTTGTAAATAAAATTCTTTCTATTTACAGCACACAATCATGTGACTGGCCACGTGACCAGCGCGTTCGCAGGATCACTGAACTCACTCCTCCACTGTGAATAAATCGCCGTCCGAATCCATGAGTTTATCACTGAGGTGATATGGACGTCTGTAAAGATTAATTTACATATGAGAAACAATTACCGTCCGAATCTGGCTTTATTCGGATGCACGGATTTCATCCGTGCCAACAATTCCTCCGATCGGAATGTAGATCCTATTTAAGCCTGAGGCAAACACTGATTAATTCCGACGCACCGTCCTCGCGGAAGGTAAACAAGCAGATTTACACGATCTTCCATCACCCCGCAAACCAGCCAACTTCACCCCTAAATCCACTCCAGCCGCCAATAGATCGAGGAAAGCCCGAAATCGCCTCGCAGACACCACCATTGTCCCGCAAAGACCCGGCTCTCCGCAGCAGGCCTTCAACGAGCCTGGGCCCCGCCCCAGTTCTCACCGCAGCAAAGCCTCACTCGCTTCCTGCTTCGGCTCAGCCTTCACCGCGTTTCTGCCGGCTGCAGGCAGGTAATTTGTTGATGAAAGTTGTTAAAGGACGTCGCGACATCATTGGATGTTAATTCCACTATGTATCCATGGCGCAAGTGCTTGGGATACACACTGGAATTACTCAAACTATCCTTATTTTTCACCAGCATTTTTACCCATAATTAATTTACACATTGCATTTCAATAAATGGATAGAAAAGATGGATAAGATTCATTTTCGTTTTGTGGGTAAATCCAACAGTGGAAGAGGAAGTTTCACAATTGATCACAGTGGACCAACAGTAAATTATTAACAATCACAGCCCTAACCCTCAAAAAAAAAAAAAAAAAAAAAAAATATATATATATATATATATAATTCACTTTACCACTTTAATTTTTAAATCACCACATTTGCTGCTAGTTGCTTGAAAAACAAGTTACTAGGGTAGTGCAACAAATGGCTAAATCGGCACCGCCGCAGGCTAACTGGACATTCCGGCATGTCCAGCTAAAGATCTCAAGCCACTTTTATGTGGCCTACAGCAGCAGAAGCAAGCACGAGGCTGTCTCCGCTTGCTACACAAGCCCACACATCTCAGTCTTTTTCCTCCCGCTACTAATAACCCCTTTTGTCCTTTTCAGCAGCCTCCAGCTCCAGTGGCAGACACTAGATGGCGCCGGTGAGATCGGCTGCCGTCACGACTGCTCCGACCAAACTTTGTCTTCTTTTGTTATTTTTTCGTATTGTAAACTATAAACACCGGTTTCTTTTTGTAAGATGGCCATTCTTACATACGACAGGGCCACTCTTATTTCTATTGGTGCACAATGCACTAACCTTTCGCCGTTTTTGAACCCGGACCCATCCTGGCCGAGCGAGATCCTGAGGAGGAACAAAGGACGCGACCCGTACCGGCGTCCTCGAGGGAAACGTGCCGGCATCAGGAACAGGCTGAGGGCGCGCGCACACCGCTCCCCCCTACCAAATGTCCTGCTCGCCAATGTCCAGTCGCTGGATAACAAACTCGATGACCTCAGGGCAAGAGTCAAGTTCCAGAGGGACATTCGGGACTGCAACCTTCTCTGCTTCACTGAGACATGGCTGAACCCAGCGGTACCAGACCACGCCATCCAGCCGGCCGAGTTCTTCTCGGTTTACCGCATGGACAGAACGCTGGACTCGGGGAAGACTAGGGGAGGTGGAGTATGTCTGATGGTGAACAAGCACTGGTGCGACAGCGCGAGCATTGTACCCCTCTCACTTTCCTGCACACCGAATCTTGAACTTCTGGCCATCAAATGTCGCCCTTTTTATCTCCCTCGGGAATTTAGCTCGGTCATCGTCAGTGCCGTTTATATTCCACCTCAAGCGGACACGGACACTGCGATATGGGACTTACATGAAACACTACACCTTCACCAGACACAGCACCATCAACAGTGCCAACCTCAAGCGTGCACTGCCGAACTTCCATCAGCACATCAGCTGCCCCACCAGGGGCGAAAGGACATTAGATCACTGTTACACCCCATACAAGAACAGCTACAAGGCACAGTCACAACCACCGTTTGGGAAATCGGACCACGCCGCCATCTTCCTCATGCCTGTTTACAAACAGAGGCTGAAACAGGAAGCCCCGGTGCAGAGGGAGGTCCAACGCTGGACGGACCAATCGGTGGCCGCTCTGCAGGACGCGCTAGATGACGCAGACTGGGACATGTTCCGGCGCAGCTCTGATGACGTCAGCTTCTTTACGGAAGCGGTTGTGGGATTTATAGAGAAACTAATGGATGATACGGTGCAGAAAACCATCATCAGGACGTTTCCCAACCAGAAGCCGTGGGTGGATAAAACCATCCGCGACGCCCTGAGATCCCGCTCCGCTGCCTACAACACAGGGCTCATCACCGGGAACATGGATGATTACAAGGCTGCATCTTACAGCGTGCGCAGATCGGTGAAGGAGGTGAAGCAGCGCTATGGGAGGAAACTAGAGTCGCAATTCCAACATGACGACTCTAGGAGCCTGTGGCAGGGACTTAGAACCATCACGGACTATAAAACACCACCCTCCAGATCGGGGAATGCGGACGCTTCTCTGGCTGACGAGCTGAACACTTTTTATGCTCGCTTCGAGGCTGCAGCTAATCACGCTAGCGGCGCTAGCAGTGCTAACTGCATGCACGCTGAGGAAGCCGGTGAGGACAACGTGTTCACCATCACGGAGCATGACGTGAGGAGGGCATTCAGGAGAGTGAACATCAGGAAGGCAGCAGGACCAGATGGCATCACAGGTCGGGTTCTGAAGGCCTGCGCTGACCAGCTAGCACCGGTGTTCACCGAGATCTTCAACCTCTCCCTGGAACAGTCCATAGTCCCCTCATGCTTTAAGCAGTCCACCATTGTTCCTGTCCCCAAGAAACCGCAGCCCACCTGCCTGAACGACTATCGCCCTGTAGCCCTCACATCAGTGGTGATGAAGTGCTTTGAGAGACTGGTCAGAGACTTCATCATTGCATCACTACCACACACTGGATCCACTACAGTTTGCATACAGACATAACCGCTCCACGGAGGATGCTATCTCACACCTCCTCCACACGACAACAAGTCACCTGGACTGCAGAAAAGGGAATTATGTAAAAATGCTGTTTGTGGACTACAGTTCAGCGTTTAACACCATAATTCCCTCCACACTCACCTCCAAGTTGGAGGCCCTGGTCTCAGCACATACTTGTGCCAATGGATCTCCAGCTTCCTGAAGGACAGACAGCAAGCCGTACGGATGGGTAAACACACCTCATTCTCCATCACCCTAAGCACTGGAGCCCCTCAAGGTTGTGTTCTGAGCCCCCTGCTGTACTCACTCTACACTTATGACTGTGTGGCCACTTCCAACTCCACCACCATCATCAAGTTTGCTGATGACACTGTTGTGTTGGGCCTGATCTCAGACAACGACGAGACGGCCTACATACAGGAGATTAAGAACCTGGAGAGTTGGTGCCAGGTGAATAGTCTACACCTGAACATCAGCAAAACTAAGGAGCTGATAGTGGACTTCAGTACGAAGCAGGAGCGGTCATACCAGCCGATCACGATCAACGGGACTCCAGTGGAGAGAGTGGACAGCTTCAGATACCTGGGTGTTCACATCACGCAGGACTTGACTTGGTCCTGTCATACCAGCACCCTGGTGAAGAAGGCCAGGCAGCGTCTGTACCATCTGAGACGCTTAAAGGACTTTAGACTTCCCTCTCGGGTGCTTAAGACTTTTTACACCTGCACCATCGAGAGCGTCCTGACGGGCAGCATCACTTCCTGGTTCGGGAACTGCACTATGCAGGACAGACGAGCCTTCCAGAGGGTGGTGCGTTCAGCGGAACGTACCATTCACACCGAGCTCCCTAACCTGCAGGAGATCTACAGCAAGCGGTGCCTGACCAGGGCCAGGAAGATAGTGAAGGACCTCAGCCATCCCAACAATGGACTCTTTTCTCTGCTGCGTTCAGGGAGGCGCTTCCGCTGCATGAAGGCGAACACAAGAGAGAATGAGGAGGAGCTTCTTCCCGCAGGCCATTCGGAGTCTTAACCTCTCTCCACTCTAAGCACATCACCCCACACTTCCACTTTGCACATTTTCATTACATCTGCACTAATTTGTAGAAGGTCACGTAAGGATAAATGAGTGGGACTTACATACCATTTGTCTTTAGTATTCCTTTTACTCACTTACACACTTTACTGCACTGCACAGCACACAGACACTTTATCACTGACATACACTTTACTTTTACAGAATCTATATAGAATCATATTCTATTTTATTCTTAATATCTATTTTTATTCTCATATCTATTTATTTTATTTTATTGCTAGTTTATTTCTATATATATGTTTACTGTAATTTTTCTATTTGTATTTTTGTAAACTTGAGGTTTTTTTCTTAATTTTGTTGGACAGTCGTACAATAAATTTCACTACATGTCGTACTATGTATGTATATGTATGTGACAAATAAAATTTGAATTTTTTTTTTTTATTTTTTAGCGCGAGGCTACCTCCGTTAGCAGAGCAGGCTACACAAGTTTTTCCGGACTCCCTTCCTGTGGCCTGTGTCCGCTTGCAACACAGACCCACACATCATTTTCTCATACTCCCCTTTTTCTCTAATGCTTCTATCAGTTTCCCAATAGGCCATAATAATTTGTATAAAGTATCAAGAGTAAGTAACATATGGTTTTGTTAAACTTAATATAATGTATTAAACAATATCATGCACATACGCATTACACCAAAGACTACAGAGGGCTCCAATAGCTAGACAATCGTCTATATCGGTGGTTCTCGGGGCCCCCGGCCACTGCGCGTCTTTGTGTGTCTCTCTCACGGGCTGCGCCCATTTCAAGTCTTGCAGACTCTATCAATGAGCTGATGAGTTGGATCGGGTGTGTCAAGTGGGGGGGGGCATGCGGAGCGTGCTGTGGCTTGGGGTCCCCGGGATGAGTTGGGAACCACTGGTCTATATGCCATCGTGCGATCTTATCCTCGTTCGGCTAAAACATCCATACAAATGTCCACCTAATCTCTAACATTTGTCCATTTCTTTACGACAGAAACGCAGCATCAGTCGTAAATTATTTTACCTAGCTTGTCTTCTACCACGCTGGGGTCCAGCCCGCTCCCTAGGGTCGCAGGGCTCTGGACTTTTGGTGGTGCCTAGGATGGCAGAGTCCACTGGGGGAGGTGGAGATTTTTCACGTTTGGCTCCCAGGCTCTGGAGTAGCCTTCCTGGTGGCGTTCGGGGTTCGGACGCATTCTCTCTGTTTGGATCTGGATTGGGGACGCATCTCTTTGGCCAAGCATTCACGTGATGCATTTTGTAGTCTTGTACTGCAGTTATATCTGATCAAATGTACATTATTATTATTCCTTAGCTTGGGTTGAACAAATCAATTTTGCTTGGATGGAACAGCAGCTACGCTAATTATGTCTCTATTTGTTTCTCTGTTTCTACCACGGGATTAACATCCTGTGGTAACTAGGAATTACAGAAGCTTCAATCTGGATCCAACCCTTAAATAATCTGAGATGATTGAACACCTGAGAAAAGATAATGCCAACCCCTCAGAGGATGACAATATACAGACAACATACAGAATTACCCAATTTTGCCATAAGTTAAATATATTAAGGTTCTGCAATATATAAATATATTGTGGAAACTTAATTTCCTGTAGAGCTGCTTTGCAACGATTTGTATCGTAAAAAGCGCTAGACAAATAAACTTGAACTTGAACTTAAACTATTGGATATGGAAATCAATAGTTGCCATTTTTTCAAATTCTCCATTATGTTCAGCCGTTTCACTGAAATAATATGTTCAGCTTTCCCCTAAGCGGCGCAAATTAAACGAGGGTTCATGATCAGCTCTTCGTTGACCGCCGTCTCAGCATTAGCTCATTGGAGTGGCTGATAGGAAATTCTCGTGTAAAAAACAACTTAACAATTTGTCAGCTCCGCATAACTATGCGTTTCGGCACAAACACCTCGATTCCCCTCGACGAATTCTCTCCCAATAGTAGGACATTGATCATGCAATCCATGATAAATCATGGGTCTTAGCACCTGGCTGGCAAAAGTCGACATCACCTCAGCTTCCAAGCCATACCCATCCATTCGGCGAGGCTTACCCGTCCAACACAGCGAGTATTGATCTCCTGTCAGATGCCGGCGAGAGCCTCCCGGCTGAGCTAACCTTGCCTTTTTCTGTCTGACTACCAGCAAAGCTTATCTGTCCGATGAATGAGTATTGATCTCCCGTCGGACGCCGTTTTCATTTTAGCCTTTGTCGGTGTGACTGATACTGCGTGCGTTACACTGGCTTCCGCCTTCTAGCCATGCTCTTCCGTTAAAAAGAGGTGCAATAGTCCAGACTTCCAAAATATAAACTTTAATCCGGTTGATAGAAGTACAAATTTGACAAGTATTTATGCATTTGTGTGGGGGTGTGTGTGGTTTCCTATAAAGAATGCAGAAAACACAAAGTTACAACACTATTTAACATCACTGAATTGAATTATGTACATCTTTACATATATGTGGCATTTCTGATCAATATACATGGTGTAACACAGCTGTGGAAACGATGACGCAGTTACGATAAACCTGCACTGCTCAAAATGGCGTCATTAATTTGTGTCTTATATAAACACCACGATTCCCACTTATTGACTCACAAATTAAGTACCGTAAAATTGCAGAAATAAAGTAGCCTAAATGTAAATGACATACTAGAAATTACATCACCATTACCTTTGATTAATTTACGGGATATCACTATAAACGATATTGCGAAAGTGAAACTACTGAGTCATTCACATAGTATTAGGAACGTCACGATAACACTTTGAAGCTAAATAATCATAATGATTAAAGCATTAACATATACAGTATAAATTACTTACTTGTCAATAACGCACACAACAGGCACAAATTATAACGATCACAAAGAACAAACTTCACTCCTCTCAAATGCACTTAATCTGAGCCAGTATGACCCCGACAAATTAAAGTGGTTACAGACCACACCCCATTAGTTATTTTCAGTCCCATACTGCCATCTATTGGCGCATTTGTGTAACTTAGAGAACTTTGTACAGTCGGGTTTCTGAGATGCTCAGAGCTCACCATCTCCTCTAAATTCAATCCGGACACCAACCCCACTATCTCAGACCTAAGAGTTCTCTATAGCGAAACCATTTCATAGAGGAGAGGAGAGAGAGAAATTTTTTTAAATAAATAAATAAAAATTGGTGCGAGCCTTCCAGCCTTTTTTAAACTTACCTTTTCAAGTCTCACGCTTGGCGAGGCTCAGCCTTCTGACACCGTGAATCTTCACATCTTGTCGAACACCAGCCAGAGCCTCCCAGCCAGACAACTTACCTTTACCACCCTGCGGCCGGAGAGTCTTACCCATCCAGGCTGCGAGCTTCCATCTCCAGTCAGATGACGGCAAGTGCCTCCCGGCCACCCAACTTTACCTTTCTGTCTTTACATGTCCGTCACAGTCTTTATCTCCCGACAGACGCCGGCGAGAGCCTCCCGGCCAGACAACCTTACCTTTTCAAGTCTCGCGCTTGGCGACACTTACCCGTCCGAGACAGTGAGTATTGTGCTCCCGCTGGACGTCGGCGAGAGCCTCCCCAGCCAGACAACTCTCCTTTTCCATATCACGGCCGGCGAGACTTACCCATCCAGACTGCGAGTTTCATCTCCAGTCGGATGCTAGGCAAGAGCCTCCCGACCACACAACTTGATCTTTTCCGTCTTTACCTGTCCGTCACAGCGAGTCTTGATCTCCCAACGGACGCCGGCGAGAGCCTCCCGGCCAGACAACCTTACCTTTTCTAGTCTCACGCCTAGCAAGGCCTAGCCATCTGACAGAGCGAGCATTGAGCTCCCGTCAGACGTCGGCGACAGCCCCCTAGCCAGACAAGCTTACCTTTTCCATCCGCTCACGCCACAATATCAAACCCTCGTCAAAAGCCACACATCTGGTCGGTCAAGAAATTAGCTTTCAGTCCACCACCGGCGAGGCTTAACCATCTGACTCATGAGTATTGATCTCCCATCGGATGTCGCAAAAGACTCCCGGCCAGACAACCTTACCTTTTCAAGTCTCGCGCTTGGCGACGCTTACCCGTCCGAGACAGTGAGTATTGTGCTCCCGCTGGACGTCGGCGAGAGCCTCCCCAGCCAGACAACTCTCCTTTTCCATATCACGGCCGGCGAGACTTACCCATCCATGCTGCGAGTGCCAGTCTCCAGACAGATGTCGGCGAGGTCTCCCGACCACACAAACTCTACCTTTCTGTCTTCACTTGTCCGACTCGGTGAGCCAGATCTCCTGACGGACGCCGGTGAGAGCTATCCCGGCCAGACAACCTTACCTTTTCAAGTCCCACGCTCAGCAGGCTTACCCATCCGACACGTGAGTATTGTGCCCCCGTCGGGCGTCGGCGAGAGCCTCCCAGCCAAGACAGACTTTCATTTTCCGTCCGCTCACGCCACAATATCAAACCCTCGTCGAAAGCCACACATCCGGTCGGTCAAGAAATTAGCTTTCAGTCCACCACCGGCGAGGCTTAACCATCTGACTCATGAGTATTGATCTCCCATCGGATGTCGCGAAAGACTCCCGGCCGGACAACCTCACCTTTTCCTCCTACGTCAGTGCCGCTGGCCCATCAAACGGGTGAGCAAGCCCACCAGTTTGATGTCGACTAAGCGTCCCGACCAAACTTTACCTTTCCGTCTTTACCTGTTCGACACAGTGAGTCTTGATCTCCCGTCAGACGCCAGCAAGAGCCTCCCGGCCAGACAACCTCACCTTTTCAAGTCCAGCTGGAGATGCTTACCCGTCCGACACAGTGGGTATTGTGCTCCCGTCGGGCGTCGGCGAGAGTATCACAGCCAGACAACTTACCGCTTCATCCTACGGTCGGCAAGACCGACCCGTTAGACTCAGTGAGTATTGGCCTCCCGTAGAACGTCGGCGTCGGTCTTGGCCACCCACCTAATTTTCCGTCCGACGGGCGACGAGGCTTAGCTTTCAAGAGTCTCGTCCGCCTGCCGAACACCGTCCAACTGTCTCTTCTAGCCTCACACCTTTTCCCCCCGCCTGGCGAGGCTTACCCGTTCGATGCTCTGTGAGTCTCAATCTCCCATCGGATGCTGTGAGAGCCCTCCCAGTTCCGGGTTTTCTCTTCTCCCTACTCGTCGGCGAGGCTATCCGTCTGACATCGTAGTCTTGATCTCGTGTCAGTCGTTGACGCTGGTCTCCCGGTGGGCTCCTATGCTTGCCGCCCGCAAGTGAGGCTCATCCATTCGATGTCGTGAGTCTTGATCTCCCGTCGGATGTCGCGAGAGCGTCCTTGCCGGGCGTCCCAAACTCTTTTTATCTGCCAAGCCAATGGGACCCACTTGTCCGACGTTGGAGTATTGAGCTCAAACCGGAGGCTTCATGGGCCCCCTCGGCCAGACAACCGCCCTCTGTCCTCTGATTAGCAGGGGCTGACAGCCAGTAGAGCCCGTACGCCGACTCCATGAACTATCCCACTGCAGGCAACTCGGGTCCTCCTGGTCAGGGCCTTAACCAGCTGCTCCTCCATCGGCGGGCAGGGCTCACCCGTCCCAATGTGATGAGCACACCGTTGAGCTTCGGTCGAGCCCTCCCCGACCGGTCGCCCTAAATCACGCAGTTCACACCAGCGACCGGTGGGGCCTAACCATGCATGCCAATACGCTCCCTCAGAGCTCATAGGCTCCCCCGGCCCTGCAATACTGGCCACTCCTCGTAACTTGCTCCCGCCAGATCTCTAGTGCGTATTTTGGGGGGGATCTCAGTCTGGCGGCTGTCCTACACCCATTGCTTTTTGGGGGATACTCTGGGTTCGGGCCATTCCCGAGCTCAGAGCCCTTCCCCAGGACAGCACGCCAACTACGTTTTACCATACTCGCCAAATACGCATTACGTAACTCGTGCTAAATATATGTAAGTGTGAACTCGTGAAATGATGTTTTATTAACAAAGTTCGGGAGGAGCATGTCAGATACTAGCCTAATTAAACACAAGTGGTACGCAATCAAGTCAATCAACTCACGGACATAAATACAGCTGACATACCATTTGACGGTCATCAGCATCCCTCCACCACCCCTTCTCCACCAATATCACTAAGTTCTCACCATACCACGGGGGGATACTCTGGGTTTGGGCCATTCCCGAGCTCAGAGCCCTTCCCCAGGACAGCACGCCAACTACGTATTACCATACTCGCCAAATACGCATTACGTAACTCGTGCTAAATATATGTAAGTGTGAACTCGTGAAATGAGGGGGGAAAATTATGAGACCATTGCTGTTTCTAACCCAGACAACTTAGTTAATAATATAACAAATACTTATAAAAAAAATTATAAGTTAACACTAACATAAACATCAGGGAGTGTTATGGCACTTTGTGTTATAAAGAGGCTATATGTAAGAGTTTTCTTATTGCCAGTGTGTAAGCAGCTTGTATTGAGATTTACCCCCCCCCCACACAGACACACACACACAAAACAAAAACAAAAATTCACAGAGTTCCTAGTTTGTCTATGAAAGCCTGTAAACTGATTTTTAAGTGAAGGAATGTGACGGGAAATTCAAAAGGATGTTTATGCATGCTCCCGAGAGCCTCTCTTTTGTTCCGACACATAAAAATAATGCTAATATCTTCAACAGTAACTTTAGAGGAGGATAATAACACATCTTTTATATTTTAACGGATAATATTTCATATTTAATGCATTAATGCTTATAGTACACAAAAATGAAACTTGTATCATAATTGTGTTACCCAAACCTTGAATAGACTTACCTCATTAATTTGATATTGCTCATGGAGGAGTTTTTTGATTCTGCAATCATGTTCTTGTATTGTTTCTCCCAATGCTAATATATTATCTACAATGTTCATCAAATGTAGGAAACTGTACCTTCCTGTGAGTGTTTTATATGCATTAAATTTCATTATCCAGAACCCTTGATTGGCATCTAGCACCGAGAAGATTTTGTCATTTTGCATGTTTGAGACCTCTTCTACCATGAGTAGTGGGTAGTGTTCACATTTAACTCCCTTGTTTAGATCCTATGGGTCAAGTCATATGCAGATGTTATCCTGGCACAGAAGTATCCTGTTTTAAAGTATGTCACACACCCTCTGCCTGATTTAATCTTAAAAATGTGTAACTGGTTTTTAATACAAGCAGCCTTTCTTGTTTGCAACTAAAAGGGCCTTGCCACCCACCTACACACACGCACGCACACACACACACACACACACACACACAATGCCAAAGCGAACAAAGGCTGTCATTAATTATCCCTTTGTGGTTTTCACATGTTGTTCTTAGAGCACCAATTCACTGGTTTTAGGCAATAAAAACATCATAAGTGCTTCTCAATATCATAATTGATGCTTAACTGTCACCTGTCCCCTCTGTGGGATGCCTAAGTTTACTTCACTGTTTTACAATTAAATCCTAATCTAATCATGACAAACTATATATCGTTGGAAAGGTCTAAGACTCCTAAATATATATTTTTACACCTTTGTTATTAAAAAATTATGTAGGAAAATTAATAGATTAATTTATGACAAGAGTGCACCTGAAAAATCTACATCATAACAGGAGTTCTGACCTTTGTCACAAACAGTCTTCTTAGTTGCCTTTTTCCCTATCATGCTTTAGAAATCATAAGAAATTATATATCAGTCGAAAACTTAAAAATCTCAAAATTCATCCTTTGAAAACAATTTTAAAATCAGACATTGCATTACCATGGAAATGGTACATAAAAATCATGTTACAAAATGTTTGCGTTCATGAATTATAAAAATGTAAGTTTGAATAGTGCTCTATAATGTCTATGTTCAAAACTGTGAGTGACAATTAAGGGGTTAAAATATTTTATTCTGTTGTATTGATAATTCAGACAGTCAGTCTTGTGTTTGTGGTCAGTAATTCATGTTGATAGTTAATTACCAATGCAATTACCAATTAAAAAAAAATGTATTTAATGTTGGAAAAAGCTTATTTGTTTGAATGCTTACTCATTTGCATGATCAAGTCAATTTACCTTTATTTATATAGATATTTATACAATAAATAGTGAAAATAGTGTCAATGCAAACAAAATTCAGTCCTGCTGTAAATACCACGCTCTAAAAAGAAACATGATACCAATAAGGTTACATTATCTGATATTTCTATCATAAGGCATGCATAAACAGTAAACAATACAAAACAGTAATAACAGAGAATGCATGTTCATTAACAGAAACGTTTAGCTATGAATTAATGTAGATAAATAATTGTTATGGGCATCATGTGTCTGTTTCACTAATGAAAAAAGTGAGAGGGAAAGTCTCTAAATTCATTTGGGTTGTAAAACAGTCTCATCTTTATGATTTGTCTTTGTTTCAATGGTAGCCAGAGGCCTGTGGGCATTTTACAGAAAGATCTTACCTTTAGAATCCTATCTTACCTGTTATGTAAACATGACAATTTCAGTTAGGAAATTTTGTTTTTCAATAGCTTTCGTCCTAAGTGCATTATCTATAGGAAAAAACTTTATGATAACCCAACTAGTGTCTTACTTCAAGCCTTTTTGAAATCCAACTGTAAAAAACACATTACAGTAGCCCTTTATACAAGATGAAGAGAAGCAACGTTTGATGGTGGAGAAACTTTGGGTGGAGCCAAATAATGTTCAAGTTCTTTTTTGTCATTACGCTATATGTGCAGATAAACAAATGCCGTGCCTCACAGGACCACAGTGCTACATATAGACACATAAATACTACAGCATATATAGCAATGCACCAGTTGTGACCAACATTACAGGGGCCAACGCTTTATGAAAATTTACCATGGTTTTACTACAAATTTAACCAAAAAAATACAAAAACAAAACGTTTACTATCGTTAAACCGTGGTAACCACAAATTAACCATAGTTTTGCTACACTAGGGTGACCATACTTCTTCTTTTTCCAGGACATGTCCTGGCCAGGACTTCTAAATTGCCTAAAATGTCTGCATTTTGGCTTTGTTTTCCTTTTGACGTCAGGTGTGTTATACTTGAAGCGGCGCTGCACAGACCGATCGGTGTATGACATCAAAGTACCGTGAGAGCGATTGGAAAGCATCAGGAGCATCTGCTCTCTACAGGTCTCATGGTTCTCAGATGTCCTACACTGATCGGTCTGCGCCGCGCCGCTTCAAGTCCAACACACCTACGCTCTCCACAGTCCTCAAACATTATGTATACGCGTGTTTGTTTTGCTTTGACCAAAAGTCATTGGTTGATTATGTACAATGCCTGCACTTTATTTGTCAAAGATCTTTTTTCAGTCATTACCTTTTGCAGGTATGAAAACAATAGCATAACAAACCCAAAACCCGGCAATTTAGAAATCCTGGCCTGGACATGTCCAGGAAAAAGAGGAAGTATGGTCACTACACTAACCATAGTCTAACCATAGTTCACCTCAGCAGCCTCTTCCGTGTAGTTGGTTGCTTGCTAACAGACGAGACAGTTATTAACTCGATGGAGCGGTTTAAGATTTCCTAACTAGACCATAAGTTTTTGTAAGATAAGATAAGAATCCTAAATCAAGATTTGCTTCTCTAGTATGAATTTGTGAAAAATCCTAAATTCGATTATCATATCTTAAGATTCTCTAATATGCCCCCGTTCTGCAAGTATTCAAGTATATAAGTTCTGAGTATTAGTTGTGGCTTAGGGCAGTGCATTTCAAAACATGTTCCTGAAGAACCCCCAACGCTGCATCTTTTCAATGTCTCCCTAATCGAACACACCTGATTCAACTCATCAGCGCATTACAAGAAAATCCAGAACATGAAATGGGTGTGTTAGATAAGGGAGACATACCAAATGTGCATTGTTAGGACCAGGTTTGAAAAACACTGGCTCTGGGGATTGTTCACAGACAACTTGGCACCAAGTTTTGTTGTTGGGTTAGGGTTTTGTTGGAGTCATTAAAAATACTGAATAATTGTGTGTATGATTGGTTCAGCCACTGCAGCTGTCAACATGGTGTAAGTTCATAAGAATAAATGACACATGAATTCAGGCCTGTCGGATCATAAGACACATGATGCATCAAAAGAAAAAGTGAGCCTAGTGTTTTAGTGTCACATATTACCTAATAACTATTACACATATAACATCTACACTTAAAACATATCCAAAATTTCACATTCATTAAGTTGAAGTTGTCGTAATCATAAATGGACTATTTATTTTTGCACATGACTCTAAACACAGAGTTTAACAAATAAATTA
Source organism: Barbus barbus (assembly GCF_936440315.1). Lineage (NCBI taxonomy): Eukaryota > Metazoa > Chordata > Actinopteri > Cypriniformes > Cyprinidae > Barbus > Barbus barbus. Next base: position 4,642,715 of record NC_136717.1, read on the forward strand.
TGGTTAATAAGTAGTCAATTAGTTGAATGATGTTTGTTTCGGACCATTTTAGTCTGTGCACACCAGTACTTCGACACCAGGGTTTTAGGTATTCACATGGCCTGATCCAGGAAAGCAGCCAGCTCTACAGTTGTGCATTCATCTTAATGAGTTATACCTTAAGAAAGGTTTTCTGAGTTTTTACTCAGGTACAAAGTTGTCAGGCTGTCTTGTGTAAATTTTAGTTAGTCATAACACATTATTTATTAATTTAATCAATAAAATAATTTGTTTAGCATCAGCTCATATTCGTTTGGTAGACAACAGATGTAGGTGAACTATTTCATTACTATTAGACAATCTACAGAAAGTGAAACAAGTTTACAGCCAAAGTTTTAGGCACTTCATCGAAGTGTCATCTCGTGCTGTGTATGTGTTGTTCAACAACTGTACGGCCCAAGACATCCACGTTCCCAAAGCCAATCACCTGGGATGCTGTGTGAATGATCCTGTGCTCTGCTCCATGCCTGGCCTACCTAGACCAGGAAAAGAATTCTATTTGGACGCTGGATTCTCCAATCATTGCCTCAGCGCAGGCCTATACCAGCTCCATGACAAAGACAAGCGAGTGGTCGCTTATGCCAGTAAAATGCTGCTTCCCCCAGAATGCAAGTACTCAGAATGCGAAAAAGCTCTGCTTTGCACTGTGTGAGCTATCCAGCGTTTCTCTAATTACATCAGTGCACAGAAAGTCATCATCGAGACTTGTCACCAGCCTGTCACCTTCCTCAACAGTTAACGCATCAGAGATGGCGTGGTGACCAACGCACGCATAGCTACCTGGCTAATGACACTACAAGGACGGGACGTTGAGGCAAGATACGCCTAAAACTACAAATCCTCACTGGGAAACGGTCTGGCAGCCTGCCAACACTGTTCAACGGACACGCTGCACACACCAGCGAAACCTAATGAACCACCACAACCTCAACTGACGAACCACAGGCACTTCGAGGAGAATGTGTGTGACGGAATGCCCACAGCATATGTCGATGGCTGCTCCTACAACCACAAGGGCAATTTACAAGCTGGAGCGGGAGTGGTCTGGCTCAACAACGACCCTTGCCCACCGCAACTTAGGACCTCGCTCATCGCAATATGCCGAAATAGCAGCCATCCTCATCACACTCCAAATGGCTGCATCCCACAACATCAAAAACTCCTCATCTGCACTGATTCGAACTACGCCTGTCTCAACTTCACCTGCCATTTAGCGGGATGGAAACAGAATGGATTCAAGACAGCTAACAACAAGCCTGTCAAGCACCAGGAACTCTTCCAAGCAAGCGATGCCATTGTCACTGAACATGACATCATCGTTTATTGGAAAAAGGTTTGAGGTCATTCACGTCAACCAGGACAAGACAAAGACTTCAATGACCAAACCGATGCCCTCACCAAAGCAGGTGCATTACACGGAGAGTCCTGGACATTTCAATCCCTCCCACCCAACCCATCCGTGGCAGCCATAACCCGCCTCCAGCACGCCACAGGCGCTCTTACCCCCACCTCCTCCCACATTGCCCTATCACCTCAGTTTGCTGCTGACAATCTCCTCACCCTCCAAACTGCGTATCCAACACTGCGAACTATGGCAGCTCACATTGCCGATCCCTTATCTCATCCTATTTCCACCTCCGAGCTCCACACGCTCCACTCACTAAAGCACATGCTGCATCTAAGAGATGGTGTTCTCACATATGTCCCTGAGCCCCTCACTGCGCCAAAGCTCGTAGTTGCTCACGGCCAAAGGGGGATTATGCTGACACACGCACACGATGCACCATGCGCGGGACACCATGGTGCCAAGGCCACCTATGAAACACTCAAGCAATGAAACACTATGAAACACTCAAGCAAGTAGCATACTGGCCTGGCATGCTTAAGACATAGCGGAATACGTAAAAAGGATGCCTGGTGTGTTGCCAGTTCCAACGGGCAAACCCAAACCACCGAGCCCCACTGCAAAGGAAAGGGATGACTTTCCCATGGTCGGATCTCCAAATAGACTGGGTAGCACCCCCTGCCACGGTCAACACGTGGTAACAAATACTTCCTCACCATGGTCTGCAAATTCACAAAGTGGATAGAATGCCTCCCAGCCCCCAATGATACAGCAGAAACAACAGCCTGCCTGTTAATGAACCACATCTTCTCAAGATTTGGTCTGCCTTTAAAGGTCAACTCTGACCGCGGAACCCACTTCACCGCCGCAATCATGCAGGAAGTGTGGAAACTCCTGGGTATACAGGTCAAGCTCCACATAAGTTTCCACCCAATTTCCTCGGGTCAAGTTGAACGTGGCAACCGGACAGTGGTCAGCATGTTAAAGAAGTATGTGTCCGCTAATCAAAAGGATTGGGATATTAAACTTCCGCTGGTATTGATGGCTGCTCAAGCCACCCCTCACCAGTCTACTGGAGTACCCCCATTCACATTGATGACAGGGAGAAGCATGGCGCTACCGCTACATCTGCTGTACCAACCTGGTGACCTGAACCTCGTCACCGCCTATACCACTCACCAGTACCTGGAAGAGTTGCATCAGCACCTGAGAACGACTTTTGCCTTCGCACAACAGCAACTGCAACGAAGCGCGGAAGGTCGTAAAGGCTACTAAGATCAAAGGGCCTCTCACCATGAGCTCAATGTCGGAGACAAAGTGTGGTACTACAGCTTTGCCCAACCAAAGCAGAACACTCCCCATCGCCTGTCAAAGAAGTTCTTACCTCACTGGACAGGACCCCACGAGATAGTAGACAAGCTCTCACCTGTCGCCTACCGAATCAAAATGAGTCAAGGGCGCAGCGAGCCAGTCCTTCGATGGGTCCATCAAAACCAGATAAAGAGGCACCAGAGCTCCAGCCGACCGGGAAAGGGGGAAGATCAAACCCACTGACACAGACCATTCAGAGATGTCATTGTCTAGATAAGTTTAGTTTAAATAGTATCTGCTAAATCAAATTGACGATGATGACTAGAAATTAAGTGCCCCCAACTGAGCAAGCCAGAGGCGACAGCGGCAAGGAACCAAAACTCCCTCTGTGACAGAATGTAGAAAAAAACCTTGAGAGAAACCAGGCTCAGTTGGGGGGCCAGTTCTCCTCTGGCCAGAAGATAATTGTTTATTTATTGTTTACTTATTATTTTAATAAAAATTGTAAATTTATTTATTTCTATTTTATATTGTTGCAATTTCGAACAATAATAGTAGTATGTAGTTAGGTATTTTATTATATTTTTAGTTATTTTCTTTTATTTATTTTTTTATTTTATTGCATTTAAATTGAGGTCTTCACTGGGGATATGTCCCCGGGGCCCATCCAGGTGTCCCGGCCTCCGCCGACGATCAGGGAGACATCATCTCCCGGCGCCGATCCACCATCTGATCCGGACATGGACTGAGAAACAGAATAAGAAAGAAACAGACAAATATTAGCGTAGATGCCATTCTTCTTATGCTGTAACGAGTACATCGTGTGTTATGGGGAGTGTTCCCGGTTCCGGTTGATCTAATTAATGCAGCCTAACAATCCTTTAATTGATTTGAATAATAGAAGCATATTAGAGTGTTATGTGTAAGCCAGATTAAAGAAATCTGTATTACCCTTGGAAAATATGATCAAAGAAGGCTGTGAAAATTCATCTGCATTGTTAATCCTTTTGATCTTTTATTAAAACAATTCACAAAAATATAAAAACTTTCATTGGATAATAATAATTTAAAATGGGGGAAATATAATTATGAAATATAATTTTTTTCTCTAATACACATTGGCCACAATTAACGGTACCCTTTTATTCAATACATTTTGAAACCTCCATTTGCCAGTTTAACAGCTCTAAATTTTCTCCTATAATGCCTGATGAGGTTAGAGAACACCTGATAAGAGATCAGAGACCATTACTTCATCCAGAATCACTCCAGACCCTTTAGATTCACAGCTCCATGACGGTGCTTCTTCTCTTCAGTTCACCCCACTCATTTTCCATAGGGTTCAGATCAGAGGACTGGTTTGTTTTTGGATGAGCTTGGAGAATTGTTCTTGAAATCCTCCCAAACAACATGTGGTGATGTAGGTGTACTCAAAAGTAGGCACTTAATAGTTTTGAATGATATATATTTTAGCGTCTTGCGCACTGATCTTAAAAAAGTGAGCTGCCAGCACGACCATCGACCCCCAGGGAGTTAAATATAGATGAATCCTTAAAGCTATAAAAATGATTGATTTCCTCTTTTTTCTTTTTTTATTTGAATAACAAACATCACAGCATCTTGGTTATTAGTTATTATTATTTTTTTTGGCTGCTGTTACTTCAGGAGCTGCTGCTGCTGAACATGACACGGATCTGACAAGCATCTCTACCTATTCTGACCCACCTCAGGTCTTGGGACATACTGCATGATTTTAGCAGTCCATTAAGATCATTGCAAATACGACATAAATATGACATTGCATGCTCGTCGTTTCTTTCATGCGTTAATATATGAAATGATACAGGCTATAGCACGCACTGGCACATTTGTGCGTGCAACTAAATGAGCATGCGCTATGCATGCAGTTGCTTTTCCGCTCTCGTCTGACTCGCACCTGGTGCAGAGATGAAGTTGGAACGTGTGTTTGAAAAGTCTCCTGTTTTATGTGATTGCATTTATTTAGATGCAGAACGTCTTTACAATTCTTGTCAAGAAAAAAAGAGAAGAAGCAGTTGTGAGTGGGGTGGCCACCCTAGCTCCGCCCCTGCATTAATTGTGTTAAATATTTTTAATGCGTTAAACTGAATTATTTTTTGCCTACATTAACACTCTAATTTTGACAGCACAAGTAATTTGTGCACAAAAGTTTAATTAAAGAGTCAAAGAGCCAATGGTGACTTGACAATGGTGTCATAATTGTGTTACCCAAACCTTGAATAGACTTACCTCATTATTTTAATATTGCTCCTTCAGGAGTTTTTTGATTCTGCAATCATGTTCTTGTATTGTTTCTCCCAATGCTAATATATTATCTACAATGTTCATCAAATGTAGGAAACTGTACCTTCCTGTGAGTGTTTTATATGCATTAAATTTCATTATCCAGAACCCTTGATTGGCATCTAGCACCGAGAAGATTTTGGCATTTTGCATGTTTGAGACCTCTTCTACCGTGAGTAGTGGGTAGTGTTCACATTTAACGCCCTTGTTTAGATCCCATGGGTCAAGTCATATGCAGATGTTATCCTGACACAGAAGTATCCTGTTTTAAAGTATGTCACACACCCTCTGCCTGATTTGATCTTAAAAATGTGTAACTGGTTTTTAATACAAGCAGTCTTTCTTGTTTGCAATTAAAAGGGCCGTGCCACCCACCTACACACACACACACACACACAATGCCAAAGCGAACAAAGGCTGTCATTAATTATCCCTTTGTGGTTTTCACATGTTGTTCTTAGAGCACCAATTCACTGGTTTTAGGCAATAAAAACATCATAAGTGCTTCTCAATGTCATGATTGATGCTTAACTGTCACCTGTCCCCTCTGTGGGATGCCTAAGTTTACTTCACTGTTTTACAATTAAATCCTAATCTAATCATGACAAACTATATATCGTTGGAAAGGTCTAAGACTCCTAAATATATATTTTTACACCTTTGTTATTAAAAAATTATGTAGGAAAATTAATAGATTAATTTATGACAAGAGTGCACCTGAAAAATCTACATCATAACAGGAGTTCTGACCTTTGTCACAAACAGTCTTCTTAGTTGCCTTTTTCCCTATCATGCTTTAGAAATCATAAGAAATTATATATCAGTCGAAAACTTAAAAATCTCAAAATTCATCCTTTGAAAACAATTTTAAAATCAGACATTGCATTACCATGGAAATGGTACATAAAAATCATGTTACAAAATGTTTGCGTTCATGAATTATAAAAATGTAAGTTTGAATAGTTCTCTATAATGTCTATGTTCAAAACTGTGAGTGACAATTAAGGGGTTAAAATATTTTATTCTGTTGTATTGATAATTCAGACAGTCAGTCTTGTGTTTGTGGTCAGTAATTCATGTTGATAGTTAATTACCAATGCAATTACCAATTTAAAAAAATGTATTTAATGTTGGAAAAAGCGTATTTGTTTGAATGCTTACTCATTTGCATGATCAAGTCAATTTACCTTTATTTATATAGATCTTTATACAATAAATAGTGGAAATAGTGTCAATGCAAAAAAAATTCAGTCCTGCTGTAAATAACACGCTCTAAAAAGAAACATGATACCAATAAGGTTACATTATCTGATATTTCTATCATAAGGCATGCATAAACAGTAAACAATACAAAAGACAACATACAAAACAGTAATAACAGAGAATGCATGTTCATTAACTTTAGCTATGAATTAATGTAGATAAATAATTGTTATGGGCATCATGTGTCTGTTTCACTAATGAAAAAAGTGAGAGGGAAAGTCTCTAAATTCATTTGGGTTGTAAAACAGTCTCATCTTTATGATTTGTCTTTGTCGCAATGGTAGCCAGAGGCCTGTGGGCATTTTACAGAAAGATCTTACCTTTAGAATCCTATCTTACCTGTTATTTAACCATCACAATTTCAGTTAGGACCTCATTTAGGACGAAAGCTATTGAAAAACAACATTTCCTAAGTGCATTATCTATAGGAAAAGGGTATTACAGAAGCATCCTAACTAAACAAAAAATCCTAAAAACTGTTTTAACTTTAGGATAACACAACTATTGTCTTACTTCAAGCCTTTTTGAAATCCAACTGTAAAAAACTCATTACAGTAGCCCTTTATAAAAGATGAAGAGAAGCAACGTTTGATGGTGGAGAGACTTTGGGTGGAGACAAATAATGTTCAAGTTCTTTTTTGTCATTACGCTATATGTGCAGACATACAAATGTTGTGCCTCACAGGACCACAGTGCTACATATAGACACATAAACACTACAGTATATATAGCAATGCATCAGTTGTGACCAACATTACGGGGGCCAACCCCTTATGAAAATTTACCATGGTTTTACTACAAATGTAACCAAAAAATACAAAAACAAAACGTTTACTATCGTTAAACCGTGGTAACCACAAATTAACCATAGTTTTGCTACACTAGGGTGACCATACTTCTTTTTCCAGGACATGTCCTGGCCAGGACTTCTAAATTGCCTAAAATGTCTGCATTTTGGCTTTGTTTTCCTTTTGACGTCAGGTGTGTTATACTTGAAGCGGCGCTGCACAGGCCGATCGGTGTATGACATCAAAGTACCGTGAGAGTGATTGGAAAGCATCAGGAGCATCTGCTCTCTACAGGTCTCATGGTTCTCTGATGTCCTACACTGATCGGTCTGCGCCGCGCCGCTTCAAGTCCAACACACCTACGCTCTCTACAGTCGTCAAACATTATGTATATGTGTGTTTGTATTGCTTTGACCAAAAGTCATTGGTTGATTATGTACAATGCCTGCACTTTATTTGTCAAACATCTTTTTTCAGTCATTACCTTTTGCAGGTATGAAAACAATAGCATAACAAACCCAAAACCTGGCAATTTAGAAATCCTGGCCTGGACATGTCCAGGAAAAAGAGGAAGTATGGTCACTACACTAACCATAGTCTAACCTTAGTTTACCTCAGCAGCCACTTCCGTGTAGTTGGTTGCTTGCTAACAGATGAGACAGTTATTGAACTCGATGGAGCGGTTTAAGATTTCCTAACTAGACCATAAGTTTTTGTAAGATAAGATAAGAATCCTAAATCAAGATTTGCTTCTCTAGTATGAATTTGTGAAAAATCCTAAATTCGATTATCATATCTTAAGATTCTCTAATATGCCCCCGTTCTGCAAGTATTCAAGTATATAAGTTCTGAGTATTAGTTGTGGCTTAGGGCAGTGCATTTCAAAACATGTTCCTGAAGAACCCCCAACGCTGCATATTTTCAATGTCTCCCTAATCGAACACACCTGATTCAACTCATCAGCGCATTACAAGAAAATCCAGAACATGAAATGGGTGTGTTAGATAAGGGAGACATACCAAATGTGCATTGTTAGGACCAGGTTTGAAAAACACTGGCTCTGGGGATTGTTCACAGACAACTTGGCACCAAGTTTTGTTGTTGGGTTAGGGTTTTGTTGGAGTCATTAAAAATACTGAATAATTGTGTGTATGATTGGATCAGCCACTGCAGCTTTCAACATAGTGTAAGTTAATTAGAATAAATGACACATGAATTCAGGCCTGTCGGATCATAAGACACATGATGTATCAAAAGAAAAAGTGAGCCTAGTGTTTTAGTGTCACATATTACCTAATAACTATTACACATATAACATATCCAAAATTTCACATTCATTAAGTTGAAGTTGTCGTAATCATAAATTGACTATTTGTTTTTGCACATGACTCTAAACACAGAGTTTAATAAATAAATTATGGTTAATAAGTAGTCAATTAGCTGAATGATGTTTGTTTCGGACCATTTTAATCTCATCACACTCCAAATGGCTGCATCCCACAACATCAAAAACTCCTCATCTGCACTGATTCGAACTACGCCCGTCTCAGCTTCACCTGCCATTTAGCGGGATGGAAACAGAATGGATTCAAGACAGCTAACAACAAGCCTGTCAAGCACCAGGAACTCTTCCAAGCAAGCGATGCCATTGTCACTGAACATGACATCATCGTTTATTGGAAAAAGGTTTGAGGTCATTCACGTCAACCGGGACAAGACAAAGACTTCAATGACCAAACCGATGCCCTCGCCAAAGCAGGTGCATTACACGGAGAGTCCTGGACATTTCAATCCCTCCCACCCAACCCATCCGTGGCAGCCATAACCCGCCGCCAGCATGCCACAGGCGCTCTTACCCCCACCTCCTCCAACATTACCCTATCACCTCAGTTCGCTGCTGACGATCTCCTCACCCTCCAAATTGCGGATCCAACACTGCAAACTATGGCAGCTCACATTGCCGATCCCTTATCTCATCCTATTTCCACCTCCGACCTCACCGCTTCCTCCGAGCTCCACACGCTCCACTCACTCAAGCACATGCTGCATCTAAGAGACGGTGTTCTCACATATGTCCCTGAGCCCCTCACTGCGCCAAAGCTCGTAGTTGCTCACGGCCAAAGGGGGATTATGCTGACACACGCACACGATGCACCATGCGCGGGACACCACGGTGCCAAGGCCACCTATGAAACACTCAAGCAAGTAGCATACTGGCCTGGCATGCAGCAAGACATAGCGGAATACGTAAAAAGGATGCCTGGTGTGTTGCCAGTTCCAATGGGCAAACCCAAACCACAGAGCCCCACTGCAAAGGAAAGGGATGACTTTCCCATGGTCGGATCTCCAAATAGACTGGGTAGCACCCCCTGCCACGGTCAACACGGGGTAACAAATACTTCCTCACCGTGGTCTGCGAATTCACAAAGTGGATAGAATGTCTCCCAGCCCTCAATGATACAGCAGAAACAACAGCCTGCCTGTTAATGAACCACATCTTCTCAAGATTTGGACTGCCTTTAAAGGTCAACTCTGACCGCGGAACCCACTTCACTGCCGCAATCATGCAGGAATTGTGGAAACTCCTGGGTATACAGGCCAAGCTCCACATAAGTTTCCACCCAATTTCCTCGGGTCAAGTTGAACGTGGCAACCGGACAGTGGTCAGCATGTTAAAGAAGTATGTGTCCGCTAGTATTGATGGCTGCTCGAGCCCCCCCTGACCAGTCTACTGGAGTACCCCCATTCACATTGATGACAGGGAGAAGCATGACGCTACCGCTACATCTGCGCCGCCTATACCACTCACCAGTACCTGGAAGAGTTGCAACCTCTGTTGTTTAGGAAACATATAGCGACCTTGCTTAAACACAACACTTACATGCTCTCCTCAGCTGCACTGCTAGGGCCAACATCTAGTAGAGAGGAGTTACTCCACACGTGACACTCGTTTGCTGCCTTACCTCATTCGGTGTCATTGTGTCTCTTTGTGTATCTTTTTGTTTTTCGTTGTCTCTTTTGTGGTTTTCCTTTTTCCTCTCTCACTATAATTTATTTTCCCCTCTAGTCCCCTCATCAGAGAACTCCTTTTACCAATTCTTTAAATCCAGGTCCCAAAATTAAGATTGACTCTCTTCAATAGAGTCGTAACTCGTTGTGAGAACCGTTGTCAACCGATCCAGGTGACCGGGCCTTTCCCCTCAGTTTGCCCATTATCGACGCTAATAACATTTACTGGCTAGAAGACGTTGTGAATGTGGGATTTTGCCAGGGGAACACCTGTGTCAAAATCCACACTCCTGAAGTCGTTGCGTATCACGATAACAACGAACAGTTGTATCTGGCCCCAAACCTAAAGATGTGTACGCTCACGAAGGACATTCACTTCCTTTGCCCGAGTAAACCCTTTGTCCGCGATAATACTGAGGGCATCTGCGGCCTAGAATCCATTAGGCCCGACACTAGCTGTCCCGTCGAAGCGACACCATGTTCTCAAGTTGAAGTAACGCAAGCCGAAACTTTCGGAAACCGATGGCTGATCAACACCCCAGCGCGAACGGCTACCCTCACATACGATCAACTTGACACAGCCACACGCATTATCCTCCCTAACCAAACTCTATGGATCACGGTCCCTAAGGGCTCGATCCTCCATATCGACGATTTAGCATTGTATCACCTTACCGACGACGAGTATCAGGCTGAAATCAAAATCTCACCCATCTTCAAACAGCACTCCTGTTGAAGGATCAAGGAGGAAGGAACGCAACTCATTGATTTAACTCCTGTTGATACCGCTTTAGAAGCTATCGCTCGCCTTCTGCGCGCCAATTGTTCGGTCTTGGTCTGCAGCTGACACAGCAATTTGCATCTCTACTATTGTAGGATATGTTGTGACTTTGAGACTGGCCTTCCTCCTACACAAGCGAGTGAACGCCGTTCAAGAGTCTTTCAACAAATGCACGTCAGGCGTCCCGCGCATTTTCCGACATGATAAAACCGACCAAGAACCTGAACCGGAGAACTCAACCAACCTGATTGAGATCACGCCTATACCGCCTCGCCCTGACAACTAAACCAATCAAAATGACCCTATTACCAACAATCCTACGTCTTCTCAAGTTTCTAACCTGTTACTTCCCAAATTACCCTGCACCAGGATTCAGTCAGTGATGGAGATGTTGTTTGTGCCTTGTGTGTGCCTGTTCTCCCTACTTCTTATTCCAGTGCCCACTGACGTTCACAATGGGAACCTCACCGAGCAAAGGGGGAATGTATAGAATTTGGTCAAAAACAAGAACACACACACAGTCTCAGGTCTATTAACAGGACTGCAACATTCCGGAGGAAGGTACTCCTTTCACTATCTGTGGCCATAAAGTTAATTAACAACCAGCACTGCGCTCAAGCATCATGCTCTGCTCTCCTTAACGTTTCACAAGACCCCTAAAACAAAGGGGCATATGTGTGGACAAATCTGGAGTGTATTTAAAACAGGACTTCACAGTTGTTTCTTATCACTTAAGCATAATTCAACCGGAAACAGGATGAAGACCTTGGTGTCTGGAAAGGTTCCAGCACCAACCCTCCCGATACCTCCTGACCATTAACGCATAAATTCAATGATTGTATCAACCAGGAGAGACGTTTTTATGATGAGACTGGACGTTGAAGTCTCACAGATACATGTCCAACGGGACACTCATGACCCCCGGACAACTCTTCTCCCTCTCACATTTCACATTCCTTTTCTTCTTATTAACAAACAAAGAGACTCAAACCTTGCTTAAGGATTCCAAAAAGAACAAAGTATAATTGTTCCTGCTATTAAAGCAATATACTCAGAAGCAATATGTACAAGATATTTACAATATATATTCAGGTTGTATTTCGTGAATTGAAATTAAGCTTGCTGTGTTATTGGAATCTATGGTATTGTTGTAATCTTTTGATGTCTAATTTTTCCCGATCACTATTGTTTCGTTTCACATGCTTGGTGTGATTATTTAGAATTTAGGATTGTTTAATCTATGGCTTAACCGCGTAATAGATAAAATTGATATATGTACTTTGGGTAGGCAAAATACTTGGTGTTTGATTTCGAATGAAAGCTGATTTCATCAGCAATAATCTGGTGTGGATGGAAATTGTCTTTTATCATCACAAGGTATGATTACAACACGTATAGAAATCTGCTTTCAATAGTTTCTTCATGTGATAAAATAACTGGGCAGATAATTTATGCGCGAAAAAAAGTCGTGCGGGGTGGGGCTCCGCCCTACAGAGACACTTGTGATTGGATAAAACAGCAAAAGGTGCAGACTGAAGTCAGCCCGTTAAAAGACAGACACCCAGCTTTGTGCTCGGCTCTCTTTGCTTGCTCGAGCGCTGTTTGAAACTTCAGCTCCTGCTCTGATCACGCTGTTAAGCTCTTCCAGCCATTAACATCTGGCCGAGCATCGAACAACTATCAAGACTCAGTCAAACTTCTAAAGAAACTTTAACATTTGAAGCCGTAACAGTGTTAATTTCGTTGAAGAAGACGATGACGAAAAAATTCATCAATTTATTTTTTCTGTGACTAAGACGAGACGTTGACGAGCTAAAACTAATATCTGATGATAAAAACTATGACGAAATTTATGTCGCGTCTTCGTTAACAAGATGAGACGGAACTAAAATGTTATTTGAGGACTACCGGACATTCAAAATACATCCTATAGGCTAAGTTAACTGTCTTGTCTTTCAAAATGTGCGTCTCTATCATTGGATAAGGTGTGTTTGCATACCTAGTCTCAGTATGGCAGCCGCAGTGGACGGATAGGCTACCAAAACGCGAACTAGCGATCTGAAATAATGGCCTCAGCAACCGAAGGGTTAGGGAGTGGGTGACCAGACATCCCGTTTTTCCCGGGAGTCACAATTCATTGTCGATTAACTTAAAAGTTAGTGAAGGTGCGATAGGTGGAATCGCGCTGATAGAAGTGCTCTCTCTCGCGCGCGCACCACTTCTTCAGTTCTCATACAGTGCGCGCGCGATCAGTTCTCAGTGCTCAAATACACACACAGCAGTCCAAATGTCTCTCATGTAGAGTATCTCACGGAAATACAGTCCGTTATGGTTTAAGTGAGCTTAAACAGGTGGGTGAAAACTGAATGAATGTAAGTAGGCTATTACATGCATACCTTCCATCTTAAATGGACAGCATTCCTAATTATCTGTCATAAATGTTAACCAACAAAAGATGTTAAATACATGTATACTTGTTAAGTTTAATTTAATTTATATCTCTACCAAAAAATGAAAATTTATTCCAGTTTTTCCAAATTCAATCCTTGATTCAAATTTCTCATAACTAAGCTTAATTGATTTGGTCTAAAGAGAGAAGTATTGATGACTATTTTTGTTAGAATACTACATATAAAATAGCTACCAAAATAAATGTTGGTAACTGCAGTTTGACTAAAAAGTAATGACTAAAATTTGACAAAAATGCAATGACTTTTCGACGACTAAAACTAGACTAAAACTATGAAAGACTCAAATGACTAAAATGTGACTAAGTCTATTAAGCATTTTCGTCTCAAGATAAAGACTAAGACTAAATCAAAAATGCCTGCCAAAATTAACACTGAGCCGTAAGAACTGAAACAGACTTCCTAACGTCATCACGTCACAGAGAAACCAACCAATCACAAGAGGGCATCCCCAGTGACATCACGCAACAGCGATTTCAGCAGCCAATCCGCACCCGGGGTTCCCTCTACCAGGAAAGGAACGGAACTCAACTTAAAGCAAGTAAAGTCAAACAATTCTTCCTAATGCTGCTGGAAACTGATTGCATTCATCTTTAAGTGTAAAGATAGTAAAGTTCCTTGCTTGTAACTCCCTCAGGTTGAAGTTAGAGCATTCTTGAAAACGAGCATTAGAACCTTAAACTCTCTTCATCTCAAAACAATTCATTGCAATGTGTGTGTTTGTGTGTTTACGTATTCTGTTTGTGTTATTTAGCTTAGTAGTTGTGTAGAGTAGTAAAATAAACTGATTTTATTAAGAAATCTTTGTCTGGTGCAGTGTGATTTTCAAGCCTTAAACTATTTGCCAAAGATCGCGTTATCTATGCCCATGAATTTTGATAAAGTACTATTTGGTTTGTTTTATCGTTGGCCACGAATAAGGTAAATGAAATTGTTAAGAGATAACGTACTGATTTTAATGCTTGCTGGACAAGTCGTTAATGAGGTATCGTTAACAAGGTATAAGTTGGACGTTTTGATTAACATCGATTAATCATGTAAATATCAATAACGAATCTTAAGAATAGATTCCCCAAAAGCTAAATTAAAATAAGGGCTAATCCTTTACAACATAATTCAAAACGAGACACAGCTGATAATAAAAAAGTGCTTTGAAATGAAAATGAATAATGGTAAGGCAGAACCGAATACCACGACTGTGCCTCACTTCAAAGTGAAACAGTCTGTAATGGTCATCTGCCATACCAGATGGACAGTGAAGGTGGGAATTAGAAGTAAGATTTTCTAAACTTTAAATGTAGTAAAGTGTTTGTTCAAGTAGACTTTGTTGCTTGTGGAAACCTCACACAAGCCTTTTAGGTTCTTAAAATTATAAATCTTTTGAAAACTGTTCATCAAAGAGTCAAGTCAAGTCAAGTCACCTTTATTTATGTAGCGCTTTTAACAATACAGATTGTGTCAAAGCACTTAACAGTATCAAATTGGAGGATAGAGTGTCAGTAATGTATAAATATAAGATGAAACACTCAATTTTCAGTTAAGGCATTTCATTATTGAGATCAGAGATGTCATTGTCTAGATCAGTTTAGCTTAAATAGTATCTGCTAAATCAAATTGACGATGATGACTAGAAATTAAGTGTCCCCAACTGAGCAAGACAGAGGCGACAGCGGAAAGGAACCAAAACTCCCTCTGTGACAGAATGTAGAAAAAAACCTTGAGAGAAACCAGGCTCAGTTGGGGGGCCAGTTCTCCTCTGGCCAGAAGATAATTGTTTATTTATTGTTTACTTATTTTAATAAAAATTTTAAATGTATTTATTTCTATTTTATATTGTTGCAATTTCGAACAATAATAGTATTATGTAGTTAGGTATTGTATTATATGTTTAGTTATTTTCTTTTATTTATTTTTTTATTTTATTGCATTTAAATTGAGGTCTTCACTGGGGATATGTCCCCGGGGCCCATCCAGGTGTCCCGGCCTCCGCCGACGATCAGGGAGACATCATCTCCCGGCGCCGATCCACCATCTGATCTGGACACGGACTGAGAAAAAAGAAAGATAAGAAAGAAACAGACAAATATTAGCGTAGATGCCATTCTTCTTACTATGTAACGAGTACATCGTGTGTTATGGGGAGTGTTCCCGGTTCCGGTTGATCTAATTAATGCAGCCTAACAATCCTTTAATTTATTTGAATAATAGAAGCATATTAGTGTGTTATGTGTAAGCCAGGTTAAAGAAATGTGTATTACCCTTGGAAAATATGATCAAAGAAGGCTGTGAAAATTAATCTGCATTGTTAATCCTTTTGATCTTTTATTAAAACAATTCACAAAAATATAAAAACTTTCATTGGATAATAATAATTTAAAATGGGGGAAATATCATTATGAAATATTTTTTTCTCTAATATACATTGGCCACAATTAACGCACCCTTTTATTCAATACTTTTTGAAACCTCCATTTGCCAGTTTAACAGCTCTAAATTTTCTCCTATAGTCCCTGATGAAGTTAGAGAACACCTGACAAGAGATCAGAGACCATTACTTCATCCAGAATCACTCCAGACCCTTTAGATTCACAGCTCCATGTTGGTGCTTCTTCTCTTCAGTTCACCCCACTCATTTTCCAAAGGGTTCAGGTCAGAGGACTGGTTTGTTTTTGGATGAGCTTGGAGAATTGTTCTTGAAATCCTCCCAAACAACGTGTGGTTATGTAGGTATTGTTTGACAATTTTTTTTAAGGATTTCTGACACAGAGAATCAACTATTTTCTGCAATTCTCCAGCTGTGGTCCTTGGAGAGTCTTTAGCCACTCAAACTCTCCTTCTCACCGTGCATTAGGACGATATAGACACACGTCCTGTTCCAGGCAGTTTCGTAACATTTTATGTTGATTGGAAATTCTTAATTATTGGCCTGATGGTGGAAATGGGAATTTTCACTGCTCTAGTTCTTTTCTATTTATATTTCTGTGAAACAGGAAGCCATGGCTGGATAATTTCATGTTCATAATCACCCTGGAGTGCTAAAAATGTTGAATATGAATGGGAATTTACTTCAGAGATATTTTACTCATAAGAATTTCTAGGGGTGCCAATATTTGTGTCCAACATGTATTTGAGAAAAACATTTATTTCATAATGATAATTTCCCCCATTTTAAATTCTTATTATCTAATGAAAGGTTAGATTTTTGTGAATTTTTTAAATAAAAGATCAAAAGGATTAACAATGCAGATAAATTTTCACAGCCTTCTTACTTACTTTTGTCATTTAGCAGACGTTTTTGTCCAAAGCGACTTACAAATAAGAAAAAGTAACTAAAACTAAAAGTGTAATGTGGAAAGATAGGACCCAAAGCGAAATGAAGTCACAGTCTCTTTAATTATGAGAGAGAATTCAGTCCAACAAAAACAAATCTTCTTTCAGAAATATAACAGAAATGCAGCCGTATATGCTGACGCGTCAATAAAATAAAGCAGAAAGTCTCTCTCTAGATGAAGACCGCAGTAAACAGTCCGAGAACGGGATCCGGCGGACTCTGTCCTCTGATCTCTTGATCCGTGAACGGTGAAGGTTGGAGAGGTGAGTGCTCTCGGTGTTCGTCAGCAGCAGGCAGGCTGAACAGAGCGCAGGGCAGAAGGTTAGTCGGACAGATAGAGAAAGGCCTGTGTCAGGCTGGATGTCAGAACGGTCACGGACAAAACAGGACTCGGACAGAACAGATTCAGTAGGTCGGTAAACGCCTCTTGCATGAGTAGAGTACGAAATAATCTGGCAAAGGAGCAGGGAGAAATGGAAGCTAGAAGTAGCAAACCTAATTAGAGGGAAGAGAGAACAGGTGAGAGAATGAGCGTGATAAGTTGCAACTAGAAACAGCTGAGGGTGAGTGAAGGTGCGTGAGGTTATGTGTGTGTGTAATC
Organism: Barbus barbus; assembly: GCF_936440315.1. NCBI lineage: Eukaryota > Metazoa > Chordata > Actinopteri > Cypriniformes > Cyprinidae > Barbus > Barbus barbus. The sequence goes on from NC_136717.1 coordinate 4,659,973, forward strand.
AGAAGAGGGAGACAAAGGATACCAGATTCATGACAAAAAGTTACAACTCTATAAATACTATATACCCACATATTTAAGAAAATAAAGAAATGCATATAACAACATTTCAATAATAAACATATAAATGAAAAAACTAAAATAAAAAGCGATACTTCTATCCCTTGCCGGTGTCCCTGCTCGGTGGAGTCGCACGGTAGAGTCGATGGTCTTTACACTCTTCGGTCTTCACACTAAGAGGGCTTCACACGACGGCTGCCGCGGTATAATAACCTTATTTATACCAATCCAACAAATCACCATTTCAATTCAGCTGGACCCACTTTCCTGTTTATCAACTAAAAATGGCCAAGCAAGTGCACACACTGACAAGATACGCGATACAGTACGAGACCAAACGCGATTTCAGCAACTCTCAACACAGCCTTCTTTGATCATATTTACCAAGGGTGCCGATATTTTTGGCCATGACTGTATATATAATTTTTTTTCTTCCCCCAAAGCACCTAAAAGCCATTTCACACTTGCTATACTCCAAAAGGGTGAACGCACTGACCAAACAGTGGCAGTGTGAAATGACCATAATACTGTATGTTAGTTCTGTCAGGACCACTATCGTCAAAATGATAGATACTCAGCATAAAGTTTGGTTTGGCGGTATGGTTCTGTTCTGGGCAAAACTCCCTGTCCATCCATGCAGCCTGTCATGAATGAGCAGGGAGAGCAGCAATAATAATAATAACCCCCCAAGGGTTAACAGAACAGAACAAAGCAGATATCATTGATGTACTCAATGATATTTAAGTGTAACATTATTCAAGAAGTCTGATTCAGCAAGTAAAATCAGAAAGCCAAGTACTGACTGTGCGAAAGGAGGAGTTGGGGATGGAGGAGGGTAATTTGCTCCTGAGCAAGCGGGAAAGGCTGCCGATTCAAACTGAATAGAGCATATATAGGAATGCCGTAATAGGTGTCGTATTGCTATAGGTAGATGTGATCGGCTGAGAATCTGCTGATGCAAGCTTGACTCACGTGACCTGCCAGAATTAACGCTAACGCTCGATGTTTGAGATTCATTAAACTTGGTTTGCTATAATACATTTATTCAGAACTGCATCGTAATTCCCCCCACATTTGCTGTATATCCATAAAGTGATATATTTGTCATAGTATTCTTTCATTGGTTAACTAACTCATTAAGACAGTCTCTTGCTCCCACCTACTGGCATAACAATGTAACCTGCAATGTTTTTTTTTTTTTAATAAAAAACTTTTTGCATGATTTCCAGTTTATTATTGTTGAGAAATTGCGCATAGTTAATGATGGCTCTTAAATATTTAAATGCAGTGTGTTTAATGCCTACTAAAACATGTATAATATTTTGACCCTGGATGCTTACAGAACGATAATCTTTCATTTATGTGCCAGAAACATAAGCATTCATCATTTTGTAGGTTCATGCTGAACTGGTGTTGATAAATGTACTCTTTATATTAATTAATAAGCCAATTTATATTGTCACTGTTTTTAAGTTACATTGTCTGGAGAGTTTTCCAGTGCCCAAAGTTTGTTTGTATTATATTTATTATGAAGGGGCAAATTATAATCTCGATAATGAAAACATTTACATGTGTGGAGATTTAATTTATTTGCATAAAGTTTGAGTAAACGGGAATATATTCTATGAAACATGTTTAAGTTTATTTAATTGAGTATTTGAATGTTTTAAAATATATTTGCATTTATAGAAATCTAACATATTTACATGTACAGAAATGTAATATGTTAACAAATATTAGAAATGAATATATATGGACATGTATTGCAAATTAATATATTTACATAATCTGATACCTAAATGTATTTACATATAAAGGAAATAAATATATGTAAATATTTCCTAAAATATATTTACATATATTTAATATATGTGAAAAATATTAAAAAGCGGCCAAAATCAAATATTTAAATATATTTTTAATATATATTTCAAAATATATTTACATATATTGTATAAAAGATATTTAAATATATCAAAATATTTATTAAAAATATATTTCAATCTATGTGACTTCTGTATGGGATTACTTACTCATCAGAATGATCTCCTCCGCTGGATGAACAGTAGCCGAGATGAAGTAGATGAATCCTCACACGGTGTTTATGGAAGTGATGTGGGCGTTTACATGTGCGTGCGTCTCACGTGGATATTTACATATGAAGAGCACCAGCTGCGCGTGGGTGGGATCACATTAAAGATAATGAGTTTAGACGGGAAAGACTGAACATTGTGTTGGTTTCATACGGATTACGTTATCGCAGAATATTTGTTTTTGATATGACTTACTTCATTTAAGAGTAGACATGTCAAACTTTCTATATATATATTTCTCATGTCTTTGTGTTGAGTATTCGCTGAGTTTCAGTTCATTTTAGTGATGCGTTTCAGATAGATATTTGCGAAGACAGAGGGTGCACCCTGTTTGTTTTCTTTATTTTACAAAAGCACAACGTTTTGTTGCTATTGTGAGTGTACTCAAAAGTAGGCACTTAACAGTTTCGAATGATATATGACACTTATATGTGTAACCAAAATCAACAGTGTTTTTAGCGTCTTGCGCACTGATCTTAAAAAAGTGAGCTGCCAGCGCGACCATCGACCCCCAGGGAGTTAAATATAGATGAATCCTTAAAGCTATAAAAATGATTGATTTCCTCTTTTTTTATTTTTTTATTTGAATAACAAACATCACAGCATCTTGGTTATTAGTTAATAGGTTTTTTTTGGCTGCTGTTACTTCAGGAGCTGCTGCTGCTGAACATGACACGGATCTGACAAGCATCTCTACCTATTCTGACCCACCTCAGGTCTTGGGACATACTGCATGATTTTAGCAGTCCATTAAGATCATTGCAAATACAACATAAATATGACATTGCATGTTCGTCGTTTCTTTCATGCGTTGATATATGAAATGATACAGGCTATAGCACGCACTGGCACATTAGTGCGTGCAACTAAATGAGCATGCGCTATGCATGCAGTTGCTTTTCCGCTCTCGTCTGACTCGCACCTGGTGCAGAGGTGAAGTTGGAACGTGTGTTTGAAAAGTCTCATGTTTTATGTGATTGCATTTATTTAGATGCAGAACGTCTTTACAATTCTTGTCAAGAAAAAAAGAGAGAAGAAGCAGTTATGAGTGGGGTGGCCACCCTAGCTCCGCCCCTGCATTAATTGTGTTAAATATTTTTAACGCGTTAAACTGAACTGAATTATTTTTTGCCTACATTAACACCAATTTTGACAGCAAAAGTAATTTGTGCACAAAAGTTTAATTAAAGAGTCAAAGAGCCAATGGTGACTTGAACGTTTGGAGGGAAAGTTTATGACTCTTTGTCTTCGAGCATGGTGTTTTGCATATGTTACTGGGTTGGGTGTTGATGCAAAAACTACTAAAGATTCTTAGAACTCTAATATGTTGCATATGTATCAACCTATAATATATACTATAATTTATAGCAGGGGTGTCAAACTCAGTTCCTGAAGGGCCAGAGCCCTGCAGATTTTAGGCCCTGTACACACAAAGACGCGTTTCGCTGTATACGCATACATTTTTTACCATATAGGCGTTTCGTCCACACGAATCCAGCGTTTTCGAAGAGTGAAACCGATCATTTTTGAAACCGGGTCCCAGGGTGGATAAATTTGAAAACCGTATATTTTCTGAAACGATGACGTCATCAGCCCACGTCTCGCCCCTAATCAGACACCGCTACGTCACATAACAGCGACAACAACAACAACAATGTCAGACTACGTGCCTGTGTTCGTGCTGCAGAACCTACTGAGCTCATTAGTTTTATTAAAGCAAAATCTTCTGCTTTGTGTGTTAGTTTATATTCAGCGCGCAAGGTTTACACACATGGTCCAAGTCTTCTTCTCTGTTTTTTTGTGTATCTCTGTGGCAGAATTACAGCGCCACATATTGGTCTGGCATGTGTACTACATCGTTTTCAGTCGGTTTCAGTGATTCCGTGTGGACGCAGATATTTCCTGAGACGACTCCGTGTTTACGGAATTTGAGGCAAAATAAAGATCGGATAGGGAGAAATCTGGCTTCGTGTGGACGTAGCCTTAGATTCAACCTTAATGAAACGCACCTGATTCAGCTAATCAAGTCCTTCAGGCTTATTTGAAAACTTTGTTTGGATTTGTAGATAACAAACACGGTATAGGAGAGGTTATATTAACTAGTGATTCTATCATAATACTTGCATAAAACAGCATACAAATATATATATATATATATATATATATATATATATATATATATATATATATACACACACAGGAACAGTAATAATACACACAATGACCTAGGGATAGGTGTAGTCATTTATAGAAAGGTTTGGGAATAAGGAAGAGTCCATTTTTATGGGCATTATGTGTCTTATGGGCAAATGGAGTGAGAGTTGCTCTGCCTGCATTCCTTTGAGCAATAAAGCCAGTGTTGTCAGATGATTTGTCATTACTTTGCCATGGTAACCAGAACCAGCCTGTTCTGCCTTTTTGAGGTGTTATTTGCTCTTGTGGGGGTTGTCCACAGAACTCTTAACACATAGTTTGCTTTTTGGGGATTTGTTGGATTATTCATAAAATATAATGAATAATTGTGTGTCTGATTGGTCCAAACACTACATCCTGTATACAGATTCATGATATTTCCAAAGATTTCCTGTGGTAAAGCAATATAATAATTCACTCCTGCATTGATAAAATTATTCTATGGCATCCACAGCCATATCACCCTGTAGCCCAAGACTGGTTGCCCACTGAAGCTAAGCAGAGTTGAGCCTGGTCAGTACCTGAATGGGAGACCTCCTGGGAAAACTAGGTTGCTGTTGGAAGAGGTGTTAGTGAGACCAGCAGGGGGTGCTCACCCTGCAGTCTGTGTGGGTCTTAACGCCCCAGTATACTCACTATACTGTCAAAAAGCACCGTCTTTCGGATGAGACGTTAAACCGAGGTCCTGACTCTCTGGTCATTAAAAATCCCATGGCACTTCTCGTAAAGAGTAGGGGTGTAACCCCGGTGTCCTGGCCAAATTCCCTCTACTGGCCCCTACCAATCATGGCCTCCTAATAATCACCATCCACTTGATTGGCTCAATGACTCTCTCCTCTCCACCTGTAGCTGGTGTGTGGTGAGCGCACTGGTGCTGTTGTGCTGTGGCTGCCGTCGCATCATCCAGGTGGATGCTGCACACTGGTGGTGGTTGAGGAGAGACCCCCCCACATGATTGTAAAGCGCTTTGGGTGTACACCTTATACACAATAAAGCGCTATATAAATACATCATTCATTCATTCATCACTGCGTAAGCCTTGTCATTAACACATCAGGGGTTGGGAACCTTTTTTGACCAAAGAGCCAATTTTTTAGTTTTGGTTAATGCATTTTTCAAAAAGAGCTAAAGTAAAAAAAATATATATATTTATATATATATTAGGGGTTGAATGACTTCAGATTTTTTAATGTCAACTTTTATGTGATGAAAGTCGAGTCAAAGTCGACTAGTCGCTGATGACGTCATTAATGAACAAATAAGTCTGGAGCTGTGACAAACACCTTGTGCACAGCTATGGCATATGACACAGCTCCTATAACAGCTTATTTTTATCAGTTCTTGCGTCTTTGGGTCGTTGTATTTCTCACTGATTTCTGCTCGTTCTAAATCAGACACAGATAAGTAGCCCAGTAAAGATTACATTCATGTGAATGAATACATTAGTGAGAGCGATTGCGTGTGTGAATTAATTCTACCTGGCAGCGTCTCTCTCTACTAGTAGTAAAGCTGTGGGATTTAGTTATTAAGGAATATATGCTTGAACTATTCAGTTTCTAAGCTATTTTATTGAGAAACCACAGAACAGTGTTGACAATACATTTCCGCGCTGAATGATGCTGTGTGCACGATCTGCGCGTGATGTACACGCTACTGTCTGAAGCCTATGTGTGTGCGTTACAGTGCAACAGTGCATTAGATTAGAAAGCAATTAGCTTACCTGTGCAATAAGCTGTTTAAAATGTGCATTCTCCCATTCAATTGAGCATCCAGTAATATAATCTCACATGTCTTGTGGAACGCTTTCAGAGTATGAATTAATTTGTAATTTGAACTGTTTAAAACTGTTTAACTGTTTGGAAACGGAGCGTGAATGTGGATTTCTTATCCTGTTGCTCCCTCTATAGGACCAGCGACTAGTCGACGTCAAGCTTAAAGCGTCATGGCAGAGCACTGAAGTCGATTAGTCGGTGCAACCCCTAATATATATATATAAATTAGTGCGTTAACGCAGGCGATTAATTTTTTCAGTTTAAAGCATTAAAATTATTTAACGCCATTAACGCAGGGGCGGGGCCTAGGGTTGGCCACCCCACTCATTACTGCTAATTCTGTCTTTTTTCTTGACGTGCATTTATTAAGTCGCAGAACGTCTTTACGAGCACATCAAACAGGAGACGTTACAGACGCGTGCTCCGGCTTCACTTCAGCGTCAGGTGCGAGTCAAACAAGCGTGGTAACTGTACTGTGCGTGCTCTTCAATACATGGACAAAGTTTCTGGCGCACACATAGCCTGTATCATTTCATATCAAATCACGAAAGAAACTACGAGCATGTCGAACTATGTCGTGATCAGTTAAGTCATGAAGTTATCGAAAAGGTAATTCAAGCTGCCATAAAACTGTGCATGCATGTAATATGTTATATAGGCTATACATTAAGAACATGTCTATGAAATGGTTTTCAAAACTGTCCTAGAGCATCCTAGCCCTGTCTCCCTCATCTAACACACTTGATTCAACTCGTCTGCTCTTTAGAAGAGACTGAAATTGGTCCGACCTGAAATGGGTCAGAAAAGGCAGAGTTGAGAGAAAATAGATGCATGTCAGATCTGAGTCATGTTCGGAAGCGGCAGCTCTTAAAGAAATAGCAGCCAAAACAACCTGATAATCAGCTGCTGTGATGTCTGTTCATCAAGAATAAAAGAAAGAAGAGGAAATCAATAACTTTTATAGTTTTAAGGATTCATCTGTATTTAGTTTAGAATTTAGTGTTTGATTACTTTATTAAATTTCTGTATATTTCTGCTGAGGGGCACAGGTAGATAAATATGACATTTATTATAATGGGTGTATGTGAAGATTTTTTTAAGTTAACTTAAATTAGAAGTTATTTTTAAAGTCTAATAAATGTTGAAATTGATAGCTCTTAATTATAATGTAGAGCTGAATGGCTATAGTCAATGGTTAAATATTAGGGGGAAATATTTTTTATAGGGAAATCAGTATTAGGCTAATTGGTATCAGTGATACTGGCCTTCAGTCATAAAGATAAAGATGCCATTAAAGAAATATACTGTCTTTATGTTGTTTGTACATTAATGGTTAATTAGGTGGGATTAATCACATTTAATCGGGATTAATTTCAGAAAAATGTGTGATTAATTCGTTTTTTTTTTCTTTAATCGATTAATAGCACTAACATATATATTATATACATATATATATATATATATATATACATATATATATGTGTGTGTTTGTATGTTTTTTTCAATAACGTTTTAGTAATAGTATCTTTATTAGGAGCATGGAAACTAAAATACACAAATATGTAACAAGGGGGATGAATTCTCTTCAGAGTTAGTACTGTCTCATTCTTCACGTTCCTTTATTAATTACGCTAACAGTCCCACCCGCCGAAAGCTGCGTGGAAAATGCGGAAAGTAACTGGTGAAATATTTAAAAGTATAAAATAAATAAAGCAAAGTATATGTTTCAGTCCTGTCGCTTTTTTACATACTCTTTGGCCGGTTCAAAAAAAATTATTTTTATTTAAAACTTTTGTCAGCTTATGTAGGCTCTACAACAAAGGAATTGCTGATCTTTAATGATGTCTTTTATAATAGATCATTTGTTGGTAAAGGGTGAGAGATCTAGCAAGCAACATGATTTTTGTCAAAGAGCCAGGTGTAGCTCGTGAGCCATAGGTTCCCGACCGCTGACTTACATTTTAACAAAATGCCATTTTCATGAATGACAGTCAGATTTTTAAATTCTGTTAAATATGTTTTATGTTGCTTTCCCTTCTTTCGTGGCCTAATTGTTAGAGAGTCAGACTCATAACCCAAAGGTTGTGGGTTCGAATCTCGGGCCGGCAGGGATTGTAGGTGGGGGGAGTGAATCTACAGCGCTCCCTCTACCCTCAATACCACGACTGAGGTGCCCTTGAGCAAGGCCCAACTGCTCCCCGGGCACTCCAGCAAAAATAAAAAAAGACTGCCCACTGCTCCGGGTGTGTGTGTGTTCACTGCTGTGTGTGTGCACTTAGGATGGGTAAAATGCAGAGCACTAATTCCAAGTATGGGTAAATGTTGAAATTATTATATATGTATATTTGTAAATTTACTGTTTAATTTTATTATCTTGGATTATCACCAAGCAGTTCCAGACCAGGGTTCCCTCTCATGTATCCCCCTCATTTAAGGTAGATGCTACTACTTTTTTTTCTTTCTTTTTTTCCCTGTAAAAACATGCTAGTCAAACCTATTAAAACCATGAAAACATGTTTTTTGTGTTGGAATATTTATTCTTCAAGATTATAAGTAAAATATGACTCTAATTTTGTTTATAATATTCAATTTTTATATCATGCTTTTCAGATGACACAGAAGGCACATCTGTTTGGGAGGGACTTTAGCCAGTTAGGCTTGTTGTGAATTTGACTCATTTGTTTCCTTTTTCTTTCTTTTTTTGCACTACATCTCCCACAATTCCTAGTAAACAACATTTAGGGTGAGCTCCATATATGGTGCACTACATTACCCATATTCCCCTAGTTAAGGTCTATAAATAGACCTCACTTCCTTCCTCTGTCTCTTTTTGCATTGGTGAGTTGTGAGTGTTTGAATAGGCACCCGACCATGTCCTTTGAGTCCTTTCCTTAGGATGCGTTAAGTAAGTTTGTTTGTCAATTGTATAGTTTGGACTTGTTTAGATATTTAATCCTTATTTGGATTGAGTACAATATTAATGTTTATTGATGAGTTTTTTGTATGAGTTTGATTTATTTTTTAATATTGTTTGTAGTGACCTAAAACCATCCTGTTTATCCTGTACATCCTGATTATCATGTCCATCATGGTAGTCCTGCCCCATATGAATTTGTGAACTGCACATCATATCAACTGCTAAGATTTGTGATTCTTCACTTCAGTGGAATGAAAGAGAGCAAAGGACTGGTGTTTCTTCCAGTGTTTTAATCAGACACGCCACCAAGTTTCTCCAATTTTAACGAACTTATGATATTTTAATATCTCCTATTCAACAAGGCTTGTTAAATAAACCAGTATTTCCTTCAAAGCTGATTTCTCAGACAGAAACTCCCAACCCTAGGGCTTCAGTGAGGTGGACACTTTCAGTCCAGCAATCACCATGGATTCCAGGTGAGTTGAAATTCTTCTGAAATTCTACCACTGTGCGCTAACATCTTTTGCAGCATCTCCCGAATAATGACGCATTTTATGAAGCATTGCACTTCAAACTCTAATCACTAATATTGGTGTGTTGTGTCATTTCTAAATGTAGATTTTGCATTACCAAACCTCTTAAAGTATAGCAATATTAACCAACAGTTTTGTAGCAATGACTTATCATGAAAAGAAAAAGACAAAAATGGCATTTGTTTAATTGAACAATTTTTAAAGTTCAGGAATATGTGAACCTCAGTCAATAAACTGAAGAAAAAAAGAGGCATTGACCACTTTGACGTTCATTTAAATGTCATACAAGCATGAAACTTCAGATCTGCATCTTTCCCAATTTCTTTCTTTAGCAATGAACACTTGTAGTTATTGAAAGAGAATTACTCAAAAAGAAATAAGGGTTAAGTTTCCGACTAAACACTGATCAGAATAATGGCGAGTTTTAAACAAAAACATTTTCATTAACTGGTTAACCTGCACCTGGACACCAGCGCTGAAACTCTCTTTGCTTGCACGTGCCAATGTTTGAGTAGATTAAATAAAAAGGGACATAATTAATCTTGACAAACTATATATACAGTGCATTCAGAAAGTATGCAGATCCCCTTCACTTTTTTCAACTTTGTCATGTTACAGCCTGATACTACAATTAAATTATTTTTTTCTCATTATTCTACACTCCGTACCTCATAATGATTCAGTGAAACCAGAATGTTAGAAGTGTCTGTAAATTTATTAAAAAGAAAAACTGAAATGTCAGATTCACATTTACAAGTGCAACAACACTTGAAATTTAGCTCAGGTGCCTCCCATTTCTCTTGATTATTGCTGAGATGTTTCTACACCTTGATTGGAGTCCACCTGTGGTAAATTAAATTGATTGGCCCAGTCTGAGGTTCTAAGTGCTCTGGAGTAGTTATGTCCATAACTTGCGCTCAAATAACAACCTCTTGGTAGGAAAAACAACATGGTTTTGTTGCACACAGTGTCTCAAACAGAATGAGACCACCCACTAACAAAAAATTCAAACATACGCGGAATCTTGATGCTAAATCTTAGCAGGAGGCTAATCTGGAGATTCCCCCCCAAAGTATTGCTTAAGGTTCACAACATTTATATTGTCCACCTTTTCCCCAGAACCCCAATCAACAAGATAGTTCACTGGCCCAAACTTCTTCCTTATCTTCACAGGACCCTCCCATTTAGGGGCTAGTTTAGATGAAAAGTACGCATCAGCCTTTGACACAGGATGAGCACGGACCCAAACTAGGTCTCCCATTTGGAACTGTACAAACTTCCGCCTGGCATTATAATACCTGGCCTGTTTGGTATGCGCGCTTCTCATTGCCTTTAGAACATCCTGCTTAAGTAGCTGTTGTCGTTCTACAAGGGTATAGGCTGATTGCTCTGGATTTGGTGGATGAGCAACAAGTCAAGTCGTTCAAGGGGACCTTTCAACTGCCTGCCCAATTCTAGTTCAGCAGGTGAACGTCCTGTGGTTTCATTGAAGGCAGTATTAATAGCAAAACGGAATTCAGCCAGCCACCTATCCCAGTCACGATGGTTTTCACCTAGATAGGATGCAATCATGGTCTTAACGGTTCTGTTGACTCGCTCCGAGAGATTTGTTTGAGGGTGGTAGCTGGTGGTGAGCTTCCTTGTTATTCCCCATCTTTTACACAGATCCTCCATAAGCTGGTTTAGGAATTGAGGTCCGCAATCTGACAGTAAGAACTTTGGAACTCCCCACCTCGTTAACGCCTCTTCTTGCAAAATCTTACAGATTCGGTGGGTCTTGCTGTCTCTGATAGGGAAGAGCTCTACCCATTTGGTGAAATAGTCGACCACTACCAGAAGATACACATTTCCCTTTTTGCTTTTAGGTAGGGGCCCCATAAGGTCCACCCCTAACATGTACCCAGGCTCCTCTATTTCTGTGGACTGGAGGAATCCATGGGGCTTGGTGTTGCCAGGTTTGTATTTCTGGCAGACCGTGCATTCCTTCAAATACTTCCATACGTCTTCGCGCACCTCGGGCCACCAGGCGACCTCTAAGATTTTCAGAAGAGTCTTCATTCATCCCAGATGTGCCCCCAGCGGGCTGTTGTGAAAATAATTGATAAAGGTTATGGTTAAACTCTCGGGCACTACAAGCTGGTACTTTGTGCCTGCAGTACAGGGTGACACTCTGTACAACACCCCTTGCTGGACTTCCCATCTAATGCGGTTGACCTCATCCGTGATTCCGATCCTCCCCTTTAACTCAGTTACCCCAACATCCACACTCTGGGGTTTTAATATTTCTAACATGGTTGATGGAATATCCAAATTCCAATGGGAGGATTTGTTGTCAACATACATTGCCAAGGAGACATTGCCACTTTGAGCTCTTGACAAGGCATCCGGCACTACATTCATCCTTCCCTTTCGGTACTGTAACTGGAAGTGAAAACGCTGGAGCCTTAGAGTCCATTTCGTCAGCCAAGACGTAGTTTTGGGGGAGTTAACAACCCAGGTCAAAGCAGCATGGTCTGTACACACCACAAATGGAACTCCTTCCAAGTAGTGATGCCACTTTTCGACAGCCCATATCACTGCAAGACATTCTTTTTCCAAGGTTGAATAATTCACCTCTGCTCCCCTCAGACCCCTCGAGGCATATGCAATCACCTTTTCCTCTCCCCCGATGTTCTGAGTTAGAATCGCCCCCAGGCCAACTGAGCTAGCATCTGTCTGGACCTGGAAGGGTTGCGACAGATCAGGTTGAGCCAATTTGGAGGCATGTTGCAAAGCATATTTGAGATTCTCAAAGCTAAACTGGGTTCCTTCGGTCCATGCCCACTTCACCCCTTTCCTCTTGAGGTGGTTAAATGGGACGGCCAGTTCAGAAAAGTGGGGAATAAATTTGTAGTACCACCCAACCAACCCCAAGAATATCTGAAGTTCCAACAGGTTTTGCGGGATTGGGTACTCACTAATGGCCGCAATCTTGTCCGAGTCGACTTTTACTCCTTGCTTGGACACCACATGTCCTAAAAACTTAAGCTCTGCTTTCATGAAGTGGCATTTCTTAAGATTTAGGGTAAGATTAGCCTCCTTCAGTTTTTGGAAGACAGCTTCAAGATCTTTTAAGTGTTGCTGTTGACTTGGGGAATAGACAATTGTCATCTATATAGACAAAACACACATAGTACAACACTCTCTCCATCAATCTCTGGAATGTAGCCCCTGCATTTTTCAGCCCGAAGGGCATGGTCAAGAAATTAAACAACCCAAAGAGGGTTATGAAAGCTGTCTTCTCCCTGCTGCTTTCTTCCATTTCGACCTGCCAGTATCCAGATTTCAAATCAAGGGTACTGAAATAACTGGCACCCTGCAATGACTCCAGTATTTCATGGATGAGTGGCATCAGGTAGGCATCTTGGGGAGTTTTGGAGTTAAGACGACGATAATCCACGCAGAACCTTAGACTTCCATCTCTCTTTGGGAGTACCACCAGAGATGCCCATGGAGATTGAGAAGGCTCGATAATACCTTCTTGCATCATCCTATCAATTTCCGTTTCCATCACCTCTTTGTTTAAGGGAGAAACTCTATATGCTTTCGAACGTATAGGGATGTCATCCATTGTAATGATCCGATGGATAGCTTGATTAGTTCTCCCTAGACTTCCAGAACAGACCGTAGCCCATTTATTTAAGAGGGGTTGGATTCCTGGCGGATGACTTGCTATAATATTCTTTGTTAGTTGCTGATGCCCTTATCTCCGGCTCTCCACCCTTCCCCGTTGGTACAGCCATGAACAAAGTGATAACCGGTTCCCTCTTTAGAACATATGGTTGCTCTGTAAGGTTATTACATATAATATTAATACGAAATTTAAACAAAGGGAATCATTTATGATTTTATAGGGATTTGAACAGAATCAGTGTTACGGCGATTCACTGAACGAGCCGTATGACAAACTCTGCACTGGATATTAAAATCCAAAATATAGTGAAAACACTATTAAATAGCACAGTAACGAAATCGACAGATTAAGGCATTAACTTGTGAGCAGAAAACACAAGATACTTCTCTTTTAAAATATAAATCAGATTTTATTTATATAAACCTAAAACATAAACTAATCTAACACATGAACACAAGCATTCACACATTCACACGTTGCAGAAAGAGAGAAAGTGAGGAAAGGATGAGTTTAAGAGAATGGAAATGTGAAATCCCAAGTTTACAGCAATATGTTCTATTGCATAGACCTGAACAACCATCAATCACTTATTTAACCCTCGCTTTGAGTTTCTCAATGAGGCTAAAAGTTACATTAAAGTCACCAATTCAGAACTTGGAGGCGTTGCTTGCTTGCCTGTGTTACGGGGTTTCCTTTGTCGTCTTGCAGACAGGGGGGTTCCCCGAAGTGTCTGATTGGCTGGAAGTTCAGTAGTCTTTGAAGTGATGTCTTTGGGCGTTGGCTTGCTGGACGTTTGAAGTAGTGCAGTCGACGCTGGACTTGTATCAACTTACATTAACACACGAAACTCCACGTAAAGAAAAGAAACTAACGTAAAATAATAAAATAAAATGATGTAACGAGACTAAGTTGTTTTCCTTCTCATTATGGCACATGAGGCCAGAGCATGCTCAAAGGGCAGCACGCACGCGGTGAGAGGGACAAGGGTCCGAGAGTCAGAGAGAGAGAGCGTAAAAAGTAAGAGAGAGAATGGAGGATGTCCTGAGGTTTTAAACTCAGCTTCTGGACCGTCCTATCTGGACGTCCTGACCAATTAGGTACTGTCCTTGTTTAGCTAGGGTGTGTTCATCACATCATAAATCAGCTTGTTATCAGTCACATGGTCCGAATTTTAAAGGCTTTGGCAAAGTATACCTTTTTGAACATGATTTCATAATAAGACTATGATGCATTTGACAAAGAATTGACCGGAAGAAACATTTCAAGCATGAATTCTCAAACTCATAGATACTAAACATGCAATAGGTCTCTTTAAGGCTCGAGCCATTCAATACTTATTAAAAAGACATACATATTTGATTAAAACATGATATGTGGGTACAACATAAAAATGTCCTTTTAGGATGATTTTATGTGCATATGGAGAAGAAAGTTTTGTATAGTTCTAAGGAGAACGAATGCATGTTCTTTAGAGAGGAATGTTGGTTTGGTCTGTCTCCTATGTGGGGGAGAAGTCAGTCTAAGGAAGCTTGTGAATACAATCGTGGAACCCGTGATGGCCATCTCTTTGACCATCAGTCTTGATTATTTGCAACAAATTTGACAGTCTCCTTCTTGAATTGGAATTATCAATAAGTGTTAGTTTGTCTCAAGGTTGTAAGTTGTTTGGTGAAAGAGAGCTTGTTAGTTGGGATTGCTTCAGCTAGTTGGAGCTAGGACTCCGGACAGATTTATGATATCCTGTTTCTTGGAGCCTCTCTTTCTGGAATCTCAGCTTCTCATGTTTCAGTGTTCTGATGCATCTTAAAATGGTCTGATTCAGTCTCTGATATCCTACAGCTCCCACTGAGGCTGCTGAAGAAAAGGCTATACTCTATCTTGCCCTTTGACCTTCAACTCATTGCTCATAGTGGCAATGTTCAACTGTACCCTTGTCTGTCTCAGGAAGTCCAGTCCAAGGATCAAAGGAAATGCCAGGTGTTCATCTAACATTATATAGGTGTCAATGGACAAGGCCATTCCATGCCAATCATAATCTACTGGGTTCTACACTCTGATTCATGAGCCTTTCCATCGGCCACCATGAATGTCCTGCTTGAACCCTGCAGCAGACGTTCTTCTGGTTTTTTCACAGACTCCCATAACCATTTCTGCATTAAGGAATAGGTCGAACCAGTGTCGACCATGGCTTCGACGTGGTACCTCCCCACACCTATAGCAACTTTCAGCAGAGGGGGTGTGGTTGTTTGAATCAATGAGATGTTGAACTGAGGTACTTGGTGACTTGGGTAGTTGATCACGACGGGATGAGGCACTCTTTTTTGTCGTCCTTCCATCTCAGGCACAAGGCCCTATAATCATAGGCAAAGTCGCGGATACTCTGGTTTGGGCTTGAACCATAGCCTTGAGCTGGTCTTACAACTCAGCCAGGTAATCGGTAGAAAGGAAAGCATGCATATAAGAGTGTTTGAACTCATCCCAGTTTTGTATATTTAACTTTTCAGCTACCCACCAGCTCTTTGCAGGCCCTGTTAGCACTGCATTGATTGTAGCTAGCAGTTCCACATCTGTGAGTGGTCTGAGGGACAAGAAGTTCTCACACTTCTCAATGAACTCTAAAACATCACAAGTTTCACAATATTGTCCAAAGGTAGGAAACTCTAGGTTGATAGGTGGCTTGGGTACTGCTGGAGTAGAAATTGAAGAGGGAAGGTACCCTGCATCTGAAACACTATGGCTGTGAGGGCGGGGTGAAACTGGGGTACTGGTCACCTTTATGCATGCCATTTCTTTTTTCCAGTGCTCATCTCTACGCTTAAAACAGCTCACCATCTCAGCCTCCAAACGGGACAATGACCTATTCATTGCAGCTTTCAGTGCCTCCATCCTTTGGTCAATGGCGTTCCTGAAACGGGTTTCCCGGTTAACCATGCTATCATTGCAGGCCAAGAAATCACTTTTAAGCATTTGCACCTCAGTCTGCAAAGCCTGGAGGGATGAAGAGAGTTGGGTCATTTTAGTTTCAAATGATTCCAACATTCCTTCACTAGGTTTTGGCAATGGAGGTTCATCCTCTTCACTTCCTCCAACCTGACTATGACTATCAATATACATGTCGCTCATCATAGAGGTTAATTCTATGACTGGTAATGGTTCTCAACACCAGAAGGAAATTGATAAGGACGGGACTCTGAACACTCATCATGACTAGCCACAGCCTGTTCACAAACATTACCTGATGGGACATCCATAATCCACAAACACAAAAGTTCTCAGATATAAAAGGTACAAAATCAAACTTCAAACATTTTCTACAGGCCACCATCTATGACAACTACAACTCTTTACAAAAGGGTATAATTATTATCACTGGAAGAGCTTGATTAAATTGTTCCCTTTTACTTGTTTGTTAGACAGTAATACCAAACACCACCAAAACTAGTCAAAATAGTCCTAAGCGAGAAAGTTCATAAACAGGCTCATTGGCTGCATCACACCAGTCCATTAGTCCGTAGGAAGGAAAAAAGAAAAGAAAAATAACGATAGTACTTATCAGTCTGTCGTCTCAGTCCTTTGTTTTTACTTTAGGGTGGACAGCAAACTGAAAATCCAGATGAGACAGAAAAAATACAATGTTCCCCCAAAAAATATATAATCCACTCGTTCAAGGCCCCACAAAAAACAGGTTATCCTCCAGCTGGGAAAAAAGGTCCTCAGATTATAGTCCAAGTCTGTATATCTCAGACCAGAACATGCACTTAAAAAAACATCTAAGTATAAAACACCAAGTATTTTTTTTTTTATAAGAGATCATTTTGGACCATTGCTCTGGAGTTAAAGCAATGAAACATGCCACCTCACCAAACATACCACACTTTCAAAATGGCCACCCTTCCTTCCTTATAGACGGACCCATCATAATAAGAGTCCTAAGAAGCCAACACAAATCCCCATAATTCCCACTCAAAGAAAATGTATATGAGAATTTTCAAAACCATCATCTCTCACATATGAAAAAATAAACAAACATTAAGGCATAATAGTCATTCATATATAATGACCTTTTTACATATTTACAGTGAGTAACTATCATACAGGCTTTACTGTGGCAGTGTCACATAAGTAGTTTACACTTTAGATTAGGGAATGAAGAAAGCTTTGTAAATGACTTATTCATGTGTTTACACAAGTTTTTAAATACTTTGTAGTGTGTACTGCAATGTAAGGGCTAACTGCTGAGGGTGTAGATAGATGTCTTCTCTAATACATGGAGTGTGTTAACGCTGTGCACTTGAGTGGAGGGTAAAACCGGTTCACATTATCACTCGATCCCACACACTCCACACAGAACACAAGTCTGTGCTGATGAGAGAAAGGGTTTAACACATGATGAAATCAATCCATGGTGCTGAACCATACATCGTGCCGCGTTCTGGATTAATTGTAAAGGTTTGATAGAACTGGCTGGAACACCTGCCAAGAGAGAATTGCAATAGTCCAGTCTGGACAGAACAAGAGCTTGAACAAGGAGTTGTGAAGCATGTTCCGAAAGAAAGGGTCTGATCTTCTTGATGTTGAATATTCAAATCTGCAGGACCGAACAGTTTTAGCAATGTAGTCTGAGAAAGTCAGCTGATCATCAATCATAACTCCAAGGTTTCTGACTGTTTTTGAAGGAGTTATGGTTGATCTGCCTAATTGGATGGTGAAATTGTGATGAAACGATGGGTTTGCTGGAACCACAACCAGTTCTGTCTTGGAAAGGTTGAATTGAAGGTGATGGTCCTTCATCCAGCAATAAATGCCTGTTAGACAAGCTGAGATGCGAGCAGCTATCTTCAGATCATCAGAATGGAATGAGAGGTAGAGTTGAGTGTCCCTGAGGCACCCCAGTAGTTGGATGTTGCGACTTGGACACCTCACCTCTCCAAGATACCTTGAAGGACCTATCTGATATGTAAGACTCAAACCACTGGAGTGTGGTTCCTGAGATGCCCTTTGCCAATAGGGTTGACAGGAGGATCTGGTGGTTAAAGGTGTCAAAAGCAGTGGACAGATCCAGAAAGATAAGTATTGAAGATCTGGAATCCGCTCTTGCCAGTCTTAGGGCTACAACAACTGAGAGCAAGGCAGTCTCAGTTGAATGTCTATTTCTGAAACCAGACTGGTTGTTGTCGAGGAGGTTGTTCTGTGTGAGAAAGGCAGAGACTTGGTTGAAAGCAGCTCGTTCAAGTGTTTGCTGCAATGAAATCTGTAGTTCCCTAAAAGAGATGGGTTAAGGGTGGGTTTCTTAAGTAGTGGGGTTATTTGAGCCTATCTAAATGCTGAGGGAAACACATCAGTGTGAAGGGATGAGCTAATGATGTGAGTGTGTGTATTTACAACTGCAGGATAAATGGCTTGAAGGAGATGAGATGTAATATGATCAAGCGGACAAGTAGTAGGATGTAGTCGCTCTGGTGAACGGTAACAGGTTAAAAAACTTTTGCTTATAATTTACTCACCCCCATGTCATCCAAGATGTCCATGTCTTTCTTTCTTCAGTCGAAAAGAAATTAAGGTTTTTGATGAAAACATTTCTCCATATAATGGACTTCATTGGGACCCAAACGGTTCAAGGTCCAAATGACAGTTTCAGCGCAGCTTTAAACGATACCAGACGATGAATAAGGGTGTTATCTAGCGAAACGATAGGTCATTACAAAATTAAATAAAGTTTAAGTTTTATAAGCACAAATGCTCGCCTTGCTCTGTTCCGTGACGTCACGTAATACGCAATTACGTAGAAAAGGTCACGCTTGATGTAGGCGGAAGTACCCAGTCAGTGTTTACAAATGTGCGGAAGGAGGACCATATACACATATTCAAATGTCTTTGTGTCAGTTTATCGTTTAAAATGCCCATTTCGTGTGCGTATCCTGGGTGTTTAAATATTAAAAATGTCACGAACGCGCATCACAGAACAGAGCAAGGCGAGCATTTGTGCTTATAAAACTTAAACTTTTTTATTTATTTTTTAAATGACCGATCGTTTCGCTAGATAACACCCTTATTCATCGTCTGGTATCGTTTAAAGCCATTTAAAGCTGCACTGAAACTGTCATTTGGACCTTGAACCGTTTGGGTCCCATTGAAGTCCATTATATGGAGAAATGTTTTCATCAAAAACCTTAATTTCTTTTCGACTGAAGAAAGAAAGACATGGACATCTTGGATGACATGGGGGTGAGTAAATTATCAGCAAAAGTTTTTTTTAAAAGTGAACTAATACTTTAAGTAAAGAAAAAGGTGGGTTAGGCCTCCCATGCTTGCAACAATATTATTATGGGGCCCAATTAAGGCCATTGGTCTGCTGGAGCAGTCCAGTATATTCAGCAAGATGGATTGAAATAGAAAGAGGGATGATGGAAGAGTCTCCATTATCTTCCCTTATTGCTAATAACAAACTAAGAAGTAAAATGAAGAAAATGGGTGGTTTGGAAGATGCATCGAAAATGTGCCTTTGATACCGATTTTGTCCCAAACAGAATAGATGACTGATTTCGAATCTGGGCTAAGCTAGAAATGTCTAATTATTACACATTTTACAACAAGGGCAAAATTCAAAGCTTTGATTAAGCCCATATTTTCCCTTTAGCATCTCAAAGTAATTTCTATAGATATCTTCAAGTAAAGAACTATACTGAATGTAATATCAAACCAGAAATATTTAAAATCGCTGAGACAGGGATAAGTGCTCTTATCGGTATGTAAGGCTCAATCATGTAATAAGATTCTCTCAAAATTATATAAAGGATTTCTCCAAACTGTACCCGAAAACACATTTTATGTCAGAGACAAATGGAAAGTGGAACGGAATTTTAATATCTCAGATGAGGATTGAGAGAAAATTTGTAAAACACAATGGAAATCTACAAACTCAATGGAACACAATGGAAATCTACAAAGAATTTTTGTGGGAAGAATGTTATTAGGTTCTTTATTACACCATCACAGAAAAAACACCAAGGGAAGGGTACTAGCTGCTGGAGATTATGTGGGGAAAAGGAAGCTAACCACTACCATATTTTTAGGGGGTGTCAGAAACTAACCCTATATTGGCAAGAGATTAAAAGGAATTTGTAAGCTGTTTTTGAATAGAGATTGTATTTAATTGTGAATCTCTATATTTGAGTAAGATAAACGTAGATGGAGGGAACAATACGAATAAGAAATTGTTGTTAATTTTTCTGACGGCTAGTAAAAAAGTAATTACTAAAAAATGGCTAAAGCGAGAGTCACCCACAGTTGAAGAATCGAATACACATTATTTATGTGATGAAAAAACTATCTTTTTCATTAAAAACTCAGAAGATTTTTTTTTTCTAATTTGGAATAAATGGATAGATTATATAAAAACGGTACGCACAGATTTTTCTTGAACTGTAATATCTTTTAAGGTATCTTTTTGTACGAGTTGTAAGCAATAGCTCCCCATGTTCCTTTGTAAAGTGCCTTGCGAAAGTATTCATACCCCTTATTTTTTTCATGCTGCTGCCTTATGTTAAACTGGTTTAAATTGCTTTTTTCCACATCAATCTACACTCCATACACTATAATGGTACAGCAAAAAAAAAAAAGGTTTTTAACATCTTAGCAAATTTATTAAAAGTAAAAAACTTAAATGATTCCATTGCATATGTACTCATACCCTTATCCGGGACAGTTGGAATTTAGCTGTGGAGCACTCATATTGCTTGTAGATGTTACTAGACTTTGAGTGAAGGTAACCTGTGGCAAATTCAATTCAATGGGTATGATTTGGAAAGGCACACACGTCTTAATAAAAGGTCCAACAGCTGATAATGCATATCAGAGCGAAAACCAAGCTCTGAGGTCAAAAGAACTGTTAACATGATTAACATGAATTAACATGAACTAAGATTAATAAATGCTGTAGAAGTATTGTTCATTCTTAGTTCATGTTTACTAATGTTGTTAACTAATGTTAATAAATGGAACCTTATTCTAAAGTGTTACCGAATATCTATATCTGCAATAGACATTAGCAGATTATTTTTATTCACAGCATTTTGTTTATCATTAATGTGATAATTCTGCATATGGATATTGCATACGGAGTTGTAAAAAAAAAAAACTGAAAAGTATTTTATCATGAACAATTACAATGAGATGGCAAGTAGCACTGAATTTAAACATGAAATATTTCAGCAGAAAAACTCAAATCGGATGTTTTTATTTATTTACATATTTAGGTCAACTTAACAAAAAATCTGAGAAACATTTGCCTTCTTATTCTACAGACACCCGAGGCCTATACCACGCAGATCAATTCTGATTCATCAAGGACCTCCGAGACGAATCCGTCTACATACAGAGAGAAAAGTGCTTGATGGAAGTGGGGAAGTCAGAAAATGGACTTTTGGGAAAAAAGACACCAGTAAACCAAACAAAATAGTTCTGCTGGTGGGAGAGACTGGAGCTGGCAAGACGACTCTCATCAACACCATGGTCAACTACTTACTGAAGGTGAAGTTTGAGGAAGAAATATGGTATGAAATCACAGAAGAAGAAACCAGAGATCAATCAGAATCACAAACCTCTGAAATCACCATGTATGAGGTCTGTTCTCTAGAGAGTCCCATATCTCTCACCATCATTGATACTCCAGGCTACGGAGACACTAGAGGACTGGACAAAGATCTGGAAGTTGCTGCAAATTTAGCCACTCTGTTTCAGAGCAGTGCTGGAGTTCGTGAAGTTGATTTCGTGTGTTTTGTGATTCAAGCATCTAAGAATCGTCTCTCAGACAGACAGCATTACATTATCAGTTCAATTCTGTCATTGTTTGGAAAAGACATTGTGGACAACATTGTGTTTCTAATCACACACTCTGATGGTCTACCACCCAAAAATGTTCTCAGTGCCATCAATAAAGTTAAAATCCCTTGCAGACGAAACATAAACGGCCAACCTGTCTATTTCTTATTCAACAATCGGCAAGCTGACGCCCGTCACACTCAAGAGCGTTACCGTCGTGCTCAAAGAGATGATTGGGAAAGCAGCATGGCAGAGATGAAGCAATTTCTTCAGTCTCTGGAAGAAAAGAACAGAAAAAGTTTAACGCTGACTTCAGATGTCCTCATTGAGCGCATTCGATTAGATGCATTCTTCCCCAACTTAAAGCTGCAAATTGAGAAGAAAGAATCAAGGAAGTCTGAAATACTTCAGATTCAGAAGGAAATGAGCAAAAACAAGGAGAAAATTGAGACTTTTAAAACTTTCACTATTACAGTAAAAAAGACAGTCAAAGAAAAGGTGCCCATTGAAAGTGCTTCATGGAAAAACAGGAAGGCGACAACCTGCACCGTCTGTGAGGAAAACTGTCAAGAGTTTGACTGCTGGTGGACTTCTGATCCCAGCGATTGTGAAGTCATGAAGAAAGGCTACTGCACTGTGTGCACTGGGAAGTGTCATCACAGCAAACACGTCATAGAAAACAAGAAATATGTCATCAGCACCTCGAATGTTGTGATGCAATCAGATAAATTACAGAAGGCATATGAAAATGTTAAAACCAAGGGGTTTTCTGTTGTAATGGATGATCTTGACAAAGATCTTCAGGAGCTTGAGGATCAAAAGTCAATTCTTCTGTTCAATTTTTACAAGGCCATCAAGAATCTGTCTCAGATCGCATTAAAACCAGACTCTGCCTTCACTCTTCAGTATCTTGACTTCTTCATCCCCAGACTGAAGGAGGCTGGGAAAGAAAACTGGGTCCGAGAGCTTGAGGAAATGATGAGAAACGCCAAAGTTGGGGAAGCAAATAAAGATGATCTGAGTTACCTTAAAGCTGGTCTGACAAAACTTTTCCTCGGTGTGAAAGTCGGAGAAAGAAGAGATGAAGCAATAAAAATAAATAAGACTGCTTAAAATTACAAATCAGTGCAGGTGACATTCTGTAGATCTGAAAGGGGAAATTTCATTTAATCATAGTATCAAGCTGTTTTAGCGTTTACTTAAACGGAGTGTCTATTTACACTTGTTGGCAAAGGCTATTTACACTAACTCCACCCACCAACGTGCGATTGGGTTAGTCAACACTAAAAAAAAAGACAACCTTTTATATTGGTTATTGGTGTAGATAGGTCAATCAAGTCAAAAAGCACGTGCTTTACCGAGTTTGAGCCCGCCTTTTGCCAAACTTTTTTTCTCCCTTTTCAAATCTCATATCGCATAGGACAGGCATTTATTTCAATAAAAATGAAGGAAATAATCAAAAAGTTGAAAATAAAAGTACCGGTTGGGGTAGGTGTAGGGAGGGCTTTTATTTGCCACTATCTGCAATAAGTAGTATAAATAGCAGACAATCTTGCTATTTTAACAGTGTAAATAGAATCTATAACTATTTGCACTTGGTGTAAATAGCATTATTTAAAATTATTTAAAAGGCAAGCCACTCAAATCCAATGTGTTAGTTTATGAACTGTTATAATAAATGAATATCAGTAAATTTGGGGAATAAACTGTTGCTGTAACAGAAAATTTTGCATCTGTGGATGATGATGTGTTTAACCTTGAACTCTTCTATATGACATTTATAACTTATTTTCCTTGAGCAAACTAGAATTAATTAGGAAAATAATTAGTGAAAGGATACAAAAAAAACAACAACTGACAATTGACTCTCTGTTGTCAATTAAAGAAGGTTGTTCAATTTGGTTTGAAGCATCACTGTCAGAGCTTTCAGCATTGATGTTGGATTTGTGTCAAAAGTGTCAGATGCATAGATCAGATGTATAATACACTTGACCAGAAGGGGGAGTCCTTATCATTGTGCTTTTTTTGTAATGAACAAATGAATCTTTATTGTCATTGTATGCACTGTAGGATATCAGAGACCGAATCAGACAAAGTTGAGATTCGATCAGAACATCGAAACATGAGAAGCTGAAATTCCAGAGAGGCCCAAGAAAACAGGACAACATCATAAATCAGATTCCTAACTGCTGCCCGTCTGAAGAAAGCCTAAACAAGCCTCTTTCACAAAACAGCTTGCAACATTAAGACAAAAGAACACTTATTGGTAATTCCAATTCAGGAAGGAGACCGTCAAATTTGGGGGCAAGTAATCAAGACTGATGGTCAAAGAGATGGCCGTCACATGGGTTCCACACTGGAAGTCACAAGCTTCCTCAGACTGACGTTTCCCCCACATAGAAGACAGACCAAACCGAAATTCCTTTGGCTAAAGAACATGCCTTCGTTCTCTATAGACCTACTCAGAGACTTTTCCATATGCACCTAAAATAATTTTAAAAGACTTTCATTTTCATTTTAATTAAACTAATCTAGGCATAACTACATATCATGTATGTAACCCACACAATTGACTATCATGTTAATCAAATATTATGTTTGTATTTTTAATCATTATTGAATAGCTGAAGGATTCATATTCGTGTTTGGTATGTATGAGTTTGACAATTCTAGCTTGAAACATTTCTTCCAATTGATTCTTTGTCAAATGTATCATATTCTGGTTATAGAAATCACATCCAAAAGGATACTTTGCAAGAGTGTGTAAAATTCAGACCATGTGACTGAGAACACGCTGATTTATGATGGAAGGAAGACCCCTAGCTAAGATAATAGCCTATCTGATTGGTCAAGACACCAGAGGGGATGTGTCCAGAAGCCAAGTTTAAAAACTCAGGACACCATTAAATGCTCTCTTCTTCTCTCTCCTTTTTGCTTCAACATTTGCCACCGCATTTTGATGCGGTTTTAGCGCTCTCTGCGCGTGCTCTGGCCTACATGCCAGCTGCTACCACGATGAGAAGAAAACCCACCTAGTCTCGTTACATCCTTTAATTCTTTTACATTAATTTCTTTTCCATAGTGAGTTTTTTTTCTCAGTTTAAGTTTTGCCACCACGCCTCGTCTCCGAGTTCAGCTCGAGTCTGTGACCGCCTCAAAACTTCTACCAGCCACAACTCCGCATTCTCAGCCAACGTCCAACCATTGGCTTCCCATAATTCAGTTACTATTAGACAAACAAAACTTTTCTTCGTCAATGGATTATGTAGGGAAACCGAGCAAAGGGCTCCTCTTATGACTGAGCAACTGACTGAGCTTTATCACGCAAAACTCAATGATATAATCAATGACTAACTACACAATCTCTTATTTACACTGTGCGTATGCTTTTCTCTTTTTCCTGTTCTAATAGGTAGATCTGCAAGCATGTAGAACTCTAATTGCGAAAACAAAAATGAGCTCATTGTGGATTCTGACTAACAAAACACGAAACTAGTTCTGAAATTGAACAAAAGAACACAAATACTTAAAAAATATAAATGGGAAACAAATTTGCCATTTTTACCAAATGCAGGAAACATTTCAACAATGAAAGTAAAAAATGCGCGTGTAACAAAACAAATATAAAAAACAATAAATAATGAATATCTTGAAATCCAAATTGCCTGCTATGAACAATGAAGACTGATTCATACGTGTTTATAACTCGCTAAAAAGACCTGACTCTTCAGAGTGTTTTGCTCAGGAATCAGACTCATTTGTCATGTTGTATGATTTTGATTCATTATATAGAAAAGGCTCAATAGTTTTTACACGCGTGTGTGTTTGTGTTAACTCACAGTTGTATTTACACTATTGTGACCATAGACTGTAAAAAAAGATGGGACGACGCACCTTTACTCACTTCCATTGAAGAAAAGTGAAGCCGCCATTGTCCCAACAGGGCGCAGCTATATTGCGCTGATTTGGGCCCGGAGTCTGCGCAGTAGAGAGCGTAGTGGAGCTGCGTTCACTTTTGAGGATTAGTGCGGCACACTTGGTTGTGACAGAGCGAAGCTCGTTTCTCTCATCACTGCTTGCCAGTGACTGAATAACTGTTCATGATAAACTGATTCACGATAATAATAATAATAATAATAAGCGAAATGCGACGCACCAGTTACTCACGTGTGGATTCGCTTTACTCACAAAAATAACACAAATGTTGTAAAGACTATACTGAAATCTCAACAGTTTGCATCAATTTTAACATTTTAAATGAATAAAAACACAAAACCTTCCTTCTGCCTAAAAACAGATGACTTGTGACATCATATAGCCACACCAAAATAAAAGTCCTCTTTATTGTCTTGTAGATTTCCGGCAGATCAAAGTTTGAACATAATTCTTTTAAACAGTTCTGTGTTATTCAAGAACTTAAGAACTACCTCAGAGATTAGATTATGCTTGTCACTGCGTCCAAACAGTGGAAAAAATGTAACAGAGAAACACTTCAACTCCAAGTCCTGCCAATGGAACTGATATGAATAATTAATTGACAATTTAATTTGCTTTCTTTGCTTTTCTATATTGAATTATTAATTTTATATGTTGTTTATACTGTTATAAATTCTATGCGTTTCATAATAGGTTTGAGTTAATGAACTCCAAAATGTTGTTCATACTATTGTTCATGACTTACGACAGTTTGGCGTTTAATGTCTCTACTCTGGAAAGTCTGTCAATTTGTAATTCAGAGGATGTACAGAACCTGCTTTTCTTCTTGACAGTCAGCTAGTTTGTGTTTTAAGGAGCATTACTGTAAAGGTGAGACTGGCACTAGTATGAAGAAACAAATCTACTTATTGTGCAATCATATAAATCAAAATAATATCAAATATCAATACATTTAATAAACATGTTAAAATACTCTCAATAACGTTCATTCCTATTTTTCATAAATATTCATGGAGTAATATGTATCTCCAGTTGACTGAGTTTGGGTATAAATAAAGACATAAATTTGCCTTTAAGTATAAAGAATCTTGGAAGAATTCATATTATTTATATAATCACTATTGGTATTTTCCTTCTGAAAAATAAATATGTACTTTTTCTTTTCTTTTTTTATGTCAAAGAAGTCAAAAGATAAAATACTAAATTCTGAGAGAAAGAAAAAATAGTTACATTCAAATCAGCTGACTTCCTGCGCATTTCAGGATACATTTTTATAATGCTTACAGAACCTGAATGATATACAATAAAGAGTAAATAAAAAGGAAAAAGAAGAGAGAACAGAAAAAAAAACAGCGGGGTAAGGTACAGTGTAATGGTGACCTTGCATTGTTACATTTACAATACTGAGATATCATTATATCTATTTTAACATTGCTAACACTGAGTCCAAAACTTTTTCCACATACTCCATAAAATAGCCCCCTTTTGCTTTTTTAATTCTAAAGAAAAAGTAAGGGTTTCCATCTTACAGTTTCAATTACAATTGCTTTCCTTTCTTCTAGAGTGGGATGATTAAGTTGAAGCCATTTATGTGGAATAGCCTTTTTGACTGCACCCAAGAATATTCTCCATATGATGTAAAAGGCTTGCAGCTTGAAGCTACCAAACACATGTTCCTCTTTTCTCTTGCATGTAGCTGCATGCAGTTCTTCATGCAAGCCTTACTTCGTGATGCTGTAGTAGTAGGCCATTAAAAAAAAACACAGAGAGGAAACTGACAACTATTCTCTAGTGGTGAGTTTAGGAAATTGCAGAAGTTGATTGTTAGTCCTATTTTTATTATATAATATTTATTTTATTCGAGACAATGAGGACACTTTAACTGTCACGCAATACTTTTATTGAAAGAAGGTTTAAGGAAGAATTCAAGAAAAATATTTCTTCCTTTTTTATTTTTCATGAAGTCACTTAACATTTCTAATGATTTGGTGGATCCATGGAAGATATTCTGAAATCTTAGTATACACATTAGGTTTCTCCGGTGAATTGCAGAGAGCAATGTAACGAAATGATACGACACCAACTGCAGTGTCTCCACAAACCAAAGGACCCCCAGAATCTCCCTGTTTTTCATTTTATTAAGGATAACCCCTTGAGATGAAACATCTCATTTTCGAGGGGGTCCTCAAAATAACATCAAACAATTACACACAATTACAAACTCGCACATAAAGCTCTTCAGCACATTCAACCAACCAGTCCCTCCTCTATCCAAAACATATTCATATAAACAATATAAAATACTTTCAAAGTATTACAGGAGAGAACCTTATTTGGAAGAAAAAAAAAAAAAAAAGTCATATAGAGAAACATTTGCATTGATCACAGGATTGTAAATGAGTTAACAGGGCTGACTTAAAAAGTGAAAAGGAAGAGATGGACCTTAAGGAACAAGGTAAACTGTTCCAATCAGAGGGAGCTTTAAATTTAAAGGCACGTCTTCCAACTTCTTTTAAAATATTTGGGACAGAAAAAAAATAGATGATCAAGGTGTCTCAGGCCATAAGTTGATCTATATGGGACTAAATATTGCTTCAAATAAAAAGGATAATTAAAAAAGATACATTTATAAACAAACTGAAACCAATGTAACTGTCGTCTGGCCTTAGGTGATAAAAGATTCAATTGTTGATACATATGACAATGATGAGTTAGAAACGGACATCTCAACACAAATCGACAGAGACTGTTATAAACAACATTTAAGGGTTTCAGGCATGATTCTGTTGTACTCATATAAACAAAATCAGCATAATCAATAATGGGAAATAATAGCTGAGTTACAAGTCTTAATCTAATCGGTAGTGAGAAACAATTAATTGAACGATATAATAGTTTTAAATTATAGTTTACTCTTCTCACTATAGATTCAATATGAGACCTGAAGGAGAGGCTAGAATCAAGCCAAAGGCCCAAATATTTAAATTTCTCAACATTCTCCATAAGTGTACCATCTGAGAATTTAATTGATAAACTATCGCCCTGGTTATGTCGGGCAGACCAAGTGGGAAATAACATGCTATACGATTTACTTTTATTCAATATAAGTCCATTTTCTGAAAAGTACTTTTGAATAGTATTGAAATCGAATTGCAGTGAGGATTGAATCAAGTTAATGTCACGTTTTGAAGAATAAATAACTGTATCATCAGCATACAGGAGAATTTGACTATCAGAGCACATTTGAGGGAGGTCATTAATAAAAATTGAAAATAAAAGAGGGCCTAAACAAGAACCTTGAGGAACACCCTTTTCCATTATCATGAACTGAGAGAGAGAACCATTAACAATTACACACTGGCGTCTGCAATGAAGATATGAATTAAACCATAAAATGGACTGTTCAGAGAGACCAATGTTATATAATTTATCCAGGAGAATATAGTGATCAACCAGATCAAAAGCTTTGGTTAGATCTATAAATATTGCTCCAGTGGACAAATTATTACCTAAAGAAAATGTAACATCATTAACAAATTTTGTAAGAGCAGTAGTGGTGGAAAAATTGGGTCTAAAGCCTGATTGATGTGGAGAAAAAATTGAAAATTCATTAATATATTTAAACAGTCTCTTGAAAATATTTTTTTCGAATACTTTTACTACATTACTAATAATTGAAATTGGTCTGTAGTTGTTAGGATCTAAAGGATCACCACTTTTGTATAAAGGTGTTATTTTAGCACACTTCCACATAATTGGGACTTTACAAGTAGATATAGATAAATTAAATAAATCACATAATGGGTATGCTAAAACATGAGAAGCAATTTTAATAAACTTTATTTCTAGACCATCTACACCGACTCCACTTCCAGATTTAATTTCGGAGATTGCCTGCTGTACCTCAATAGGAAGAATTGTGGAAAATGAAAAAGAACTGTTTGCAACATTACTGTTTACAAAATTAGAGTAACAAAAATCAGGTGGACGTAAATTACAAACAGAAGAAAAGTGTTGATTAAAAGCATCAGCTACAGAAGTTGGATCGCTAACAATATTATTATTTATTCTTATTTTTACTAGGGAACTCTTATTAGATTTATTCAACAGACAATTGAGTTTTTTCCAAAAATGTTTCGGATTTTTAAAATCATTTGATAAAGAGTTTTTATAATAGTCAGATTTGGCATTTCTAGTTCTAACAGTACAAACATTTCTTAATCGCTTATATTCAGTCCAATCTGCTAAATCTTTTGTTAAGTGGTATCTTTCCCAAGCCTTGTCCCTTTGCTTAAAAATATATAATAAGTCACCGGCAATACATGGAAGATGTCTACCCTTCACTTTAACTGATACCCAAGGAGCATGTTTATCAATAATTTTTGATACCTCAGTATAAAAACAATTCCAGGCATTATCAACATAAGGGATTAATTCCATCCTATTCCAGTTAATACATAACAAATCTTGAGTGAACACATCATTATTCATATTTTTAAATTGTCTTACCTTAATTATTTTAGGTGGGAGATGAGGTAACCTTATTTTCCAGGTACAAAAAATAACTGAATGGTCACTGAAACAGTCAGATAAAACACCTGAATCAACAATTCTATCAGGGTGCGTGACCAAAATCCAGTCTAAGAGAGACCTGGAGTTCCCCTCAACTCTGGTGGGTTCCCGTATTAATTGAGTAAGATTTAGACTTTCAAATTGATTCCTCTCTTTCAGAGAGGACCTATCAAGCCAGTTCCGATTAAAATCTCCCAGTACTATAATTTCGTCAAAACAATTTAAAGAATTAATAGTACTAAGGATATTATTAGTTGATTCGGATAACGAATTCGGGGGTCTATATATATTTCCTATAATCAATCGTTTGTTTTGATGAAAACATATTCTAACAAAGAGGCATTCAAAGTGTACAGGGCTTTCACTTGCAATAATAAGTTCAGAAGATAGGTTTGTGGAAACATAAGTAGCGACTCCTCCACCACGACTGCCTCTGTCTGCTCTATATACATTATAGCCATCAAGACTTATTTCATCATCACGCACATTACTATTTAACCAAGTTTCCGAAAGAGTAATAACAGCAGGTTTGTTATATAAGAGCCATGCTCTGAGAAGATCAATTTTATGAGGTAGACTCCTAATATTTAAATGAATAACTAATAAGCCTTTAACCATGGTCATTCAGAAATAGATAAGAGAGTGGGACATATGATTGGATGGAAGAGCAACACACATATACACATCCACACACTAACAAACACAGACTGCCTGGTCCAAAGCATTGAAATTAAGAAGAAAAAAAAAGAAAAGAGAAAGAAAAACAGACTATCTGCTAATATATGCTGAATATTGTATTTACATCATTTACTTATTCAACTCACAATATAAACAAAACAAAAGAAAGCCACTTCTAGTAGCATTATAAAATTAAACAAGTCCCACCATAAGACTAAAGGGCATATGCTTCAACATTTTAAGTAAAGTGATGTCGTTTATCATATAATCAATTCAAATAAATTCAGTTCAAGTCAAAGCCTTCAGAGAAAGTCAGCACCTGTTAAGAAACACAGAGCAACACATTAATTAAGTGCCATATATCAGTTAGAACCAGTTCATGAATTAATAAAGTCTATGGATCATCTTTTGTACGTACATTGCAGAATCCACCATGGCCATATGTGCACATCATCTGTGAGAGTGAGAAGTAAGTCTCTCCCCACCTATTGTAACATTCTCTGTTATTCATTAAATACACGTTTGCCTCCATTAGACGACTGCTTGAATCGCCATCAGTCCACAGGTTCCCCCAGCCGGCAACACTACAGAGAGTATTTTCAGGAACATTTTCTCCATCCTTTGGTAACGATATCCATGTAACATTGTTGCTTATTTTGACCTTTTCCTGTAGCTGTAATTCAAAAACAACCATTATTAAGAGACATTTAGTAGTCTTTTGTAAAACTGAACCACAGTTGATTATACTGCCATTGTTTTAAGTACCTCTTTAAAAAGAGTCTTTTTTTCTACATTATTGATTTGTTCTGCTTAGTATAACAAAAATGTTCTTATAATTTTTGGCCCATTTTTTGTTTCTATCAACTAATATTTTGTAGGAAATAGATTCAAGAAGTCAATCTTAATTAAATCTTTTTGATTATGTCATAAATAATACAAATACATAATAATAATACATTCTCATAGTTTCTGATCAGATATTATTTTTAACAGATAAACAGGTTGTTACCCTCAAAAGCATGATGTCATTCCAAATAGGATGAATGTTGTAGTTTGGATGTGGGAGGTATTCCTTCACGCCGATGCGCTTCAGAGTCTTACTGTTGCTTAAGTCATGAGCACCAACCACAACCGTCCGAATCCCATATCTGTTGAAAGAGTGCATTGGAAATTGAATGAAAATGATACACCATATGGTTGCACTGCAGTTGTTTTTTCAGTCAGACGTGGTTTTAACTCAACATTGCAGTTTAGACTAAACGAAACTCTTACCCTTTCCAGCAATGTGCAGCAGTCAAGACAACTTCATCAGAGATGAGGAATCCACCGCAGTGGTGTTGCCCATAAGCCTGAATAGAAACCATATAAGGTCTGGAGTGGGGTTTTGCTTCACTGCCGTTCACTATACCCACATGAGCTGAAAGACACTGCGCTGTTAGTTATCTTATTCACCTCACTGATCAATATGCAATTTAGTCAATCTGTCTTACCAGTGAAGGTCAGGTGTGGCAGCAGAGAGGCCAGCAGGAGCAGAGCGATGATGGTCATCATGAAGACAATCAGTGAGCTCTTACTGATAAAACACTGTATAAATATACTTTAAAAGGGGTGGAGACATTTATCTGATCATAAAGTCTGCATAAAATGTAGAAATGGTTCTTAATGACTGATTGTTTAACCTCTTATAAACTCTGAATTCAGATAAATCAACAGCATGTGTTGCATAATGTTAATTGCCACAAAATTGTTCCTTGTTTTCCATTGGGAAAAAAACAAAAAAAGCAAAATCAATGTTACAGTGAGACACTTACAATGAAAGTGAATGGGTCAGTTTTTGGAGGGATCTTCAGATTTTTGGAGCTTCAGATATTTCAGAAATCTGAAGCTCATCACTTTGTAAAAGCACCTGCATTAATCATTCTGTTAAAACTTTTAATTTGAGCCATAAAGTGGTTTAAATCACCATTTTTGCAGTCGTTGTAGGGTTTATGGCACTGTCATGAAAACAAAGTTGTAAAATTGGATACAACTTTACACAGAAAAAGTTAGTTTAGTAAGTTATTTTTTATATGCAACACACGTTCACATCTTGTGGTTATACTACTAAAACAGTGAGTATTTGAAAATTTATGCATTGGCCCCATTCACTTTCATTGTAATTTCACTGTATCCAAGATTTTTACTTCATTTTATTTTATTACGAAATGGAGGGACAAGTGGACATTCATTTTTTTTGTGGTAATCAACAATAGCAAGTGCTATCAAATAAACCTATATTGAATTTCAGATATTTAGATATTCAGTTCTCAATGTAGTAAAAAGTAAAAATTCTAGTGATTCTTAATTCTTACACAAAATGCATTCAAATTCACAATTATATTTATTTTTTTACTTATTTGTTTTTACCCAATACAATTTTACTTGCAATTAAAGATGGTTTGTGTTGCAAAAGCAGAGCAGTTTCACAATGTTCAAGTTGGGTGTAGTATAGTTGGGTGTAGTCAAGTTGGGTTCAAGTCCGGGGTAAGTATACAGCACGCTGCTAACACTCCCACCACCTCTACTCCGTGTGTTTCTCTGTACAGACCCTGTGCACCCAGGACGCGATCTTCACAGATGTCTTTCACTCTGGCGCCGGGACGTCACGGACCCTGGGTGCAACAACAGCAGCGGAAGACGCGAGCCAAGCCCTGGGGGACAACGTCGCCGCCTCCGGTCTTCGAGATCTCCACCCGGAACCGCTTCACTCCCCTCCGCGAGACGGAACGCGACGCTGTGATCGTCAGAAGCTCCATCGTCCGGCACGTCCGTGCTACGCTAGCTGAAGGTAAAGTGCACACACACTGTTTCCCCGGTGCTCGTGTTCTCAATGTTTCTGCGCAGATACCCACGATCCTGAAGGGCGATGACAGCATCGGGGCTGTCATGCTGCACGTGGGGACTAACGACATCAAGCTGCGGCAGACGGAGACACTGAAGAGGGACTACAGGAGCCTGATCGAGACGGTACGCAGCACATCGCCCGCGGCGAAGATCATCGTGTCAGGACCACTTCTGATGTATCGGCGAGGACACGAAAGGTTCAGTAGACTGTTTGCTTTAAACGAATGGTTATTGTCATGGTGTAAAGAACAGAAACTGCTCTTTGTAAATAATTGGAATCTTTTCTGGGAGCGTCCTAGGGTTTTCCGTGCTGATGGCCTGCACCCCAGCAGAGTCGGAGCGGAACTCCTGTCAGACAACATCACCAGAACGCTACGCTCCATT
The DNA here is from genome assembly GCF_936440315.1 of Barbus barbus. Classification (NCBI taxonomy): domain Eukaryota; kingdom Metazoa; phylum Chordata; class Actinopteri; order Cypriniformes; family Cyprinidae; genus Barbus; species Barbus barbus. Next base: position 4,694,484 of record NC_136717.1, read on the forward strand.
AGACTAGTAAGCCAACTCTCAAATGACTTTTGTTCTACCCACTTAAGGCGAGACACTACAGGTGAATAGGGTAAATTTTGTAACTAGCAGAGATCACCATGAAACTTTCCCAGTTGATTACCTAGATTAAGATGAGAAAAAAATGTATTACAAAGTTTCTGTAATTTTATGTTTAAATATGCAAATTAGGCATTATCTAATTAAATATGCGCTAATTTGCATATATTTTAAAAAAACGAAATCTCAGAATTGGATAAAGCCAGGTTCAAAATAAAAAATGTATTTTCGCCATGTTTTTTGGAATAAAATGTTATATAAATCAGGCTAGGAATACTATATTTAAAAATCCCTCTGTAATTGTCTTCATAATATAACTAGGTACAAGACTGGAAAGTTTGGTGTAGGTGCTACTGAAGTGGAGATTTCAGACTTGGAGTATGAGAGAAAAGTCATTTTGAGAAAACGGGCTTTAAAGATTTATATTGTAAAAATCCACACATTTTTATATGAAAACATTGCTAACAAGCAAAACAACTGGCCAAGTAATTGTTTATAACAATGTAGACCATGAACAATGACAACTGAATAAAACAACATTGCCAAATAAGACCTTCAACTAACCACAGAGAACCACAAATACAGACACAAACTTATCATCAGAACTGCAACTCTAGTCATCTATGTCCATCGGAACACAAAGTTCACCCATGAGGGTTGAAAGCCTGGCTCTCCATGCCTGCACCATATGTAGGCCCCTCACCCCTCTCTTGCTGATGCCTTTTCAGCTTTTTAGCTGTGCTCAGTCTTTCTGCAACGTTTTACACTCTCAGACCGGATGGATTCGGCTTTTGTGATCCTCAGCATGTCGGTTTCCCTGATGGTGGTGACGGTAACGACAGTGCTTTCCAGCCAAAGCTTATCCATAATGGCAAGCATGGCAGAGGCCCCCTCATTAAAAGTTGAAATGGCCATACTTGCAGCTGCCTCAACTCTACTCTTACCTACAAACACTGTTTTTGGACAGCGGGCCCAAATGACGGAGTTGAGGCACTCATTCGCATTTTGAGTGCCACCATGCTGCATGCGCTGCAGCAGGCTGTCACTTGACATGCGGTGGTATACAGGTATCAGCTTCTGGCCCACCTCCCGAGACAAAAAGTTTCCTGCATGGAGCCTGTGGCTCTCTGGAGTTTCTCCATTTTCCTCCGCTCTCCTATACCAACACCAGGACAGGTAGCACCTGGTGTGCAAGGGGACTTCGTCACAGGACATGCTATGGAGGAGACCAGCCCAGATCTCATTTTTCATTTTCTCTATGGAACCCTGGTTATTTAAAATTGCCCCCCTGTAATAATTTTGTAATGTTTTACATTTTTTGGCCGTTAATTTTCCCAGACCCTTCCCCCCCAATTTGCGTTCAGCACTTAATTTTCGTAGTGCTGTGCCCATACGCTTATGGGCATGGTTGATGCATTCTAATTTTACTACCTCATGCCCAGGGTATGGGTTGAGGGATACCACCTCCCTGAATGCAGCACTGTCCCCATCTGACAGCATCTGAATGTATCTCAGCTGGTGGCGACTCACAGACCTGGCCCACATCCTCTTCGCTGCCTCCTGCTCCATAGCCTTGCTTGAGCCCCTAAAATTTTGTGCACAGTCATGCGTTTCTCTCCAGCTGTCAATTTCCTCATCTGTAATCTTTCCCTCATGCCTGGCAGCTTCTTTAAGGGCACAAGCATGGAAATAGGAGGATAGAACCTCAAAGTCGATCACCAGTCCCGTAAAAATATCGATGCACACCCCGATCCCATAGTGTGATGTGAACCCTCTTTTCTGCCAAGTGCCATCAAAAGACACACTGATATTTATCACCGCATCTGCATCCTCTCTCAGCAACTCTGCCACATCTGCATCAATATCTGCATAAGCCTGCCTGACCTGCTCCCTGGTCCTGTGAAGTGACTCAAGACCTCTCTCAATTTCTGCCGCTAAAATGAAATGTGTATTGTATCAATAACTGTTCATTTGTTTTGTTTTTATAGATACAGCACACAGAAATCTGTACTGTAAAAGTAAAACTGACCACCACAACATAATGAATGAGATGGCACTTTATTCTATTCTTATAAATTTTATAAATAAATAAATATTTCATCCATACAAAACAAATATTGTTAAAGTAATGTTATAATATGTTACAAGGTGGTAACAGCCACACGTATTGGGCTATTTCTGACATTAGAAATTCTAAACCTCCCATCGACAGCTTACGTTCAGATGCGCTTCCCGAGGGCATTTCACTGGGTAATCCATCACTAATTTGCCTTTTCCCCCTTGCAAGTGACAACTGCTGTACTCTTTTCGATGATTGACGCAAAGTCATTTTCATTAATTCACTCAAAAGATCCCGCGGAAAGCTTAACCAAACAAGGAAGCGTCAAAGCATACCATGTCATGTGATGATTCTGAACGAATCGCGTTGTCAGAAATTGTCTTCAGCCAATGAGATTGCGCATTTAGAGTTAAATCCCCTCTTTTACTTTCACGATTGGTTGCTGATAAAAAGGAAATGACCATATTTGGATCCGACAGCATTGTACAGAAGAGAGAGAGCTTTCCAGCAGTATACGTGATGACTGGGTACAGGCAGAGATCGCAGAGCAGCATGTTGATTTAGAACGCCAACTTTTGTTGAATTTATGAGAAATCTACAGATGCAAACAGACAAAGTGTAGTAAAATAAAGACCTAAATGTGTATTTCGGACTTTTTTTCACCACAAGTCTAAAAGAAGACATGTTATTGAAGACAAATATCCAAAAATCTCAAAATTGACCAATAAAAAAAAAAACTATGTTTTTGCCTGCCGTGTCTCGCCTTAAATGATAGAAGTACCCGCGTTGTCCAATCTATACAGACTGTGTCTGTTCCCCGATTAGCGAGGTCAAAATATAAATTTAATGCAGGATCTAGAAAAAATCTGATCGTGATTAAACCAGAAAAACACAAAATAAATGAACAAAAACAATTTTTGAAGCTTGGGCTCCTAAATATTAGATCACTCGCACCCAAAGCAGTTATTGTAAATGAAATGATCACAGATAATAATTTTTATGTACTCTGCCTGACTGAAACCTGGCTGAAACCAAATTAATATTTTGGTCTAAATGAGTCTACTACACCAAGCTACTGTTATAAACACGAGCCCCGTCAGACTGGTCGTGGCGGCGGTGTGGCAACAATATATAGTGATATTCTCAATGTTACTCAGAAAACAGGATACAGGAGGTTTAACTCATTCGAAATACTTCTGCTTAATGTCACACTGTTAGATATGCAAAAGAAATCTCTCTTAGCTCTTGCTCTGGCTACGGTGTACAGGTCCTTCTCAAAAAATTAGCATATTGTGATAAAGTTCATTATTTTCTGTAATGTACTGATAAACATTAGACTTTCATATATTTTAGATTCATTACAACACAACTGAAGTTGTTCAAGCCTTTTATTGTTTTAATATTGATGATTTTGGCATACAGCTCATGAAAACCCAAAATTCCTATCTCAAAAGAAATCCGACCAATAAAAGAAAAGTGTTTTTAATACAAAAAAAAAAGTCAACCTTCAAATAATTATGTTCAGTTATGCACTCAATACTTGGTCGGGAATCCTTTTGCAGAAATGACTGCTTCAATGCGGCGTGGCATGGAGGCAATCAGCCTGTGGCACTGCTGAGGTGTTATGGAGGCCCAGGATGCTTCGATAGCGGCCTTAAGCTCATCCAGAGTGTTGGGTCTTGCGTCTCTCAACTTTCTCTTCACAATATCCCACAGATTCTCTATGGGGTTCAGGTCAGGAGAGTTGGCAGGCCAATTGAGCACAGTAATACCATGGTCAGTAAACCATTTACCAGTGGTTTTGGCACTGTGAGCAGGTGCCAGGTCGTGCTGAAAAATGAAATCTTCATCTCCATAAAGCTTTTCAGCAGATGGAAGCATGAAGTGCTCCAAAATCTCCTGATAGCTAGCTGCATTGACCCTGCCCTTGATAAAACACAGTGGACCAACACCCAGCAGCTGACATGGCACCCCAGACCATCACTGACTGTGGGTACTTGACACTGGACTTCAGGCATTTTGGCATTTCCCTCTCCCCAGTCTTCCTCCAGACTCTGGCACCTTGATTTCCGAATGACATGCAAAATTTGCTTTCATCCGAAAAAAGTACTTTGGACCACTGAGCAACAGTCCAGTGCTGCTTCTCTGTAGCCCAGGTCAGGCGCTTCTGCCGCTGTTTCTGGTTCAAAAGTGGCTTGACCTGGGGAATGCGGCACCTGTAGCCCATTTCCTGCACACGCCTGTACACGGTGGCTCTGGATGTTTCTACTCCAGACTCAGTCCACTGCTTCCGCAGGTCCCCCAAGGTCTGGAATCGGTCCTTCTCCACAATCTTCCTCAGGGTCCGGTCACCTCTTCTCGTTGTGCTGCGTTTTCTGCCACACTTTTTCCTTCCCACAGACTTCCCACTGAGGTGCCTTGATACAGCACTCTGGGAACAGCCTATTCGTTCAGAAATTTCTTTCTGTGTCTTACCCTCTTGCTTGAGGGTGTCAATGATGGCCTTCTGTACAGCAGTCAGGTCGGCAGTCTTACCCATGATTGCGGTTTTGAGTAATGAACCAGGCTGGGAGTTTTTAAAAGCCTCAGGAATCTTTTGCAGGTGTTTAGAGTTAATTAGTTGATTCAGATGATTAGGTTAATAGCTCGTTTAGAGAACCTTTTCATGATATGCTAATTTTTTGAGAAGGACCTGTATAGACCGCCAGGGCCATATACAGATTTCCTAAAAGAATTTGCAGATTTCCTCTCAGATCTATTGGTTAGTGTTGATAAACTGCTAATTGTCGGAGATTTTAACATTCACGTTGATAATACAAATGATGTGCTAGGACTTGCGTTTACTGACCTAATAAACTCTTTTGGAGTCAAGCAAAACGTCAGCGGGCCCACTCATCGTTTTAATCATACGCTAGATTTAATTATATCGCATGGAATTGATCTTACCGATATAGATATCGTACCTCAAAGTGATGATGTTACTGATCATTTCCTTGTATCGTGCATGCTGCGTATTACTGATATTAATTATATGGCTCCGCGTTATCGTCCGGGCAGAACTATTGTTCCAGCCACCAAAGACAGATTCACAAATAACCTGCCTGATTTATCTCAACTGCTCTGTGTACCCATAAATACACATGAACTAGAAGAAATAACTAGCAACATGAGCACTATCTTCTCTAATACATTAGAAGCTGTTGCCCCCCTAAAATTTAAAAAGGTTAGAGAAAACCGTACTGTGCCATGGTACAACAGTTATACCCATTCTCTCAAGAAAGAAACTCGTAATGTTGAGCGCAAATGGAGAAAAACTAACTTGGAAGTTTTTAGAACTGCGTGGAAAAACAGTATGTCCAGCTATAGATAGGCTCTAAAAGCTGCCAGGGTAGAGCATATCCGCAAACTCATAGATAATAACCAAAACAATCCAAGGTTTTTATTTAGCACAGTGGCTAGATTAACAAATAAACAGACGCCACCCGATCTAAATATTCCCTCACAGTTTAATAGTAATGGCTTTATGAATTTCTTTACTGATAAAATAGATAACATCAGAAATACAATAACAAATGTAAATTCTACTGCGTCTAGTATTTTAGCTTCATTCATCGCACCCAAAGAAAAACTGCAGTGCTTTACAACTACAGGACAGGAAGAGCTAAATAAACTTATTAGTGCATCTAAACCAACAACGTGTTTATTAGATCCTATACTCACTAAACTACTGAAAGAGTTGTTACCTGTAGCAGAAGAACCGCTTCTCAATATTATTAACTCATCGTTAACTTTAGGTCACGTCCCAAAACCATTCAAGCTGGTGATTAAGCCTCTTATTAAGAAACCACAACTGAATTCTAATGAACTGGCAAATTACAGACCCATTTCAAATCTTCCGTTTATGTCAAAAAATTTTGAAAAAGTTGTGTCTGCTCAATTGCGCTCCTTCTTGTAAAAAAATGATCTCAATGAAGAATTTCAGTCAGGTTTCAGGCCTAACCATAGTACAGAAACTGCACTTGTTAAAATTACAAATGACTTCTTGCTTCAGACCAAGGCTGCATCTCATTGCTAGTATTACTTGACCTTAGTGCTGCGTTCGACGCTATAGACCATGATATACTCATAGATCGACTACAAAACCATATTGGTATTCAAGGGCAGGCTTTAAGGTGGTTTAAATCATACCTGTCCGATCGCTACCACTTTGTTCATTTAAATGGAGAGTCATCACAATTATCACAAGTAAAGTATGGAGTACCACAAGGATCAGTCCTAGGTCCTCTTCTATTCTCAATATACATGCTGCCTCTTGGTAATATTATTAGAAAATACGGGATTAGTTTTCATTGTTATGCTGATGATACTCAACTATATATCTCAACAAAACCAGATGAAACTTCTAAACCATCTAAGGTAATAGATTGTGTAAAAAATGTAAAAGATTGGATGACCAATAATTTCCTCCTATTAAATTAGCGGACACACACACACATATATATATATATATATATACATATATACATATATATATATACATATATATATATATAGCTAATTTTCAAACTAGAATACATTTAGTTTTTTGTAGTCCATGAAAAAAAGTTCAAAAAGTCCAAAAAATGATTCTCTTACAAAACAAGATTCTTGAGACAATCATCACCATTATAAAAAAGTTAAAATTGCAGTTTCGCCATTGTTCTGTTCATCTCAGTAAATGAATGGTGGATGAAACACCCTTGATACCACCACCAGAATATCTGATATTAAATGTCAAACCAGCATAACAGTTCCACAGACACTAAAATTTACTTTTCCAGTAGGAAAGAGCATTAAGGTATAACATTCTGACTTTTACTAGTAAGAAAGCCATTTTTAGATATCTGAAATTATATTGATATCAGAAATGACAGATGTAACATGTTGAAATTAGTGCTGTCAAAATTAGCGTGTTAACGCAGGCGATAATTTTTTTCAGTTTAACACATAAAAATTATTTAACGCCGTTAACGCAGGGGCGGAGCCTAGGGTTGGCCACCCCACTCATAACTGCTACTTCTGTTTTTTTGGGGGGGGTTTTCTTGACAAGAAGTGCATTTATTCAGTCGCAGAGCATCTTTTCGAGCACATCAAACCGGAGGAGACGTTTCAGACGCGCGCTCCAGCTTCACTTCAGCGCCAGGCGCAAGTCAAACGAGCGTGGAAACAGTAGCCTACTGTGCTCGGAGTGCGTGCTCTTCAATTGCACGCGCAAAGGCGCCGGCGGACACTGTACCTTGTATGATTTCATATCAAAGTGCAAAAAACTACATGCATGATGTCGTGACTCGTGGTAAGTTAAGGGTTGGTGTTCTTGGTGTGGTCGAGAGTAGCACCTGGGCAGAGATACCTCCTCTAGTCCACTCAAATTCTTCTCCCATTCGTACCATGATGTAAGCAGATCCTTAGGCAACTGTGGGTCGTCCCAGTCACGCTTCTTGTCCCACAGGCACTGTACCAGAATCTTAGCCCGGGTGGTGTAAGGGATAAGATAGCCAAGAGGATCATATTGGCACACTAGCACTCGGTAGATCTGATGCATCTTTACTGGGGAAGAGTGTCTGGCTCGATGCTTATAACGGAGAGTGTCAGACTGACAATGCCACTGCAGTCCAAACATAGACTCGTGGACGTCTTGTTGACCTTGACTGAGCCAGAGGTCACAGGTACTGGATCTGGATTAAGTGGGGAGATGAGCAATCACAGACTGACAATTGCTGGCCCACTGCAGAACCTTGAAGCCTCCAGTGGCTAGAAGTGCTTGAAGTCGATCAACTAGGTTTTTAGCCTCTTGGGGGAAGTGAAGACTGTGCTGGCAATAATTGCCAACAAAACATTATACTCAGTTACCTCTCTGAATTGGTCTCCCAGCTGACTGTGGTCCATCACGTGTCTCTGCAGGGCATACGCAGCACAGCATGGATTGCACGTGGTGCCAAAAGGGGAGCACCTGCCACTGGTACACATCAGAACGGTCTGCATACAAGATGCCTTTTGTCATCCTCACAAGACACGAGTTCTCCTTGGGTTCAGTCTCAGCACTGGTATTCACAGCTCGCTCATTCAGGGCATGCAATATAAGCAGGTGTTTCCTGTTGCAGGTCTTACACAGAGCCTTCAGCGTGCATCTGGATGCATGATGATTGCGGCCACACCGCCAACACCTGTTGTTCTTGCGGATCCATGCCTTTCTGTTCTTTAGACAGCTCCCTGAAGTTGGGGCATCCATTAAGAAAGTGACTAGAATTGTCACAATAAGGACAGTAGGCACGTGACTTCTCTCTGTACCTGACCAAGCTGGGCCTGGACTCTGGAGCGGGTGCTCTGCATTCACTGTCAGCAGTGGGCTTCAAAGCACCCAGCAAGATGCTTGTAGATCTGCCTGGAGGCTTGGTGTCATGACAACCTTCTCTTTTCCTGGTAGGTAAGGGTGGAGCATACATGACTGATTTTGCGGTGTCATCTTGGTCCTGATGCTCGTACTCTGACCAGTTAGCAAAGTTGAGAAGGGTAGGAACTCTGATCCTAGACGGGTGGACGTATCTCTTAAAGCTGATCTGGAGCTCATGGTGAAGCTTGCCTTGGAGCCTGGACACATGTGAACCACATTCTAATTCAGCTGCTCCTTCTGAACCCAACTGCTCCAACATACTCACTAATGAGCGCACTCGAAGAGCGAAGAGCGAGAATGCCTTCACATCACCTGGCCCAGATGATCAGTCAGAATCTGATACTTGAAGCGCTCACTCGCATCTGCTGGTAGAAGGCTGAGTAGATGTATGACCTCTGAAGTGGTGCGTGATGACCCTCAGCAGCATGTGGCATCCTAGGTGAAATTGTAAGGTCCTCCATCTGTCTCGTCAGCTGCTCAAACTGGGCAGCTCGGGGTGGAGGAACTTCATCATCATACACTGCAGAACTTCTCCGACTACAGACGGATGGTGGCACATGAGTGCGAGGGGCTGGTACTGGTGTCACTGTTCGACGAGCAGTCTCAAAGCTGGTGCTAAACTTCTGGATCTTCCTGCTTCAGCAAAGCATTCTCTGCCTTGAGCCCTTGCAGCGTAGACAGGATCTCTGGTAGAATGTGGCTGCAAAGCTCATTGTTGTCCCTCTTCATCTCGAACCACATAGACTTTATATCAGACAACTGCTGGACTTGAAGGTAGTGCTCCCCAGGCTCTGGTGACACGTCTCAAAAGTGGCTCTGGCCATACATCTCGGACAATGAGAATCCGAAACAAGGACTGATGGGAAGTTGTCCTTCTCCACTTCACAGTTACAGAGCGAAAGGAGAGTTTTATAATGACAGGACACGCATTTATACAACACTTCTATTTAAAAGGAAGAACCATTCGTCATTATGCTATTTCTGCATCATTGCACATTGAGTTTCAGTTTCGGTTTTCAATCCGATCAAGGGTTTACATGCACGCTCATTCGTATTATAAAAGGAATAAACCACCCCCTTCAATCCGATTGGAATGAAAAATCGATTAAGGTGTTTAAATGAAGGCTTTTTTTTTTTTATATGAGCTGTCAATCAATTGAGACACTTTTCAGTCCGATTGAGCCGTCAATTATTTGTTTGAATGTAAACATAGCCACTGTGTTTGGTTGCTCTCTGCTTATTTGATCTACATTCCCTATGTGTTTGATTGACCCAATTCACCTGTGTCTTGTAAATTAACCTATTAAATCTTTGTTTGCCCAGTGTTTTTCTTCTATTCGTGGTCTCGTGTTAATGCTGCTGTTATCTTGGTTTGGATTATCGCTGCTTGTTTCTTGGTTTCCATTAAATTCTTCTCAACTGATCTTCAAGCCTGATGATTTCTGTATCAGTGTATAAGAAAGTGTGACAAAAATGGCTTTCTTAATAGTAACAATTGGATTCATGATATTTTTTATATTATTATTGATATCAGAGATGAACATTTCTACCAGTAGCAATTCAATTCTTGATATCAAGTATAAACATTTGCACTAGTAACCACGTGATTACTGACACTAAAATAAAGGTTTTTACTAGTAAGAACTGTATTTCTGATATGGGAAATTGAAATTTCAACTAGTAAGACATAAATTTTTGATATAAATGACTGAAGACTTTCTGCTAATAGATATAGTGAAATATTGCAAAATATGCCATTACCACATTTTCAACAAGTCCAATATTTTGGATTTAGAATGGATTCAAAAACCAAGAGGCAACGCTACACAAGGCAGTGGAAATATGCACAGAGATCACTGCATGAAAGGTGTATTGGAGAGGAGTCATCAGTTCATCCAGTAACACTTCAAGAAAGAATAAATGAAGACAATTACACTGATGAAGACATCTCAAGTGTTTCTGAATGTGTAGAAATTGGGCTCAGTGGGGAGAGCTGCAGTTCAGGACCTGACCGTGTGGCCGATGGGTCCAGTGAGGAAAACTGCAATTCAGAAACTGAGGATGAAAACAAAGTGGCCCTAACTTAACTCTCAACATTTTTACAAGAATGGGCAACAAAACACCTCATCAAGCATAATGCCCTAGATGATCTCCTGAAAGGACTTAAAACAAATGGACACCCAGAGCTCCCATCAACAGCAAGGACACTGCTGAAAACTCCAAGACTCATTAAATCAGTGGCAAAATCTGGAATGGAGTGTGTCCATTTTAATTTAAGAGAGAGCCTTCTTGAGCAGCTGCAACGCTATCCAAGAGAGATTACGGAAGGAGTTAGCACATTGGAGCTATCATTTAATATAGATGGCCTGCCTATTTTTAAAAGCAGCAAAACACATCTTTGGCCCATTCTCTGTGCCATTCATCTGCCACCCATCAGTGTCTTTCCTGTCACACTGACACTCGGTCCCACCAAACCAACAAATTAGGATTTTACTGAAGAAGCCATAAGGGACATTCAGGAACTTCTGGACAATGGTTTGGATGGAAAAGAAATAAAAATCAGACGTGTTGTGTGTGACGCACCCGCAAGAGCCATGGTAAAAAAGATCAAACAGTATTCTGGGTACTATGGGTGTGATAAATGCACACAGAAGGGCACATGGGTGGTTCGGCGCGTGACCTACCCAGAGGTTGATAACCTCACTTTGTGAAGCAACGACACGTTTCGCGCTGAAATGACTAGATGTCAAGAAAATGTGGACACTCCTTTGTCCCCCTTTCTGAGCCTCCCACTGGACATGGTAGAACAATTCCCGATTGATTACATGCACCAAGCTTGCCTGGGAGTAATGAAAAAATTAATATCAGTGTGGGTTAGAGGAGACAGGAAGGTGAGAATGTCTGCTGGGCAAATAAGCAATGTGACCCAAAGGCTGCTGTCACTTCGAAAGGTCATTCCCAGCTGTTTTGCCCGGAAACCTAGAAATCTGGAAGACATTGACAGGTGGAAGGCAACCGAACTGCGGCAGTTTGCTGTTTACACAGGAAAGATCGTGCTTAAAGGAATTCTTGCTGACCAGCTATATGATCACTTCATGGTGTTCAGTGTTGCCTTGAGTCTTCTGCTTTGCCCTACACTTGCAGTGGAACACAACAGCTACAGCAAAGAGCTGATGAAATACTTTGTTAGAAAAGCAGGAGAACTATATGGAGACCACTTCATGGTGTACAATGTACATTCAATGGTGCATCTACCAGAGGAGGCAATGGCTTTTGGCAGTCTTGATGCTTGCAGTGCATTCCCTTTTGAAAACTATCTTGGGAAGCTGAAACGACTTGTACGGTCAGGAAAGCACCCACTTACTCAAGTGGTCAAACGGCTAGAGGAGATGTCAAAATCCCCATTGTCTGTGGAGGCCTCTGAGCCCAAATTCAAAAGGCCTAATAATGGCTTCATACTTGATGAAGGAAAATGCTGTGAGGCCATTGAAGAGAGAGAAGAGTCGGATGATGGTTGCTAGATACTGCTGTGCAAGCTTTTTGAGAAAACAGAACCACTTTTCAGAGATCCATGTGACTCAAGAATACGTGGATGCTTCAAAGTGCAATAAACGCATGCTGTTATGAAGCTCATACCAGAACGGCAGCTGACAAGAAAAGCTATAATGGTGGAAAAAAGAGAAGAGACGATTTTCTTAGCAATCCTGCATGTGCACAGATAATGCCGATAAGAGTAAATCTCTCTCTCTCTCTCTTCCCCCATTCAGTTAAATTCAAATGAGTTAAGTTGGAATGATTATATAATACAGGAAATAACAAGATAATTATTAAGACCTCTCTCCCTCTCTACTCCCCTCCCCCAATTCAATTTATAGACATAACATGCAGTATTGTCAAAACATTACAATGAACAAAAAAAATTTGTATAATTCTTAATATAAAAAGGCAGCACATGGCACTGAGGAAGGGTTAATACACGAAAATGTTTTGCACTTTTTTTGCACAATTTGTGACCTCTGAATTATAAATGATATAAGCTTTTTGGGCAAAATTTGGATGAGTGCGGATCTCCTTCATCTTTATAATTCATCATATAAAATAAATAAGCAAAGAAATACACACACAACTCTCTCCCTCTCCCCGTCTTCCACATTTATCCCTCTCTCGCTTTCTCTGTCTCTCTCTATCACACACACACACACACCAAGAGACTGCCAAAGCATTAATGTTAAGATCTACTGTTAATTTACCATTTAAGGACATTCAGAGAAACCAAGGAGGATAAACAGTGAAGGTCATTAAAATCAGTTATTATAAGCAATAAGTTATTGAATAAATACACTGTGTAAATTATCTTTAGTAAATATTTACTTCTGTATATTTTTTATCTCAACAGATGGACACAAAACGTTTTGCAGTTGTGGAATTTGCTGAGGATAGTGCTGTTGAAATAATTCCAACGTCATGGTTGGAGGAAACCAAAGAGGTATTGTTTTGATTTCAATAAGTTTTCACATTCATTTACATTACTAAATCAGTTCAAGAATGGTAAATCTTTTTTTTTTTCAGGGAATGTTCTGTTACTGGACATTTACGAACACAAGGAAACTTGTAAAAAACTGCACTCTGCCAGACAAAGCGAAGTGGAGGCGATGTCCATTAAAAAAACTTTGGCTAAGAACAGGTAATGTAGTTTTTGCATTTATTTAAATGGATCTACAATTGTCATGATCTCCAGTCTCTACCTGCTCACACTCTATTATCACCTTTACCCCAGCACTCACACAAAAACTCACACATCATGTTCTTTTTAGGTCTGGTCTCGGCTAGGACTACCCAAAGTCTCAAATGTACATCTTACCTGACGTATTTACCCACAGCATTATTCTTTGCATCCTTTTTCCTGTTGTTCCTCTCCTTTTCTCCTATCTCCAAGTCTGCTGCCCCGAACCTGTACAAGAAAGAGACATCATTGCTACATTTGTCAGTCAGTGACATATTGGTGTGTTTATGGGGCTTACTCACCTTCCACAGACTGGTCATCTGCTCTCCAGCCTTGCACATCTTCCTGTTGTTGTTTATTGCAAGCTCTGCATCTGTCAATTAGCCTGTGTTTATCATTAATTCTGTGAAGTGTCTCCTGACAGCAGTATTTTAATGAGGATTGTTAAAGCAAAATCATCAAGAAAATCGCTAAACTACACTTTACATCAGTATTTAATATTTTTCCATATTTCATATTTACCATATTTTCCAGACTCTTACACTAAAGGTCTTCAGAAATGCCGGCGTGTAGTGGAGACCTCGAATGTTGAAACAGAAGACTGCTCCACAGTGAACAAAAAGAGGGCACATAAAAAGCCAACAAGATTTGTGTCGGAAATTGATTCTTCCTCAGATGGTAATTATTCAAATCACTTCAAAGAATTTTGTATACAGGAAAAGAGAAAACAGGAAAAGAGCCAACGTAATTACAAATAACAATTTGTGAACTCTATTTTGAAGCATGTTTCCATTTCAGATGATGGCAGAGTTTTACCAAAGGAGAACACAGACACGTCAAAACCTCATCCACCGAAATGTAAGTTGTTAAGTCAAGAGTCAAGAGTCACGAGTCATTCTATAATTAGGGGTACATTTGGCATTTTTTTTCTTTCTTTTTTCCACAAACTCAAACCTTATTCTATTGTGTGTGTGTGTGTGTGTGTTTCAAAAAGCATATAACAATGTATATTCCTGGTCAACTATGTTGCTGACTATGTTTGGGTCTATAGTCTATACCAGGGTTCCACAAATGTATCCCTGGAGGGCCAATCTGCTGCAGAGTTTAGCTCCAACCCTGATCAAACTCGCCTACCTGTGATTTTCTAATGATCTTGAAGACTCTGATTAGCAGCTCAGGTGTGTTTGATTAGGGTTAGAGCTAAACCCTGCAGGAGTGGGCCAGATTTGAGGATCCCTGGTCTATACCTAACATATACACCTAGAGCTACTAAGCTTATGGTACGTTTATTTTCATGAGCATAAGTTTGAGTCAAATGTTCTTGTTAAAAATTTGCTGTAATAACACTTGTGTAACAGAGCTTACTGTCAATTAACCCACTCTTGACACGGATTTGCTATTTTAAGCAATATTTCAGAAAAGAGAGAGGACATGACTTCTAGTCTTTCATCCATGTGCTTCTTGAGGACATGATATCACGCAATGCAAATTATGTGAGACTGGGTTAAACCATTCCTTTTTGAAGGGTATTTTCCTAATTTGACAGTAAACATCTTATTTTTCCACATTTAGTGGTGTGATTGGTATAAATATAATTTTGTACTAGAAAAGTATACATTGAGGCTTTATAATGATGAGAATCAAAATGATCTCACAGACATGAGATGTACCCACAATTATAGAATGGGCCACATGACTATTACGCAATGTCTCCATTTATCATCCACTCAATTTTGTATTTACAGATACATCATTCTCCAATATTCATCCTCTGGACAAGGGTTTGTATAATATACAAGTATGCTTTTATGGACAAACACATCTTCCCAAATGAATGAATGAATGAATGAATAAATCTTTCTCTCTCTCTCTCCTGGCAAAAAAAAAGGAATTTCAAGTTATCTTTCTCAACACTGTAAGTGTTTTTTTTTCTTGTTTAATTATAACCTGCGACTCATTCATTAAAGCTGAAACTATATGTGGCTTTTGATTTCCACTTTCCTGCAGAGTTTAGCTCCAACCTTGATTAAACTCACCTTCCTTCAATTATCAATTAATTTCAATAATTAAATTTATTCAATTAATCAACATTGATTAGCTTAATCAGGTGTGCTAGATCAGGGTTGGAGCTAAACTCTGCAGAAGAATGGCCCTTGAAAACCAGTTTGGAAATTAGTCTGTTTATATTTGTGCAGCAGAGGAATCGCTGCTGGAGTCCCAAGCATATCACGGCCCCTTGAAGGTATTTTTCTAAAGTTCTATTCTAAAATTCAGAATATTATATTTATTGTAATTATTAATAATTCTAGTTAGAGTGAAATTTTGTTTTATGCCACAGTTGCTTCACAGCTCCTCATAGAAGAGCCCCATGTTCTGACTCCGCAACAAAGAGTAAGTCAAGTTTAGATTTTTTACACTACAATAATACTGCACATTCAAGGAGCATTATGCAATATTGCTCCACAGGCTATTGCACAAAAGTCTTACAAAAGCTACAAGAGATCGTCGAGAACCAGCAAGACATCTTGGCTATGCAGAGACGGTTACTGGCTGCAGTAGCTGTGACAGTGACAGAGGAAGATGGGGAATTCCTGGAAAATGGGCCATTCCAAACAGTGGATGAACTGCAGATCCTTGACAGGGAATTGGAAAACAAAGAAAAAAAAAAGCCAAGATTGTAATACTTATGTAAGACACTTAACTGCACCTACATTTACTAGTGGGGGGTACATGGAAAAAAAATGTGGCCCATGATAATAGCGCCATTTACAACCTGGTGCAAATAGTAGTGACCTTGGTAAAAAAGAATAGATGCCATTTACATAACAAGGGGGTGAAAACTTTTTAAATTTATTTTTTTTGTGCTCTGGGAGACGAAACCCGCTCAAAACAAACCCGCCTTTGAGCCCGAAAAGTCAGAGTCAGACCTGGGTGAAATCGGAAACCGGTGTGATGTTCCACAGCGTTAATGTACACACTCTTACATAATGCATGTGTGAGTGGTGTCTAAAACAAATAAAGAAATATACATCATGAAATACATTTGCAGTAAACGCACAATAAGAAATAAGCGGATTAAACAGAGCGCCATCTAACTGACCGAATATGAGGGTTAGGGGAGAGCGGGGTAAGTTGTCACTGTTCATAACGCCAACACTAGAGGCTCAAAAATCAAATAGCCACTTTGTGTGACGACAACTTCTATAGACAACTTCCTGTTCACATGTGGTCAAGATCGCTCTAATCTGAGATTAGCACAATTTTCTTATTTTTCTGCTTAAAAAGTAAAAAAATTGGACTTAATTTTATGCAGTACAACTTTAGGTATGAATGTTCAAAATTATTTTGCACAAAATAGAGGAGACAATAACGTGTCAATTTATGACATTCCTGGGATTGTGGCGCGTTTGACTTCATGCAGCACTTAGCAGACCGATCGGCGGCTGACTTGAAGCAGTGCATGCCGGTTAGAAAATTTGTCCGACTTGAAGCGACGCCGACGCTACGTCACTGTCACGTGTGGCATCAAAGTACCGCGAGAGTGTTTCGAGAGCAGCCGGCTCACTCAGCCGGCGCAGTTTCTCCAGAGCGACTGCAGGAGCGCTGATGACGACACAGCTGTTTCACGATTGGCCAAATTCACCACATGACAACAATGACGTGTGTTTCTAACGTCTTCAAATCCAATACAGTTCACAAATCTGTTTTTAGAGCAGTAAAAGCTTTTTTACTGTAGTCGCAATGTTATATTGAGTCACGTTTATCATAAAACACTGATGAAAGCATACATACCCCCACTTTATTAGTATTTAAATAGTTTACGTTGAACTTTATTCTTGAACAGATGGCACTGTATTAAGCAGTATATAAAAAGTGTTTCTGTTGCTCATGAAAAAGTTTCTGAAACGTCTCTGTATTTGACAAATATTGCATTTTATTCACTTCATCTTTGATAGAGTATGCAAACACCACGTGAGTGTCTCTAACGGGAGCAGAAAGTGTCCAGCTTGACACATCCGTTTTCAACTGACTGTTTGACTGCAAGCGGCTACTCTCGTTGATCGCCGTCTGTAGCCGTGCTTCAAGTCGAATGCACCTATTGCCTATCCTCTGGCTGCAACCCCCTTGAACATTCAGGCTGGCTTTAGGGTGGCTGGGGTTCAACCTTACAACAGAGATGTATTTCTGGAAACCGAGTTTGCACCATCCTACGTCACAGATTGCACTGACAGTGTGAGAGACACTAGAGGAGAAAAATAAAATCAGACCTACTGTTCTCTTTGCACATACAGGTGCATCTAAAAAAAATTAGAATATTGTGAAGTTCATTTTTTCTTGTTAGTTATTTCAAAAAGTGAAACTTTCATATATTTTAAGATTCCTTACATGTAAAGTAAAACATTTTTTTTTTTTAATTATTTTAATTTTGATGATTAGAGCTTACAGCTTATGAAAGTCAAAAATCAGTATCTCAAAATATTAGAATATTTACATTTGAGTTTCAATTAATGACCATCTCTAGAGTATAAATTCCAGGTATCTCTTGTTCTTTGAAACCACAATAATGGAGAAGACTGCTGACTTGGCAATGATCCAGAAAACGAACATTGACACCCTCCACAAAGAGGGTAAGTCACAGAGGGTCATTACTGAAAGGTGTAGCTGTTTACAGAGTGCTGTATCAAAGCATATTAAATGCAAAGTTGACTGGAAGGAAGAATTTGTGTAGGAAAAGGTGCACACGCAACAGGGATGACCGCAAGCTTGAGAATACAGTCAAGCAAAGCTGATTCAAACACTTGAGAGAGCTTCACAAGGAGTGGACTGAAGCTGGAGTCAGTGCATCAAGAGTCACCACGCTCAGACGTCTTCAGGAAAAGGGCTACCAAGCCACTTCTGAACCAGAAACAACATCAGAAGCGTCTTACCTGGGCTGTGGAGAAAAAGAACTGGACTGTTGCTCAGTGGTCCAAAGTCCTCTTTCCAGATGAAAGTAAATTTTGCATTTAATTTGGAAATCAAGGTCTCAGAGTCTGGAGGAAGAGTGGAGAGGCACAGAATCCATGTTGCTTGAAGTCCAGTGTGAAGTTTCCACAGTCAGTGATGATTTGGGCTGCCATGTCATCTGCTGGTGTTGGTTCACTGTGTTTTCTGAAGTCCATAGTCAACGTAGCCATCTACCAGGAGATTTTAGAGCACTTCATGCTTTCTTCTGCTGAGAAGCTTTATGGAGATGCTGATTTCATTTTCCAGCAGGACTTGGCACCTGCCCACACTGCCAAAGGTACCAAAAGCTGGTTCAATGACCATGGTGTTACTGTGCTTGATTGGCCAGCAAACTCGCCTGACCTGAACCCTGTAGAGAATCTATAAGGTATTGTCAAGAGGAAGAGGAGAGACACCAGACCCAACAATGCAGATGACCTGAAGGCCGCTATCAAAGCAACCTGGGCTTCCATACCACCTCAGCAGTGCCACAAACTGATCAACTCCATGCCACACCGAATTGAGGCAGTAATTAAAGCAAAAGGAGCCCCTACCAAGTATTGAGTACATGTACAGTACATGAACATACTTTCCAGAAGGCCAACAATTCACTAAAAATGTTTTTTTTTTTGGTCTTATGAAGTATTCTAATTTGTTGAGAAAGTGAATTGGTGGGTTTTTGTTAAATGTGAACCTAAATCATCACAATTAAAAGAACCAAAGACTTAAACTACTTCAGTCTGTGTGCATTGAATTTAATACACGAGTTTCACAATTTAAGTTGAATTACTGAAATAAATGAATTTTTCCACAACATTCTAATTTATTGAGATGCACCTGTATGTGTAAATATTTCTAGCTATTAGTAAAATAGAACAAATTCTCCAACTCACACATTCTTTGAAGTTTGTGGTAATCAAGAAGAGCTTGTTTCAGATATATTAGTCTTCGAATGCAGTATATACTTATTATTAAAAAAAAAAAAAAAAAAAACTGCTTAAATGTCCTAATTGATGTATGGCCTAATCCTGGCTTAATCAAAGACCTGTCTGTGAAACCAGGGCAAGTATCTTTTTGTTTGTTTACAAAATGTTGCGCAAAGTTGCATCAAATGAAGTCTTGGGTGCCTACAGCCTTAAAGGGAAAAAAGGCAAACTACCCTTCCAACACATGAAGATATGTAACATAATCATAGGCAAGTTATCAGTCATTTTTTAATGGTTATTAATAGCCAATTTTTTGCACTTTGGGAAATTGTTCTGGTCCCAATGTACATTATTTTAAATAATACCATACCTCAAATAGCTACAATGTTTACAAAATAGTATTCCTACTTCTAGGGGCAATGCAGAAGTTGTACAAATCTCTAAAGGACAGTGAGATCGAAGACCTCATTTCAATGGTCCTAAAATTTGCCCCACACAGGCATTTAAAATGGTAAGCAATCGTGTCAGTTTTGTTTTAATTTTCAATGTACCTCATGCAAAATCATTATTTTTGACATGGTTTATAGGCTGATATTAGTTTTAATAAGGTTTGTAACTTTACAGCGACATCTAGTGATGAGTGGCCTAAAATCTAAATTTTTAACTTAGAAAGTATAATTACTAGATAGATACACACACACACAAACGGTTGTTCTTTGCACTGTATGTGTTTTTCTGTGTGGGTGTCAGACAAGCAATGTGCAAACTTATGTGAGAGTTACTTTGGTATAGAAGCCCCAAACGTCAGTCAGTCAGTCAGTCATAATTAACTAACTAACTGACGGAGCTGCGTTTAAGGCACAAAATTCTCTCAGTCCACTTCATCAGATGATGATACAGATTATTAATATTTCTCATGTGGCCCAAACACAGAGAATTACGAGAAGAAAAAAAGTCAGTATTGTTTTTGAAAGTCGGTATTTAAGCTGCTATAACTTCTCATTGATGACTGCAATGTTTTTGGAAAAGTTAAAGACCGTCTAGCCTAATTAAAATGATTGAAAAGCTCATTGCACAAATATTTTCTATGAGAAGCAAACTAATAGCCTAGTTTATTATCTTCACTGCGCATCACTTATGCGGTGATGCGCAATTAAATTATTGCAGGGCAAATTAATTGTAGTAATAAATTCACATCTTAAGGCTTGCAGGTGACTTTAGTAGTTTCATATATAATGGTATCATTTTTATTTTTTCAAAGTAAAACTAGGGCAAGTTAAAAACAATGTATTTAGTTATTGTTGTAGTAACTGCCTTGCAAAAAAATAAAAAAATAAAATTCCTAGCCAGTATAAAAAAAATTAATAATTATGGCTGCTAAATTTTGTTAACTCACCGGCCATCGGCACACAATCCTTAACTGCACCTACAGTCAATTTTTTAGGTCTATAATTTCTATCTGACTCATGTCTTTTTTTCCCCTTTGTTTTTGATTTGCAGCTGATGGTGAAGTGAAGACGTTGGAGAAGTTGTTTACAGTTTCATGTTCACCGTACACATTTTCATACCTATTGATGTCAATTCTATTTGATGTTTGTTGTTTAAAATGTTCATATCTCATTTCAGAGATTGAGATCGTTTCTTTAAATGCAAGTTATATTTATTTTTTTAAATATTTAATTCATGGTTCATAAAATTCTCATAGTTTATTGTTCACAAAACATGTAGAAGAAGTGGCTTGTTGACTGATTATTTATGTACAGGCATCAGAATATAGAGGTTATGAGAACGTTCTGGGAACCTTCAGAGAACTTTCTGGGAACCTTCTAGGAACGATCCATATTGGTCAGCCAGGAAAGTTTTCTTAACGTAAATAGAACATTCCCTTAAGGTTAGGGGAACGTTCTGGGAAATTTATGGGAACGTTCTCAAAACGTTCCCGAAACGTTCCGAGTAGGTTCCCGGAACGTTCCCCTAACCTTAAGGGAACGTTCTATTTACGTTAAGAAAACTTTCCTGGCTAACCAATAGGGAACGTTCTGGGAACCAAAAATTGTTAGCTGGGTACCGGGAAAGACGCGCACATCACCACTTGGCAAGTTTCGGTACTGTGTCTTGCTGCCAGTGGGGAGCTCACGAAACAATATAAATAAATATCATTACATTTACTTAGTTGACATTATACATTATTTAGCTCTTCTACATTAAATTAGTTGAGTTAACATAATTAGTTGTCAACTAACAATGAACTAATAGTTAATAAACTTTAAAATGCCCTCCAGACATTAGCTGTGAAGAAGAAAGACTCAGAGACCCTTTTCCATAGCAAAGAGCATACAGAATGAGATAATGACCTGGCGGTTTGTCCTGTGTGTGGTAATCTGGTGCAATGTCTTGTATCAGATCAACCATGTGAGCAAAATTCTTAAGAGCCCAAGTGTTTTTCTAGAAACACTTAAAAAGGAAACTCAGGGAGTGCAAACATACTTGAATCATTTCAGGGAAGTGGAAAAGTGGACTTTCTGCCTGTCAAACAGATGCAAGAGAGATAGCAGAAGCTCTTGATATTGACATGGCAGTGCTTTGCTCCAGTGAGTCGATCCTCATCTTCTGATTCTGGTCCAAATGAATCCCCCGTAGTTAGCGTTGTTCCCCAGTTGTCACCATACATCAGTTTAATACTCGTGCGAGGTGCACTACCAGGACAGTGTTACACTGAATATATAATAAACTGTAACTGTGTTCAGTTTATATAGAGGTCTGTTTTGTGTGAATATTTACAGACGAGCTGTGCCTGGCTGTGAATATCAATTTGTGTGAACAACACATCAGCCTGCGCCACCTAGAGTTTCATGACAGAACTTTGCATTTTTCATCTAAAAATATATCTAAATTACAACCAATGCTCTCAATGTCAAACGCAGAAACGTTCATGACCTCAAGGTTAGATTACTGTAATTCTTCATTGGGTGGCTGGTTGCATTATTGTCCTTCACTTTCACTGCAATCTCAAAACTCTGGCAATTTGATAATACCTAGAATATCAAAATCAACTGCAGGTGGCAGATCCTTTTTTAGTGCCCAAACTCTGAATCTACCTAGGATTGTTCGGGAGGCAGACACACTCTGTAAATTTAAATCTAGATTAAAGACCCATCTCTTTAACCAGGCATACACATTATATTTACATTTGTGCATTTAGCAGACACTTTTATCCAAAGCGACCGTGCATTCAGGCTATACTTTTTTTTTTTATCAGTTTGTGTGTTCCTTGGAAATTGAACCCACAACCTTTTGTACTGCTAGTGCTAACACAATGCTCTACCTGTCACGCTGCACTGGGAGCGAGGAGACACAGAGATTCCAATCACAATGTTTATTAAATCCAAAACACGGAACGAGGAGCTTGAGGAATGACAAACAATACAGGACATTGGAGACGGGGAGACACAGGGCTTAAGAACACTGGGAAATCAATGAGGAAGAACAGAAACAGGTGAGGAGTAATTAAACACAGGGCTGGGGACTCATGAACTAATAACTACTGGGAACGAGGACAGGAACAGGAAGACCAAATATGGGCACGAGAGGAGGGGAAGCACGAAACACAGTCTGACACTACCACTGAACGCGACATAATATATTAACACATTTCTACAATTCAAATCTTTTAAAAGATTGTTAGGCTGCATTAATTAGGTCAACCAGAATCGGGAACACTTCCCATAACACCCAATGTATTTGTTACATCGTTAGAAGAATGGCATCTATGCTAATATTAGTCTGTTTCTTTCTTATTCCGAGGTCACCGTAGCCTCCGATCCAGACTGTATCCAGATCAGTTGGTGGATCAGCACCTAGAGATAACCTCCACAGCCCTGAATGTCAGTGGAGATCAGGACACTTAGATTAACCCCAGAGACAGATCCCCAGTGAAGAATTTGACAACCATAGGCAGAAGACCACGGGAACCAGATGAGTCCTTTACACAATCTGACTTTGCTGCAGTTGAAATTGAACTGCTGGTTCGTTTGGCCAGAGGAGAACTGGCCCCCGACTGAGACTGGTTTCTCCCAAGGTTTTCTCTCCATTCTGTCAACGATGGAGTTTTGGTTCCTTGCCACTGTCACCTTTGGCTTGCTTAGTTAGCGACACTTGACTGATTGCACAGACACTATTGGAAGAGAGCTGAACTAGATGATGACATCACTGAATCATCAATGAACTGACTTATACTGAAAAATTAACTATTTGTTATTGTCCTTTTGCATTACTGACAAACTATTTTCCTGTTTGACACTGTAAAGCTGCTTTGACAATCTGTATTGTATACAGATTTATAAATAAAGGTGACTTGACTTTATAGTGTTTGTTTCTTTTATGTATTTATTTATTACTTATTGTTCTCTACTGGTGTCTTAAAAAGCTGCTAACAATATTTCGTTGTTCTGTATCACTGAGTGCGTACAATGACAATAAAGACTAATTCATTCATTACAAAAAACAAAGTACAACGATAAAGACTCCCCCTTCTGGTCAAGTGTGTAATACATCTGATTCACAATAGATCTAGGCATTTGACACTTTTGCTGACAGTGATGCTTCAAACCAAACTGAACAACCTCCTTTATTGCCAAAAGTGTGTCAGTTGTCAGTGTTTTCTCGAACTATTTGTCACTAGCCTGAGGAAAAGGAGGTCTTCTACTGTAGCTTGCTCAGGAAATAAAGAAAGTTATAAATGTCATATTTATATATTTATTAGTTATTTTATTAAACAAGAATTTTGATGTAGAGAAAGACAGACAATCTGATGGAAATAACAATAAAGACAAAAAAAAATTAAAGAGCCACTGATGTAGATAAAATATAGATGCAAACATTTCTGCTATAGCAACCATCTAGTAAGCCTCAAATTTACTGATATTGATTCATAAACTAACAGACTGGATTGGAGTGGCTTGCCTTTTAAATAAACACTAAAAGAGCTTGATACTATGATTAAATGAAATTTCTAATTTTCAGATGTACAGAATACTAATTTTAAGGAGTCTTATTTATTTTCATTGATTCATCTCTTGTCTTCTCAGATTTTCATACCGAGGAAAAGTTTTGTCAGACCAGCTTTAAGGTAACTCAGAGCATCTTTATTTGCTTCCTCAGCTTTAGCATTTCTCATCATTTCCTCAAGCTCTCTGACCCAGTTTTCTTTCCCAGCCTCCTTCAATCTGGGGATGAAGAAGTCGAGATGCTGAAGAGTGAAGGCAGAGTCTGGTTTTAATGCGATCTGAGACAGATTCTTGATGGTCTTGTAAGCATTGAACAGAAGAATTGACTTTTGATCCTCAAGCTCCTGAAGATCTTTGTCAAGATCATCCATTACAACAGAAAACCTCTTGGCTTTAGGATTTTCATTTTCCTTTTTTAATTCATCTGATTGCATCACAGCATTCGAGGTGCTGATGACATATTTCTTGTTATCTTTGACATGTTTGCTGTGATGACACTTCCCAGTGCACACAGTGCAGTTGCCTTTCTTCATGACTTCACAATTTCTGGGATCAGAAGTCCACCAGCAGTCAAACTCATGGCAGTTTTCTTTACAGACGGTGCATGTTGTCGCCTTCCTGTTTTTCCATGAAGCACTTTCAATTGCCACCTTCACTTTGATTGTCTTTTTGACTCTAATGCTAAAGTTTGCATCCCTTTCAATCTTTTCCTTGTTTAGTTTCATTGCCTCCTGAATCTGAATTTTTTCAGATTTCTTGGACTCTTTCTCTTCAACTCGCAGCTGTAAGTTGCAGATTAATGCTTCTAATCGAATGCGCTCAATGAGGACATCTGAAGTCAACTCTAAACTTTTTCTGTTCTTTTCATCCAGAGACTGAAGAAATTGCTTCATATCTGCCATGCTGCTTTCCCAAGCATCTCTTTGAGCACGACGGTAACGGCTCTCATTGTTTTGAGCATCAGCCTGCCGATTGTTGAATAGGAAATGCACAGGTTGGCCACTTTTGTCTCTTTTGCAGGGGATTTTAACTTTATTGATGGCACTGAGGACGTTTTTGGGCGGCAGACCATCAGAATGTGTGATTAAAAACACAATGTTGTCCACAATGTCTTTTCCAAACAAAGACAGAATGGAACTGATAATGTAATGCTGTCTGTCTGAGAGACGATTCTTAGATGCTTGAATCACAAAACACACAGCATCAACTTCACGAACTCCAGCACTGCTCTGAAACAGAGTTGCTAAATTTGCAGCAACTTCCAGATCTTTGTCCAGTCCTCTAGTGTCTCCGTAGCCTGGAGTATCAATGATAGTGAGAGATATGGGACTCTCTACAGGACAGACCTGATACATGGTGATTTCAGAGGTTTGTGATTCTGATTGATCTCTCGCTTCTTCTTCTGTGATTTCATACCATATTTCTTCCTCAAACTTCACCTTCAGTAAGTAGTTGACCATGGTGTTTATGAGAGTCGTCTTGCCAGCTCCAGTCTCTCCCACCACTAGAACTATTTTGTTTGGTTTACTGGTGTCCTTTTTCCCATAAGTCCATTTTCTGACTTTCCCGTTTTCATTAAACACTTTTCTTTCTGTATGTAGACGGATTCGTTTTGGAGGACCTGGATGAATCAGAGTTGATCTGCGTGGTGGAATAATTGGCTGTCTGTAAAATAAGAAGGCAAATGTTTGTCAGTATATTCATGTAGCAAGAATTTAAGACTATTAGTTGCAGTCAGTATACAGTCTGCGCGATGGATAAATTTGCCACAGTAGCACGCATGCATGGGTTTGAGCCTGTTTACAAACCTGTTGTCATTTAATGATATTTTTGCCCCAAATTCATTTCATAACATCACTCGAGAGTGATGAAGGCTGTCGATTAGCATTTCATTACAAATATACTTTATTCATATACAAATACTAGACATAGCTTGAAGAACAGAGATAAAACATTTGGTCTCAATCATATGTTTATTGTCTTCATCAGTTAAAAAGTATCTTTCTGCATTTTATTGTTATAGCAATAGCGTATGCCTTTATCCATTTTAGGGATTTCCTTGAATGTCATATGATTTTTGACTTCTATGAGTTTCACTTATGGATTTACTGTGTGAGGGTGCCCACCAGTGTCCTACCAGTATGAATGAAACATTGCATTACATCTGTGCACACACTAATGCTCACAACACCTTATTTCGGGTAAAAATAGGAAAAATTATACTTCTTGCTAAGTTTTTCTCCAATGTACTGGAGTTTTTTCTCTCTCAGTGAATCCATAATATTTCCTGGAAGTAATTAAGAAATTACTATTAAAGATTTTTTAATCATAATTTATAATAAATCCTTGGCTTAGACCTTTCTAAACATTTATAGTTATAGGCCTCCTGTTTGTTAACCCTTGTGCATCAATAAAAAAAAGTTACATGTAGGTCCATAATGGACAAAAACACACCCACACAATTATAGCTGCATTATTTATCCAGTTGGCTCTATAATATGCAGAAAACAGGAATAATGTGAGCATTTGCTTTGTAGACCCTTTATAGACCAAACCTGAAAAAAATTGCAAATCTGGTAAAAAAATTTCATAAAAATTTTAAGCCTTGCCAACAGAATGAAAGCCTATTAACAGAAATTGCGTCATTTTACAGTTAAAAGGCACTGTGATTAAAAATTGCAGT
The DNA here is from genome assembly GCF_936440315.1 of Barbus barbus. NCBI lineage: Eukaryota > Metazoa > Chordata > Actinopteri > Cypriniformes > Cyprinidae > Barbus > Barbus barbus. The sequence continues at coordinate 4,721,354 of NC_136717.1, forward strand.
TTTAATGGATTTCAATGGGGACATTTTTGTCAAAAAGGCCCTGAGAGGAACTTTTTTTTGTACCTAGTGCAAAACAGATTTATTAAAGTCATATGATGCGATTTCAAGTTTTCCTTTCTCTTTGGAGTGTTACAAGCTGATTGTGTATAGATAAGATCCCTGAAGTTGCAAAGACTAAAGTCTCAAAACCAAAGAGATATTCTTTATCAAAGTTAAGACTCTGCCACGCCCCCCTAAAATGGCTCATTTAAACACGCCCCCACATGTCTACGTCACGATGTGGAAATATTTGTGCAATGCCGCCCAAATGTTCACGCAAAGAAAGAAGGCATGGTTTCAGTAACAACAGTAGTGTTGATGAAGCCATGTCAGGGAGACATTGTGTGTTTCTATGCGAAAGCAAAAGCACTTTATTTGGCCTTCAGAAAGCAGATGCATTCAGGAATTGTAACAACGTTCGTAGATTCGGGAAGAAGGAGGCGGGAACCGGCAAACATTTAACGATTTAATAACCAAATAAACAAACGTAAAAGTACAGCGGCAGCCCCTCACGGACGACTGCCGCACACAAAATAATATCCAGGCCTGGTCCTCTCTCGTCTTCCACTGTCGTCACTCCTCCTTTTATCCTTCCGGAGCTCCTCCGTGGGACTCGAGACCGGTGAGTGTCGCAGGTGTCGCTCATTATCATTAACTCCACCGGCCTCGCTCCGTTCCCACGGCTCTCGGCCCCGCCCCACTCACCACATACCCCCATCGCCCCTCGCAGGCCGGGGGGTACCCTCGAGACTGCGCTCTACTCCCCCCCCCTCCCTCCTTCCTGGGGGGGACCCGTCAGGGCGGCCGCGGCGTACCTGGGGGTATGGACAGACGAGGCGAGAGAAAAGGAGACGGAAGGATGAGGAGTGACAGAGACGAGAGAGGGGAGAGAGGAGAAAAAAAAAAACAATTCGGTCCGGTTCCCGGACACACTGCTGGTTGGTCCTCAACCAGCTGAGAGGCTCTCACTCGCGGTGCCATGCGATGGTACTGGACCTCTTTGGTGGACGGCTCGACGCTCCGCCTCCTGGCGGACGGCGATGGCTCCTCCGGTCGAGGGCAGCCGGCAGCGAGTCCCCCATTCCCTGCTCCTCCCCATCATGGCGGATGGCAGCAGGCTACGGCCACTCGGCGAATGGCGCCGACTCCTCCGCTCCCTCTCGGACGGCAGCCCCCCTCCTCGACCCAGGAGCACGGCCGCGAGTCTTCCGTCCCACCTGATGTTCCATCGCTCCAGCACCACCGTCGCCTCGGGCAGCCAGCGGCCGTCCCCGCTACTCCCTGCTGCCCGATCTCCTCAGCACCGCGATCCCCTTCAGCAGCGAGGGCTCTCTGACAGCGTGTCCCTCCTTCCTCCCGGGTTTCGGCACCAATGTAACAACGTTCGTAGATTCGGGAAGAAGGAGGCGGGAACCGGCAAACATTTAACGATTTAATAACCAAATAAACAAACGTAAAAGTACAGCGGCAGCCCCTCACGGACGACTGCCGCACACAAAATAATATCCAGGCCTGGTCCTCTCTCGTCTTCCACTGTCGTCACTCCTCCTTTTATCCTTCCGGAGCTCCTCCGTGGGACTCGAGACCGGTGAGTGTCGCAGGTGTCGCTCATTATCATTAACTCCACCGGCCTCGCTCCGTTCCCACGGCTCTCGGCCCCGCCCCACTCACCACAGGAATCATTGCGATTACTTACAGAACAGCACAACCCAGATGAAATCACAGCACATTTTATGGACAACCGTTTCGTGAACCTAGAAGAGGATGTAATTCTGACTTTATGACAATAACAAATGTTTTTGTTACACAAGCTAGTGTGCACTACTCAATTGTAATGCATGGAGGCGAGTGTCTTGTGGTTAAAATTGAGTAGTGCACTGTGCACACCTAGCCATGGATTTTCATCCTGTAGAAAGCACATCAATTTCAACTCACCTGGAACTCATGGTAATCGCTGGACTGAATGTGTTTCCACAGAAGACCTTCACTGTTGCTCTCCAGCCTGCTTACAGCAAAACAGCTCATGTATGTAAATAAATACTATACTTATTTAAATATTGAGAGATGCACTTTTGCTATTAAATTAAAATATAAACTAATATTCTTAAACACCAGCCTGTGTCGAGTGTATGTTAGAACAAAAAGTTTTAACGAAAATATGATTTGACAACCCTAACTGGCTGAAGTCCCTCTTAACCAAATGTGCTTTCAATGTAATTTAGAATCTAAACAGTCTGAATAAAATGACGAGAACAACACTTTCATTTTTGTCTTGTCATAAATGTGTGCGCTTGTTGATAAGTTACTCTGCAACTACATGTTAACTAGCAGTCATGAGAGTATTAATAGTATGTCTGCTAAATATATGCTAACACTTTATTTTGATGGTTCCTCTACAGAAAAACTGACATAAGTTACTTTGCAAATACGTCAACATCTACCTACCCTGACCTTAACCTAAGCCTAATTATACTCTACTGAGAGTTAGCTGACATGTAGTTGCAAAGTTGCTTATAGTCAATAGACTATGGGGACATCAAAATAAAATGTAACCTAACATAAACATTGATTTTTTCAGTTGAAATTATTAACTAGCGCTCATCAAAATTAATATTAGCCTCACAGGGAACACTCAAATAACACTCCACACCTAACCACTTTCAAGATGTACTGTAGTAAGATACTATGCAGATCTGAAATAATGTCAAGATATTATAGTCCATTATCAATGTAAAAGTAGATTTAATATGGTGTTCATTGTTATAAATAATCATAATCTTAAAAGTTATACCCACAAATGTTTCAGCATTACAATATATTAAAATTGCTGTTATGACTATTTAAAATGACGATATAACATATTATAAGGTTTTTATAATGCATTATGCATTCATTATAATGCCTTAAGAATACCCTTATAATGTATTATAAATATGGGCTTCATAGAACATGTTACCAAAAACACTATATACAACAGTGTTCTCCATTATGGATTAGTTTTTTCTTGCTTATGATTAAATGATTGTTATTTAATTTTGTGAGTATTTACTTAGTGAATTTTTCAAAAATAAATGCGCTTTCCATTGATGTATGGTTTGTTAGGATTGGACAATATTTGTCCGAGATACAACTATTTGGAAATCTGGAATCTGAGGGTGCAAAAAAATCTAAATATTGAGAAAATTGCCTTTAAAGTTGTCCAAATTAAGTCCTTAGCAATGCATATTACTGATCAAAAATTAAGTTTTGGTATATTTATGGTAGGAAATTTACAAAATATCTTCATGGAACATGATCTTTACTTAATATCCTAATGATTTTTGGCATAAAAGAAAAGTGGATAATTTTGACCCATACAATGTATTTTTGGTTATTGCTACAAATATACCTGAGCGATTTATGACTGGTTTTGTGGTCCAGGGTCACAAATAAGTAATACTCAGTAATACGCCACAAATGTTGGACCCAGCATATAGCTCAAGGTGAAACCTCAGACCCTAATTTAAAAACCCCCGTAATAAACCCACATTTGATCTAAGATTATGAAAATGGTTTTTAGTTTGATCAAATTATATGAGAATAACATGTCTTTTTATATTATACTTGTTACATCCTTAAAAAAATGCATAAAAAGTTCCCTTACCTTGAGAAGTTTCTTTGTATGAAGTTGATATTCACTGATGTCCTTTACAGTTATACACACTCATGTCATTTATATATCCTGCTGTATGCTGCGGGTGGAGACAAGGGGAAGAACAAAGGCACATACTGCACAAACATGAATAACCACATATTTTGCTGCCGTTGAAATGAGAATTCATGTTGTTCAATTTCTTCCACTTTTAATTTTCCTTACATAAGAACAATTGACAACATTTTGACAATATTAAAATAATTAAAATTCAGATTCACGTTAATGGAACATCTGGCACCGGACCAAGACAAGACAACTTCTACTCCTCAACAAAAAGTTATAAATCAGTTCCAGGCAGGGACAGGAGAACAGCAAAATGATTTTATCAAATAGCCTTCATAGCACAACAAAGTGTATATATATATATATATATATATATATATATATATATATATATATATATATAAAATGTTGAGAAGGAAATATTCCTTATTGCTGTGAAGACAACAGCACACAACACGACATTAAACAGTAACAGAAAGTCTTCCCCGTGATTGTGTAGCCTACAGAACTAGACTGAGAGACCATTTAAAGGCTTTTGCAGGTGTTTTGAGTTAATTAGCTGATTAGAGTGTGGCACCAGGGGTCTTCAATATTGAACATTTTCACAATATTCTAATTTTCTGAGATACTGAATTTGGGACTTTCATTAGTTATCAGTTATAATCATCAAAATGAAAGGAAATAAACATTTGAAATATATCAGTCTGTGTGTAATGAATTAATCTAATATACAAGTTTCACTTTTTGAATGGTATTACTGAAATAAATCAACTTTTTCATGATATTCTAATTTTATGACCAGCACCTGTATGTCAAATGAATATTAGTTAATTAGTAAATATGAGAGGATACACACACACACACACACACACACACACACACACACACACACACACACACACACACAGAGAGTCTTTGAAGGATAGTATAAGATTAGATAACTATACTGTCTCTCACTTCCCATTTGACTTTTGACCTCCTGGAATAACACCAAACTGCTCAAACATGTACGAGCATGACGAATGTTTTCACACAGGCAACTTAACCAGTCTAGTTAACTCTAACTTGCTGCTCCTTACTGCAACAAACTTAAATGAGGGGAAATAATTATGAGACCATAGCTGTCTCTAACACAGACAACTTAGTTAATAATATAACAAATACTTATTAAAAAAAATTAATAAGTTAACACTAACATAAACATCAGGGACTGTTAAAAAAAACTTAAGAGGAGGATAATAGCACATCTTTTATATTTTAACACAACATATTTCATATTTAATGCATTAATGCTTATAGTACACAAAAATGGAACTTGTAATATAATTGTGTTACCCAAACCTTAAATAAACTTACCTCATTAATTTGAGATCACTCATGCAGGAGTTTTTTGATTCTGCAATCATGTTCTTGTATTGTTTCTCCCAATGCTAATATATTATCTACAATGTTCATCAAATGTAGGAAACTGTACCTTCCTGTGAGTGTTTTATATGCATTAAATTTCATTATGCAGAACCCTTGATTGGCATCTAGCACCGAGAAGATTTTGTCATTTTGCATGTTTGAGACCTCTTCTACCGTGAGTAGTGGGTAGTGTTCACATTTAACTCCCTTGTTTAGATCCGATGGGTCAAGTCATATGCAGATGTTATCCTGGCACAGACGTATCCTGTTTTAAAGTATGGCACACACCCTCTTCCTGTTTTAATCTTAAAAATGTGTAACTGGTTTTTAATACAAGCAGTCTTTCTTGTTTGCAACTAAAAGGGCCTCACCACCCAGACACGCACGCACGCACACACACACACACACACACGCACGCACACACACACACACACGCGCACACACACAATGCCAAAGCGAACAAAGGCTGTCATTAATTATCCCTTTGTGGTTTTCACATGTTGTTCTTAGAGCACTAATTCACTGGTTTTAGGCAATAAAAACATCATAAGTGCTTCTCAATATTATGTTTGATGCTTAAAATATTTTATTCTGTTGTATTGATCATTCAGACAGTCAGTATTGTGTTTGTGGTCAGTAATTCATGTTGATAGTTGATTACCAATGCAATTACCAATTTTTTAAAAATGTATTTAATGTTGGAAAAAGCGTATTTGTTTGAATGCTTACTCATTTGCATGATCAAGTCAAGTTACCTTTATTTATATAGATCTTTATACAATAAATAGTGAAAATAGTGTCAATGCAAACTAAATTCAGTCCTGCTGTAAATACCACGCTCTAAAAAGACAACAGTAAACATTCAATTTTTCAGTTAAAGTCAGTTCATCATTGATTCAGTGATGTCATTACCCAGTTCAGTTCAGGTCTCTTCAAATATACTACTGCCAGAAATTAAACGTCCCCAAATGATCAGAATGGGCGGTTGTGTGTGCCTTTACTCTGATTAATATAACAAGCATACAAAGCACTTTATAAAGAAGTGATAAACACCAGTGTAAAGCAAATCAAACAAGGATTATTTTACATGAAACATGATACCAATAAGGTTACATTATCTGATATTTCTATCATAAGGCATGCATAAACAGTAAACAATACAAAAGACAACATACAAAACAGTAATAACAGAGAATGCATGTTCATTAATAGAAACGTTTAGCTATGAATTAATGGAGGTAAATAATTGTTATGGGCATCATGTGTCTGTTTCACTAATGAAAAAAGTGAGAGGAAAAGTCTCTCTAAATTCATTTGGGTTGTAAAACAGTCTCATCTTTATGATTTGTCTTTGTTGCAACGGTAGCCAGAGGCCTGTGGTCGTATTACAGAAAAGATCTTACCTTTAGAATCCTATCTTACCTGTTATTTAACCATCACAATTTCAGTTAGGACCTCATTTAGGATGAAAGCTATTGACAAACAACATTTCCTAAGTGCATTATCTATAGGAAAAAAAAAAAAAATTCCTAAAAACTGTTTTAACTTTATGATAACCCAACTAGTGTCTTACTTCAAGCCTTTTTGAAATTCAACTGTAAAAAACTCATTACAGTAGCCCTTTATACAAGATGAAGAGAAGCAACGTTTGATGGTGGAGAGACTTTGGGTGGAGACAAATAATGTTCAAGTTCAAGTTCTTTATTGTCATTACGCTATATGTGCAGACATACAAATGTCTCGCCTCACAGGACCACAGTGCTACATATAAACACACATAAATACTACAGTATATATAGTAATGCACCAGCTGTGACCAACATTACGGGGGCCAACCCCTTATGAACATTTACCATTTACTACAAATTGAACCAAAAAAAACAAAACACGTTTACTATCGTTAAACCGTGGTAACCACAAATTAACCATAGTTTTGCTACACTAGGGTGACCATACTTCTTCTTTTTCCAGGACATGTCTGCATTTTGGCTTTGTTTTCCTTTTGACGTCAGGTGTGTTGGACTTGAAGCGGCGCTGCACAGACCGATCGGTGTATGACATCAAAGTACCGCGAGAGCGATTGGAAAGCATCAGGAGCATCTGCTCTCTACAGGTCTCATGGTTCTCAGATGTCCTACACTGATCGGTCTGCGCAGCGCTGCTTCAAGTCCAACACACCTACGCTCTCTACAGTCGTCAAACATTATGTATATGTGTGTTTGTATTGCTTTGACCAAAAGTCATTGGTTGATTATGTACAATGCCTGCACTTTATTTGTCAAACATCTTTTTTCAGTCATTACCTTTTGCAGGTATGAAAACAATAGCATAACAAACCCAAAACCCGGCAATTTAGAAATCCTGGCCTGGACATGTCCAGGAAAAAGAGGAAGTATGATCACTACACTAACCATAGTCTAACCTTAGTTTACCTCAGCAGCCACTTCCGTGTAGTTGGTTGCTTGCTATCAGATGAGACAGTTATTGAACTAGATTGATCGGTTTAAGATTTCCTAACTAGACCATAAGTTTTTGTAAGATAAGATAAGAATCCTAAATCAAGATTTGCTTCTCTAGTATGAATTTGTGAAAAATCCTAAATTCAATTATCATATCTTAAGATTCTCTAATATGCCCCCGTTCTGCAAGTATTCAAGTATATAAGTTCTGAGTATTAGTTGTGGCTTAGGGCAGTGCATTTCAAAACATGTTCCTGAAGAACCCCCAACGCTGCATATTTTCAATGTCTCCCTAATCGAACACACCTGATTCAACTCATCAGCGCATTACAAGAAAATCCAGAACATGAAATGGGTGTGTTAGATAAGGGAGACATACCAAATGTGCATTGTTAGGACCAGGTTTGAAAAACACTGGCTCTGGGGATTGTTCACAGACAACTTGGCCCCAAGTTTTGTTGTAGGGTTAGGGTTTAGTTGGATTCATTAAAAATACTGAATAATTGTGTGTATGATTGGATCAGCCACTGCAGCTGTCAACATAGTGTAAGTTCATAAGAATAAATGACACATGAATTCAGGCCTGTGGGATCATAAGACACATGATGTATCAAAAGAAAAAGTGAGTCTAGTGTTTTAGTGTCACATATTACCTAATAACTATTACACATATAACGTCTACACTTAAAACATATCCAAAGTTTCACATTCATTAAGTTGAGGATGCCATAATTATTTCTTTCACATTCAGAATTATCATTAGATTAATTTTAACTGAAAAAGCAGAAAAACAATATTTCCAAAATTTGTACACTGCAACCCGGTATCACGCCAAAGCGTGTGGAAGACACGCTGGTCCACACGAGGATGCGTGTAAGTGTCACGCTTTGCCTCCTCTAGGCATGAAAATCACACGCATGCATGAAGGTGAAGTTACTAATAGAGTACCAGCAGGGGCGATAATTTTCTCAAGGCCAACAACTCCCTACGGGCCAAATAGAAGCGATTTAGTGCATTCTCCAAAATCCCCCCCCCAAAAAAATTAACATGTAAGATACATTGGATACATTGGAACAGTAGCACAGTAGTTCATTCATGCAGTTTACATGCTGAATATGCATTGTGCAATAACAGCATCGCAATTACCTTCTTTATTTTGTTGCAGTTCTGCATGTATAATACAACCGGGTTGCATAATATAACTAATCCAGTAAGCCTTGCTGCAAGACAGTTAACTGATTTGGTTTTCCTTTGTCCAACAGCTCCTGTTCTTACACACCACCCTTCCCTGTTAGTGTTACCTACCTCCACCTAGTGTATTTGTATGAAAAACAACAGCTCTTTTAAGAGCTTCTTCTAAAGCTTCACTGTCTTAGCTTCACTCAAGTAAGCACTTTTTTTTTTTTTTTCATTGATGCATTTGGCTTACAACTGAAACTAATTGGGAGAGGTTAAAAGCTGCCTAGCTAGCTATTTAGCTACTTACTTTTAAGCATCAATAAAATAACATTGTAATAACTGGATTTGCTTGGTTTTCATTTTAATCTTAAATAGAGTAGAATGCACACACCAGACGATCTAGATTTTGCAATTGTTTTACAAATGCATGCAGATATGCTGCCTTATTTCAGCCACACATTTGAAATGAAGTGAAGGCAACACCCTAAAACAGCACTTGGCCCCAAACCTAGTGCTTCATGCACATTAACTCTGACCTGCGAACTCCTATGACATGATCAACATCAGATCAATACATGATCACAGTATGACCTCGTAGCTGAATTAAAAGTGCATAAATTTAAAACTGCAGTGCTGCAGGAAAGTGGAGTAGATTGTATGTTTTTACATTTTAGATGTATTGCTATTTATGTGTTAAATTTAAGTTTTTTAAAAGATGCTGCAGAGCGTGACATTATATTGTGGCCGTTGCATGTTCAAAATAGTGTGACCACGGCTTTCCTTTTTTTCGCTAGCCTGTATTTTATCATTTGTTTGTTTATAGCATAAACTATGACATTGAATTGAGAGACAAGGTAATTACCCATGCCATAATTTTAATTGTACAAATCCAGTAGAAAAAGTGGCATAATTGGTCAACCACCCGACCACCAGACTATCTTAAACATCCATCACATGTCTTAGGACCATTCCCCTGATAAATCAGTACTGCTTGGTAGAAGTAGTTTGGTAAAACAATCGGCGCTTGTTAGGTCTATACACATCTCTGGTTGCTATTACAACTGCAACTTGCTATATTTTTTGTTGAATTTATTTTCTTGATTAATCAATTAGATTTTTAGTCTATATAATGTCATAAAATTGTGAAAAATAGACTGATCAGTGTTTTCTAAACAATTCTGTACTTCTACAATGTAGGCTGGACTGCACAAGGTGCTGCCAAACAACTCGGTGAACCCTCATCAGCCCAGGTTGAACCCCCCACTTGTCCACCAATGGTCACACCAGATCTAGCAGTGTCCAAGCTTCATGCCTCAGCATCTTATTGGTATCATGTTTCATGTAAAATAATCCTTGTTTGATTTGCTTTACACTGGTGTTTATCACTTCTTTATAAAGTGCTTTGTATGCTTGTTATATTAATCAGAGTAAAGGCACACACAACCGCCCATTCTGATCATTTGGGGACGTTTAATTTCTGGCAATAGTATATTTGAAGAGACCTGAACTGAACTGGGTAATGACATCACTGAATCAATGATGAACTGACTTTAACTTGGGTAACATAATTGTGTTAACCAAACCTTAAATAAACTTACCTCATTAATTTGAGATCACTCATGCAGGAGTTTTTTGATTCTGCTGTAAGGATTACAGAACCTCAGACACTTTGAACTTCTGAGATGAACAACACACACACACAGTGCATTAACATACAGACATCTGTCTCCACATCCCACTGAGAGAGAATACAAGAAAATGCCTCTCTCACATATGCATCAGTTCCTTTTCATCCCCTTCCTTCCCCCATCCTTCTCTCACTCAGCCCACTCAGAATGGTCGATAGCAGAAATGTAATATTCTGCATTAATGCAAGTGTTATTTACAGTCATGTTTGGTATCATTTGAATTGTCTCAGGGCGACTGGTACAATGGTCTCATTCTTATAAGAAGTAAACTAAAAGGTAATACAGATCCCAAGAGTTCAGAGATATTTTACACACTGTAGAGGGCGGATCAGCACCTAGTGGTTTTCATGCAAATTACCTTTTGTTCCAAAAAGGTGTTAACTCGACTTGATTAAATTGCAAATCCAAATTGTTAATTCCTGTCTCCAGTTTGGGGGATGTTTATTCTGGTCTGAAGTACTTAAGGAAATTTGGCAAAAGGATAAGGGCGATTTCTGTAGCCAGGAGCCCGTAGTGTGGTATGTCTGAATACTCACACTATGTATTTCTATAAAGTCAGGTTTGCATTCTTTACTCATAGATTTATCTTTGAGAACTCGATGTTTTGTATTGATATGATTTGATCTCTTTGAATTGCTGTGGAATTGAGATAATACATACAGTATTTACCTGACTGAGAATAAATTGTTACATTTGACCTTATTCTGTTTTACTCTGTAATTATTGACTCTAGTAGATTACGTTGCATCCTTGTTAAAGACATGAGCAACCGAATGAACGAGTAAATATAAAGTCAAGAGTTAACTAGAATAATCAAATATCAGAAGAATACAAATTAGAAATAGACAAGCAATCAATTTGTATTTCAAGCTAAATACGAGGTCATGATAAAATGGAGTCAGATTAAATAATAAAATGGAGTCAGATTAGAGTTTAACTTAAATTGAAGAACTTTGCACACTGGAAAGACCGAACACGCAGGAACCCTTCTGCCGTGCCATTGGCTGCCGTCGTTGGACCAGTGGACGGGCCTTACACTGCAATCATGTTCTTGTATTGTTTCTCCCAATGCTAATATATTATCTACAATGTTCATCAAATGTAGGAAACTGTACCTTCCTGTGAGTGTTTTATATGCATTAAATTTCATTATGCAGAACCCTTGATTGGCATCTAGCACCGAGAAGATTTTGTCATTTTGCATGTTTGAGACCTCTTCTACCGTGAGTAGTGGGTAGTGTTCACATTTAACTCCCTTGTTTAGATCCGATGGGTCAAGTCATATGCAGATGTTATCCTGGCACAGAAGTATCCTGTTTTAAAGTATGTCACACACCCTCTGCCTGTTTAATCTTAAAAATGTGTAACTGGTTTTTAATACAAGCAGTCTTTCTCGTTTGCAACTAAAAGGGCCTCACCACCCACACACACATGGACGGACACACACACGCGCACACACGTGAGGATGTTGCTGGATTCTGAAATCACATAAATAACATCTCTTCAATACAAATTTGACCTGTACATTCTAAACAGCAGGCAAAACAGAAGTAGTGTATGTACCTCCCAAAACCTAGTGCTGGGTGCAAAAATTGAGATTCATAAAGTCGGCTTATGAAGGTACAGTATAAGATGTTAGGAAGACACCCACACACAAAAGATTGTCTCCCTTGTTCTTTATTTCAAGAACTCCTACTCAGCTGCTTAAGAGCCTTTAAATACATCACCCTGTCTCACAAGTGGTGTAGGCTTGATGAAGACCTAAAGGTCAAAATGACTTGTCCTAATAAAGAATAAGGAAGTAAATCCTCAGTGTAGCAGTCAGCAAGAGAAATTGAGAAATTAAAATAAACATTGTATTTTTTTATAATTTGATTATTTGAAAGTGCAGACCCAAACAGCAACAGATATGGGACAATTTTAATATTTTCTCTCAAAAGAATCGTCGCTGCACAAAAATAGTAGAATAAACAGTCAAATTATTCTGATAAATTGTGTGACGTGTTTACAGCAGCATATACAACATATTAGTTTGCTTAATCATGCTCGCACATGCACACGCACACACATAACAGCCTTAGAGAGAAACTGTTACATACCACTGCTGTGCACTTCCCTCGGCCATATTACACTGTCTGCCCCACTGTCTCCTCCCTCCACAGAGAGTCCGCTCACCACCTTCTCCTCAGCGATGCGCTCCTCATCTGGCACCTGTTCATTGTAGAGCTTGATTGCTTCCAAAAGTTCTCTTCTCTTCCCACAATTTCCTTCGACGCAAATGTCGAATTTTGTTGCTGTCTATAAGAATTACAAAACACAGAAAACACGATGCACAAGCATGTGTATGCAGATATCAGAAAGTAATATGAAATAGTGATACTTATAACTAACTTAGGAATTAATATATCAAAATGTAAAACAACTGAATAACTTAAAAGGCATAATAGGCTTAATATCTGTAAAATTAAGAGGAAGACATTTTAAAATGAAGGACCTGAAAATATGTTAATTCCAAAACAATCCAGATAATACATCTGCAAGTCATACAAATTACAAATATATTAGATGAGTTATTAACATACCAGTCTGATTATAAAGGTTGGCTTTTTTTTGATGAACACCAAGAAACATTTGTTCAATTGATTTCTGAAGGTTATGTTGGTCATCATATCTAGTACCTGCAGAATCTTACAGCAACAATAATACAAGTAAATTATTATGATGTCTTTTAGGCTGTACATTAAAAGAGTTTCAATATCAATTTTAAGATAATTTAGAGCCCCAAATTAGTGTTTACAGTCTCAAAGGAGTTTACATAGCAAACAAAACAGGATGACATGTCCTTACTTAATTCTCATGCATGGCAAAGATTCTCACTTATACACGATTACCACACTGCAATATTAAGCTACTTAGATGGCCGTCCATAAAATACTGTACCCTCAGTAGCCCATTGTCTGACATCATGTACCCACTGAAGCACAATGTTCTGAGGACACCCTAGTTCACTGCTCAAATCCTCCAGTCTCTGAGACTCAGCCTCAGCCTTTTTGAAAGTCTGGTGTAAAAAATATAAAATAAAAGTTGAACCAGGTTTTTGCCTTTGTAATCTTAAAAACTGAGGAAAAATCATGAAAAACCTTGTATTCATAACATCATACCTTGATGTATCTGCTGGATAATGCAAGATGAAGGCCTTCCTGCTTCCGTCGGTTCCACCCAATAGCATGGACAGTCAGGTATGATTAAGAATATGAAGTACCTCACACTTGGTTGAATGAGCCTTGGCATGCATGACAGAAAGGAATGGTCTCATCTGCAGTAAAGGTCTGAGTTCCAACATGGAGACTGCCAACTTCTCTAAGTAGGGCCAATACTTGCATGCAATATCCGTGCAATAGAACTGTCCATTTGTGGCTGCTTGGAGCTCCTTCTGCAGGTACAGTGGATAGGCGAATATTTCCCCCCTGTACATGTTAAGAGCCTTGAGTAGTAGTCCGTGTCTGCAGACAACCACCTCAAGACCATCTTCATCCAGTTTGCTTGCTCTTCTGGCAGTTTCACGTGCAGCAGACCACTGACTGGCTCCACAGATCCCTCTGCCAGCAGTCTGCATGACAAAATAATTCTGGTTAAAACTAAAAGTTGTGATTTTTTTCTAACTAGTTAGTTCATCTATCAGGATGAGTCGGGTTACATCACACCAATACACACCATCACTGTAATTATTTGAAACAATGAAGGTTTACTTTCAAACTACTACTAAAGTTTATTATATTCAGTCAGTGCTCAGGGAGCTTCAGAAAATGCATCTTCCCCTTTCTCTACTCCATCTACACAAGCTCAATAAAAGTAAAAAAAAAACAACAACATATATTTAACCACCAAAAAGGTTCAAAACACTACCTTGATTGACCAGTGTATATTTGCCATCTTTTTTTACACAGCACACTGTTGGCTCAATGGGCTTGTAAACTCCCTCAATGCAGGACTCCCTGTTATGAAGGGTGAGTTTTTTGTGTATGTGTATGTCACAATCCATACACAGCCACTCTTCTGGCATGCAGTCTTTGCAGCGAATGATGGCAGGAGATGTGCAGTGGCTGCAGTTCTGTTCTGGAACCACATTGCAGGACAGCAAGCAGTTTATGTGATAGCACCTTGCTTTCCGCCACTCCTCTTGGGCTACAGATTGGCGCAAGCACCATGATTTGGATGTTGAAGGATACTTGTTTGTGCCTTGAACATTTGCTGAGGTCAGAATGTCCTGCAATTTCTGCATCTCACTGTCTGTAAGACAGAAACAAACAAATAAAAGAATTCCTTTCAGGCTTATTGCTAACTTGCTTAATTACAGTAAGCTGACATTTTACCAAATAAGTGTTCAGAGCAGTTTGATTGGGTAACTGTGGGAACCTCCGTAGCTGACTCAAAAGGAGTAGCGTCCTCACTGCCAACTACAGATACTATGACAAAATTAGTTAGAAAAGAAAGAGATAACACTTTTTTTGTCTTATTAACATATAATACAGCAGGGGTTCTCAACTCTGGCCCTTGAGATCCACTTTACTGCAGAGTTTAGCTCCAACCTTGATCAAATTCACCTCCATATAACTCTCTAGTAATCCTGAAAACCTTGATTATCTTATTCAGGTGTGTTTGATCATGTTTGGAGCTAAAGTGCCAGAGATGCGGAACCCAGTAATACAGTGTTTGTATAGTGATTTAAGGCTATAATAGGCATGACTATTTAGCATGTCTGACAATTCCATTGCTCTCTAAAAGTTTTTTTTCCCCCTCATAGTCTGCACATAATCTGGAATTGTTAGCAGCATTTAATTTACTACCACAAAAGTGAGAGAAAACTTACAGTACTGGAATATTCTTATTGCGTGTTTAATGGATCAACAAAGTGAAATGGAGGTTATTCTTCAATCCACTTAACAGAAGAACAGGAAAACATTGGGGAACAAAATTCCTGCTTCGAATTCTGTATGAACCTGACACTGATTGTTTCACTTCCATTTGATATCTTTGGATTTGCTTAGCATTACAGTAGTTGTGCTGAAATTAACATATCAGGATGTGTTTCCAGTCGTAGTTTGATAACAAATACACATTTAAAAATAGATGAAGCCAATAACATAAGTAACAGATCCACCATGTCATGTTTCTGATGGCAGTATTTAAATGACAAATTTATGTCATGATCGGCTGCAGAGATGAGGAAACAGTGTGCAAGTGAATAACAAAGTTTATTACTATAATGAAGTGAGACACCGACAGGGTTAAGGTAATGGAGTGACACAGGAACTGGATGGGCTATGCGGTGGAGTGGTGGTGAAGACAGGAACAGACGGTGACCGGGAAACTCCAGACACGAGACGAGGACACGATGACACCAACACGAACTCCGATCCACGACAGCAAACAGAACCACAGATGACGAGATGATGACGTGAAGACTGGAACACTGTAGCAGGAAGACATCAAGAACGATCTGACAGAGGAGAGGAAGGAGAGATGGGTATTTATGGCAGAGGAAATGGGCTACAGCTGGCGCAGATGACGAGGCACAGCTGAGGGAAGTGAGCTGATGATGGCTCGGCCACGCCCCCCACACTTACAGCACGCTCACACATGACAAACCACGGGACAAGGAGAGACCGTGGATGTGTGAACCGTGACAGTACCCCTCCCCTAAGAACGCCTCCTGGCGTTCCCAGGCTCCCCTACCTGTCGATTATAGTCATCAATCAGAGAGTGATCCAGTATGTCTCTCGCAGGTACCCAACTTCTCTCCTCCGGACCGTAACCCTCCCAGTCCACCAAGTACTGAAATCCGCGTCCCCTCCGTCTTGAGTCCAGTATGCGGTTTACCGAAAATGTGGGTTCCCCGTCTACGAGTCGCGGCGGGGGGGGAACCGGGGCTGGCGGATTAATGGGAGAATGAAACACGGGTTTAATTTTGGATACATGAAAGACGGGATGAATCCTCCTGTACACTGGAGGAAGGTTGAGGCGGACTGCCACCGGACTAATGATTTTGGTGACAGTGAACGGGCCAATGAATTTGGGAGCAAGTTTATTAGAAACGGAGCGGAGTGGAATGTTCCTAGTAGAAAGCCACACTTTTTGACCAACGACGTAAACGGGAGGCTTAGACCGGTGGCGATCGGCTTTGGCCTTGGTGCGCGCCCCCACTTGGAGTAGAGTCTCACGGGCTCTAGTCCAAGTGCGGTGACACCTCTGGACGAAGGCGTGAGCAGAGGGGACCGCGACTTCGGATTCCATACTGGGAAAAATGGGTGGCTGGTAACCTAAACTACATTCAAACGGAGATAGGCCCGTGGATGACACTGGTAATGCATTGTGGGCGTACTCCACCATAGAGAGTTGCTGGCTCCAAGAGGAAGGATTCTTGGAGACCAAACATCGCAACACTCTCTCCAAATCTTGGTTGGCTCTCTCCGTTTGGCCATTGCTCTGGGGATGAAACCCGGAGGACAGACTAACAGTCGCTCCCAGTAATCTACAAAACTCTTGCCAAAATTTGGACACAAACTGGGGACCCCTGTCGGAAACCACGTCCATCGGGAGGCCATGTAAGCGAAAGACGTGGTCTACGACAGTTACCGCTGTCTCCTTGGCTGACAGTAATTTGGGCAAGGGAATGAAATGAGCTGCCTTCGAGAATCGGTCCACCACGGTCAAAACAACCGTGTTGCCCTGAGAGGGCGGGAGGGCGGTGACAAAATCTAGTGCGATGTGGGACCAGGGTCTCGAAGGCACCGGCAGCGGTTGGAGTAACCCATCTGGGGGTCGATTGGAAGTCTTACCAGTGGCACAAACCGAGCAAGCCAAAACAAAACTGTGAATGTCACGAGCCATGCGCGGCTACCAGAATCGTTGCTTGACCAGAAAGCCGGTGCGATTTACTCCTGGATGACAAGCCACGTTGGAACAATGCCCCCACTGGATAACGTCAGACCTTAAGTCCTCCGGCACAAATAATCGATTCGGTGGGCAAGCGGGCGGAGGCATTACCCCTTCTAGGGCCGTCTTGACCCTCGATTCGACCTCCCATGTGAGTGAGGAGACGAAAAGCGTCTCGGGTAAAATGCACTCGGGAGTGGACGGGCGTTCGGAACTGTCAAAAATACGAGATAAGGAATCGGGTTTGATGTTTTTGGAACCCGGGCGGTACGAGAGAGAAAAATCAAAACGACCGAAAAAAAGTGCCCACCGAGCCTGCCTGGAGTTCAATCTTTTGGCAGTTCTGATATACTCAAGATTCTTATGGTCGGTCCAGACGATAAAGGGTACCCCTGACCCTTCCAACCAGTGACGCCATTCTTCCAACGCTAGCTTGACGGCCAACAACTCCCTGTTACCAATGTCGTAATTGCGTTCGGCTGGCGATAAACGATGGGATAAAAACGCGCAAGGATGCATCTTGTCGTCCGCGGAAGAGCGCTGGGAGAGAACTGCACCTACCCCCACCTCTGACGCATCGACCTCCACCACAAACTGACGTGAGGACTCAGGGGCTATGAGGATGGGAGCCGAAACAAAGCGGCCTTTGAGTTTGGTAAACGCAGCCTCAGCTGTGTTAGACCACCTGAACGTAGTTCTGGGGGAGGTCAAGGCGGTCAGAGGCGCGGCTAGTTGGCTGAAATTGCGAATGAAACGCCGGTAGAAATTAGCGAAACCCAGAAACCTCTGTAGGGCCTTACGGGAATCTGGGCTTGGCCACTCCACCACAGCCTTGACTTTGTCAGGATCCATGCGCACTCCCTCGGACGACACAATGTACCCCAAAAATGGAACAGACTGTGTATGAAACGCGCATTTCTCCGCCTTGACAAAAAGCCCATTCTCTAGCAACCTCTGAAGCACTCGTCGGACGTGCTGCACATGTTCCTGGAGAGATGAAGAAAAAAATCAATATGTCATCCAGGTAAACATATATGAACTGATCGACCATATCTCGCAGCACGTCGTTGACGAGTGCCTGGAAGACTGCTGGGGAGTTGGACAGCCCGAAGGGCATGACCAAGTATTCAAAGTGCCCCCTAGGGGTGTTAAAGGCAGTCTTCCACTCATCCCCCTTCCTGATGCGGACCAAATGATAGGCATTACGTAAGTCCAATTTCGTGAACATGGCCGCTCCCTGCAACCTCTCGAAGGCTGAAGACATCAATGGCAACGGATAGGTATTCTTTACCGTGATGTTGTTCAGCCCTCGGTAATCAATGCAAGGCTGCAGGGATCCATCCTTCTTCCCCACAAAAAAGAACCCCGCCCCCGCTGGAGAGGAGGAAGGGCGAATGAACCCAGAAGCTAGAGAATCAGAAATATATTTCTCCATAGCCTCCCTTTCTGGGACAGAAAGCGAATATAATTTGCCCTTAGGCGGAGACATACCTGGTAGTAAATCTATTGCACAGTCGTAAGGACGATGCGGAGGAAGAGAAGCTGCCCGAGACTTACTGAACACCTCTCTCAGGTCCTGGTACTCCGCGGGCACGTTTGACAGATCCACTGCCTCCTCCTGAAACATAGAAACAGAGACTAACGGACAAGCAGACACAAGACAGGACTTATGACAACGATCGCTCCAGGCAGTGATGGTCCTATGATGCCAGTCAATCTTGGGGTTATGGGAAATGAGCCAGGGGTGGCCGAGCACGACGGGTGCCAGGGGAGAGTCCATGATAAAGAAGGGGATGGTTTCAGAATGGTTGCCTGATGTGATGAGTGTGACGGGTTCAGTGATCAAGGAAATAGTGGGTAGTTCTTGGCCGTTAAGGGCGTGAACAGAAATCATGTGAGTGAGGGGTCTTGTGGGAATGTTAAGTCTCTTGGCAAGTGAATAGTCCAGAAAATTCCCCTCAGCTCCTGAATCCAGTAAGGCCTGACAGTTGTGAGTGTGTGTAGCCCATCTCAGTCTCACCGGAAGGAGAGTAGATGATGTGGATGAGGTCTTCTTGGTGGAGATCCCACCCGACAGTAGCCTCATACTTACTGTCGGGCTTGGTCTTTTACTGGACACCCATCTCGTAGGTGTCCTGCCCCACCACAATACAGGCAAAGACCCAGGGATCTCCGTCTTTCCTTCTCCTCCCGGGAGAGCCGAGCCCGCCCTACCTGCATGGGTTCGGGATCGTAGTTGGGACTGACCGCGTCCCCGTCGTTGGTTCGGCGACTCTCAAACCCACCAGGGACTCGATTAGCCGTGGCGCGTAACTCCGCTCTAGTGAGCCGTGCGTCCACCCGGATGGCCAAGTCAATAAGTTTGTCGAGTTTGGTGGGGAGGTCCAGGATGTAGATCTCCCTGTGGACGCGGTCAGCCAACCCATGCAGGAACATGTCCCACTGCGCCTCCTCGTTCCAGCGACACTCCGCCGCCAGGGTGCGGAATTCGATGGAGTACTCAGAGACTGACCTCGCACCCTGACGGAGATCGGCGAGTATTCTGGCCGCCTCTCTTCCGGCGGCTGCGCGATCGAATACTCGCTTCATTTCCTCGGAGAGCACTTGGAACGAGGCACAGCATGGATCTTGATTCTCCCACACCGCCGTTCCCCAAAGTGCCGCTCTCCCAGTGAGCAGTGTTAGCACGAATGCCACCTTGCTCTGTTCGTTGCTGAAGGTCCGGGGCTGGAGCGCAAAATGCATAGAGCATCTAGTTAAGAAGGCTCTGCAGAAGTTTGACTCACCGGCGTATGACTCGGGAACAGGCAAGCGAGGTTCCACCTGGGTGAGGGACTCAGATGGCGTGGGAGGAGTTGGCGGCGTGGGTGGCGCAGTGGGAGCTCGTAGCTGTTGAAACTGTTGGGTGAGCTCGGACACCTGCGTCACTAGAGCCTGAATAATACGACCCGTGTTACTCAGGCTCGCCTCCTGACTGTTCATCCTGTCGATGCTCTGAGCAATGAAGTTCTCCAGAGATGTAGCTGAGACACTCGCTGCTTCCATTCCTTGGTCAGATCGTTCTGTCATGATCGGCTGCAGAGATGAGGAAACAGTGTGCAAGTGAATAAAGTTTATTACTATAATGAAGTGAGACACCGACAGGGTTAAGGTAATGGAGTGACACAGGAACTGGATGGGCTATGCGGTGGAGTGGTGGTGAAGACAGGAACAGACGGTGACCGGGAAACTCCAGACACGAGACGAGGACACGATGACACCAACACGAACTCCGATCCACGACAGCAAACAGAACCACAGATGACGAGATGATGACGTGAAGACTGGAACACTGTAGCAGGAAGACATCAAGAACGATCTGACAGAGGAGAGGAAGGAGAGATGGGTATTTATGGCAGAGGAAATGGGCTACAGCTGGCGCAGATGACGAGGCACAGCTGAGGGAAGTGAGCTGATGATGGCTCGGCCACGCCCCCCACACTTACAGCACGCTCACACATGACAAACCACGGGACAAGGAGAGACCGTGGATGTGTGAACCGTGACAATTTATTAAAAAGAACACCCTATTGAGTTAACAAGCTTCAATCTATATACAATAGGCACAGTTACACTCTGTTAAGAAAGATAGTTTGGTGGGTAATCACAAATAATCTTGGAAGACATGGACTACCTGTAGCCGACGCTCGTTTCCGTGTCTCTCCACTTCTGCTTCTTTTAAGCAGTGGACGTCCTTCAGCATCTTTCTCCACCCATCGGACATTAAATTTATTACAAGCGGACGTTGCTTTGCCCTTGGCTTCCTTTGCCTTGCATGACAGAAAGTGAGCATTGTATGATAACACTGAAATATGGCCAACTCTTGAGCAGTTCATACAAATTTTGTGCTCTAATTCCCACAATTTAGTATTACCACCAAAACTGCAAGATCACTGTCTCAATAAATATACTCACTTTATTTTGAGCAAGAAGCATGTCTGCGATGAAAATAGCATCCTCTGCTCTCCCTCTGTCTTGCTGAGCAGCCATTTCAACAATACTATATTGCAAAGGAAGATAAAAACATGTTTAGACAAAAAGAAGGATTGAGGACGGGGTGTAGGGAGGCTATAGGGAGAGTCAGGAAAAACAAAAAGGCCGGCTAAGTGTTTTGGACAGTGAGAGAGAGTAAGGTGAAAGAAAAATAAAGAATAAAAAAGTGCTTACTTGAAGACAGTGAAGCTTTAGAAGAAGCTCTTAAAAGAGCTGTTGTTTTTCATACAAATACACTAGGTGGAGGTAACACTAACAGGGAAGGGTGGTGTGTAAGTTCACCTTCATGCATGCGTGTGATTTTCACGCCTAGAGGAGGCAAAGCGTGACACTTACACGCATCCTCGTGTGGACCAGCGTGTCTTCCACACGCTTTGGCGTGATACCGGGTTGTACACTGGCAATCAACAAACAGATGACATAAAGACTCCTTACAACTGTTACAAAAAGAACATTCTTTCTCAATATCCATAAAGTTAGAGAGCAACATGTTAGTTGGATAGATTTTGTATAAAAAGTTAAGGTGAATTTCTCCTACCTTGTTTGAAATACAAAATTTGTAAGGAAGCAGCCATTAACATCCCTTAAAATTTTCCTCTTGGAATAACTCTCTTTTTTTCATTAAAGACTTGTCTTATAGCTTTGTTAATACATTGTTTATCAAATACATTTATAACATTTATAAGAAATGTAAAAATTTTATTGACAACTTTATAATAAGTCAGGTGGCTGCACATTAAATTAATAAGCCCAGAGGGAATAGCTTTGATTACTGCAGAAAATTCATTTTATAGGAAAGTTGAATTGACAAAAAAAAATCATAAGAGTAAATTCTTAAAGATGAATCAAATAAATCACTCAAGTACATTAACTAAACTCTTGCCTTTAACTATGATCAATTCGTTATTCCAAATTTTCATTCTGTGAGGAGAAAAATTATGGACAAAGCACAATTTCCAGGCCAAGAGTGTTTTCTCGTGGAATTTAGACAGTTTTATGGGTAATTTAGATGGCAAAACATTACAAGTTAAAAGAAAATCAAGACCACTCACCTTCTTAAAAATAATATGTGGAAATAAAAAACCATATTCAATCAGGATCGATCACACACTTTTTGATCCAATTAATCTTGAAAGTATTATTCATATGTACGTAATCCAGCATTTCAAAACCTTCAGATTTCTTCCCAGCTAATACATTTTTTAAAGATGGTAGCGTTTATGTTTCCAACAAAAATTAACCAATAATCTATTCATTTCTTTAGACGTAAAATCCTGACCAAATAAGGACAGACCAGGAAAAATGAATCTGGATAAACCTTCTATCTTTGTTAATAAGATTGTGCCTAAAATAGATAAAGCTCTTCTTAACCAATTGTCGAAAATTATTTTGTTTTCTTAATCTTGTTATTAAAATTAAGCTGCTGCCTAACTGACAAGTTTTTTTATATGTATATTGATAAATATTTAATACATCCTTTTAGTGTAATGTTAAACATGGATTGCTCAGAAGAATCATGCACTGGAAGAATTTCACACTTTGTAATATGTAACTGGAGACCTGAAGCATCAGAAAAACTTTGAACTAATTTGATTATTTCTATAAGAAAAAAAATCTAATTAAGAATGCAAAGTTGTATCATCAGCCATTTTTATTTCTCTATTAACCTTTTCACACGTGAGTTTAAAATATTCTAGCTGAGCCCCCCGCGTGAGTTTTTTCAGGCGACCGTTATTTTAGAATGTATAGCCTTATTGTTTCCATGACGACGCGTTGTGCTTGTCATGTGACACATACCGGGTGATGGGCGCCGCCATGTTTGTTCGCGCTGAATCCGAGCTGTGGGAATAAGATAAATTATAAGGATTATTAGAGATTATTTAGAGCCACAGCCATATCACCCTGCAGCCCAAGACTGGTTGCCCACTGAAGCTAAGCAGGGTTGAGCCTGGTCAGTACCTGGATGGGAGACCTCCGGTGAAAACAAGGTTGCTGTTGGAAGAGGTGTTAGTGAGGCCAGCAGGGGGTGCTCACCCTGTGGTCTGTGTGGGTCCTAATGCCCCGGTATAGTGACGGGGACACTATACTGTCAAAAAGCACCGTCTTTCGGATGAGACGTTAAACCGAGGTCTTGACTCTCTGTGGTCATTAAAAATCCCATGGCACTTCTCGTAAAGAGTAGGGGTGTAACCCCGGTGTCCTGGCCAAATTCCCTCCACTGGCCTCTATCATGGCCTCCTAATAATCCCCATACACTTGATTGGCTCTATCACTCTCTCTCCTCTCCACCTGTAGCTGGTGTGTGGTGAGCGCACTGGCGCCGTTGTCCTGTGGCTGCCGTCGCATCATCCAAGTGGATGCTGCACACTGGTGGTGGTTGAGGAGAGACCCCCCCCACATGATTGTAAAGCGCTTTGGGTGTACAGCAATACACAATAAAGCGCTATATAAATGCATCATTTATTCATTCATTCATTATTTCATTTATTTTCAAAGATAAAATAGAGTTTCTTGTATAATTTCTTTTTTCCAGAGAAAATAAAAAAAACTAGTATTCCTTTCCCCTTCCTCAAACCATGTGGCTCTTGATCTCACATAAAAACCTTTAGCTAGTTCAATATACAGTTAATCTATTTCTAAATTGAGAAGATATAATTGAAACTTTTTATCCTCTGACAGAGTATTTTGTTTAAAGTATTAAGTTGATCTGTTATTTCTGTAATCTTTCTAAGTTTATTTTTCTTTAATACTTTACCTCTTCTCATAGCAATTACCCTGACTTTAAATTTAAATAGCTCCCACTTTTGAGTATAATTTACATTATTATTTAAAAAAAATTTTGTTCCACAAAACAACTGTCAGAAAGGAGAGTGTTGTTAAATTTCCAGTATACACGAATCGTCCTACCCTTACACCCATCAAAAGAAATCGATTACAATTTGTAATCTGATTGTCAGACTGTGTCTCGTGCTTCCCCTCCTCTCGTGCCCATATTTGGTCTTCCTGTTCCTGTCCTCGTTCTCTGTAGTTATTAGTTCGTGAGTCCCCAGCCCTGTGTTTAATTACTCCTCACCTGTTTCTGTTCTTCCTCGTTGATTTCCCAGTGTTCTTAAGCCCTGTGTCTCCCTGTCTCCCATGTCCTGTATTGTTTGTCTACTCCCCGATTTCCACGTTCCGTGAGTTGATTTAAATAAACATTGTCCATTTAAGATTCTCCGTGTCTCCTTGCTCCCAGAGCAGCGTGACGCTGATAGAGGGGCACAATTAATTTTTGTATCCGAAACATAGTGAATTAAATCATGAGGAATCAGCCAGTAATCTATTCTTGATTTTAAAGAAAAAGAGCTATTATTCCAAGTATAATCACGATAATTGGGGTTCAAATATCGCCATATATCAGAAACTTGTCAGTTATAAAATAAAATAAATCTGTAATTCGTGAACTAATATGTTTAGGGGGAAAGCGGTCAACAGAATTATCTGGAGCATCGTTCAAATCACCACCAATAATTACATGTCCATGTAATCACAATTACATATCCTCCACGAAAGCCGACATACTTGCCCTCTTCTCTCGCATGTTTCACCAGTGGCCTTGCCTTTTTTCCAGTGGTGTATTGTAATAATATTAATACTTTGTTACTGTTACAGGGCTGACGAGACGTGAGACGTACGGATCCATTTACAAAGCTTTATTATAGGACATGGTCAAGACAGGCATAGTCAACCAACAGCAGACAGGCATGTAGAGGGCAGGACGCGTGGTCAAGGAAACAGGCGTAGTCAACCAACAGCAGACAGGCATGTAGAGGGCAAGACAGAAGCGTGGTCAAGGAAACAGGCGTAGTCAACGATCGGCGTACAATATCCAAACAGGGCAAGGCAGAAAGAAAAAACCAGGAACACGGGCAAGAATCAGAACACAGGAAAACTAGGAACAGAGAACGCTTTGTAGTGCAGACAATACTCGGCGGTGAGCAAGAGCAAGTCCCAGGCTTAAATAGTGAGTGGTAGTGATAGTGAAATGGTAATCAGGTGTGGGCGAGATAGTGAACAGCTGTACGTGTCGTCAGTGCAATGGATTGTGGGAAATGGAGTCCAGTGTGTTGTGAGTGAAAAAGTCAATGTGGTGAATGGGTGACCTCTAGTGGTGGTTGACCGGGAGAGCATGGACCAGATTCGTGACAGTTACAGTACTTAAGTATTTTTTGGGAGTATCTGTTCTTTACTTGAGTTTTTATATTTCAGCAACTTACTTTTACTCCACTACATTTCCAAATTAAAATGTATACTTTTACTCCGATACATTTCCCCAAAGCATATTCGTTACTTACTACAAAATAGTCAGAAGAACAAGGACAGCAGGGCCCATGTTCATGAAAATTAATGTAGTAACAAAATTCTAAGAAAATTCTTATAAATGTGGGTGTTTCCTCTTAAAATTAAAGAAAAGATCCTAGTAAAGAAAAATGTAATTCAGAAAGCATCTTAACCCTTAAAGAGGTCTTGAGGTCCAAAATTGTTAGGAGTACGGATGATGACTTTTAAGGGGCTTAAGAGTTTCTTTAGCAGCGGAGAAAATGGATGAAACGTGAAGAGGGAGAAGAAATTAGTTGCACACAATGCATGACAGCGAGTTAATAAGATGCTACACATTAGATCGTGCAGGGATCATGTTTGTGACCGATCTTATTAGAGACACACTAACATCTCTGACACCGCGCTGAAATTCCATAGCACCAGAAATCACCACATTAACATATTTGGCAATTGGAAAAATGCAACTATGCAGCAGCGATGATTTGGGTCTGTACCTGACAGCACTTTCAGAACCTTATTGTGTCGCTGTTCATTTCCTATAAAATATGGTAAGTATGACAGCATGGTAAATAAAAAATAAAGAATATATATACCTATATAGTGTGTGTGAGTGAGAGAGAGAGAGAGAGAGAGAGAGAGAGAGAGAGTATGGTAAAACAGGAAAAATTACAAGTGAAGGCTTATAATATACCCTACTCTTAAAAGCACTTTTATTTCCTTATTTGACAACAAACCAATCACAGTCTTCAAAAGACTGTGTCATTCCTAGCAACGGGGTCGGCCCCGATTCCTCACTAAGATCAAATTTTTTGTCTTTTCCTCGCTCAGAGTTGCTCTCAGATTGGTCCTGAATCACTTTTAAGCTAAGACTCCTAGTTAGAAATTTTTAAGCTAAATTAGGAGCTCTCTGAGAGGATACTTACAATCTTTAGGAATATGGGCCCAGGAAAGCAGGTTTGGGAAAGCCGATTTGTCACCAGAAGAGACGGACAACAGCTGCGTAAGTGTTTTGAATAACTTGGTTGCAGTTCTGTTGTTTAAATCATTTACTTGCTACTAGGAAGAAATAGTTCGTTTCCTACCTATTTCTACTCTGCCTTTTCGCTGTTTTTTCTGTTAATTGCACTTACTGGAAATTAGAATAATTTGCGCCTCAGGTGAGAACGAGCCTTTGTGTTTGTGCAAAGTGTTAGTTTCGTCTTGAGCTATTTAGCAGTCCTTTAACCTCATTGGCTGGGCTGATCAGAAGCCGGCAACAGCGACTGTGAAAGTATTTAAACTGCTCGTCGCTGCTCTAAGGTTGGGAAAGCCGATTTGTCACCAGAAGAGACGGACAACAGCTGCGTAAGTGTTTTGAATAACTTGGTTGCAGTTCTGTTGTTTAAATCATTTACTTGCTACTAGGAAGAAATAGTTCGTTTCCTACCTATTTCTACTCTGCCTTTTCGCTGTTTTTTCTGTTAATTGCACTTACTGGAAATTAGAATAATTTGCGCCTCAGGTGAGAACGAGCCTTTGTGTTTGTGCAAAGTGTTAGTTTCGTCTTGAGCTATTTAGCAGTCCTTTAACCTCATTGGCTGGGCTGATCAGAAGCCGGCAACAGCTGTTTTCACTCTAGTTTCTTAGACTGTATTTAGTTGATGTCAGAGCGCTGACAAGCGTTCAGCCTCCTCGTGTGAAGACCAACGAGTGTAAAGACAGACGACTTTTTCCTGCGCGACTTTGACCGAGCAACGACACCGAGCACACACTTAAGTATCCTTTATATCTTCCCTCACGCTTTCCTATCCTCTATCATGTGTTTCCAAACCATTCCGGTTCTCTCTCTACCTCGCTCTAAAAATACATGCAGAAGGTCACGTAACCCTGCTAACCTGCGCACTATCTCTACATCTTCCACTGCACCTCTTTCTTTCTCTGTAGGTCTTTGGAATTGCCAGTCAGCTGTCAACAAAGCCGACTTCATTTCTGCATTTTCCTTACATTCCACACTCAGCATCCTGGGCTTGACTGAGACCTGGATCCGTCCAGAAGACACGGCAACCCCAGCTGCTCTCTCTCAAAATTTCTCTTTCTCTCACACCCCTAGGCAAGTTGGCCGGGGTGGGGGCACTGGCTTGCTCATTTCTAACAATTGGAAATACTCTACCCACTCTCCCCTAGGCAATCTCAACTCATTTGAATCGCATGCTGTTACTGTGACAGCTCCTATAAGACTCCAGATTGTGGTAATCTATCGTCCGCCGGGCCAAATACCACCAACCTTCCTAGACGAGCTGGACGGACTGCTGTCGTCTTTCATGGAGGATGGCACTCAACTCTTAGTCTTCGGCGATTTCAACATTCACCTAGACAGGCCTTATGCTACAGACTTCCAGTCACTCCTAGCTTCATTTGATCTCAAACGCCTCACCACTACTAGCACGCACAAATCTGGTAACCAACTCGACTTAATTTATACACGCAATTGTTCTACAGATAACATTCTGGTACAACCACTCCATATATCTGACCATTTCTTCATTACATTTACGTTACATTTTGCAACTCAGGTGCCACCATCTCCCTTACCGGTTACTTTCAGATGCAACCTACGCTCCCTTTCCCCCTCCCTTCTTTCCTCTGTAGTATCCTCCTCTCTTCCCTCGCCTACCCATTTCTCTTCTCTGGATGTAAATGCAGCCACTGACACTTTATGCTCTACCTTAACCTCTTGTCTAGACGACATCTGTCCTCTCTCCTCTAGGCCAGCACGGGCTGCTCCTTCTAACCCCTGGTTATCCGATGTTCTTCGTGAGAATCGGACCAAACTCAGAGCGGCAGAGAGAAAATGGCGCAAATCAAACAATCCGTCGGACCTGAGTAGGTATCAGTCTTTGCTTTCATTTTTCTCTACTGAAGTCCACACTGCCAAATCCTCACATTTCCACAACAAGATCACCAGCGCTCCAGACATGCGTAATCTCTTCAGAACATTTAACCTGTTAACCTTCACCCCCATTTAGGGCCTCGCAGGTGAAAATAACCTACCTAAATTAAAATGGTAACAGTTTGTGACAAAGTGTGCTTACACAAACAAATTAGGTATCTTTGGAAAGAAGAGACTCTGGGCTTTACTATCTATCATCCAGAGTTGATAATGCTCAAAAAGATAAAAAGTTATAGGCACTGACGTGCCTTGAAAAATATTTTTCCACACTGAATGTTTTTTTATTTCATATACAAATACATGAAATAAGTCCTGGAGCAATCCAGAAAAGTAATGGATCGAAAGCCATGTGTCTCATGAGTTCATATTTCAAATTTGAAGAAGATACCATGAAAAATGAGATTCCTGCAATATTTTTTCTGAAACTATTTATAGTCCCCCCACCCCCCTGTTTGAGGAAAAATAACCACCAAATGGATTGCAGAATTATACAAGCTATTTTAGTCATCATTATACATGTTCCTGCATAGTTTTTCAATTATAAAATAATAGACAGATTTATTTGAGCACTAAAAAATACAAAAATAATTATTTGAGTAATAAAAAAAGGAAAAAAATAGAAAACAAATGCTTTGTATATAGTATGTATACTGAAGTATTCTTCGTTATTCGTTATTACAATGATAAATATCACTGCCAGACGTGAAGTGATATTGCCAGACATGGTCATAGAGTCAGTAAACACACGCTGTTGTGTTTCCATTCAGATGATAATCATACAGATGGGCCATATAATCAATAATAGCTGATCAATGAATCACAATGATAGCCGTCATAGAGTCGCTAATAAACACGCTGATGTGCGTCCATACAGATTATAATCATGCAGACACGGCCACATTCCCCACACAATATACACACACACACATATAAAAAAATGTAGAAGAAAAAAAAAACAGTTTTTTATGGATAAAGCAGATCGCTAAGTTATGCCCCGCTCAGATGACAGCGTCACAGAAGCGTCACTGACGGCAGGAGGGAGCGCCAAATTCAAATAATCTATATTCCGCTTTTCTGAGACTTTTTTTTCCGTAGACGGTCTCGTTATGTTTGTAAAACCGTATGCTGCAACACCGTTTTGTTTTTTTACCACCAAGACGCTGTTTTTGAGCATAATTTATTCCATAACGGACGCGAACAATAACTCTCTGAAGAAATGAAACGTAAACAAAGGAATATTCATCCTTATTACAACGTTATTGTTTCGCTGGACTTAAAGTGCTCACTGGGATGTTGTTCTGTGGACCCTTACCTCTGTAACTAAACTGGGATTTCAGCAGTGGACGCGTTTGTGGCTCGTTATTACAATGATAAAGGTACGTACGGCTTTTTTACTCTGCGTGTTTGGATGTGTACTGCTTACACAAATGTAGCAAATTTGTGCCACTCATTCCTTATAAGCTTTCCATCGAAAAACAGCGATCTGTCGTCGATGCTTGAGGCTTAGACCCTCAGAATGATATATAGTTTGTCAAGATTAACTTTGTCCCGTTTCATTTATTCTATTAGAAAACAATGACACATGCAAACAAAGAGCGTTCAGTGCGAGGTCAGGGCGTGAGTTCACAGACGGCCTTTTTAGCCGTGACGGGACAGGACGTGAGTTCACAGACGGCCTCTTTGGGGCGCTCAGGAGGAGCGGACACTTGAGGACGCTCTTGCAGCGCAGACACTTGAGGGCGCTCTTGCAGCGCGGACACTTGAGGATCAGGAACGGCACTCCTGGCCGTGACTGGAGAACAGGATTCTCGGGGATCTGGATCGGCACTCCTGGCCGTGACTTGAGAACTGGATTCAGGATCGACTCTCCTGGCCGTTGCTTGAGAACTGGATTCTCGGGATTTAGGAGTAGGTGCCACCACTTCGGGAAGTTCTGCAGCGGAAGCCGCCACCTCTGGAGGCACTGGAGCAGACTCGTGAACGGAAGCGGCCTCAGGAGCAGGCTCGTGGACAGGATAGGCCTCAGGAACAGTGTGCAGCCCACACCCTCAAAATGGCGACTGCCATAACGGGAAGCACTGAGGTCAGGGGAACGGTCTCGGTAACAACCAGAGTTGAGGCCCTGGGAATGCCAGCTTCTCGCACCGACATCAGTGGTGGGTCCATCACACTGGATATCAGAACTCGAAGGACTGACCTAGAATCTGTGGTAACAGCCTCTGGCAGTTCGGCGGAGGCGTGAAGAGACTCTGGCTGAGGAGCTGAGGCGTGAAGTGACTCTGGCTGAGGAGCTGAGGCGTGAAGTGACTCTGGCTGAGGAGCTGAGGCGTGAAGTGACTCTGGCTGAGGAGCTGAGGCGTGAAGTGACTCTGGCTGAGGAGCTGAGGCGTGAAGTGACTCTGGCTGAGGAGCTGAGGCGTGAAGTGAATCTGGCTGGAGCACTGAGACGGGGTGTGACTCTGGCTGGAGCACTGAGACGGAGTGTGACTCTGGCTGGAGGGCTGCTGTGACTTGGCTTGACTTTTTAACGTCGGCTGTGACCTGTCTTGGTTCTTTAACGTAGGCTGGGACTTGATTTGGCTCTTGCGCAGCTCTCATGGAACAATTGGGTGCGGTGTCTCCTTCCTCCGCGACACCCACAGTAAAAGAAGAACCCACCAACATCAAAGCATAGTCCATGAACTCTGCGAGTGACGAACGCGGACCCTCTCTAAAGAGTGTTCCTCTGAGTGGTCTATTAAGGCCATCACCAAAAAGATAAATAAAAAAAAACAGTCTGGCAAATCAGAGTTATTGGCTAGATTTAAAAATTCCTCAATACTTTCCTCTAGCGATCGGGTACCCTGCTTGAAACGCAGCAAACGAAAAGCTGTGTCCATACCCTCCTCCTGATCCTCTGAAAAGCTGCTGGATCCTCTTGCCGAGTATTCTGTAACAGGGCTGACGAGACGTGAGACGTGCGGATCCATATGCAGAGCTTTATTATAAAACATGGTCATTAAACAAGCAGGGTCCGACAGTGGCAAACTAGTATGGTGGAGGCAAGACAAAGCAATCCGTGGAACAAGCGTGGGTCGACGATCAGCGAACAGTATCCAAAGGGCAAAGCAGAGAGATAATCCAAAAGCGAGAGCAATAGTCCAAACGGGGAGCGAACAGAGTCCAAACGGCAGAGGCTAAGGGTAAATCCAGTAAACACGGGCAGGGTCAGACATGGCAGGAAAACAAGGCAAGACTAGGACTAGGACTATGACAATGACAATGGCTCTGTAAAGTAGCTATCGCTTGGAGAGTGATAAATGCTAACAATACTCGGCCCTGAGCAAGAGCAAGTCCCAGACTTAAATAGTGAGTGAGTGATTGTGAAATGATAATCAGATGTGGGCAAGATAATGGTGAACAGCTGTGCATGTCATCAGTGCAATGGATTGTGGGAAATGTAGTCCAGTGTGCTGTGTGGTGTAAGAGTCCATGTGGTGACTTCCGGCTGAGCATGTGAGTGAGAAGACGCGCTTGAGGTTAGCTCCCGAACATTTTGTCGATCTATTATATTTTTCAGGCTGCCTGAAACATTAAACATACTTGGTCTATTTTTCAAACTACTTATTCGACGATTGTAGCTTGGAAGGACTTATGGCTTCTGAAAGGCAACGGAAACTTAAATCGTCAGCGGCCGCGACAGAGAGTCATGGCGACAAACTGCCGTTGGAGCTGGAAAATCTTCGTGTTACTCTGATTTCCGAGCTATCATCTACCATCGCAGAACAGGTAAAATCAGCCATCGACTCTGCTCTTGCGCCGGTTGTTGCGTCCTTTGAGAGTTTTAAATCGAGCATTGAATCACAAGGACGGCACATTGACGAGCTTGATCAGCATTTGAACGATTACAGCGACCGCATTGTAGCACTGGAACAGACGGTGCTAAAGTTGACTTCGGCTAACAAGCAACTCACTGATAAAGTGGAGGACTTGGAGTCGCGCTCTCGGCGTTGCAATCTCCGGGTCATCGGCATCCCCGAGCGAGCAGAAGGGAGCGATCCGGTTACGTTCATGTCTCAATTTTTCCAGGACGTGCTCGGGTCAGAAATCTTTCCCACTCCCCCGCTGCTGGATAGAGCGCACCGTATTGGCCCCGCACCTTCGGCTGACCGGGAGAATCAAAGGCCTAGAGTAATGATCGTGCGGTTTCATTACTATGGCGATAAAGAAAAGGTTGTTCGGCGTGG
The DNA here is from genome assembly GCF_936440315.1 of Barbus barbus. Classification (NCBI taxonomy): domain Eukaryota; kingdom Metazoa; phylum Chordata; class Actinopteri; order Cypriniformes; family Cyprinidae; genus Barbus; species Barbus barbus. The sequence continues at coordinate 4,754,266 of NC_136717.1, forward strand.
GAATTGGAACCAGCTCTTCTATCAGAGTCGTAAGGTCTTCATTTTTCCTGATCTCAACTCCAGCGTTGCTAAGAGGAGGGCGGCATTTTCAGCTGTGAGAAACAACCTGCGTGAGAAGAACGTGAGGTTCTCTCTTAAATTCCCCGCTCGCCTGATGATTGACCTCGACGATGAGAAGTTTCAATTCGACTGTCCCAAAGAAGCACAGCGATGGTTTAACGAACGGTATTCAACTTCCTAGGTATTATGTAGAGATAAGTATGCAAAGTATGACACTATTTTATAAGCAGTTGTACTCTGACAATTGATCACTGTTAACCAAGTGAGTTTAGTTAAATGTTTTCATGGTGCCTGAAATGACTGTTCTTTGTTACTCCATATGTTCGGGAGTGACTTCATATGACATAAATGGGAATAGATACAGTTTTCGAGCATCGGAGGTTCCCGAGTTTTGGTGTTCTGCCTCCATTGTTTGGGAATGGAGAGAAGAAATTGAGTGATGTTCCGGGTGGGGTGGGGGCGGGATGGTGGGTTTTTTCCCCAATTAAATTTTCTTTTCTTTTCTGTTTTTTTTTAATTTATTTTATTTTTATTTATTTTTATTTATTTTTTTTCTTCCTTCTTCTTCTGCTTGTGGCCTCCTCTCTTATATTAACCTAACCTGATGGACAATACCAGAAGCTCAATTAGATTCTTGAGTTGGAATGTGAAAGGACTGAATGGTCCCATTAAAAGATCCAAAGTTTTGACACATTTGAAACTACAAAAACCTGACGTTGTATTCCTCCAGGAAACTCATCTGCGTCTTAAGGATCAATGCAGGCTCCAAACTCGCTGGACATCACACATTTTTCATTCGAACTTTGATTCCAGGTCCAGAGGAGTTGCCATTTTGATTAACAAGACTGTGCACTTTTCTATTGACAATGTTATTTCTGATATGAATGGTCGATATGTAATTGTGAAAGGGAAAATTTCACAAACACCAGTAGTTTTAGCAAATGTATATGCCCCAAACTTTGATAATGCTCACTTTGCTCAGGATTTGTTGTCAAAGTTCCCAGCTTTGAACACACATCTTTTGATATTTGGGGGAGATTTAAACTGTGTTATTGATCCTGATTTGGATAAATCAAGCACTGTTATGAAAGCTCCCTCTGCCATGTCAAAGGTTTTTTCTGAGTTTATGGCTCAGAACGGTTATATTGACCCATGGAGACACTTTAATCCCACTGTGAGGAAATACTCATTTTACTCATGTGTCCATCAATCTTTCTCTCGTATAGATTATTTTTTTATCAATAATTCTCTAATTCCTCAAGTTGTAAACTCTGAATATCTGCCCATTGTTATTTCAGACCATGCCCCTCTAAGCCTTGACATTCTTTTATTTCCATTTCACACTTTTCGACCACCCTGGCGGTTAAATTCTTTACTTCTATCTGATTTAGCATTCTGTGAATATATGTCTAACTCAATAGATGACTTTCTACTTACTAATCAAACCGATTCAATCTCTTACTCCTTACTGTGGGAAACTTTGAAGGCCTTTTTAAGAGGACAGATAATTTCTTACTCTGCTTATGTTAATAAAGAACGGAGGAATAAGATTAAAAAGTTATCTGACAGTATTCAAGCTTTAGATGACCAATACGCTCATAGACCGACTCCGGAGCTACATAAACAAAGGCTTAATTTACAGGCAGAATTCAATCTGTTAACCACAGGTGAGGCAGAGAGACTTTTATTACGCACGCGTGGTAATTACTACGAGTATGGGGATAAGGTCAGTCGCCTCCTGGCCCATCAGCTTCGCAATCGAGCAGCTTCTCGATTTGTTACTCAAATTGCACAGCCTGATGGAGCATTATCCTCAGATTCTGTGGAGATTAACTCAACTTTTAAAAACTTTTTCTCTATTCTGTATAAGACTGAAGCTTCTGGCCATTCAGAAGAAATGAACCAATTTCTTGGGCGTATCAACTTCCCTAGAGTTGATCCTCTTTTAGTGCCTGAACTTGATGGACCCATCACCTTAGAGGAGATCACTAAATCAATTAATTCATTACAATCTAGGAAATCCCCTGGCCCAGACGGGTTGCCTTCCGAATTTTATAAGAAATTTCATGTCAAACTGGCCCCGCTTCTTTTGTCTGTATTTGAGGAATCTTTAGATCAAGGTATATTGCCTCTAACACTGAGACAAGCATCTATAACTCTATTGCCTAAAGATGGGAAGGACCCAACATTATGTAACTCATACAGACCTATTAGCCTCCTCAATGTTGATGTTAAGATTTTAGCCAAGATTTTGGCCTCTCGTTTAGAGGTAGTACTTCCTAGTATTATCTCAGAGGAACAAACTGGATTCATTAAAGGACGGTATTCATTCTCTAACATTCGTACTCTTTTTAATATTTTATACTCAAGACAAAATAGTGTTTCCTCTGAGGTGATCATTTCGCTAGATGCCGAAAAGGCATTTGATAGGATAGAGTGGGTTTATCTGTTTAGAGCTCTGAAGGAGTTTGGTTTTGGTGAGGGATTGATATCATGGATACGTTTACTATATGTTGACCCACAAGCTTCAGTTTCTACTAATAGTGTTAATTCTGAGTATTTTACCTTATCACGGGGTACACGCCAGGGATGCCCCCTATCTCCATTACTTTTTGCCATAGCCATTGAGCCCCTTTCAATAATGCTTAGAACATTTCCTATTTTTCAAGGTATAATCCGCAAGGGAATCGAACATAAATTAAGCCTTATACGCTGACGACTTATTACTCTACGTTACCGATCCAATTGCATCTATTCCCGAGATAATACATTTATTAGAGGATTTTGGGAAATTTTCTGGATATAAACTAAACCTGCAGAAGAGTGAATGTTTACCCATAAATCAGTCTGGCCAAAAACTAAAACAGAATGACTTACCTTTCCACTTGGAGAGTTCTAAATTCAAGTATCTTGGTGTAAATGTTACCCTTTCTTATTCTGCCTTAAAAGCAGCAAATTGTGCACCGTTAGTTTCATACATGAAGTCAGCTTTTTTAAGATGGGCGGCTCTTCCATTATCTCCATTAGGTAGGATAAACGCTGTAAAAATGAATATTCTCCCCAAATTTCTTTACCTCTTTCAAGCTATTCCTTTGTTTCTACCCAAATCTTTCTTCAAGAATATAGATAAATTAATCTCCTCTTTTATATGGGCAGGTAAAACTCCTAGAGTTTCCAAAATTCTGCTTCAAAAAAATCGACTAAGTGGAGGGCTTTCCCTGCCCAATTTTATGTATTATTATTATTGGGCAGCAAATATTCAGAAGTTGGTGTTCTGGGTACAGGACTCCTCTTTACCATGGTGCAGCTTAGAAGCTAAGTCTTGTATTTCATCATCTCTACCTGCTATGGTGTTCACTTCTCTTCCCATGTCCCCTTCGCATTACACGGACAATCCAATAGTATGCTCTTCTCTTAAAATATTCTTTCAATTTCGACGTCATTTCAAATTTACCTCAGCATCAACCATGGCTCCAATACATAAAAATCATCTCTTTCTTCCCCCCTTCTCAGATTCCGTATTCTCTCTCTGGGAAAAGAAAGGTCTGAAATGCTTTGAAGATCTTTTCATTAATAATGTGTTTGCAAGTTTTTCTGAATTATCGTTATCATTTAATCTACCTTCCTCTCACCTATTTCGATACTTTCAAATTAGGCACTGTGCCTCCTCTCTGTTCTCTGGGTTTCCCTCCCTGCCTACAAAGTCTCCATGGGAGGAGGCATTTAAATTGAATCTTCATATGGGTGGGATTATCTCTAAAATATATGCAATTATCTTGTCAAAGGATAATTCTCACAACATTAAAATAATCAGGGCTTGGGAAGAGGAACTTGACCTCGAGTTTGAGGATGACTACTGGAGTAGAGTATTAGACAATGTACGTACCACCACCTCATGTGCTAGACTTAGCTTTATACAATTTAAAACGATTCACAGAGCTCATCTTTCGAAGGCAAAACTTTCTAAAATATATCCCAATGTTTCAGGCTTGTGTGATAAATGTAAACTTTCACCATGTAACCTTAGTCATATGTTTGCATTTTGTTCCAAGTTGCAAAACTTTTGGAATTCCTTCTTTAAAATACTTTCTGATGTCCTAGGGGTCGAATTAATTGTTTGCCCTTTGATTGCAATCTTTGGTGTTCCTTCTCGGTGTCAGCCGTTAAGCCGGAGACAGGCTGACGTCATAGCTTTTGCATCTCTTCTTGCTAGGCACAGAATTCTGTTGTCTTGGACCTCCCCTCAACCCCCCTCTATTTCAGTTTGGCTCAAAGATTTGGTATTCTTTCTAAAACTTGAAAAAATTAAGTACAATATCAGAGGTAGGGGGGAATCTTTTTTTGAAAAATGGCAACAATTTATCACATTCTTTAATGATTTACAAATCTTAGACGTGGATTGAGTGGAGATACATGTACACCCCTTATTGTATCATGTTTTTCTTAATTATGCCATGCGTGTGTACGTATAAGTGTATATGCATATGTTTTATTTATTTATTTTTTTTTGTTATTGTGTACTAATTGGGGATTGTTTGTTAGGGCTGGGTAAGATTATGTACGGTGGGTGGGGTGATATAAAATGTAAAAATGCAATTTGCAACAATAAAAATTCTATGATCAAAAAAAAAAAAAAAAAAAAGAGTCCATGTGGTGAGTGAGTGACATCTGGTGGCGAGTTAACGGAAGAGCATGGCCAGGATTCGTGACACACTCATTAACACAGTCAAATGCTTCTGAATGAATCAGCCGTTTGAATGAATCAGTTGAATCTCAATGACTCACTCATTAACAGTCACTTGCTGCCACTTACAGGCGGTTTTCATTTTTCATTTCAAGTATTATTTTTTTTCATGTCTAAATATTTCAAATAGCCTATCTGTATTCAACGTTTTATGTTAAAAACAAAACATTAGGCCTATTCATGGATCTGTAATTGCAGTTTAAATGCGTCCATGTCTCCTCTGAGCTACATTAAACTGTAAATACATCCAAATGCTATTTCAGATGCAGCTTCCAGAAATGTTTTCGGTAACACTTTAACTATGTTCAGTTGTAAGTCATTTTTAAGTGATTAGTTAATGATGAACTAATCATTTGCAAAACATTCATAAGCAATTAATAAGTGATATGCTAATAATTTGTGTATGTTTTGTTAATTCATTTACAAGTGATTAGATGATGATGAACTAATCATTTACAGAACATGACTATACATTCACAAATGATTAAGTAATATGCTAACGATTTACAAAATAAATTATCTTTAAAAATTAGCATCATGAAATAATCAAACAGATCCTTAATTGTCAATAGTTTAGTTAGGTTACTAGTTAATATGTTATTAATCGTTTATAAATCATTGAAATGTCAACATTGTACTATTATCGCAGCCAGATTTGAGGATGCCTGCTTTAGGCCCTTAATGGTTTAGCCGTCTAGCTTGCTACAATCCATCATACTCCCTAAGGAAAACTGCAAAACTCTGGACTTTTGGTAGTACCTAGGATAGCAAAGTCCACTAAAGGAGGTAGAGCTTTTTCACATTTGGCTCCCAAACTCTGGAATAGCCTTCCTGATACGACGTTCGGAGTTCAGACACACTCTCTCTGTTTAAATCTAGATTAAAGACACATCTCTTTAGCCTAGCATTTATATAATGAATCTCATAATCTTGTACTGCAGTTATATCTGATCAAATGTACATTATTATTATTATCTTTAGCTTGGGTTGAACAAATCATTTTTACTTGGTTGGAACAGCAGCTACGCTAATTATGTCTCTATTTGTTTCTCTGTTTCTAGGAATTACACAAGCTTCAGGCTGGATCCAACCCATCTGAGATGAGATCTGAGATGACCGAACACCTAAGAGATGGTGAGGACCTCAGATGATGCCATCCCTGAAACAGCACATAGAGCTACCAAATTTTGCTATAAGTTTGATTGCAACATATAATCATTGCTGTTAATAGTGTTCATCGTCTGTTTGATTACGTCATTAACTGATTTTTACCGTACATTTCTGCCATATGTACATTAACTTGAACGAAATTTGCTAATCAAGAAAAAATGGGCTGTGGTGATATCAAGCACTACCAACCTACTCAGAGTGGATTGGACTAATTCAGTTCAGCTGTTCTGAAACCGAAAACTCAGGGTAGGCCAACTCAGAGTTCAAGTAATTCAGAGTTGGTTGAACCTCCTTATTGAAACGGGCCCCAGGTCATTGAAACCAAACCTTTTTGAAAAGATTTTCAGAAACTCCTGTTGCAGAGTTGTTGCGTAGCCGGTGAAACCGGAGATTTTGGCTTATGATGTTGGAGTACATCATGACAAAACTGTCATGCCTCTCTGAACATCCATGCATGTTTTAACTATCAGCTCAGATGCAATGAACGATAATTGATATCATAGCTAGTTGAGCTAGTTTTTTTTTGTTTTGTTTTTTTACATCAGATTAGATTAGTTGAGCATTTCAGGTGACTTGCAAGGGTGTAGTTTTTACATAGTATTCATACTTTACATAATTTCTTAGTATAATTTTATTTTTTTTACGAATGTTATTATAAAAACAACTAGGGAATTCACAAGCCTCTCTATAGAGTCCTATACAGGAATCTAGTGGTCACACCATGAAATTACATGTTTTTCTTTCTTTGCTCTCACCAGGAGGTGCTATTCTGCCTTCAAAAATGGATTATAAAGGCCTGGTCTCATCTCTATTTTAATTTGAAATACTGCATTAATTGAAAAATTGTTTTACAAATTTTTTTTTTTTTTTATATATATTTTCAATGGGAAAAATTCATCATAATTATTGCATAAATATTAATTAGTACAATAAAATTATCTCAAAATACAAAGGAAAAAATAAAAAATATTATCTAACAAAATATATATTACATTGATTTTACTGAAGAAAAAAAGGTTACATTTCAGACCATCAGTGTGATTCACAAATAAAGACCACACAAGGGTTAAAAGAAATGTCTTTCAATCTATAGTCTATATTTATGTATAAATATATTACTTGTTTTCATGAATGCATTTTACAACAATAAAAAGAGCAATATGTAACATTTTACCAGATTTAGTCCTACACTTTTTTTTTTGCTCCAGAGTAACTTTTGCTACTGAATTATCCTCTAACCTAGTTTATAATAGTATTTTTGTCATAGATTGTGATTGTATATATTTTTGTTATTTTGGTAACACTTTACATTAAGGTTCCCTTTGTAAAGGTTTATATTTACAAATACTTTATCCCCCCAGGATTTCAAAATGTTCATAATGTTAATTGAAAACTGAGGCCAAAGGGAGACGTATTGTTTTTTCCTCGTTACTCTAATATGTATTGACATTTTTATGCATGTTGATGCTGGTCATGATGCTTATCCACAACAATTCATAAAAGTTCAGATTAATTTGTCAAATTTCATATCCTCCAAAACACTAAATGCAAAAAGGTTGACTGGCTTGTTTATTAATGAGATTGTATTAATTAATCAATTTCTTCCAATAGTATTTGTACCAGTGAACCTTAGGGTGAACACCAGTTAACCATTTATTGATGAGCTAGAAAAATTATCAACCTGGAATTATCAAAACATGACAGTTACGAAACTGTTACGAAACAGGACGTTGATTTTCATATGAGGACACTAGGACTAAAAGCATGTTTATTACACATTTTGGGAGACATACCAAATTAATAGGGAAAGAAATTATATGAAATATTCTATATTATTATAAAAATCTGGACAATTATTACACTTCTTTTTTCATTACATGTTGCCCCAAAAACACATTAATATGCAAACTAGATTTAGTTTATAGATACATTGTATATAATGAGAAAACCCGTTTATGGCCATTTTACACACATTTTGCAGAAAGAAAAAAGGTATATCGAATCATTCTGTTATAACATAGTTGAGAATCATCTTTATACAAAGTTTGGTAATTTGGTCATTTTTGCCCCTGCATGTTGCCCCTTCATGTCTCTTTAGTTTTTCAAAGAAATTGAGTCCCGAAGTCCTCAACCGAAAACATAGCATAACTTATGAATGAAATATCATTTTTGAATATATATTTTTTTGCTCTAAACAATTTAAAGACATGAAAAAAAAAAAAAATCCTAAAACTTTTTTCTCGGGTCTTAAGAGGTTACGTTTTTGGCTTTTATTGTGTAGGATAGTTTAGATGTGACAGGAAACGTCAAAGAGGAGAAGGGAATGATGAGCAAAGTACCTCAAGCTGGGATTCAGACTTGGATTATCTGAGGTGAAAGTCCGCTATATTGAAGAGCTTACCCACAAGACTGTGGCTCCGACATGAAACATTTATTTATGAACTATAAGCAATAATATCCAGTAAATGAATACCTCAATGTAAAGTCGACACCTGTGAACCATTTATTCATGATTACAAATGTTTTTAACCTGTCAAAGTGAATCTTAAAGTGGACATCCGTGAACCATTTATTAATGAGTTATAAAGGTTAAATAAAGTCTGAAAGGGCACCTTAATGTAAAGTGGAGACCTGTGAACCATTTATTAATGAGTTATAAATGTTAATGGCAGAGTCTTGGCGGAGAGTGTGCCAGTGATGACCAGGAAGTCATGATCCCACTTGTAATATTCCTGGAGAATAAATTCAGAGTTCGATGCAGATTAACACTAGAACCGCCACGGGGTAAATTTTACCCGTGGCTGTTTTTCAAATTTACATAACAGATTTTCAATGAAACATTCAAGTCTCCCAGTCATTGACAGATAAAAAAACTGGGAGTTTATACCTACACCCAGACAGCACAGGTACGTATATGATAAGTATGATAACTAAACCAGAGTATTTTCCACTCAGTATGAAAGAACACAATAGTTGTTGAATGATTTGTATCATTTTATTAACCAACCCGGTCTCATCCCAACTCGTCACATATTGACGCTTGGTTTTGGCGTCGCTTTTTGACGCTCAAGGTACCCCTTTAGCGTCACTTTTCGACGTGAAGGGAAGGTATCCCTTTAGCGTCACTTTTCAGCGTGAAGGGAAGGTACCCCTTTAGCGTCACTTTTCGGCGTGAAGGGAAGGTACCCCTTTAGCGTCACTTTTCGGCGTGAAGGGAAGGTACCCCTTTAGCGTCACTTTTCGACGTGAAGGGAAGGTACCCCTTTAGCGTCACTTTTCGGCGTGAAGGGAAGGTACCCCTTTAGCGTCACTTTTCGATGTGAAGGGAAGGTACCCCTTTAGCGTCACTTTTCGACGTGAAGGGAAGGTACCCCTTTAGCGTCACTTTTCGGCATGAAGGGAAGGTACCCCTTTAGCGTCACTTTTCGACGTGAAGGGAAGTTACCCCTTTAGCGTCACTTTTCGGCGTGAAGGGAAGGTACCCCTTTAGCGTCACTTTTCGACGTGAAGGGAAGTTACCCCTTTAGCGTCACTTTTCGGCGTGAAGGGAAGGTACCCCTTTAGCGTCACTTTTTGGCGTGAAGGGAAGGTACCCCTTTAGCATCACTTTTCGGCATGAAGAGAAGGTACCCCTTTAGCGTCACTTTTCGGCGTGAAGGGAAGGTACCCCTTTAGCGTCACTTTTCGACGTAAAGGGAAGCTACCCCTTTAGCGTCACTTTTCGACGTGAAGGGAAGGTACCCCTTTAGCGTCACTTTTCGGCGTCGATATGCTAACGTGATATTGGGAATTTTATCGTCATAATAAGGTTGCCATTATTGCATATATGTAGGGGTGTGATTTTTCAATGTAAACAGTCAAAATAGTTTTATTTATATGACTTACCCAACCCCTGCCCCTAAACCTACCATCAGTGAACAAAACACAAGATATAGGAGGCAGATGCAACTACTGTCATAATTTATTTAAAAATAATTAATATACGCTAAGTGTTTCCTATTTAAAAAAATGGAGGACCCTTCACGTTGAAAAGTGACGCTAAAGGGGTACCTTGAGAGTCAAAAAGCGACGCCAAAACCAAGCGTCAATATGTGACGAATTGGGATGAGATTATGTTATATTAACAGTGCATGAATATAAGAAGTAATTTGTTATATTATTATTATTATTATAATCCTGAAACAAACAAACAAACAACAATAAAGCAAGTTGATTTAAGACGGCACTCTTCCTGGGGCCAGCGGAGATAATCCTTAACATGTTTCTCAGCCTCTGCTTCAGTTGGCGAGGGACGCACGGGATTCTTCAGAGCTGCTCCTGTATGTTAAAAAGGTCAAACTAGAATAAGTTTAACAAATACAACTTTTTTCACTTATTGGTTACTTAAATCCGCAAAATAGGTTTTATTTAACTGAGTTCTTATGAATTTGGACAATGATATACATAAGCAAAGCATAAAAAATGTTTGCAACATCCGTCCTTCATTAAAGCCATAATGTCTCTGTGTCAGTATCAGTTAAATGATCTTGAATTAGTTATTACTATTTAATTGTTCATATGATACCGAGGGCCGAGTTACTACCTGAGAATGATCAGCCTATGCTAATAAAATCTAATTAATATAGAGAATTGATGTGCAGTTAATGCTTGTCAAGTGTTTTTAATGTCAGTCAGCGTTTTAGGATGTAATATAACATACTTCATGTATGTGCTTTCAAATTGATTGGTCGCTGTTCATTTCCAGTGGTGCTGAAATTTGGAGTCGACTCTCAACACAGTGTTAAAACCTTTATACAGATTTTAGTTTTTCTTATTTATTTTCAAGCAACACGCACCACGGTTGTGGTCAAAGCGGATGGAGCTCTGCGTTCAGAATGATCTCTGATTATTTTTTGGTAGTTTGAATCACTCTGTGGGGAGCAGTGAGGATTTCTGCAGACAGACGCTGTGATTATAGCAGGCAGCGTTTGCTCATTTCTCAGTCTCTGTAGGCCGTTTGTTCACGCTGTGAATGTGCTGCACTGCTGAATAATCGCTGGTGTGGAGCAATTATTCCATGATATGACAGATATAGTGTTCAAAATTATTTTCACTTTACATGAGCTGGTGGCTATTGATCCTCTGATTTATTATTTTCTTTCTACTACATTTATATTCTAATAACATCTTAAGAACATGAAAATAAAACCAACTTTCTTGTGGTAATAGTAAATAGAAGTATGGTATATTCTGCATATTCAGCGATTACTGTATGTTTTAATGGGTATTCAATTATTTATTCACATATAATGACCAATAAAACACCAATTCAGCTTTATAATATAAGAAATAAACAAACAAAAAGGTGTATTAATTAATTATTATTATTTTAACAAAATGGTACATAAAATTAAACTGTTGTCCTTTCTTCTTTCTATCCTTTCAGTTATTTATTATATATATATATATATATTGTTCATGTAATAGCATTGTAGAGGTATTTGAGCTGCAGTATTGATTGTAAAAAAAATAATTACTTGTCTCATTCACACCGAGGGAGACTACGATTACTGCATGTTGCTTCCCCAATCATTATTATTCACCCATTTATAGAAAAAATAATATTATAAACGTGAGGGAAATGTGTAGTTGCTTATAGTCTGTGAAGTGTTAAAACCTAGAAAACATTAGACATATATTGCACTCCCAGCTGCTAAAACCATGTGGTTCTCCGTGGTGAAATTTTCATGGAATTAGCAGCTGCAAAGACACAAAGCTGAAATAAAGTTGAAGCACACTGACAGGATTCTCACTTTTCTTTATTTTACAAATGTAATATGCAAGAAATGTAAGTATTTCTAATTTTTGCTATTTTTTTTTATCATTTCTTTACATGATCAAAACACCTTGCTTTGGCCTAATTGCTAATAATGAAAGCACAACGGATATGCAAGAAATATGAGCAGGTAAGTAGATTGTATGCCACTGTCGTTTTGACTCACTGCAATCAACAGTTTTAAAATAACACTAAAAAGTCATTTAATAGGGAAAACTATAATGTGGCTATTTATAAGCAGAGAATTTTGAACGCAGGTGTTGAGGGGGTGCTAGATCAATGACGGGGAGCTGGGGGCGGTTAATAGTAAATATGAACAAGACAGGTTGTTGTTATTGTTATTTTCACATCTGTAGAGCAATTCCTAAAGAAATGCTGAAACTGGAAAGAGTTCACTGTCCATCCAGACACAGCCGTGATGATCCTGTACCTCCGCTCTCTGACTTCTTGAAAATCCACACAGCATTTCTTAACCAGGCTGAATACTCACTGTGTTAGTACATGTGTGTTTGATAGAAAGTATAACATAAATCATGAGCTGAGTTCAGTAAATAGTTAACAGTGAATTCATTATGATTGGGCCCTCTCAAGTAAGTCATGTCAAAATCAACTTTAACCAGCCTTTATACGTTCAGTTTCTCTATTATACAATTAATACATTGCTTAATACATTTAACAAAGTGTAGACATGTCTGTAGGTGTATATGCCGGTCTTTTCACATCTCATATGCAAACATTGCTGCTCCTCCCCTGCTACGCTGTATTTTGTTGTCATGCCATAACGTGACTCCAAGTTCAAGCGGCATGCAGATACTTTTGGCTACAGTGAGAGATCGAACGGTAGAACTCTGAGCTACAAAAGAAAAAATTAAAAGGGGAGCAAGGAAATCCTTCACATAGTGCATATTGTATATAACTGTATACCAAATTTGTCCTTTTTTCGCAGTATTACTGTAAGGCGTATACTGAATTTGGCCTTTTAATATTACTTTCTTAAAGTCGGCATGAAATCAAAATCTGAAAATTCTCCTCCCCTCTAAAATGACGGGCCTTCTCTGATGACATCAGTTTGATGGCTTGGGCATGAGCGTGACATCCTTAACCACGCCCCTCCAACGGTCAGTTAATAGGCGCGTTCGACTTGAAGCGGCGCTGCGCAGAATGATCAGTTATGCTTTCGAATCGCTCTCGCGGTACTTTGATGTCATACACTGATCATTCAAGTCAAACACACTTTTCTTCTGAATGAAATGACTACTTTACTACATCCAATCAATTTGCAGTAGAAAAAAACAAGCCATGCCCTCTATTTTCCTCATTCAATATTCTGTTTCTCTCAGATGTACATCACAATACGGAAGTAAAAACGGTCAGGATACAGGACATAGGAGACAGGGAGACACAGGACTTAAGAACACAGGGAAATCAACGAGGAAGAACAGAAACAGGTGCGGGGCAATTAAATGCAGGGCTGGGAACAAATTAACTCATGAGGACAGGGAACGAGGACAGGAACAGGAAGGCCAAATATGGACACGAGAGGAGGGGGAAACAAGACACAGGACTGACAATGACACTGCACATTGCTTTGACTCCTCTGCCAGCAAAGTCCTTTTAGAAAGGCAAAGAATATCCAGGTAGCTTTAAGGTTTAACTAAATATTTGTCCTATCAACATTAGTTATTGTTAATTTTTTTAAGTGTTGCTGGTCATTAAAATGTATATTTTTTTTAAATGACAAGTATCGGTATCTGTATCAGTATCGGCGATACTGGCCCTGTATTTACTCGGTATCGGATCGATACTAAAATTTGCAGTATCGCGCACCCCTACTTCTTCCTCTTTGCTGTTCTTTGGTGGTGCCCTGATTTAAGGAACAATTTGTTCTCATATAAAAGCAAGCGTCTATCTTTGTATATATGTAGGGTTTGTAAATATGCTTTTGTTAGAGGTTAGAATGAAACATGCGTTTGTTTGTTTGTTTATATGCAAAATGTTTCTTGTATGAGAGAGAAAACAGCACAGTAAAACATTACCTTATAGTCTCAGCCTCGGATGTCATACCCACAGAACATTAGGCTAAATGTTTGATGTATATGGCACACAAAAGTGGAAAGACTTCAGGAGTTTCGAAGTCGTCGTCGGCGGATTGGTTGAATTATACAGGATTTCCGGGAGACGTGTGTGTCGTGTTCTTTAACGTTCCACCTGGAAACAAAGATGCCATCACGCCAAACCCTCTCACGAAAGAAGAAAGCGTCTTGTTTACAACTGTGACTATGAGTGTTTATCAGGATCAAATAAACGCTGGATTTTCAAAAGTATGTGAAATATTTAAAGTTCGCAGCATAGAATCTTTAAAATACATAGAGAGTGTTACACACCAGTCTGTCATTGTGGTGACATTTCCACACCCCAAAACGTGACTGAACGAAATGAACTGTGATTGGTTGTTTGACATGTCGGTCAAATGGCTTCATGGGCGGGCCTTGGCCAATGAAAGCTGCCATGGATTCCAGACCTTCAGCTGTCATGATGAAGGTCTGGCTATGCGAGACTAACAGGACCTAGACCAAAGGGACTAATTGTCTTCATTAATCCATCAAGCATCTACTATTCATCTCATTTCTATTATCAACAATGGCTGAATTGTCTGTTGATATGGATTCTTCATCGTTTCACTTAAGGACTGCTTGTCTTACACTTTCTACTCTAAAGACTGATCGCTCTATGGCAAGATGCTTCTTTTACTGTGGTATCTGTAGCCGTGTTTCCATCATCTTCTTTTTATGTGCATTTTGAAGTATTGCATCAGAAACAAGTGATGGAAACGGCAAATTTCGAAAATAAATCCATTAATTCGCAAAAATGTTTTTACGCTCACTTGAGGTGGTTTTTGACTAGTGCAAAAAAGGCTTAATGTGAATACTGGGAGATGGAAATGCATTTAGCAAATAAATCCCGCATGAGTATTCAAAAACATCATGTGACTTTGCGCTATGAGATGGCATAACCTGACTAACCAGTGGACTGATTTTGTTGCACAGCATCTGAAATGTTGTTATCGTCATTCTGAAGTGCCCGAGCAAAGTCTCTAGTCAAAGTATTTCTGTATAATTGCCTCCCAGTATGGTCTGCCACGACTGCTTTCCCAAACAGCTGACATTCACCTCCGAAAGCAAGACCGCATTTATTGTGCTTCGTCTGCTCACTCGAAGTAATTTATTATATTTGATAATTATTATAATCAGTTACTTCTCCTACTTTTCTTAGTGATATTTAGTGCCAGTTTATCAGGAAGTGATGATTTTGTTGTTGGAAATTCTACAGTGAATAAGATGATCATGAGCAATTTGAAATATGAACATTTGACTTATAGTGCTGGGTTTCTTTCTAAAATAATCACGTACTACAGCACATAAACTGAGATTTTGGTAATATTGGTATTGTTTTATTGTTATTACTGAATAGCATCTTGCAACACTGGTATTGAACTGAACTGAATCAACATTGAACTGACTTGAGCTCAATAATGAAATGTTTGCCTTTTGTACAGCTGATTGATTATAACTTGCACACTGTTACTGATCTGAACTGTCTTGAGCTGAATAACGATACTATTGTAATTTAGAGTCATTCAGAACCTGAACTGTCTCCATAACTGAGTTTCCATAATTGATTCTGCTATTTACTCATTATATGTGCTTTTACACAGTTTATATTGTATGAGGTGCTATAGAATTAAGTTGAAAATGCCAGAAAGAAAATCTCCCCTGTAGAAAGTCATTGTGGCCACAAATACATTCATTGGAATGAGAGAAGGAGGAGTGTAAAACACCAAATCTGCCATAAATCAGTAATTTCTTAAAGACTTCCAGCTGTTCTGCCACAGTAAGGGATTCAAATCCTGTAGTGAAATATTTTACTTAAAACATTTGCACCTGTAATTAGGCTAATTTACAAAGTATAGGGATGGACATGCTTTTAAAGCTTAGTTTATCATATTTTCATTGATTTCTGTTTAGGAGCATAACGATGATGTGACATATAGTGAGGTTACCACACACTGTAAAATCCAAGCCAGAAAGAAGAAGGTGAGTAAAACACTTCCCTGTTCTTCAGTATCAACTGATGCCATCTATCTTCTCCAATCTGTTTTATTCTTATTTGCAGTTCTTCAAAATCTTGAATTAAGCATTTACAATATGCTGTATTAATTGTGCGTTGAAACTTCTGATTAACATTATCAACTTCTTTCCAATCTGCTCAATCAGGTTTATGATAAAGTGACTTATTCTTCCATCAGAGGAGCAACAGCTGGACCTCAGGATGACTGCAGTCAACTTTATGCCTCTGTGAACAAGAACCATCACAAATAAATCAAACCGTCATTAATTATACAATTATAGTGAATATAAACCTTATACAATTGACCCCATTGATTTCCATTCAGTGCCATTATAAATAATGTCTTTTGTATATTAAAGGCATAGTTTACCAATGCATTAAAATTCTTTCATCATTTACTCACCCTCAAGTGGTACCAAACTCAGACTTTGGGTTTGAACCTACAAAACCCATTGCCTAGACTTCTAATGGATGGACAAATTTGAAGAGAGAATATTTTCCAAAAATACACTCATTCGTCTTCTGAAGATGAATAAAAGTTGTAAACTTGGTGTTTTATTTGATTCATCTCTACCTTTTGCCTCTCACATTTCTTCTGTTGTTAAAACCTCTTTTTTCCATATTCGTAATATTGCACGTCTTCGATCTTCTCTGACTCTAGCTGATGCTGAAATCTTAATTCATGCATTAATCATATCACGTCTGGATTATTGCAATACTCTATTTCTTGGTCTGCCTAAAAAACTTATTGCAAGGTTACTGTATGTCCAAAACTCAGCAGCAACACATCTTACCTCCACTAGGCGTTCAGCTCATATTACTCCTCTACTTCATGATCTGCACTGGCTACCTGTGGCATCTCATATACATTTTAAGATATTACTTCTAACATTTAAGGCATTAAATGGTCTTGCACCTCCATATCTGTCTGACCTACTGTACTCCTACTCTCCACCCTCAGATCATCTGAGCTTGATCTTTTGTCCATTCCTCGTTATCGGCTGTCCACTGTAGGTGGTAGGTCATTCAGTGTCAATGCTCCTAAATTATGGAATTTGCTTACTTCGTAATTTATCTTCTTTGTCTACCTTCAAGACTCAGCTAAAAACATACCTCTTCAATTTGCATTTTGGATAACGTGGCTTTATTTGGCCTTATGTGTTTGTATTGTCTTTTTGGGTATGTAAATGTGTTGTATAGCACTATGTAAAGTGACCTTGAGCAATGGAAAGGCGCTATATAAATAAAACTTATTATATACCAAAGTCCCTTTAGAAATTGTAACCCTAAAACAGGCAATGTGTACCACGAGATACATACTCTTTAGTCTCTTGTAGGAGGCACGAGGAATAATTTTTCATCCAATACTGTTATCATTATCATAGTTGAGGTTGTTTGGACTATGGTGGTTCAAATTTTCTGTGCTAGCATTGTCAGTTTGATCTAAAGCCAACACATCTGCCCATGGGGCTGGACATTCAGAAAATGTTGAAAGTAGGCATATATTAATCTTACTTTTTCCAGCAAAACAAAATGCAATACAACTATTAGTATTAATTGTGAACATTGTCTTGAGATGTTGAAAAATAAAATTAAGTAATAAATAATATGTCGTTCGTGTTGTTTTTTTATCGCATTTTGAAATATGCATATCTCCTCAGATAGGTTGCCTGTTTAGGGTATAAAAAAAAATATCCAGAAATCACATAAAATACTAAGACTGATAAAAAATTATCTCATAGAAGTGGGGTGGGGGGTGGATGGAGGTTATAAATCGCATCGAGGAGAGCAGATGCCCCTCAGTAGAAATCGCATTCCAGGGCCCGGGGCCCTTAGGGAAGAGCCTTATAGGCCTCTAGGCCCCCTGTACACAGTGTGCTTTCTATTTATTTTGAGTTAAAAAATGGTGTAAATGTTAATATTTGCATGTAAAACAGATAATATTACATTTAGTTGACTACATCGTTGCATTCATAACAAAATTTTTCTCTTTCAGGGTTTCACAGATCATTTTATGGTAGAACAGGAGTATCCAACCCTGCTCCTACAGAGCATCATCCTGCAGCGTTTAGCTCCAACCCTGATCAAACACATCTGAAAAATCTGACAAATGTCTTCAGGATTACATAAAAGATTATATATTGTTACATAAATTACATTGTTTAGGGATGGCGCTAAACCGTGCAGGACAGTGGACCTCAATGGTTGGAATTGCCCACTCCTGAGGATAAAGATGAGACAGTTAAAAAATGTAAAAATACAAAAAAAATGTCTATGCCTCAATTTTAGGACACTTAGACATGTTATACATGCAGCATATTTTTAATAGTCCATATTTGTTTGCATTAAATAAATCATAGAATTATTGATGGCTTGGGCTGTTTTTATACAAGCAGCGTGACCTGAGAGATACAACTCATAAAATCCCAAATATATCAAATATTACAAACATTCTTTTGAATATGTTTTACTTAAGGCCGGATGATATAAAAAGTGACATGAAATAATTTTTTGCAGATCATTTTCCACTCTTGCCTGTTTTAGGGTTAATTAGCACAGACTGCTAGTTAATGAGTCTGCCGTAAACACTCAAGAAAATTGATGATTTAATGAGAATGATCTAAGGAAAATATTTTCCATATCTGAGTTTGTCCAAATCTGTTGCTGTTAATCTCACTAAACACACTTGATTAATGTCAACTCGTTAATAAAGAGTTCAAGAGCTGAAGTGGTTGTTTTATTTAAAGGACAATGTGCACTATTGGGAAAACTCCAGAAACAGGTTTGGGAGCCGCTACTCTAAATGACTAAATTCATAAATTCAAAAGGGGTGGGGGGGGGTGCTTGCACAGAACCAAACTTTACATCAGGTTCATCATTACTGTTCTTGCAATAAACAAACCTGAATCAACTAATTTGAACTTTTTAGCTTTGTTGGATCTAACTTGAACTAAACATTTGATACATTGCACCACTGAAACTGACAGTCATTTATAAATGGTTTGTAGCAACTATAGCGAAAAGGCACAGTATATGAAAGGAAAACCACTTAAAGAAAGAAGAGGAAATGGCATCAGAATGTGTGAGAATTCACAGCCATCAGTCTAAACTGGCTTCAGAGATGGTCATGTGGGTTGAGCAAGTGTGGACAAACTAACTGAGATCTCACACTCTGTAGTAATGTGTTTCAAAACCACAACAAAACAAAAGAAAAAAATAACTATCATGCCACAATATAAAGAGGACAAAAGACTGCCATTAGTGATTAGGGAATAAATTAATAAAAATAAGGCAACTTTTGAAGCTCCTTAATAAATATTGCTGATAAGTAAATTATTCAACTTGAATGTTTTTTGTATCATCTTGTGTGTTTTGAGAGCTGGTGGATGGTTGAGTTATTGATGTCGATACATTGTGTTTACAGGGTGTTTGTTTTTATTTTTTAATAGATATAGTATACCGTACCAAGTTAGCAGTGTTGAGTTTCAGTGGTTACTTTATAAGTTAAAATCAAAACTCACCTAACTGCTATATACTACGGTGGCCGAGAAAGCTCAACTTCAGAAAACATGCAAATAGAAAAAGCACCAGCAAATCAAGAAAAGATCTTCATCAGTTTGACAGCAGGTGCTGCAAATGCTCACAACACAAACAAATAAATAATTTCATTTGCAGCGCGTTTCATTTTTTGGTTGTGCTGTGAGCATTTGCAGCGCGTGTGTTGTCAAATTGATGAAGTTGATTTCTTAATTTGCAGGTGTTTTTCTATTTTCAGCGCGTTGAACTCTCTCGGCCACCGTAATATACAGAATATTTTATAGAAACGTCTTTTCTTCATCAGTATAGTGTAACAATTTATAAGCTCAAAAGGGAATTGTATATAAATAATTACGATTAATTCAGTGTAAGTTCGTATCAGCTCTAAGAAAGGGTATTTCCTTGGCCACAGAAAATACTTTCCTATTAATGCATTAGAGCATGTAGCAAGGGTCAAAATCTTAAAGGGACATTAATTTGCAAGGCAGAACCAGAAACTCATGTAATTTATGCACAGAACTTTTATTAACTAAACACTAACGCAAACTAGTCTAACAAACAAACAAACATACAATCACTCATACATGGGAAAGGCTAATGAGCGTTGATGGATGAAACCATCAGGAAAACCAGAGAATGCAGTTATGGAGAAAGTAATTTAACCACCTGAGTAAATCCATCAGCACCATTTCTAATGGGGTCTATAACTTATACTAAACCTCTGTTTCGTTTAGTTAAATGTTATACTTGCACTCCCTTTGGTCGGGTCGAGTGTCCGGAATGCAGTCTCAGATGAAAGTCTTAATGGTTTCAAAGTTTTGGACTCCCGATCACGTTCTTCCGGGTTGAAGAGTGATGAATTCCAAAGATGTTCTGAGGTAGAAATTTTCTTTCCAGGTAGAGATCTGCTGAGGTCCAAGGAGATTGGTTGAATGGAAAGACAAGGCCGCAAGGCCCGGCACAAAAACTTAGAGGGTCCAGAACAAGTTCTAGCTCACATCCTCTTAGGATCTAACAAAACCGCAGACTGCTTGGGCATCTCTGAAGTGAGAGCTTTATCTGCTATAGAGGTCACACCTCTGGGGTGTCAAATACCCAATGGAGTCCTGGATTTTTGGAGGGAAAGTTTTATGACCCTTTGTCTCTGGATATGGTAATTTGCATAGGTAATTCAGCTGGGTTAATGCACAAACTTCTAAAGATTCTTAGGACACTAATATGTTGCATAGGTATCAACATGTAATATTCACTCTCAATTAGATCATTCGAAGACGAATTGATGGAGACTAAACATGATGCAGCTAAAGTGATATTAACTAGTGATATATCATAAGCATGCAGAAAACAGTGTACAATACACAAAAACATATACAAGAACAGTAATAATATACACAATATATGTGTGTTCATTCAAAGAAAGGTTTTTATATGAATTAATTAGAGAAGATTCTATTTTATGATGTAATGTGTCTTTCCTAAGAGGAAGTGTTGCTCTACCCGCATTCCTTTGAGCAATAAAACCAGTGTTATCAGATGGGTTGCCATGAAACCAGGGGCCTGGAGTCGTTGACAGACACACCAGCACCAGTATGTGTATTGGGTGGGGAGTCTGTGACCATTTGTTAATCTAATAACTAATTGATTTGTTAAATCAAATGCAAAATTGTGTGTCTGATTGGTCAAAATGCTACAATAATGTGAGTGAAATGCAGCTAAACGGTCAGTTGGTGAGCTCAGAGGACGTTAACACCCAAAGGATGAGCTAATTATGTTTAAATGAAGAGATGTAACTATAGATTGAAAAAAAAGATTCGGCACTGAATTTATGCAAATGCTGCAATCTTCTTCTCCTGAACCATAGATGCTAAGTACTTAAAATTTTGCACTGAACGTATCATATGCAATCATGAACTGAAAAGATAGAGAGTATAAAGCCATGCAGCCGTTCTCTTAAAGAAAGAAGAGGAACTGCATCTGAATGTGTGAGAATTTCACAGCTATCAATCTAAAAAGGGTGAGTTGAGCCAGTGTGGTCAAACCCACGGAGTTCTCACACTCTGTAGTAACGTTTTTCCAAAGCTGTGAGATTGCGGCTCTGAGAATACTAGAACTAGAAGGGTGTAATATATATATATATATATATATATATATAAAATAGACATAAAATATTTCTGATTGTAAAAATTGTTCTAGAGTGCATTGCACATCTGATAAATATATTGTTATAAATACAAGATGTAAATATATCTTGATAGTAAACTTACATTGCATTCATTCAACAGACACTTCTCCAGAGCAACAAACTGCTTTATTTATAATTTTTATACATGAGACTCCATTCATTATAAACAGATGGAATGCACGCTTTTCTTTCTGAATTTTCAGCTGTGAGGTACTAACCAGAAAACAAGAGCAATTCAACAATGTTAATGCACTAAAGGTGATATAAAATAAGAATAACAACTAGATAAAAAAGTTAGTCAAGACAAACTTAAGGCTGGCTTGAGAAAGCCTAGCCTGAAAGTTTAAAGCAGTCGTAAAAGCCTAAAGTTTGAAAATTTAGATAGATTAGATAGATGTTGATAACATGTTTTTAGCATGATTGGTGGCATGATTAGCATGTTAATAGCATGTTGCTAGCATGACTAACAAGTGACTAGCATGTATGTTAGCATGTCAAGCAAGTGACTAGCATGTTCCTAGCATGATTAGCATTGTAGAATATCAGAGACTGAATCAGACAAATTTAACCCTTTAGGCGCCAGGGTTTTTTGGAAAAAATGCTGGATTTTGACATCAAGATTTCAAAAGCTTGTGGCTTGAAATGGCTTAAAGATAGAGATCTACTGTAAATTAGAAAAATGTTGGGCATGACCGAAAGTTTATGTGGGGTGTAAATATACTCATCTAATTTGCATATTATGACATCATCAGGGGCGGCCCTCTTGAATTTCATAATATTTAGATTTTTTTTTTTTTTTGTCTTTTTCTCCTCATTCCAAATAATCAGAAAAGAGGAAACCAACAATAAAACAGGAGAAAATACTAAATTATTACTATATTACTATACTATATAGTAGTAAAAAGCATGTGAACAGTAGCCTACTTTTTGATCAGTTCATCAGTAATATTCAGGAAATAATAGATATTGAATGGATGTTTGAAATTATTTGCATGTTGTTGTTGTTTTTTTGTCTTTTTATCCTCATTCCAAATGATCAGGAAAAGAGGAAATCAACAGTAAAACAGGAGATAGTAGTAAATTATTACTATATTACTGTGCCATAGTAAAATACATGTGCCTATGTTTTGATCAGTTGACCAGCTATCTGCCCAATCAGGTATCTATGTGACAGTTTATAGTTCTTGAGAGTATGGTACCTCTCATTGCATGGCACAGCGTACAGACCTGCCCCAAACTGACTGCACCTGTAACATTACTGTCTGCCGGCGGCCCTTTGAGTGCACGATCAGAACAAACAGCGCAATCTGGCCGATTATCAGAGAGCAACAGCTCTCCTATGGACACTAAGACCACGTCCACCCCTGCCACCCCCATCCCCGTTGGGCAAAGTGTTGAAATGATCACTTGTTTGTGCTTTGTGAATGATCGCGCCTTGCGCAGCGGCACCATTGCGCGGAAAATATGTACCGGGAGAAGCGCGATCATTAGACGGCCGATCGTCATTTCCAAAAGGCAAATATTCCCCTTTAGAGTCAGAATCGGCGAATTCCTCACAGTACAACTTTTTATTAGCCATTTGGCGATTTTCTCTCACAAATCTCACAATTTACTCAGACGCTATGAACTGAATTGCTTCCGCATCAATGACACGATAGCGCACTTACTCTGCTATTTCCTCGAACAATTTTGGTCTAGAATCGAAGTACTACATGTCTACATCTAGTGGAAGGGAATACAAATGAGCCATTACACCAGATTAGGAACTACAGCCCATTTCATGAAGTATGACGTCTTGTCGCAATTTTGCGACTTTGGCGCTTAGAGGGTTAAGATTCAATTAGAACATTGAAACATGAGAAGCTGAGATTCCACAAAGAGGGGCCCCAAGAAAACAGGACAACGTCATAAATCAGATTCCTAGCTCCAAGTCTGAAGAAAGCCTAAGCAGCAAGCCTCTTTCACAAAACAGCTTGCAACATTGAGACAAAAGAACACTTATTGATAATTCCAATTCGGGAAAAAGACTGTCAAATTTGGGGCAAGTAATCAAGACTGATGGTCAAAGAGATGGCCATCACATGTAAACCTGTGATGGAAAACCACGAGCTACAGACTTGCTTAGATTGGCTACTCCCACACATAGAAGACAGACCAAACCAAAATTCCTTTGTCTAAAGAACATGCCTTCGTTCTCCATAGAACTATACAAAGACTTTCTTTTTCATATGCACTAAAAATCATCTTTAAAGGACCTATGAGTTATTTCGCTGCATAGAAATAACCTATATTATGTTTGTAACCCACATATTAGATTGGCATGTTTTAATCAAATATTATGTATATTTTTTGAATAGCTGAAGGATTCAGATGCGTGTTTAGTATGTATGAGTGTGAAAAATCATGCTTTAAATTTTTCTTCCAATCAATTCTTTGTCAAATGTATCATATTCTGGTTATAGAAATCACATCCAAAATTATACTTTGCAAGAGTGTTTAAAATTCAGACCATGTGACTGATAACATGCTGATTTATGATGGAAGGAACACCCCTAGCTAAGAAAATAGCCTATCTGATTGGTCAAGACACCAGAGCGGATGTGTCCAGAAGCCGAGTTTAAAAACTCAGGACACCATCAAACTTTCTCTTAGTCTCTTACGCTTCTTCTTAAAAATGCTCTTTTGCCACCGCGTGCTGCTCTTTGAGCGTGCTCTGGCCCATGTGCCATAATGAGAAGGAAGACAACTTAGTCTCGTTACATCCTTTTATTTTTATTCTTTTACTTTAGTTTCTTTTCTTTCCGTGGAGTTTTGTGTTCTAATGTAAGTTTGCTACAAAGTCCAGCTCCGACTGCACTCGCTTCAAACTTAGACCAGACCAACTCCGCATCCTCAGCCAACGCCCAAGACCTCACTTCAAAGACTACTGAACTTCCAGCCAATCAGACACTTCGGGGAACCCCCTTTCCTGCAAGGAGGACAAAAGGGATTCCCTTAGCAAAGCAAGCAAGTAACCTCCAGGTTCTAACTGAATTAGGTGCAGTTAATATAAATTTTAGCCTCATTGAGAAACTCAAAGCGAGGGTTAAATAAGTGATTGATGGTTGTTCAGGTCTATGCAATTGAACATATTGCTATAAACTTGGGATTTCACATTTTCATTCTCTTAAACTCATCCTTTCCTTACTTTCTCTCTTTCTGCAACGTGTGAATGTGTGAATGCTTGTGTTCATGTGTTAGATTAGTTCATGTCTTAGGTTTATATAAATAAAATCTTTATATTGAAAAGAGAAGTATCTCGTGTTTTCTGCTCACAAGTTAATGTCTTAATCTGCCGATCTTGTTACTGTGCTATTAAATAGTGTTTTCACTATATTTGGGATTTTAATATCCAGTGCAGAGTTTGTTATACGGCTCGTTCAGTGAATCGCCATAACACTGATTCTGTTCAAACCCCTATAAAATCATAAATGATTCCCTTTGAGCTAAATTAAACTATTTGCTTTAAATATGAATATTAAGTTTTTTTATTACGTTACAGCATGCTACTAGCATGTTTCTAGCATGATTAGCATGTCGCTAGGATAGATAGATAGACAGACAGATATATAGATGGACATAAACATTAGATGAGTTTGAATGGGTTAGAAATAGTACATAGAAGGGAAGTCTGATCGAGTCTAATGGGCTTCAGTGTGTTTAGATTTGAATTTTGACAGTTGGAGTTTGAATAGTCTTGGCTCATCTGAACATTCCATCAGTGTAACTCTATGGGATTTTTATGATTTTTAATATTCAGTTTTATGGAAACCATAAGTCCGATCAGTTAGAAAAGATAAAGCACACTCGGTCAGATCAGTCTGAGGATCTGGGCTGAGTTTGGAGTCTGTAGAGTTAAATCTCTAGGAGGAGGAGTGTTCAGAAATTTAGTCTCATAAGAATAATAATAATAAGAAGCTTAAACAGCAGATCAGTATGAGGCTCCATTCATGCACTAACCAGAAAACAAGTGCAATTCAAAAACGGTGATATACTGTATACAATAATAATCATATATTTTCTATTACATACTATTTTTGGAGAAACAATAATTAAATTTTAGGAGTTTTGTTATTTATTTATTATTATTATTTATCCTTTTTTTTTTTTTAAACAAATGTTCTAGTTTTCCACTTTTCAGTTTCTGTATACATTTATTTTGCATTGCTAAGTTAGAATTTGAATGAACCTAACTGCTGATTTTTCACATCAGTATAGTGTGAGTGAAATATAGCTGTATAGTGTGAGGTCAGTTGTTGAGATCAGAGGAAGTTAACACCCACACGATGAGCTGAGGATGTTTAAAGGAAGAGATGTAACTATAGACTGAAAAGAAAGACTGACAGAAACAGAAAATGGCTGATAAGTGTCACATGTGTCTGCTGGGACTGATCCTTCTCTCTGCACTTCTCACAGGTAAAGACACCTGTTTATGATCTATTAGATAAAAGATGTGTGTGATATGAACAACCATCTATCTATCTATCTATCTATCTATCCAAACAATTTATTTTAATTACACTGACATAGTGTCCGAAGTTTGAATATGCACAATTTTATCATTAAGACATTAAGTTATCTCAGAGTCATGTGGTGTAAATATTATTTTATTCTTTAATGCAAATATAGAATTGTGCATATACTGCTGTCACATTCAAAAGTATCTTAAAAGTATTATAAAGTGAACTCTGCGGTATTCCTGAAATCAGGTCATGTGACGCCTGGGATAGTTTAAGTGAACAGATAATTCAACGTTTGACTCCTAAAACTGAAATATCTTTCAGGATATGCAGCTACAGCAACCCTTTCTCTGAACACAACTGGTTCTAGGATGAGTTTACTTTAGAGGTATTCAGCACATGTGTCTCCCGTTAATGAGGGCCCAGCTGACGTGACTGATGCCACATATTATATGTTTTTATATACAATGTCTTTTAATTATAAAGAACAACTCTAACAAAGCAATTCTTATTTATTTTATTATCATCTCACAATATGGATCTGCATTCAAAAGGATTTTTGCAACTCTACATTTTCTGTAATTTCTAGAATAAATAATAATATAATAAACAACGTCATACATCTTACCTTATAACAAATGTGAAAGCTAAATGGCAAAAAAAAAGAATAATAAAAAAAAAAGTTTATGGCCATATTACCATTAATTGTTTATATTCAATCAGTCTTTCTTTAATTTATATATTTAGCATCAAATAAACCACACAATAGTTTTCAAAGTAATAAAACTAATAAAAGAAATAAGGTTGGGTTATTCAGCAGAGATTTTGGGGTTTGTAGTGTGAGATAACTTTGCTTTCTGCATTACTGCCCTGAGCTCATATCAGTTTACTCTGATTGCTTCATTTTCTGCTTAAAACAGGACAAAAAGACTTTATTTGAACTGTATTTCATAATAAAGTCATTAAGCCATATTATTATTGTTATTATTATTTGTAGGTACCAGTGGAGTTGATGAGACTCGTGTGTTCTGCAGTTCTGGTGAAAATGTCCGTCTGTCCTGTAATAATACTCTTTCTGGCTGCAATTCAACTACATGGATCTATAGCGGACATTCAGAGACAGATGAACTGATTCATTTAGGGATAAAGAGGACTGACAGAGAGAGACATGAGAGACTGAGTCTGGGCTCTGACTGCTCTCTGAACATCAAGAAAGTCACAAAAGAAGATTGTGGATTTTACTCCTGCCAACAATATGTGAATGGAAATCGAACAACTGATGCACCTGTTTATCTGCATGTTCTTCATGGTCAGTGTTTCTGTGAATATTATGATTATATGTTGAATTAAACAGTAATATTGTCGCTGAAAAGACTGGAATCAGTCGTGTAATCTCTGTCTGATTCTCTGTTTCAGTCTCTTCATCATCCTCACAGTCTGAGATCAGATCAGGCCGCTCTGTGACTCTCTCCTGTCAGTTATATTATAATAGAGTCTCTTGTGATTATTTGGTTGGTTTTGAGGGTATTGATCTGATCTGGGTGAATCAGGCTGGTGTGAAACTGACAGACTCCAGATTTCAGATCTCCTTCTCCTCAGGACAGTGTATCAGCTCTCTGACTACAACACTCCTGAATGAAGATCACAACAGAGAGTGGAGATGTCAGGTTACACAGAGAAATCAACTAAAGACCTCAGTCACATATACTGTCAAGTATCCAGGTAAATGATTTATATTAACAGTTAATCAGTGTTGGGCAGTAGAGTCGCTACAAGTAGTGATGCTACTAGTTTAACTACATTTCTCAGGAGTGTGGTGGTAGCGTCGCTGTTTTCTGAATCAAATAGCTTTTCAATAGCGAAGCTCTATTTTTGATCAAGTAACGTCAACAAAAACTAACGTTACATTTTCCAAAGCATTTCTGAAACTCAAGCTCAGCTAAGGATCGCTGATCCTGGATCAGTAAAAGTGACGCCACTAAACCTCGTAAGTCCATTGGCTTCTCAAACTGTCAGTCAAACCTCATTATTCCTCCCGCCTCTCTCGTGAATGAAGTGCGGCGCACAGTTTAGAGTATCTCAGCTTGTTTGTTTGGTAAATAAAGAACTGTTGATTGAATAAGTACAGCGTTTTCTTTCCTCGAGAAACACTATATTTATAAAGGCTAAAGTTATTTTGTTTATAAGGAGCAGAGAAGAAGAGTGTCTTATATCATTTTGTTGTCGAGTCACAGCCAAATAGCTTGTGCGAAGCGCTGAATATTTTATAATATCATATTTTGGCCAAATAATGTAAAATGAAAACGTAAATGCGATGCACGTACTGCCTCTGATGTGGCGATATAATGACGGGGGGGGGGGGGGGGGGGGGGGGGGCATGCTGGTCAAAAACTTTGTTGATTTTAATATAATGACACATGCACCGATGCAAATAATCGTAGCCTATCTGTAGGCCTATACATTTATATGGTAACACAATGCAATAAGATTTCATTACATAACATGAGTGAAAAATGGACAATTTATTACACCTATTTATTAATACTTTTTAATGTTAGTTAAGGAAAATACATTAGTTCACAGTGCATTAACTAATGTTAACAAACACAACTTTTGATTTTAATAATGCATTAGTAAATGTTGAAATTAAGATTAAGATAAATGCTGCAGAAATATTGTTCATTCTTAGTTCATGTTAACTACACTAGTTAATTATTGAACCTTATAGTTAAATGTATCTGTATATAATAAAGCCACAACACCAACTACCAATAGGAGGGTTCCGGCCTACAGCAAACATTTCTTTTGCTTATGTCACAATATGAGGTAAATCCGGCCCTGTACATGATACTGATTTTTGTTGACAAATTGGTTTGAAACAGTTATTGAATAAACAATTAACCTGAAATATTATGCCTATATATCTGCTTGACTGACAGTTTTATTGATCACTGAGAGAGCATTGACTTGGTATGATGTTGGTTCAATATAAAAATTATTTAAAAAAAAATAGCTTAGATGTAGTAAACTACTTTTGCCATGTTACTGTAGCTTAGCTTGCTACATTTCCCAGGGCTGTAGCTTTAGTGTAGTGAAGCTTCATTTAATTTAGCTCACTACATTTTCCAAGTAGCTTTCCCAATACTGCAATTAATTATCAGTAATTTAAATATGATTGTAGTCTATAACGTATCTGAACATTCATCTTCAGCTCCGACCGAAACAAAGCCTCCGTCTCCAGTCACCAGCTCTAAATCAACTACAGCTCCTAAACAACCAGGTACATCATCAGCTGTTAAGATGAAGGTTTACTGTTAACTCAAGACCACAGTCACATATACTGACAAGTATTCAGCTAATAAACTACATTTCTTTAATCAGTTTCAGAAGAATATCTGATACAGAGACATGACATGATGATTAATAATTTGATTCATTCACGATCAGCTGAAGGTTTATAGGCTGCAGCTCACTCTCATATAATAAGAGGTGCTCAGTAGTTAAGTATTTCTACTTTACTCTAGTAAATTACAGTATCAATACTCTATTAAAGTGTTTTAAAGTTTTTCTATGGAAAAGTTTTACTTCACTACATTCATAATGTCATACTTTATAATGCACTACATATATATATATATATATATATATATATATATATATATATATATTACCTTTAATACTTAAGAACATTAAACATAGTACTTTCATGTACTCAAGTAAATCTTTGATAAATGTAAGAAAGTAATAGATTTCTATGCAAAATGATATTTAATATGAAAAGTAGTGCAATAAAAAGTACAATATTATTGTTTGGAACGCTGTGAAGTTAAATATATATTTTTTAAAGAAAACACTGATAAAGTACAGACACTTGAAAAGAGAACTTTTAAAGCAGAGTAAAAATACTTCATTACTGCATATATAATAGAAGCATAAATAACTCTGTAAATGCTGATAAGTGAACACAAACTGAATGTCATGTGATGCAATAATTAGAATCAGAATCAGAAAGAGCTTTATTGCCAAGTGTGTTTGCACACACAAGGAATTTGTCTTGGTGTTATGAGCTTCCAGTACAGAAAGTACAAACATAGTGCAGACAACATATAATTAAGGTAATAAAGAACTAGAGTTGAGCCGGATACTCGGCTGAAACGAGTATCCGGTACGGATAAAGCACTTTTGCCGAGTACGAGTATCATACGAGTAATACGAGTCAATATCTGTGCTCGGTTTGAATAAAAATGATCATTGGGTAGCTGACTGTGTCTGCGTTCTGTGATAGGCTAGTCACAGCGCCCCTCCCCTACACACATACAGATTTATTGTGTTGCTGTGTCCCGCTCTGCTCACTAGGGGTGTGCGATACTGCAAATTTTGGTATCGATCCGATACCAAGTAAATACAGGGCCAGTATCACCGATACCGATTCCGATTCCGATACTTGTCATGTAAAAAAACATAAATTGAAATGACCAACAACAATTAAAAAAAATTAACAATACTAATGTTGATATGACTAATATTATATTCACCTTAAAGCTACGTGGATATTATTTGCCTTTCTAAAAGGACTTTGCAGGCAGAGGAGCCCAGAATATGAAATCAATAAACAGTTTCATGTTAAGTATTTTCCTCCCAAAGAAAAGAGTTATAAAAATAATGTCGCTTAATAAATTAAGAACGTAATATTAAAAGACAAAACTCAGTATACACCTTATTAATGTTGCAAACTAGATATACAAGTAAGCAGATGTGCCCAGAATATGAAAGCAACGCTCAAAGTTTTCACATTATGTATTTTCCTCCCATAAAAAAACATTATAAAGAAAAGTTTAACGTAAGTGGCTTATTGAATGAAGACATTGATATGAAAAACAACTATTAAACCATAACTTGTTTATTATTGAAAGGATTTTAGTATGTTATGTACGAACTGTATTTTCTGTTTGTTTTATACATACTGTAATATTTATTTGTTATTATCGCAATAAAACAAAACTATTGATATAAAACTATATGATATGAAAAGGCCAAATTCGGTATAGTTTATAAAAATATATAGGCCTACTATGCATGTACAGGTAAGCAGATGAACCCAGAACATGAATGCAACATGTTGAATTTAATTTTCTCTAATTGCAATATAAAAACATTTAATATGGTGCAATTAATGAATGGAGGAAGACAGTGATAAAGACCAAATAAATAAATAAAAACTAAATTCGGTATACAGCTTGTTAATAAAATATAATATGTTGCAAGCAGCTGAGACAAGAATATATATGCAAACATGCTAAACAACATGTTAAGCATTTTACTCCCATAGAAAACCATTATAATGAAAATTTAAAGATTAAGAAATAATTTTAAAAAGCTAAACTCAGTCCACACCTTACAGTGATACTGTATAAAAAGGACAAATTCGGTATACAGGTATAATATGTACTATGTGAAGGATTTCCTTCCTCCCCTTTTCATTTTGTTTGTAGCTCGGAGTTCCGTTCCATCTCTCACTGTATCCGCTCGCGCTCGGAGCCGCTGAGTCACGTGATGGCATGACAACCAAACACAGCGTAGCAGGGGAGGAGCAGCAATGTTTGCATAAGAGATGTGAAAAGAGCGGCATATGCACCCAGACATGTCTATATTGTATTATATATGTATTAGCAATGTTATTACGTGTATAGGAGAAAAAATTAACCTAAAGTATCGATCTTATCAGGCTAGTATCGATCCGATACCAATACCAACGTTGGTATCGATACTATCGATATTAGGATCGATACGCCCACCCCTACTGCTCACTCACACACAGAACACTGAGAAGAGAACAGCGCGCTCTCTCTCTCCCTCAGTCACTCGGGTTCGCGGGTTTTTTTCCGTTAAAGTTTAGGGTTTCTTCAGCTTTGTTTTTTACTTTGGTTTGTAGTACTTACTTATTAACCAGTAGAGTTTTGGTAAACGTGGGGTTTGTTCAGACGTGGTGCTTGGTAGAATGTGACTCGCGTCTCTGTCTGTCGGAGATTATTATTTTTTTTTTTACATACCGGTTAAAGCCCCGCCCATTTCCAGGTTAAATCCCGCCCACTTCCTAGTTAGGCCCCGCCCAGTCCGAGTACAGCTACAGATAATTCATATGGTTAACAGATACAGATACAGATAATGCTGTACTCGCTCATCCCTATAAAGAACACTAATGAAGAGAATATACAATAATTAAGAATAAAAATAGTAATAAAAATAAAAATATACAGAAAAGAGACATGACCATAGACAGAACTGTGAACATGCATGTGTCCTATGTACAGATGAAGGTTTGATGGGTTATTTACAGATGTACAGTACCGGGGTGTGTTATGTGTTGTTCAGGTGGGATACGGCCTGGGGGAAAAAACTGTTCTTGTTTCTGGCTGTTCTGGTGCTCAGTGATCTGTAGCGCCGGCCAGAGGGCAACAGTACAAAGAGAGAGTGAGCTGGGTGTGAGGGGTCCAGAGTGACTTTCTTAGCCCTTTTCCTCACTCTGGAGGTGTAAAGTTCTTGGAGGCTGGGCAGAGGGGCACCGATAATTCTCTCAGCAGTCCTAACTGTCCGTTGTAGTCTTCTGATGTCTGTTTTGGTAGCTGAACCAAACCAAACAGTTATAGAAGAACATAGGACAGACTCGATGATTGCAGAGTAGAACTGTTTCAGCAACTCCTGAGGCAGGTTTAATTTCCTTAGCTGGCGGAGGAAATACAGCCTCTGCTGGGCCTTTTTCGCAATAGAGTCAATGTGATTGTCCCACTTCAGGTCCTGGGAGATGGTGGTTCCCAGGAATCTGAATGACTCTACTGAAGTCACGGTGCTGTTCATGATGGTGAGTGGGGGGAGAGCAGGGGGGTTTCTCCTGAAGTCCACTATCATCTCCACAGTTTTGAGCGTGTTCAGCTCCAGGTTGTTAAGAATGCACCAGACAGCCAGCTGCTCAACTTCCTGTCTGTAAGCAGACTCGTCACCGTCCTTGATGAGGCCTATGACTGTAGTGTCATCCGCAAACTTCAGGAGCTTGACAGAGGGGTCCTTTGATGTGCAGTCATTCGTGTAGAGGGAGAAGAGCAGTGGGGAGAGAACGCAACCCTGAGGGGCGCCAGTGCTGATGGTGAGAGTCCTGGATGTGAGTTTGCCCAGCCTCACTAGCTGCTGCCTGTCTGTCAGGAAGCTGGTGATCCACTGACAGATGGAGGAGGGCACAGAGAGCTGTCTCAGTTTGTCTGAGAGAAGGTCAGGTATGATGGTATTGAAGGCCGAGCTGAAGTCCACAAATAAGATCCTTGCATAATTCCCAGGTTTGTCGAGGTGTTGCAGGATGTAATGCAGTCCCATATTGACAACGTCATCCACAGACCTGTTTGCTCTATAGGCAAACTGAAGAGGATCCAGCAAGGGTCTAGTGATGTCCTTCAGGTAGGCCAGGACCAGTCTCTCAAGTGACTTCATGACCACAGACGTGAGTGCGACAGGTCTGTAGTCATTAAGTCCAGTGATTTTGGGCTTTTTGGGGACGGGAATGATGGTGGAGCGTTTGAAGCAGCAGGGAACTTCACACAACTCCAGAGATCTGTTGAAGATTTGTGTAAAGATGGGGGCCAATTGGTCAGCACAGACTTTTAGACAGGCAGGTGAAATACCGTCTGGTCCTGAAGCTTTCCTAGATTTCTGTTTTCTGAAGACCCGGTTCACATCCTCTACACAGACTTTAAACGCAGGTAGAATGGTGGGGGAGGGAGTAAGGGCGGTTGCAGGGGGGGAAGGTGAATGTGTGAAGTGCAGATCAGAGCGGGTGCTGGGTGTCAGTCTGGCCTTTTCAAATCTGCAGTAAAACACATTGAGATCGTCAGCCAGTTGTTGATTCTCCACAGACTGTGGGGGTAGTGTCTTGTACATGGTGATGTTCCTCAGACCAGTCCATACTGACGCCGGATCGTTGGCTGAAAGTTATTTTTTCAACTTCTCAGAGTAGTTCTTTTTAGCCACTCTGATCTCCTTTGTTAGTCTGTTCCTGGCCTGGTTATACAAGATTTTATCCCCACTTCTGTAAGCGTCCTCTTTGGCCTGACGAAGCTGTTTGAGTTTCCCAGTAAACCACGGTTTATCATTATTGAATGATAAGAATGTCCTGGTGGGGATGCATACATCCTCACAGAAACTGATATATGATGTTACAGTCTCTGTGAGCTCATCCAGATCGGTGGCAGCGGCTTCAAAAACACTCCAATCAGTGAGGTCAAAACAAGCTTTTAAATCTTGCTCTGCTTCATTAGTCCATCTCTTAACAGTTCTTAATACAGGCTTAGAAGATTTGAGTTTTTGCCTATAGGTCGGTATGAGATGAACCAAACAGTGATCAGAGAGCCCCAGAGCTGCCCGTGGGACAGAGTGATATGCATCTTTAATTATTGTGTAACAATGATCCAATATATTACTGTCTCTGGTGGGACATGTAACGTGCTGTCTGTATTTTGGCAGTTCGCGGGAGAGATTTGCTTTATTAAAATCTCCAAGAATGATTAAAAAAGAGTCCGGGTACCTTTGCTCTGTTTCAGATATTTGTTCGGCCAGCTGTTGCATCGCGGCGCTCACGCACGCGTCCGGAGGCACGTACACATTCACGAGAATGAAGGAGGAAAACTCTCGGGGTGAATAGAACGGCTTACAGTTTATGAAGAAGGCCTCCAAATTAGGAGAACACATCTTCTTCAGAGTTGTTACATCTGAACACCAACCTTCATTTATGTAGAAACATAGTCCACCACCTCTCGTTTTCCCCATTAGCTCCGTGATGCGGTCTGATCTGAACAGCTGATATCCCAGCAAATGAAGCATGTTATCGGGATGTTTTCACTCAGCCAGGTTTCAGTGAAGCACAATGCAGCAGAGTTTGAAAAGTCCTTATTTGTGTGGGTGAGGAGAAGTAGTTCATCCATTTTGTTAGGAAGGGATCGGAGATTCGCTAGATGAATGCTTGGGAGCGCAGTTCGGAAGCCGTGTTCGCGGAGTTTAACCAGCGTGCCGGCGCGCTTCCCTCTTTTCCGTCTGAGCGCGCGTTTGGCTAGGACCGCTGCCCCTCCGACCAAAACATCCAACAAAGCGTCTGAATAATCAAAAACCGGAAAAAAAAATTGTCCGGTGTGTGTTGCCTTATGTCCAGTAGTTCGTCTCTGGTAAAACTGACAGTAAGAGAATGACTAAACACAGAACAAACAAACAAAAACAACAAAAGTAAGGGAGCGTTCCACACCACAGCAGCCATACGCGGCGCCATCTTGATACATTACGTATGACGATATGATATTAATGTTCAACAGTATGATTCATCTGAACATTCATCTTCTGTAGGTCTAATGGATTCAACACTGATTCCAGTCAGCAGCTCAAACTCAAGCCAAACTACAGCAGCAGCTCCAACAAAACAAGGTCCATGATCACTGACACACTTCATCAGTCTCTCACTTCAGTGGTTTGCACTTGCTCTCACAAACTGTATCATTACACCTGCTTCTGCAAAGCAACACAGATTTAGTCAGATTTGTGAAGAGAATGTAGTCCAGGGTCTTTTGATAGACATGCATCATTAGTCATGTCCGTAAGAATTTCTAGTACAGTGTGTTATCTGTAGTTCTACCTTTCATGAATCATCAACATTAAACAGATCACTTGTAACATACAAGGCATGATCCAGCTTCCAGATGTAAATATGTATTTCTGCTGATAAAACTTGATCCATTTCTGCAGGAGGCTTTAAACAGTTCCTGTAATTAAGCAGACTATCTGAGGCTATGAGGCCGTTAAAAAAGCTATAATAATAATAACAATGAAACAATTTGAAAGTCATACAGTGCTAAAATGTATTTGATAAAATATGGTGCATCAGATTCAGAACTAAAATCTTCCACCTTATACAGATATAAAGACTACACAAGCCAAAGAGACACCTCCAGCTGCACAGCCAGGTATTTATATGTCTTACTCACTTACAGTAGATTTGATATTCACATAAGGTTTTTTTTTTGTAGACTCTAAGTTTGATGATACATGTGGCAACTTTTTGAGCAGTTTTGCCAGGCAAAATATATATATAGTATACTATAGTGTAGTGTCTCCCTCAGTGATTGCTGGGATTGTTGTTGCTGCTGTGTTGGCTGTTCTGATTACTGCTGCTATTCTTTGGGTGATTCATAAAAAAAGAGCTGGTGAGTTTTCTGAGTTTACAGGTATTATAACAGACAAGCATTTCTAAATATCTGACTTAAAGGATTTACAGACAGGCAAATCAGTTTCAGTTTTATCACAGAAATGTATTAAGATGTGATGTTCAATATGTGGTGATATCAAACGTTTGGCTTGAGTGAACAGTAATCAATGAACTAACAAGAAAATGTATGATTTTTTTAGCATTATAATTCTTCTAGACTTTTGTAATTCATTATTTGCATTCTGTGATTTGTTGGCGAGTTATCATAAATATTCCCATTATTTTTCAGATAACAGAAAGGGGACTAATGACTCTGTGGTAAGTATCATAATGCCAGTGACCCATCATGTTGATGCGTTAGATATTATTTTGTCTAACATCACTGCTCCAGGGCAGACTGTCTCAGTTATTAGTCAACTTTTTAAATGCCACATATAACAATAAATATAATGTTTCTGTTAATGTTTAGGAGCAGAAAGATGATGTGACTTATACTGAGGTTGCCACAAACTGTAAAATCAGAGCCAAAAAGAACAAGGTGAGTAAAACACTTCCCTGCTCTTCTGTCGATGCCACTAATGCCATCCACCTGCTCTTAACACCTAAATCAGTTTTATTCTTAGACGCAGGTCCTCTAAATTGTATCTTGAGTTAAGCTCTAACATCATGCTGTAATGATTGTGGGTTAACACTTGCACAATATATGTGATGTTCATTCAGGTTCATGATGAGGATAAAGTGACTTATTCTTCCATCAGAGGAGCAACAGCTGGACCTCAGGATGACTGCAGTCAACTTTATGCCTCTGTGAACAAGAACCATCACAAATAAATCAAACCGTCATTAATTATACAATTATAGTATCATGTGTAGAGGAATATAAACCTTAAATAATTAACTCCGTAAGATTTCCATTCCAACCACAAAACCCATTGCCTAGACTGCCTAGACTTCCAGTGGATGGACTAAATTGATGAGAGAATATAAAAAATAAAAAAAAACCTTTGACCCCATTTACACTTGGTATTAAGATGTGCTTTGGTCGATCGGATCCCAAGTCACATACCCGTTAATACCTGCCATTTTAACCCGTCCCAATCTGTCTACTTTCGACCACTTCTGGCCAGATTACCCCCCGTGGTGCTGATTACGTCAAGAGGAGGGTAAATGGGTGGATCCCTCTGTCGGTGTCAAAACACGGGCAGGAGGGCTAAAGTTATTGCGCACTAATATTACGTCTGCTTGTACTCACTGTTGTTTATCAGAAAATAATACTTCTGATTCGGCCCGTCAAAATTTAAATCCCGTCTGATAAGAGCACATCCTTGTATGTCTCGCAATGATTACGTATTAGGTCAGTGGGTGGGGAGTAAGCGGTCTTTTGTGGCTGCTCGAACGCAATGTGTTTTCAACTACCTCTGGAAGTGCTTGAAAGCGGACAAGCTCAAAACCTTTTACACCCCGTTTACACTTGTATTTAGCGTTGCCCACTTGTGATCCAATCGAACAAAACGCATATTAATACCAAGTGTAAACAGGGCCTCAGTTGTGTTCTGAAGATGAATGAAAGTTATACAGATTTGGAACGACATGAGGGCGATGGAAGGATGATAAAAACCATTATTTTTAGGTGAACTGTCCTTTTACCTGTGATTACTAGATTTCAGTTTGGGATGTTTATTAGGTTGGCTTGACAAAGCCAACCTACTGATCTTCTACTTAAGCTTATTATTATTCTTCTTAGCCAAATTTCTGAACGCATCTCCTCCTAGAGCTTTCAAGCTAGAACCACCAAACTCAGCCCAGCTCTTCAGACTGATCTCACTTAGTGTGCTATATCTTTTCTAACTGATCCGACTTATAGTTTTCATAAAAATGAATATTAAAAATCATAAAAATCCCATAGACTTACATTCATGGAATGTTCAGATGAGCCAAGACTATTCAAACTCCAACTGTCAAAATTCAAACGTAAACAAACTGAAGCCCATTAGACTCAATCAGACTTCCCTTCTATGTACTATTTCTAATCCATTCAAACATTTCTAATTAATCTATCTATCCTAGCGACATGCTAATCATGCTAGAAACATACTAACAATATGCTAGAAGCTTGCTAATCATGCTAGCAACCTGCTAGTCACTTGCTAATCATGCTAGAAACATGCTAGCAACATGCTAGTCATGCTAACAACATGTTAGTCACTTGTTTATCATGCTAGCAACATGCTAATCATGCTAGTGACATGCTAGTATCTTGCTAGTGACTTGCTAATCATGCTTTAAACATGCTAGCAACATGCTAATCATGTTAGATTAGTTGACTTTATGCCCATTTGGATCGCACCTAGTCTGGAACCTCACCCTTAAGAACTGAAGTGAAGAGCTCCAGAATTACTTACTCTTGGGATCACTGGAACACACAAGCCTTTCCACCACGTCAAGGTGGCGATCAGGCACCAACTATGATACATGCTAGCAACAATATCTATGTAATCCATCCATCTAAATTTTCAAACTTCAAGCTTTTACAACTGCTTTTAAACTTTTAAACTTTAAGGCTAGGCTTTCTCAAGCCAACCTAAAGTTTGTCTTTACGAACTTTTTTATCTAGTTTCATATTAACGGTCTGTTTTTCAATAAACTAGCCTCTTTATATTAATTCAGGATGATGCATGGATCTGTGTGCTTGCACAAAGTCTAGAAAATCAAGGACAGTTTCTCTCTTAGATCATTCTCATTAAATCATCCAGTTTCTAGAGTCTTTATTGCAGACTAATTAACTTAGTTTATGCTAATTAACAAAATAGGCAAAGACACTTGACGATGTAAGTGTTGATAATATGTAAGAAATAATAATTTGATGTTTGAACCACTTGAGCAGCTGCTTTTACTAAAGCTTGTAACATGTCATGCATTTATTTTTGACAAATGAAATGTCGTACGTAGGGTAAACATACCTATTAAAATATTGATCTCACACAAAAATATTAAATTTTATATTAAACGACAAAAGCATTTCAATTAAGATATACATCATTAAATGCAAAAAGTCTGGCTGTGCTTAAGGAGTACATTTTTGTACCCTTTAAAGAAGAAAAGAAAGTGACGTGACATACGCCCGGGGAGCAGTTGGGGGTTCGGTGCCTTGCTCAAGGGCACCTCAGTCGTGGTATTGAGGGTGGAGAGAGCGCTGGACATTCACTCCCCCCACCTACAATCCCTGCCGGCCCGAGATTCGAACCCGCAACCTTTGGATTACAAGTCTGACTCTCTAACCATTAGGCCACGACTTAAGCACACCCCTGTTCCCATTAAGCTCACATCATATTTTATTTAAAATTCTTGTTTATTTAAAATTCAATCACAAAAAATAAAGATGGTACATGCACAGAATCAAGCTTTACATCAGGTTCATCATTCCTGATCCTGCAGAGACACTTTACTGTAGAGTTTAGTTCCATCTCTAATAAACAAACCTGAATTAACTAATGAGCCTTTTAGCTTTGTTGGATCTAACTTGAACTAAACATTTGATACATTGCACCACTGAAACTAACAGTTGTAAATGGTTTGTAGCAACTATAGCAATATGAAAGGAAAACCACTTAAAGAAGAGGAAATGGCATCATAATGTGTGAGAATTCACAGCCATCAGGCTAAACTGGCTTCAGAGATGACCAGACTGTTCTCTGTGGGTTGAGCAAGTGTGGGAAAACTAACAGAGATCTCACACTCTGTAGTAATGTGTTTTGTATCCTCAGTTCACAGCTTAAAAAAAAAAATAGAACTAGCATGCCACAAAATAAAGAGGACAAAAGACCATTAGTGATTAGGGGGTAAAACAAACAGACAACAAACCTAAGGCAACTTTTGAAGTTGCTTAATAGACAAAAATATTGCTGATGAGAAAATTGAACTTGAATGTTTTTGTAGTCATCTTATATTTTTGAGAGCTGGGGGATGGTTGAGTTATTGAAGTTAATGTGTTAACAGCATGTTTGATTTGAATAGATACAGTTATACTGTATCGATTTATTTCAGTGCACTTCTGAAAATAGCAGTGTTTCTATTGGGGATTGCCCCACTGAATGCTGGTTAATAGTTACTGACCACTGCAGGTGGTCTCTTGTCAGGGAGTCAGAGGCATCATATTGAGTTTGACCGTTTATTGCACAAGAGTTGACCATTTACACATGTAGCGTATTTGAGGTGGTTTCTGAAATAAACAGAAATACATATTCATTGTCTAAATATAATCACCGACTCTTATCACAAACTCTATAATAAACAACTTTGTAAAGTGCACTGAGATATGGAATATAAACTGAGAAATATATCAGCAATATCTCTGTGAGAATAAGAATCTGCAATGATTACAAAAACAATGGAATATAACTTATAGAAATGAGACTGTATCATTAATAGACGTTAGTAATAATGGTCGTTGTAAGGTATTATCACCCTGAAAATGTTACACTTAAATGTAATAAAGTTGTAAACAAACAATGCACATCGCGATGCTAGCAGGGCTAACAGGATCAGGAAGTGTAATTGCTGGAAAAAAAGATAAAACCAGCCTAAACTGGTTAGCTGGTCTTAGCTGGTTTAAGATGGAAGTAGCTGGTTTTAGCTGGTCTCCCAACCTGACCAGCTGAAGAAGTGGCCAAAACCCCTTTAAAACCAGCCTGATGACCAGCCAACCAGCTTAAGATGGTTTTATTTTTTATTTTTTTAGCAGATTATACTCAGAAAGATCGCTATATTTATAGATACTTCTTTATCACACATATAGTGTGAGTGAAATGCAACGGTCAGTTGGTGAGATCAGAGGAAGTTAACACCCACAGGATGAGCTGAGGATGTTTAAAGGAAGAGATGTAACTATAGACTGAAAAGAAAGACTGACAGAAACAGAAAATGGCTGATAAGTGTCACATGTGTCTGCTGGGACTGATCCTTCTCTCTGCACTTCTCACAGGTAAAGACACCTGTTTATGATATATTAGATATTATAAAAGATCTGTATAATGTGAAGATCAATTCAAATTAATTTTAGTTCATTCATTAACCATTATAAAGCACAATTGTAACAAAAAAAGTTTGTTTTTACTGTAATTTATTTATTTTATCATCATCATCTCACAATATGGATCTGCATCCAAAATGATTTTTGCAACCAAACATTTCCTGTAATTTCTTGAATAAATAAATGATAAAAAATAAAAAGACGTGCATCTTACAACAAATGTGGAAGCTAAATGGCAAAAGAAAAGAAATGTTTACGGCCATATTACCTTCCCCTCTGCCACTATGGTAGTCCAACCCGGGTTATATTATAATACGAGTTTATTTAAACTGTATTTCATAATCGAGTCATTAACTCATATTAATATTAGTACTATTATTATTATTTGTAGGTACCAGTGGAGTGGATGAGACTCATGTATTCTGCAGTTCTGGTGAAAATGTCCGTCTGTCCTGTAATAATGCTCTTTCTGGCTGCACATCAACTACATGGACCTATAGCAGACATTCAGAGACAGATGAACTGAGTGCTGGAGGGATAAAGAGGACTGACAGAGAGAGACATGAGAGACTGAGTCTGGGCTCTGACTGCTCTCTGAACATCAAGAAAGTCACAAAAGAAGATTGTGGATTTTACTCCTGCCAACAATATGTGAATGGAAATCGAACATCTGATGCACCTGTTTATCTGCATGTTCTTCATGGTCAGTGTTTCTGTGAATATTATGATTATATGTTGAATTAAACAGTAATATTGTCGCTGAAAAGACTGGAATCAGTCGTGTAATCTCTGTCTGATTCTCTGTTTCAGTCTCTTCATCATCCTCACAGTCTGAGATCAGATCAGGCCGCTCTGTGACTCTCTCCTGTCAGTTATATTATGATAGAGTCTCTTGTGATTATTTGGTTGGTGCTGAGGGTATTGATCTGATCTGGGTAAATCAGGCTGGTGTGAAACTGACAGACTCCAGATTTCAGATCTCCTCCTCAGGACAGTGTAACAGCTCTCTGACTACAACACTCCTGAATGAAGATCACAACAGAGAGTGGAGATGTCAGGTTACACAGAGAAATCAACTCAAGACCTCAGTCACATATACTGTCAAGTATCCAGGTAAATGATTTATATTAACAATTAATTGTCAGTAATTTAAATATGATTGTAGTCTATAACGTATCTGAACATTCATCTTTTACTGCTCCAGACGAAACAAAGACACCGTCTCCAGTCACCAGCTCTAAATCAACTGCAGCTCCTACACAACCAGGTACATAATCAGCTGTTAAGATGAATATTTTCTGTTAACTGAAGACCTCAGACACATATACTGACAAGTATCCAGCTAATAAACTACATTTTTTTAACCCCTTAACTGTCACAAGTTTACTTCAATATATTATGATTAAATCCTAATCTAATCGTGACAAACTATATATCGTTGAAAAGGTCTAAGACTCCTAAATAGATATTTTACCACTGTGTGTTGTTAAAAATTGTGTAGGAACAGTAATAGATTAATTTATGACAAGAGTGCACCTCAAAACATATACATCATAACAGAAGTTCTGACCTTTCTCACAAAAACATATTCTGTTTACTTTTTCCCCTATCATGTTTTAGTAATCATCATACATTATATATCATTTGAAAGCTTAAAACCTCAAATTTCATCCTGCGTAAACCATTTTCAAATCGGACATTGCATTACCATGGAAACGGTACTTTAGGATATTTTAGCAGGCTCCTCCTCTTTAGTGGGGGTGTCGTATTACAAAATGTATTACGGTCTTTTAGAATCAAAACTTTTCATAATCTTGACAAAATACATATCGTTGGAAAGGTCTGAGTGTCAAGATTCCATAATGTTTAGAGAGAAATTCATACATTTGTGACAGAAAAATGCATAAAAAAAATCAATGGAGTTTGGATGGCAGCCGGTGGATATTTGTGGTAAAACATGTGCCTTTGAACAACTGCAAAATATTAGCTAATTCTTTTTAATTTAATGCGTGACAAATAAACACCATCTAACCTCACTTTTATACATTTATGTCTGTCTGTGTGAGCTATACCTGCCTGAGTCTTACTTGCAGCTGTTAGTATATTTGGGGGAAATAATGAATTAATTATGTTCTGAACATTCATCTTCTGCAGGTCTAATGGATTCAACACTGATTCCAGTCAGCAGCTCAAACTCAAGCCAAACTACAGCAGCAGCTCCAACAAAACAAGGTCCATGATCACTGACACACTTCATCAGTCTCTCACTTCTCTCTGTTTATGATGAAATAATGCAGTTTAGCCAAATGAGGATAGAATCTTTATGTCTTGTCTGACACAGCATCAGAACCTGTGGTCTATATGAATGCTGGATCATTAATCAGAGGTATGGAATGGCTTGGCACTGAAACTATCAGTGAATGTATAAATGGTTTGTCAATAATTGTTCATTATTCATAAGCAATACACAGATTCATTCTCTTCTTTCTCTCTGTTCTCTCCACACATCTTTCCTGCAGTGATTGTGATTATTGTTGAGATGGCAGTGTTTGCTGCTCCTACTGTGATTCTTCTTCAGATCGTCTGTGTGAGAAGAGCTGGTGAGTTTTGAACATCACAGAACCTGAGGATTCACATCGATCTCTAACAAACTGAATCAAGACAGTGAAAAAAAGTCAGTAAATTGTTTTTAAT
Organism: Barbus barbus; assembly: GCF_936440315.1. NCBI lineage: Eukaryota > Metazoa > Chordata > Actinopteri > Cypriniformes > Cyprinidae > Barbus > Barbus barbus. Next base: position 4,798,358 of record NC_136717.1, read on the forward strand.
CGATTAATTTAATTTATTTAGGAAGGAAGACCTCTCACCACCAAAAGGAAATAGAGATGTCTACAGTATTACAATGAAATGCCTTCAATAAATATACTGTAAATATTACAGCAAGATTTATTTGAATGTTTATGGACATTATAGATATTTGCATAAAGCTTTGAATGTAATTTTCCAGACAGGTACCTTAATAAACGTATGGTTATTTACACAGGAATCATAATATAAATGGTAATCTTATTTTAATCTTTAAAATCAATTTAATTTATAAAAAGAAATTAAATGTTTTAATAATCCAGTTCAGTGATTCTCAAAGTGTGGTAATCACTAAATTAAATAAATTAATGTTTATGTTTTATTTTATTTTTTTACATTTAAATACAGTGCAGTTTTTATTTAACTTTTAGGTAAAACACATTTAAATTGAATCATTTAAGTTTTTTATTCACCTGTTTGTAAGCACAGTGCAGTGTTAATGTTCAAACTGTGTATTTACAATTTTAAAGTGGCTGACAACAATAAATATTCTTATTAGGAATAAAACTGCCTTGTTATTGAACTATGCTGAATTGGGATTACTACGCTACTGTATTTTAATGTTGGTCATTTAGAGCCCTCGGATTTGATGAAAAATATCTTAATTTGTTTTCCGAAAGAAGAACAAAGGTCTTACGAGTTTGGGACAACAGGAGGGCAACGTGTTTTAAACCCATAACCATAAAAAATATATCAAATAAAAATGTAACTGCCCAAACCTCTAAATATTTCCTCCATTCAAACGTTTTTTTAGATTATTTCACCTTAGCTGTGCTAGGTTGGTTTATATTTTTAATTTATATATTTTATAATTTGAATTAAGGTTTAAGTTTAGAAATCTTCTGTAGATTTACATGAATAAAATGTTTGATGTTCAATATGGAACTGACTAGTCATGATATAATTAGCTTATTTTGCACACTGATTTCCTCTTGGTCTTATGTATTTGCATGATCAATTGTGATTGGTCTCTTCCACTGTAAAAAAAAAAAAAAAAAAAAAGTGTTCGCCTACAATAAGCAAACCTCATCAGTGCCTCTTAGTGGTGGATATAATTTATTACAGTATGTCTGATATATAAAGAAACAGGAAAAGGATTATTCAGTACAGCTTTATTGTTGTGAATTAAGACAATACACGGGTACAAATAATGAGGAGTGAAACTAAGGAGTGAAATACAATGATTACATGTGAGAGAACTAATGATTTGACTGTGAAACACTGAGAAGAGAACTGGGTATTATTCTGTTGATGTTGCAGAGAAATGTTCATAAAGAGATGCTGAGGAAAAGCCAGCAATATATGATCATTTAGGCACTTTTATCTGCTTTTTAATGGCTGTAACGTCATGTCACTGTCTTCAGCTGGTGTGCCCTAGACGGCCATCAGAGGACACTGTTTTTGTGTGAGCACATGGCTTTTTGTGGTGTGTTTGCATGGCCAGATTTATGCATAGGCATTCTAGGCACGTGCCAATGCTCGCTCGTCCAGGGGAGGCCCAAACATAATGAAGAGAGATATATATTCTATGGGCAATCTATAACAGTAAAGAACCAAACCCCCAGAAGACAAATATAACAACCAACAGGGTAAAAATGACAAACTATTTCCATGTTTTCCACCTTTTTTTTTTACAGAATTTGAGCTTCTTTCTCCCGTTCTCATTCTCAGACGCACACACGCGGACAGAAACTTGTTGTCAGCGCTGCCCTGCGAATTTATCAATAAAATAGTTTCGCAGCTGAAAAGCCACATGATATTTCTTAGTAGCGAGGTTCTTGAAGCACTTTGACTTAAAGATTCAGTATTAGTAGAGAAGCTCCTTCTGAACACTGGCAAGACGCACAGACGCAGGTATTTTCACGCGCTTCATTTCTCTCTCTCTCTAATAACTGCATTAGCCTGCATATCAATAGCACAAGTCTCTGTAGTCTAAAATGACATTTTGGAATTTGCAACAGAAGGTTTGGGATGAAGAATTACACACACGAGATATCAGGATGGAAACATGACAGATGTCTTGAAATAAATCATCTGAACAATGTCTTGAGGTGGTTGTGACTCCAGGCCGTTAAAATTCTTAGAGAAATAAAGCACTCCCGAAGTGGTAATATGGCCACTTAAGCCGCCTATTAATGGAACGGTTCTCAAAGAAAGAACTATATTCGATCTGAACCTTGCTTATTACAATAGAAAACACTGTATCAGTTTCAGGTGATTACGAAATATTTTTGTTTGCTGGGGTGGTAATATTGTATATTAATAAGGAAGGAGGGCCCAAAAATTAGTTTTGCATGTCACAATAAAAGGTAAATCCAGCCCTGTGTGTTTGTTTGGTGCCATGTGCTCTCTCCTGTCTATTGTCTGACTCCACCCATCTTGTGCTCTCTCCTGTCTATTGTCTGACTCCGCCCATCTTGTGCTCTCTCCTGTCTATTGTCTGACTCCGCCCATCTTGTGCTCTCTCCTGTCTATTGTCTGACTCCGCCCATCTTGTGCTCTCTCCTGTCTATTGTCTGACTCCGCCCATCTTGTGCTCTCTCCTGTCTATTGTCTGACTCCGCCCATCTTGTGCTCTCTCCTGTCTATTGTCTGACTCCGCCCATCTTGTGCTCTCTCCTGTCTATTGTGCTCTCTCCTGTCTATTGTCTGACTCCGCCCATCTTGTGCTCTCTCCTGTCTATTGTCTGACTCCGCCCATCTTGTGCTCTCTCCTGTCTATTGTCTGACTCCGCCCATCTTGTGCTCTCTCCTGTCTATTGTGCTCTCTCCTGTCTATTGTCTGACTCCGCCCATCTTGTGCTCTCTCCTGTCTATTGTCTGACTCCGCCCATCTTGTGCTCTCTCCTGTCTATTGTCTGACTCCGCCCATATTGTTACCTCATTATTGTTCAGCTTTTTGCTTTTGTCAAGGCAATTTTTTTTTCTTTTCTTTTTTCTAATTAAACACCCTTTTGTGAAGGCCTGCCCAATCTAACTATTAGTCAAATTAATTCATAATAGTTTAGCCGTAAATGAAATTATCCACATGATGACCTTTCACCTGACGATCTCATCCGGGACGATCCCTCACGTTCAGACACCTTTAGGATGCCTTCAATAATGTCCGCGGTTGCCGGTAAGTGGAGTTCTCAGCGGAGCGTATGCTTGTAAATATTATTGTGTAAGATATCAGAGACTGAATCAGACAAAGTGAAGAGGCGATCAGAACATTGAAACCCGAGGAGCTGGAATTCAGAGAGGCTCCAAGAAACAGGACGTCAGAAATCTAGTTTGAAGCAAGCAATCTAACCAGCAAGCCTCTTTCACAAAATAGCTTGCAACATTGAGACAAAAGAACACTTATTGATAGTTCCAATTCAGGAAAGAGACTGTCAGGTTTGGGGCAAGGAATCAAGACTGATGTTCACATGTAAACCTGTGATAGGAAATCACGAGCCACAGACTCTCTTGGGCAGGTCTCCACACATAGAAGACGGACCAAACCAAAATTCCTTTGTCTAAAGAACACGCCTTCGTTCACCATAGAACTATACAAAGACTTTCTTTTTCATATGCACATAAAATCATCCTAAATGGACATTTTTATGCAGAACCCCACATATGATTTGAATATCCTTGTTTTAATCACTCATTGTGTATGTCTTGTTTTTAATCATTATTGAATAGCTGAAGGATTAATATTCATGTTTAGTATGTACGAGTTAAAAAATTCATGCTTTAAATGTTTCTTCCAATCAATTCTTTGTCAAATGCATCATAGTCTTGTTATAGAAATCATGTTCAAAAGGTATACTTTGCAAGAGCCTGTAAAGTTCGGACCTCTGACTGAACAGATAACAAGTTGATTTATGATTTGGGTGGAGACACAAAGCAACTCCCCAAGCAAGGACAGTATCTAATTGGTCAAGACATGCAGATGGGACGGTCTGAAAGCAGAGTTTAAAAACTCAGGACATCCATAAAACTCTCTCTTACTCTCTTTTCCACTTTTGCCACCGCGGGCTGCTCTTTGAGCGTGCTCTGGCCCACGTGCCATAATGAGAAGGAAAACAACTTAGTCTCATTAAATTTTTTTATTTTTTTACTTTAGTTCTTGTCTTTCCGTGGAGTTTCGTGTGTTAATGTAAGTTTGCTACAAAGTCCAGCTCCGACTGCACTCGCTTCAAACTTCGACCAGACCAACTCCACATCCTCAGCCAATGCCCAAGACCTCACTTCAAAGACTACTGAACTTCCAGCCAATCACTTCGGGAAAACCCCCGGACACAAAAAACGAAAAAACGAGGACACAAAGGAAACCCGTAACACAGGCAATGCAAGCAAGTAACGCCTCCAAGTTCTGAATTGGTGACTTTAATATAAATCTTAGCCTCATTGAGAAACTCAAAGCGAGGGTTAAATAAGTGATTGATGGTTGTTCAGGTCGATGCAATAGCACATATTGCTGTAAACTTTGGGATTTCACATTTTCATTCTCTTAAACTCGTCCTTTCCTTCCTTTCTCTCTTTCTGCAACGTGTGAATGTGTGAATGCTTGTGTTCATGTGTTAGATTAGTTTATGTCTTAGGTTTATATAGTGCGAGGTCAGTTGGTGAGATCAGAGGAAGTTAACACCCACACGATGAGCTGAGAATGTTTAAAGGAAGACTGTAAATATAGACTGACAGAAACAGAAAATGGCTGATAAGTGTCACATGTGTCTGCTGGGACTGATCCTTCTCTCTGCACTTCTCACAGGTAAAGACACCCGTTTATGATCTATTAGATAAAAGATGTGTGTGATGTGAACAACCATCTATCTATCTATCTATCTATCTATCCAAACAATTTAATTTAATTACACTGACAGTGTCCGGAGTTTGAATATGCACAATTTTATCATTAAGTTATCTCAGAGTCATGTGGTGTAAATATTATTTTATTCTTTAATGCAAATTTAGAATTGTGCATATACTGCTGTCACATTCAAAAGTATCTTAAAAGTATTATAAAGTGAACTCTGCGGTATTCCTGAAATCAGGTCATGTGACGCCTGGGATAGTTTAAGTGAACAGATAATTCAACTTTTGACTCCTAAAACTGAAATATCTTTCAGGATATGCAGCTACAGCAACCCTTTCTCTGAACACAACTGGTTCTAGGATGAGTTTACTTTAGAGGTATTCAGCACATGTGTCTCCCGTTAATGAGGGCCCAGCTGACGTGACTGATGCCACATATTATATGTTTTTATATACAATGTCTTTTAATTATAAAGAACAACTCTAACAAAGCAATTCTTATTTATTTTATTATCATCTCACAATATGGATCTGCATTCAAAAGGATTTTTGCAACTCTACATTTTCTGTAATTTCTAGAATAAATAATAATATAATAAACAACGTCATACATCTTACCTTATAACAAATGTGAAAGCTAAATGGCAAAAAAAAAGAATAATAAAAAAAAAAGTTTATGGCCATATTACCATTAATTGTTTATATTCAATCAGTCTTTCTTTAATTTATATATTTAGCATCAAATAAACCACACAATAGTTTTCAAAGTAATAAAACTAATAAAAGAAATAAGGTTGAGTTATTCAGCAGAGATTTTGGGGTTTGTAGTGTGAGATAACTTTGCTTTCTGCATTACTGCCCTGAGCTCATATCAGTTTACTCTGATTGCTTCATTTTCTGCTTAAAACAGGACAAAAAGACTTTATTTGAACTGTATTTCATAATAAAGTCATTAAGCCATATTATTATTGTTATTATTATTTGTAGGTACCAGTGGAGTTGATGAGACTCGTGTGTTCTGCAGTTCTGGTGAAAATGTCCGTCTGTCCTGTAATAATACTCTTTCTGGCTGCACATCAACTACATGGATCTATAGCGGACATTCAGAGACAGATGAACTGATTACTGGAGGGATAAAGAGGACTGACAGAGAGAGACATGAGAGAATGAGTCTGGGCTCTGACTGCTCTCTGAACATCAAGAAAGTCACAAAAGAAGATGGTGGATTTTACTCCTGCCAACAATATGTGAATGGAAATCGAACATCTGATGCACCTGTTTATCTGCATGTTCTTCATGGTCAGTGTTTCTGTGAATATTATGATTATATGTTGAATTAAACAGTAATATTGTCGCTGAAAAGACTGGAATCAGTCGTGTAATCTCTGTCTGATTCTCTGTTTCAGTCTCTTCATCATCCTCACAGTCTGAGATCAGATCAGGCCGCTCTGTGACTCTCTCCTGTCAGTTATATCATGATGGAGTCTCTTGTGATTATTTGGTTGGTGCTGAGGGTATTGATCTGATCTGGGTAAATCAGGCTGGTGTGAAACTGACAGACTCCAGATTTCAGATCTCCTCCTCAGGACAGTGTAACAGCTCTCTGACTACAACACTCCTGAATGAAGATCACAACAGAGAGTGGAGATGTCAGGTTACACAGAGAAATCAACTAAAGACCTCAGTCACATATACTGTCAAGTATCCAGGTAAATGATTTATATTAACAGTTAATCAGTGTTGGGCAGTAGAGTCGCTACAAGTAGTGATGCTACTAGTTTAGCTACATTTCTCAGGAGTGTGGTGGTAGCGTCGCTGTTTTCTGAATCAAATAGCTTTTCAATAGCGAAGCTCTATTTTTGATCAAGTAACGTCAACAAAAACTAACGTTACATTTTCCAAAGCATTTCTGAAACTCAAGCTCAGCTAAGGATCGCTGATCCTGGATCAGTAAAAGTGACGCCACTAAACCTCGTAAGTCCATTGGCTTCTCAAACTGTCAGTCAAACCTCATTATTCCTCCCGCCTCTCTCGTGAATGAAGTGCGGCGCACAGTTTAGAGTATCTCAGCTTGTTTGTTTGGTAAATAAAGAACTGTTGATTGAATAAGTACAGCGTTTTCTTTCCTCGAGAAACACTATATTTATAAAGGCTAAAGTTATTTTGTTTATAAGGAGCAGAGAAGAAGAGTGTCTTATATCATTTTGTTGTCGAGTCACAGCCAAATAGCTTGTGCGAAGCGCTGAATATTTTATAATATCATATTTTGGCCAAATAATGTAAAATGAAAACGTAAATGCGATGCACGTACTGCCTCTGATGTGGCGATATAATGACGGGGGGGGGGGGGGGGGGGGGGGGGGGCATGCTGGTCAAAAACTTTGTTGATTTTAATATAATGACACATGCACCGATGCAAATAATCGTAGCCTATCTGTAGGCCTATACATTTATATGGTAACACAATGCAATAAGATTTCATTACATAACATGAGTGAAAAATGGACAATTTATTACACCTATTTATTAATACTTTTTAATGTTAGTTAAGGAAAATACATTAGTTCACAGTGCATTAACTAATGTTAACAAACACAACTTTTGATTTTAATAATGCATTAGTAAATGTTGAAATTAAGATTAAGATAAATGCTGCAGAAATATTGTTCATTCTTAGTTCATGTTAACTACACTAGTTAATTATTGAACCTTATAGTTAAATGTATCTGTATATAATAAAGCCACAACACCAACTACCAATAGGAGGGTTCCGGCCTACAGCAAACATTTCTTTTGCTTATGTCACAATATAAGGTAAATCCGGCCCTGTACATGATACTGATTTTTGTTGACAAATTGGTTTGAAACAGTTATTGAATAAACAATTAACCTGAAATATTATGCCTATATATCTGCTTGACTGACAGTTTTATTGATCACTGAGAGAGCATTGACTTGGTATGATGTTGGTTCAATATAAAAATTATTAAAAAAAAAATAGCTTAGATGTAGTAAACTACTTTTGCCATGTTACTGTAGCTTAGCTTGCTACATTTCCCAGGGCTGTAGCTTTAGTGTAGTGAAGCTTCATTTAATTTAGCTCACTACATTTTCCAAGTAGCTTTCCCAACACTGCAATTAATTATCAGTAATTTAAATATGATTGTAGTCTATAACGTATCTGAACATTCATCTTTTACTGCTCCAGCCGAAACAAAGCCTCCGTCTCCAGTCACCAGCTCTAAATCAACTGCAGCTCCTACACAACCAGGTACATAATCAGCTGTTAAGATGAAGGTTTACTGTTAACTCAAGACCTCAGACACATATACTGTCAAGTATCCAAGTAAATGATTTATATTAACAATTAATTATCAGTAATTTAAATATGATTGTAGTCTATAACGTATCTGAACATTCATCTTCAGCTCCGACCGAAACAAAGCCTCCGTCTCCAGTCACCAGCTCTAAATCAACTGCAGCTCCTACACAACCAGGTACATAATCAGCTGTTAAGATGAAGGTTTACTGTTAACTCAAGACCACAGTCACATATACTGACAAGTATTCAGCTAATAAACTACATTTCTTTAATCAGTTTCAGAAGAATATCTGATACAGAGACATGACATGATGATTAATAATTTGATTCATTCACGATCAGCTGAAGGTTTATAGGCTGCAGCTCACTCTCATATAATAAGAGGTGCTCAGTAGTTAAGTATTTCTACTTTACTCTAGTAAATTACAGTATCAATACTCTATTAAAGTGTTTTAAAGTTTTTCTATGGAAAAGTTTTACTTCACTACATTCATAATGTCATACTTTATAATGCACTACATATATATATATATATATATATATATATATATATATATATATATATATTACCTTTAATACTTAAGAACATTAAACATAGTACTTTCATGTACTCAAGTAAATCTTTGATAAATGTAAGAAAGTAATAGATTTCTATGCAAAATGATATTTAATATGAAAAGTAGTGCAATAAAAAGTACAATATTATTGTTTGGAACGCTGTGAAGTTAAATATATATTTTTTAAAGAAAACACTGATAAAGTACAGACACTTGAAAAGAGAACTTTTAAAGCAGAGTAAAAATACTTCATTACTGCATATATAATAGAAGCATAAATAACTCTGTAAATGCTGATAAGTGAACACAAACTGAATGTCATGTGATGCAATAATTAGAATCAGAATCAGAAAGAGCTTTATTGCCAAGTGTGTTTGCACACACAAGGAATTTGTCTTGGTGTTATGAGCTTCCAGTACAGAAAGTACAAACATAGTGCAGACAACATATAATTAAGGTAATAAAGAACTAGAGTTGAGCCGGATACTCGGCTGAAACGAGTATCCGGTACGGATAAAGCACTTTTGCCGAGTACGAGTATCATACGAGTAATACGAGTCAATATCTGTGCTCGGTTTGAATAAAAATGATCATTGGGTAGCTGACTGTGTCTGCGTTCTGTGATAGGCTAGTCACAGCGCCCCTCCCCTACACACATACAGATTTATTGTGTTGCTGTGTCCCGCTCTGCTCACTAGGGGTGTGCGATACTGCAAATTTTGGTATCGATCCGATACCAAGTAAATACAGGGCCAGTATCACCGATACCGATTCCGATACTTGTCATGTAAAAAAACATAAATTTAAATGACCAACAACAATTAAAAAAAATTAACAATACTAATGTTGATATGACTAATATTATATTCACCTTAAAGCTACGTGGATATTATTTGCCTTTCTAAAAGGACTTTGCAGGCAGAGGAGCCCAGAATATGAAATCAATAAACAGTTTCATGTTAAGTATTTTCCTCCCAAAGAAAAGAGTTATAAAAATAATGTCGCTTAATAAATTAAGAACGTAATATTAAAAGACAAAACTCTGTATACACCTTATTAATGTTGCAAACTAGATATACAAGTAAGCAGATGTGCCCAGAATATGAAAGCAACGCTCAAAGTTTTCACATTATGTATTTTCCTCCCATAAAAAAACATTATAAAGAAAAGTTTAACGTAAGTGGCTTATTGAATGAAGACATTGATATGAAAAACAACTATTAAACCATAACTTGTTTATTATTGAAAGGATTTTAGTATGTTATGTACGAACTGTATTTTCTGTTTGTTTTATACATACTGTAATATTTATTTGTTATTATCGCAATAAAACAAAACTATTGATATAAAACTATATGATATGAAAAGGCCAAATTCGGTATAGTTTATAAAAATATATAGGCCTACTATGCATGTACAGGTAAGCAGATGAACCCAGAACATGAATGCAACATGTTGAATTTAATTTTCTCTAATTGCAATATAAAAACATTTAATATGGTGCAATTAATGAATGGAGGAAGACAGTGATAAAGACCAAATAAATAAATAAAAACTAAATTCGGTATACAGCTTGTTAATAAAATATAATATGTTGCAAGCAGCTGAGACAAGAATATATATGCAAACATGCTAAACAACATGTTAAGCATTTTACTCCCATAGAAAACCATTATAATGAAAATTTAAAGATTAAGAAATAATTTTAAAAAGCTAAACTCAGTCCACACCTTACAGTGATACTGTATAAAAAGGACAAATTCGGTATACAGGTATAATATGTACTATGTGAAGGATTTCCTTCCTCCCCTTTTCATTTTGTTTGTAGCTCGGAGTTCCGTTCCATCTCTCACTGTATCCGCTCGCGCTCGGAGCCGCTGAGTCACGTGATGGCATGACAACCAAACACAGCGTAGCAGGGGAGGAGCAGCAATGTTTGCATAAGAGATGTGAAAAGAGCGGCATATGCACCCAGACATGTCTATATTGTATTATATATGTATTAGCAATGTTATTACGTGTATAGGAGAAAAAATTAACCTAAAGTATCGATCTTATCAGGCTAGTATCGATCCGATACCAATACCAACGTTGGTATCGATACTATCGATATTAGGATCGATACGCCCACCCCTACTGCTCACTCACACACAGAACACTGAGAAGAGAACAGCGCGCTCTCTCTCTCCCTCAGTCACTCGGGTTCGCGGGTTTTTTCCGTTAAAGTTTAGGGTTTCTTCAGCTTTGTTTTTTACTTTGGTTTGTAGTACTTACTTATTAACCAGTAGAGTTTTGGTAAACGTGGGGTTTGTTCAGACGTGGTGCTTGGTAGAATGTGACTCGCGTCTCTGTCTGTCGGAGATTATTATTTTTTTTTTTACATACCGGTTAAAGCCCCGCCCATTTCCAGGTTAAATCCCGCCCACTTACTAGTTAGGCCCCGCCCAGTCCGAGTACAGCTACAGATAATTCATATGGTTAACAGATACAGATACAGATAATGCTGTACTCGCTCATCCCTATAAAGAACACTAATGAAGAGAATATACAATAATTAAGAATAAAAATAGTAATAAAAATAAAAATATACAGAAAAGAGACATGACCATAGACAGAACTGTGAACATGCATGTGTCCTATGTACAGATGAAGGTTTGATGGGTTATTTACAGATGTACAGTACCGGGGTGTGTTATGTGTTGTTCAGGTGGGATACGGCCTGGGGGAAAAAACTGTTCTTGTTTCTGGCTGTTCTGGTGCTCAGTGATCTGTAGCGCCGGCCAGAGGGCAACAGTACAAAGAGAGAGTGAGCTGGGTGTGAGGGGTCCAGAGTGACTTTCTTAGCCCTTTTCCTCACTCTGGAGGTGTAAAGTTCTTGGAGGCTGGGCAGAGGGGCACCGATAATTCTCTCAGCAGTCCTAACTGTCCGTTGTAGTCTTCTGATGTCTGTTTTGGTAGCTGAACCAAACCAAACAGTTATAGAAGAACATAGGACAGACTCGATGATTGCAGAGTAGAACTGTTTCAGCAACTCCTGAGGCAGGTTTAATTTCCTTAGCTGGCGGAGGAAATACAGCCTCTGCTGGGCCTTTTTCGCAATAGAGTCAATGTGATTGTCCCACTTCAGGTCCTGGGAGATGGTGGTTCCCAGGAATCTGAATGACTCTACTGAAGTCACGGTGCTGTTCATGATGGTGAGTGGGGGGAGAGCAGGGGGGTTTCTCCTGAAGTCCACTATCATCTCCACAGTTTTGAGCGTGTTCAGCTCCAGGTTGTTAAGAATGCACCAGACAGCCAGCTGCTCAACTTCCTGTCTGTAAGCAGACTCGTCACCGTCCTTGATGAGGCCTATGACTGTAGTGTCATCCGCAAACTTCAGGAGCTTGACAGAGGGGTCCTTTGATGTGCAGTCATTCGTGTAGAGGGAGAAGAGCAGTGGGGAGAGAACGCAACCCTGAGGGGCGCCAGTGCTGATGGTGAGAGTCCTGGATGTGAGTTTGCCCAGCCTCACTAGCTGCTGCCTGTCTGTCAGGAAGCTGGTGATCCACTGACAGATGGAGGAGGGCACAGAGAGCTGTCTCAGTTTGTCTGAGAGAAGGTCAGGTATGATGGTATTGAAGGCCGAGCTGAAGTCCACAAATAAGATCCTTGCATAATTCCCAGGTTTGTCGAGGTGTTGCAGGATGTAATGCAGTCCCATATTGACAACGTCATCCACAGACCTGTTTGCTCTATAGGCAAACTGAAGAGGATCCAGCAAGGGTCTAGTGATGTCCTTCAGGTAGGCCAGGACCAGTCTCTCAAGTGACTTCATGACCACAGACGTGAGTGCGACAGGTCTGTAGTCATTAAGTCCAGTGATTTTGGGCTTTTTGGGGACGGGAATGATGGTGGAGCGTTTGAAGCAGCAGGGAACTTCACACAACTCCAGAGATCTGTTGAAGATTTGTGTAAAGATGGGGGCCAATTGGTCAGCACAGACTTTTAGACAGGCAGGTGAAATACCGTCTGGTCCTGAAGCTTTCCTAGATTTCTGTTTTCTGAAGACCCGGTTCACATCCTCTACACAGACTTTAAACGCAGGTAGAATGGTGGGGGAGGGAGTAAGGGCGGTTGCAGGGGGGGAAGGTGAATGTGTGAAGTGCAGATCAGAGCGGGTGCTGGGTGTCAGTCTGGCCTTTTCAAATCTGCAGTAAAACACATTGAGATCGTCAGCCAGTTGTTGATTCTCCACAGACTGTGGGGGTAGTGTCTTGTACATGGTGATGTTCCTCAGACCAGTCCATACTGACGCCGGATCGTTGGCTGAAAGTTATTTTTTCAACTTCTCAGAGTAGTTCTTTTTAGCCACTCTGATCTCCTTTGTTAGTCTGTTCCTGGCCTGGTTATACAAGATTTTATCCCCACTTCTGTAAGCGTCCTCTTTGGCCTGACGAAGCTGTTTGAGTTTCCCAGTAAACCACGGTTTATCATTATTGAATGATAAGAATGTCCTGGTGGGGATGCATACATCCTCACAGAAACTGATATATGATGTTACAGTCTCTGTGAGCTCATCCAGATCGGTGGCAGCGGCTTCAAAAACACTCCAATCAGTGAGGTCAAAACAAGCTTTTAAATCTTGCTCTGCTTCATTAGTCCATCTCTTAACAGTTCTTAATACAGGCTTAGAAGATTTGAGTTTTTGCCTATAGGTCGGTATGAGATGAACCAAACAGTGATCAGAGAGCCCCAGAGCTGCCCGTGGGACAGAGTGATATGCATCTTTAATTATTGTGTAACAATGATCCAATATATTACTGTCTCTGGTGGGACATGTAACGTGCTGTCTGTATTTTGGCAGTTCGCGGGAGAGATTTGCTTTATTAAAATCTCCAAGAATGATTAAAAAAGAGTCCGGGTACCTTTGCTCTGTTTCAGATATTTGTTCGGCCAGCTGTTGCATCGCGGCGCTCACGCACGCGTCCGGAGGCACGTACACATTCACGAGAATGAAGGAGGAAAACTCTCGGGGTGAATAGAACGGCTTACAGTTTATGAAGAAGGCCTCCAAATTAGGAGAACACATCTTCTTCAGAGTTGTTACATCTGAACACCAACCTTCATTTATGTAGAAACATAGTCCACCACCTCTCGTTTTCCCCATTAGCTCCGTGATGCGGTCTGATCTGAACAGCTGATATCCCAGCAAATGAAGCATGTTATCGGGATGTTTTCACTAACATGTTGGGATGTTTTCACTAACATCGGGATGTTTTGTTAGGAAGGGATCGGAGATTCGCTAGATGAATGCTTGGGAGCGCAGTTCGGAAGCCGTGTTCGCGGAGTTTAACCAGCGTGCCGGCGCGCTTCCCTCTTTTCCGTCTGAGCGCGCGTTTGGCTAGGACCGCTGCCCCTCCGACCAAAACATCCAACAAAGCGTCTGAATAATCAAAAACCGGAAAAAAAAATTGTCCGGTGTGTGTTGCCTTATGTCCAGTAGTTCGTCTCTGGTAAAACTGACAGTAAGAGAATGACTAAACACAGAACAAACAAACAAAAACAACAAAAGTAAGGGAGCGTTCCACACCACAGCAGCCATACGCGGCGCCATCTTGATACATTACGTATGACGATATGATATTAATGTTCAACAGTATGATTCATCTGAACATTCATCTTCTGTAGGTCTAATGGATTCAACACTGATTCCAGTCAGCAGCTCAAACTCAAGCCAAACTACAGCAGCAGCTCCAACAAAACAAGGTCCATGATCACTGACACACTTCATCAGTCTCTCACTTCAGTGGTTTGCACTTGCTCTCACAAACTGTATCATTACACCTGCTTCTGCAAAGCAACACAGATTTAGTCAGATTTGTGAAGAGAATGTAGTCCAGGGTCTTTTGATAGACATGCATCATTAGTCATGTCCGTAAGAATTTCTAGTACAGTGTGTTATCTGTAGTTCTACCTTTCATGAATCATCAACATTAAACAGATCACTTGTAACATACAAGGCATGATCCAGCTTCCAGATGTAAATATGTATTTCTGCTGATAAAACTTGATCCATTTCTGCAGGAGGCTTTAAACAGTTCCTGTAATTAAGCAGACTATCTGAGGCTATGAGGCCGTTAAAAAAGCTATAATAATAATAACAATGAAACAATTTGAAAGTCATACAGTGCTAAAATGTATTTGATAAAATATGGTGCATCAGATTCAGAACTAAAATCTTCCACCTTATACAGATATAAAGACTACACAAGCCAAAGAGACACCTCCAGCTGCACAGCCAGGTATTTATATGTCTTACTCACTTACAGTAGATTTGATATTCACATAAGGTTTTTTTTTTGTAGACTCTAAGTTTGATGATACATGTGGCAACTTTTTGAGCAGTTTTGCCAGGCAAAATATATATATAGTATACTATAGTGTAGTGTCTCCCTCAGTGATTGCTGGGATTGTTGTTGCTGCTGTGTTGGCTGTTCTGATTACTGCTGCTATTCTTTGGGTGATTCATAAAAAAAGAGCTGGTGAGTTTTCTGAGTTTACAGGTATTATAACAGACAAGCATTTCTAAATATCTGACTTAAAGGATTTACAGACAGGCAAATCAGTTTCAGTTTTATCACAGAAATGTATTAAGATGTGATGTTCAATATGTGGTGATATCAAACGTTTGGCTTGAGTGAACAGTAATCAATGAACTAACAAGAAAATGTATGATTTTTTTAGCATTATAATTCTTCTAGACTTTTGTAATTCATTATTTGCATTCTGTGATTTGTTGGTGAGTTATCATAAATATTCCCATTATTTTTCAGATAACAGAAAGGGGACTAATGACTCTGTGGTAAGTATCATAATGCCAGTGACCCATCATGTTGATGCGTTAGATATTATTTTGTCTAACATCACTGCTCCAGGGCAGACTGTCTCAGTTATTAGTCAACTTTTTAAATGCCACATATAACAATAAATATAATGTTTCTGTTAATGTTTAGGAGCAGAAAGATGATGTGACTTATACTGAGGTTGCCACAAACTGTAAAATCAGAGCCAAAAAGAACAAGGTGAGTAAAACACTTCCCTGCTCTTCTGTCGATGCCACTAATGCCATCCACCTTCTCTTAACACCTAAATCAGTTTTATTCTTAGACGCAGGTCCTCTAAATTGTATCTTGAGTTAAGCTCTAACATCATGCTGTAATGATTGTGGGTTAACACTTGCACAATATATGTGATGTTCATTCAGGTTCATGATGAGGATAAAGTGACTTATTCTTCCATCAGAGGAGCAACAGCTGGGCCTCAGGATGACTGCAGTCAACTTTATGCCTCTGTGAACAAGAACCATCACAAATAAATCAAACCGTCATTAATTATACAATTATAGTATCATGTGTAGAGGAATATAAACCTTAAATAATTAACTCCGTAAGATTTCCATTCCAACCACAAAACCCATTGCCTAGACTGCCTAGACTTCCAGTGGATGGACTAAATTGATGAGAGAATATAAAAAATAAAAAAAAACCTTTGACCCCGTTTACACTTGGTATTAAGATGTGCTTTGGTCGATCGGATCCCAAGTCACATACCCGTTAATACCTGCCATTTTAACCCGTCCCAATCTGTCTACTTTCGACCACTTCTGGCCAGATTACCCCCCGTGGTGCTGATTACGTCAAGAGGAGGGTAAATGGGTGGATCCCTCTGTCGGTGTCAAAACACGGGCAGGAGGGCTAAAGTTATTGCGCACTAATATTACGTCTGCTTGTACTCACTGTTGTTTATCAGAAAATAATACTTCTGATTCGGCCCGTCAAAATTTAAATCCCGTCTGATAAGAGCACATCCTTGTATGTCTCGCAATGATTACGTATTAGGTCAGTGGGTGGGGAGTAAGCGGTCTTTTGTGGCTGCTCGAACGCAATGTGTTTTCAACTACCTCTGGAAGTGCTTGAAAGCGGACAAGCTCAAAACCTTTTACACCCCGTTTACACTTGTATTTAGCGTTGCCCACTTGTGATCCAATCGAACAAAACGCATATTAATACCAAGTGTAAACAGGGCCTCAGTTGTGTTCTGAAGATGAATGAAAGTTATACAGATTTGGAACGACATGAGGGCGATGGAAGGATGATAAAAACCATTATTTTTAGGTGAACTGTCCTTTTACCTGTGATTACTAGATTTCAGTTTGGGATGTTTATTAGGTTGGCTTGACAAAGCCAACCTACTGATCTTCTACTTAAGCTTATTATTATTCTTCTTAGCCAAATTTCTGAACGCATCTCCTCCTAGAGCTTTCAAGCTAGAACCACCAAACTCAGCCCAGCTCTTCAGACTGATCTCACTTAGTGTGCTATATCTTTTCTAACTGATCCGACTTATAGTTTTCATAAAAATGAATATTAAAAATCATAAAAATCCCATAGACTTACATTCATGGAATGTTCAGATGAGCCAAGACTATTCAAACTCCAACTGTCAAAATTCAAACGTAAACAAACTGAAGCCCATTAGACTCAATCAGACTTCCCTTCTATGTACTATTTCTAATCCATTCAAACATTTCTAATTAATCTATCTATCCTAGCGACATGCTAATCATGCTAGAAACATACTAACAATATGCTAGAAGCTTGCTAATCATGCTAGCAACCTGCTAGTCACTTGCTAATCATGCTAGAAACATGCTAGCAACATGCTAGTCATGCTAACAACATGTTAGTCACTTGTTTATCATGCTAGCAACATGCTAATCATGCTAGTGACATGCTAGTATCTTGCTAGTGACTTGCTAATCATGCTTTAAACATGCTAGCAACATGCTAATCATGTTAGATTAGTTGACTTTATGCCCATTTGGATCGCACCTAGTCTGGAACCTCACCCTTAAGAACTGAAGTGAAGAGCTCCAGAATTACTTACTCTTGGGATCACTGGAACACACAAGCCTTTCCACCACGTCAAGGTGGCGATCAGGCACCAACTATGATACATGCTAGCAACAATATCTATGTAATCCATCCATCTAAATTTTCAAACTTCAAGCTTTTACAACTGCTTTTAAACTTTTAAACTTTAAGGCTAGGCTTTCTCAAGCCAACCTAAAGTTTGTCTTTACGAACTTTTTTATCTAGTTTCATATTAACGGTCTGTTTTTCAATAAACTAGCCTCTTTATATTAATTCAGGATGATGCATGGATCTGTGTGCTTGCACAAAGTCTAGAAAATCAAGGACAGTTTCTCTCTTAGATCATTCTCATTAAATCATCCAGTTTCTAGAGTCTTTATTGCAGACTAATTAACTTAGTTTATGCTAATTAACAAAATAGGCAAAGACACTTGACGATGTAAGTGTTGATAATATGTAAGAAATAATAATTTGATGTTTGAACCACTTGAGCAGCTGCTTTTACTAAAGCTTGTAACATGTCATGCATTTATTTTTGACAAATGAAATGTCGTACGTAGGGTAAACATACCTATTAAAATATTGATCTCACACAAAAATATTAAATTTTATATTAAACGACAAAAGCATTTCAATTAAGATATACATCATTAAATGCAAAAAGTCTGGCTGTGCTTAAGGAGTACATTTTTGTACCCTTTAAAGAAGAAAAGAAAGTGACGTGACATACGCCCGGGGAGCAGTTGGGGGTTCGGTGCCTTGCTCAAGGGCACCTCAGTCGTGGTATTGAGGGTGGAGAGAGCGCTGGACATTCACTCCCCCCACCTACAATCCCTGCCGGCCCGAGATTCGAACCCGCAACCTTTGGATTACAAGTCTGACTCTCTAACCATTAGGCCACGACTTAAGCACACCCCTGTTCCCATTAAGCTCACATCATATTTTATTTAAAATTCTTGTTTATTTAAAATTCAATCACAAAAAATAAAGATGGTACATGCACAGAATCAAGCTTTACATCAGGTTCATCATTCCTGATCCTGCAGAGACACTTTACTGTAGAGTTCAGTTCCAACTCTAATAAACAAACCTGAATTAACTAATGAGCCTTTTAGCTTTGTTGGATCTAACTTGAACTAAACATTTGATACATTGCACCACTGAAACTAACAGTTGTAAATGGTTTGTAGCAACTATAGCAATATGAAAGGAAAACCACTTAAAGAAGAGGAAATGGCATCATAATGTGTGAGAATTCACAGCCATCAGGCTAAACTGGCTTCAGAGATGACCAGACTGTTCTCTGTGGGTTGAGCAAGTGTGGGAAAACTAACAGAGATCTCACACTCTGTAGTAATGTGTTTTGTATCCTCAGTTCACAGCTTAAAAAAAAAAATAGAACTAGCATGCCACAAAATAAAGAGGACAAAAGACCATTAGTGATTAGGGGGTAAAACAAACAGACAAAAAACCTAAGGCAACTTTTGAAGTTGCTTAATAGACAAAAATATTGCTGATGAGAAAATTGAACTTGAATGTTTTTGTAGTCGTCTTATATTTTTGAGAGCTGGGGGATGGTTGAGTTATTGAAGTTAATGTGTTAACAGCATGTTTGATTTGAATAGATACAGTTATACTGTATCGATTTATTTCAGTGCACTTCTGAAAATAGCAGTGTTTCTATTGGGGATTGCCCCACTGAATGCTGGTTAATAGTTACTGACCACTGCAGGTGGTCTCTTGTCAGGGAGTCAGAGGCATCATATTGAGTTTGACCGTTTATTGCACAAGAGTTGACCATTTACACATGTAGCGTATTTGAGGTGGTTTCTGAAATAAACAGAAATACATATTCATTGTCTAAATATAATCACCGACTCCTATCACAAACTCTAATAAACAACTTTGTAAAGTGCACTGATATATGGAATATAAACTGAGAAATATATCAGCAATATCTCTGTGAGAATAAGAATCTGCAATGATTACAAAAACAATGGAATATAACTTATAGAAATGAGACTGTATCATTAATAGACGTTAGTAATAATGGTCGGTGTAAGGTATTATCACCCTGAAAATGTTACACTTAAATGTAATAAAGTTGTAAACAAACAATGCACATCGCGATGCTAGCAGGGCTAACAGGATCAGGAAGTGTAATTGCTGGAAAAAAAGATAAAACCAGCCTAAACTGGTTAGCTGGTCTTAGCTGGTTTAAGATGGAAGTAGCTGGTTTTAGCTGGTCTCCCAACCTGACCGGCTGAAGAAGTGGCCAAAACCCCTTTAAAACCAGCCTGATGACCAGCCAACCAGCTTAAGATGGTTTTATTTTTTATTTTTTTAGCAGATTATACTCAGAAAGATCGCTATATTTATAGATACTTCTTTATCACACATATAGTGTGAGTGAAATGCAACGGTCAGTTGGTGAGATCAGAGGAAGTTAACACCCACAGGATGAGCTGAGGATGTTTAAAGGAAGAGATGTAACTATAGACTGAAAAGAAAGACTGACAGAAACAGAAAATGGCTGATAAGTGTCACATGTGTCTGCTGGGACTGATCCTTCTCTCTGCACTTCTCACAGGTAAAGACACCTGTATATGATATATTAGATATTATAAAAGATCTGTATAATGTGAAGATCAATTCAAATTAATTTTAGTTCATTCATTAACCATTATAAAGCACAATTGTAACAAAAAAAGTTTGTTTTTACTGTAATTTATTTATTTTATCATCATCTCACAATATGGATCTGCATCCAAAATGATTTTTGCAACCGAACATTTCCTGTAATTTCTTGAATAAATAAATGATAAAAAATAAAAAGACGTGCATCTTACAACAAATGTGGAAGCTAAATGGCAAAAGAAAAGAAATGTTTACGGCCATATTACCTTCCCCTCTGCCACTATGGTAGTCCAACCCGGGTTATATTATAATACGAGTTTATTTAAACTGTATTTCATAATCGAGTCATTAACTCATATTAATATTAGTACTATTATTATTATTTGTAGGTACCAGTGGAGTGGATGAGACTCATGTATTCTGCAGTTCTGGTGAAAATGTCCGTCTGTCCTGTAATAATGCTCTTTCTGACTGCACATCAACTACATGGACCTATAGCAGACATTCAGAGACAGATGAACTGAGTGCTGGAGGGATAAAGAGGACTGACAGAGAGAGACATGAGAGACTGAGTCTGGGCTCTGACTGCTCTCTGAACATCAAGAAAGTCACAAAAGAAGATGGTGGATGTTACTCCTGCCAACAATATGTGAATGGAAATCGAACAACTGAAGCACCTGTTTATCTGCATGTTCTTCATGGTCAGTGTTTCTGTGAATATTATGATTATATGTTGAATTAAACAGTAATATTGTCGCTGAAAAGACTGGAATCAGTCGTGTAATCTCTGTCTGATTCTCTGTTTCAGTCTCTTCATCATCCTCACAGTCTGAGATCAGATCAGGCCGCTCTGTGACTCTCTCCTGTCAGTTATATCATGATGGAGTCTCTTGTGATTATTTGGTTGGTGCTGAGGGTATTGATCTGATCTGGGTGAATCAGGCTGGTGTGAAACTGACAGACTCCAGATTTCAGATCTCCTCCTCAGGACAGTGTAACAGCTCTCTGACTACAACACTCCTGAATGAAGATCACGACAGAGAGTGGAGATGTCAGGTTACACAGAGAAATCAACTCAAGACCTCAGTCACATATACTGTCAAGTATCCAGGTAAATGATTTATATTAACAATTAATTATCAGTAATTTAAATATGATTGTAGTCTATAACGTATCTGAACATTCATCTTTTACTGCTCCAGCCGAAACAAAGCCTCCGTCTCCAGTCACCAGCTCTAAATCAACTGCAGCTCCTACACAACCAGGTACATAATCAGCTGTTAAGATGAAGGTTTACTGTTAACTCAAGACCTCAGTCACATATACTGTCAAGTATCCAAGTAAATGATTTATATTAACAATTAATTATCAGTAATTTAAATATGATTGTAGTCTATAACGTATCTGAACATTCATCTTCAGCTCCGACCGAAACAAAGCCTCCGTCTCCAGTCACCAGCTCTAAATCAACTGCAGCTCCTACACAACCAGGTACATAATCAGCTGTTAAGATGAAGGTTTACTGTTAACTCAAGACCTCAGTCACATATACTGTCAAGTATCCAAGTAAATGATTTATATTAACAATTAATTATCAGTAATTTAAATATGATTGTAGTCTATAACGTATCTGAACATTCATCTTCAGCTCCGACCGAAACAAAGCCTCCGTCTCCAGTCACCAGCTCTAAATCAACTGCAGCTCCTACACAACCAGGTACATAATCAGCTGTTAAGATGAAGGTTTACTGTTAACTCAAGACCACAGTCACATATACTGACAAGTATCCAGCTAATAAACTACATTTCTTTAACCCCTTAACTGTCACAAGTTTACTTCAATATATTATGATTAAATCCTAATCTAATCGTGACAAACTATATATCGCTGAAAAGGTCTAAGACTCCTAAATAGATATTTTACCACTGTGTGTTGTTAAAAATTGTGTAGGAACAGTAATAGATTAATTTATGACAAGAGTGCACCTCAAAACATATACATCATAACAGAAGTTCTGACCTTTCTCACAAAAACATATTCTGTTTACTTTTTCCCCTATCACGTTTTAGTAATCATCATACATTATATATAATTTGAAAGCTTAAAACCTCAAATTTCATCCTACGAAAACCATTTTCAAATCGGACATTGCATTACCATGGAAACGGTACTTTAGGATCTTTTAGCAGGCTCCTCCCCCTTAGTGGGGGTGTCATATTACAAAATGTATTACGGTCTTTTATACATTTATGTCTGTCTGTGTGTCTTACTTGCAGCTGTTAGTATATTTGGGGAAAAATAATGAATTAATTATGTTCTGAACATTCATCTTCTGCAGGTCTAATGGATTCAACACTGATTCCAGTCAGCAGCTCAAACTCAAGCCAAACTACAGCATCAGCTCCAACAAAACAAGGTCCATGATCACTGACACACTTCATCAGTCTCTCACTTCTCTCTGTTTATGATGAAATAATGCAGTTTAGCCAAATGAGGATAGAATCTTTATGTCTTGTCTGACACAGCATCAGAACCTGTGGTCTATATGAATGCTGGATCATTAATCAGAGGTATGGAATGGCTTTGCACTGAAACTATCAGTGAATGTATAAATGGTTTGTCAATAATTGTTCATTATTCATAAGCAATTCACAGATTCATTCTCTTCTTTCTCTCTGTTCTCTCCACACATCTTTCCTGCAGTGATTGTGATTATTGTTGAGATGGCAGTGTTTGCTGCTCCTACTGTGATTCTTCTTCAGATCGTCTGTGTGAGAAGAGCTGGTGAGTTTTGAACATCACAGAACCTGAGGATTCACATCGATCTCTAACAAACTGAATCAAGACAGTGAAGAAAAGTCAGTAAATTGTTTTTATTGATTCATTTCATCTATTTAGGAAGAACTCTCACTACCAAAAGGAAATAGAGATGTCTACAGTATTACAATGAAATGCCTTCAATATACTGTAAATATTACAGCAAGATTTATTTGAATGTTTATGGACATTATAGATATTTGCATAAAGCTTTGAACATAATTTTCCAGACAGGTACCTTAATAAACGTATGGTTATTTACACAGGAATCATAATATAAATGGTAATCTTATTTTAATCTTTAAAATCAATTTAATTTATAAAAATAAATTAAATGTTTTAATAATCCAGTTCAGTGATTCTCAAAGTGTGGTAATCACTAAATTAAATAAATTAATTTTTATGTTTTATTTTATTTTTTTACATTTAAATACAGTACAGTTTTTATTTAACTTTTAGGTAAAACACATTTAAATTGAATCATTTCAGTTTTTTATTCACCTGTTTGTAAGCACAGTGCAGTGTTAATGTTCAAACTGTGTATTTACAATTTTAAAGTGGCTGACAACAATAAATATTCTTATTAGGAATAAAACTGCCTTGTTATTGAACTATGCTGAATTGGGATTACTACGCTACTGTATTTTAATGTTGGTCATTTAGAGCCCTCGGATTTGATGAAAAATATCTTAATTTGTTTTCCGAAAGAAGAACAAAGGTCTTACGAGTTTGGGACAACAGGAGGGCAACGTGTTTTAAACCCGTAACCATAAAAAATATATCAAATAAAAATGTAACTGCCCAAACCTCTAAATATTTCCTCCATTCAAACGTTTTTTTAGATTATTTCACCTTAGCTGTGCTAGGTTGGTTTATATTTTTAATTTATATATTTTATAATTTGAATTAAGGTTTAAGTTTAGAAATCTTCTGTAGATTTACATGAATAAAATGTTTGATGTTCAATATGGAACTGACTAGTCATGATATAATTAGCTTATTTTGCGCACTGATTTCCTCTTGGTCTTATGTATTTGCATGATCAATTGTGATTGGTCTCTTCCACTGTAAAAAAAAAAAAAAAAAAAAAGTGTTCGCCTACAATAAGCAAAGCTCATCAGTGCCTCTTAGTGGTGGATATAATTTATTACAGTATGTCTGATATATAAAGAAACAGGAAAAGGATTATTCAGTACAGCTTTATTGTTGTGAATTAAGACAATACACGGGTACAAATAATGAGGAGTGAAACTAAGGAGTGAAATACAATGATTACATGTGAGAGAACTAATGATTTGACTGTGAAACACTGAGAAGAGAACTGGGTATTATTCTGTTGATATTGCAGAGAAATGTTCATAAAGAGATGCTGAGGAAAAGCCAGCAATATATGATCATTTAGGCACTTTTATCTGCTTTTTAATGGCTGTAACGTCATGTCACTGTCTTCAGCTGGTGTGCCCTAGACGGCCATCAGAGGACACTGTTTTTGTGTGAGCACATGGCTTTTTGTGGTGTGTTTGCATGGCCAGATTTATGCATAGGCATTCTAGGCACGTGCCAATGCTCGCTCGTCCAGGGGAGGCCCAAACATAATGAAGAGAGAGATATATTCTATGGGCAATCTATAACAGTAAAGAACCAAACCCCCAGAAGACAAATATAACAACCAACAGGGTAAAAATGACAAACTATTTCCATGTTTTCCACCTTTTTTTTTACAGAAATTGAGCTTCTTTCTCCCGTTCTCATTCTCAGACGCACACACGCGGACAGAAACTTGTTGTCAGCGCTGCCCTGCGAATTTATCAATAAAATAGTTTCGCAGCTGAAAAGCCACATGATATTTCTTAGTAGCGAGGTTCTTGAAGCACTTCGACTTAAAGATTCAGTATTAGTAGAGAAGCTCCTTCTGAACACTGGCAAGACGCACAGACGCAGGTATTTTCACGCGCTTCATTTCTCTCTCTCTCTAATAACTGCATTAGCCTGCATATCAATAGCACAAGTCTCTGTAGTCTAAAATGACATTTTGGAATTTGCAACAGAAGGTTTGGGATGAAGAATTACACACACGAGATATCAGGATGGAAACATGAAAGATGTCTTGAAATAAATCATCTGAACAATGTCTTGAGGTGGTTGTGACTCCAGGCCGTTAAAATTCTTAGAGAAATAAAGCACTCCCGAAGTGGTAATATGGCCACTTAAGCCGCCTATTAATGGAACGGTTCTCAAAGAAAGAACTATATTCGATCTGAACCTTGCTTATTACAATAGAAAACACTGTATCAGTTTCAGGTGATTACGAAATATTTTTGTTTGCTGGGGTGGTAATATTGTATATTAATAAGGAAGGAGGGCCCAAAAATTAGTTTTGCATGTCACAATAAAAGGTCAATCCAGCCCTGTGTGTTTGTTTGGTGCCATGTGCTCTCTCCTGTCTATTGTCTGACTCCACCCATCTTGTGCTCTCTCCTGTCTATTGTCTGACTCCGCCCATCTTGTGCTCTCTCCTGTCTATTGTCTGACTCCGCCCATCTTGTGCTCTCTCCTGTCTGTTGTCTGACTCCGCCCATCTTGTGCTCTCTCCTGTCTGTTGTCTGACTCCGCCCATCTTGTGCTCTCTCCTGTCTATTGTCTGACTCCGCCCATCTTGTGCTCTCTCCTGTCTATTGTCTGACTCCGCCCATCTTGTGCTCTCTCCTGTCTATTGTCTGACTCCGCCCATCTTGTGCTCTCTCCTGTCTATTGTCTGACTCCGCCCATCTTGTGCTCTCTCCTGTCTATTGTCTGACTCCGCCCATATTGTTACCTCATTATTGTTCAGCCTTTTGCTTTTGTCAAGGCAATTTTTTTTTCTTTTCTTTTTTCTAATTAAACACCCTTTTGTGAAGGCCTGCCCAATCTAACTATTAGTCAAATTAATTCATAATAGTTTAGCCGTAAATGAAATTATCCACATGATGACCTTTCACCTGACGATCTCATCCGGGACGATCCCTCACGTTCAGACACCTTTAGGATGCCTTCAATAATGTCCGCGGTTGCCGGTAAGTGGAGTTCTCAGCGGAGCGTATGCTTGTAAATATTATTGTGTAAGATATCAGAGACTGAATCAGACAAAGTGAAGAGGCGATCAGAACATTGAAACCTGAGGAGCTGGAATTCAGAGAGGCTCCAAGAAACAGGACGTCATAAATCTAGTTTGAAGCAAGCAATCTAACCAGCAAGCCTCTTTCACAAAATAGCTTGCAACATTGAGACAAAAGAACACTTATTGATAATTCCAATTCAGGAAAGAGACTGTCAGGTTTGGGGCAAGGAATCAAGACTGATGTTCACATGTAAACCTGTGATAGGAAATCATGAGCCACAGACTCTCTTGGGCAGGTCTCCACACATAGAAGACGGACCAAACCAAAATTCCTTTGTCTAAAGAACACGCCTTCGTTCACCATAGAACTATACAAAGACTTTCTTTTTCATATGCACATAAAATCATCCTAAAAGGACATTTTTATGCAGAACCCCACATATGATTTGAATATCCTTGTTTTAATCACTCATTGTGTATGTCTTGTTTTTAATCATTATTGAATAGCTGAAGGATTAATATTCATGTTTAGTATGTACGAGTTTGAAAATTCATGCTTTAAATGTTTCTTCCAATCAATTCTTTGTCAAATGCATCATAGTCTTGTTATAGAAATCATGTTCAAAAGTATACTTTGCAAGAGCCTGTAAAGTTCGGACCTCTGACTGAACAGATAACAAGTTGATTTATGATTTGGGTGGAGACACAAAGCAACTCCCCAAGCAAGGACAGTATCTAATTGGTCAAGACATTCAGATGGGACGGTCTGAAAGCAGAGTTTAAAAACTCAGGACATCCATCAAACTCTCTCTTACTCTCTTTTCCACTTTTGCCACCGCGGGCTGCTCTTTGAGCGTGCTCTGGCCCATGTGCCATAATGAGAAGGAAAACAACTTAGTCTCATTACATTTTTTTTATTTTTTTACTTTAGTTCTTGTCTTTCCGTGGAGTTTCGTGTGTTAATGTAAGTTTGCTACAAAGTCCAGCTCCGACTGCACTCGCTTCAAACTTCGACCAGACCAACTCCGCATCCTCAGCCAACACCCATGACCTCACTTCAAAGACTACTGAACTTCCAGCCAATCAGACACTTCGGGGAACCCCCTGTCTGCAACGAGGATACAAAGGAAACCCGTAACACAGGCAATGCAAGCAAGTAACGCCTCCAAGTTCTGAATTGGTGACTTTAATATAAATCTCAGCCTCATTGAGAAACTCAAAGCGAGGGTTAAATAAGTGATTGATGGTTGTTCAGGTCGATGCAATAGCACATATTGCTGTAAACTTTGGGATTTCACATTTTCATTCTCTTAAACTCGTCCTTTCCTTCCTTTCTCTCTTTCTGCAACGTGTGAATGTGTGAATGCTTGTGTTCATGTGTTAGATTAGTTTATGTCTTAGGTTTATATAGTGCAACGGTCAGTTGGTGAGATCAGAGGAAGTTAACACCCACAGGATGAGCGGAGGATGTTTAAAGGAAGAGATGTAACTATAGACTGAAAAGAAAGACTGACAGAAACAGAAAATGGCTGATAAGTGTCACATGTGTCTGCTGGGACTGATCCTTCTCTCTGCACTTCTCACAGGTAAAGACACCTGTTTAAGATATATTAGATAAAAGATGTGTGTGATATGAACAACCATCTATCTATCTATCTATCTATCTATCTATCTATCTATCTATCTATCTATCCAAACAATTTATTTTAATTACACTGACAGTGTCCGGAGTTTGAATATGCACAATTTTATCATTAAGACATTAAGTTATCTCAGAGTCATGTGGTGTAAATATTATTTTATTCTTTAATGCAAATATAGAATTGTGCATATACTGCTGTCACATTCAAAAGTATCTTAAAAGTATTATAAAGTGAACTCTGCGGTATTCCTGAAATCAGGTCATGTGACGCCTGGGATAGTTTAAGTGAACAGATAATTCAACGTTTGACTCCTAAAACTGAAATATCTTTCAGGATATGCAGCTACAGCAACCCTTTCTCTGAACACAACTGGTTCTAGGATGAGTTTACTTTAGAGGTATTCAGCACATGTGTCTCCCGTTAATGAGGGCCCAGCTGACGTGACTGATGCCACATATTATATGTTTTTATATACAATGTCTTTTAATTATAAAGAACAATTGTAACAAAGCAATTCTTATTTGTTTTATTCTCATCTCACAATATGGATCTGCATTCAAAAGGATTTTTGCAACTCTACATTTTCTGTAATTTCTAGAATAAATAATAATATAATAAACAACGTCATACATCTTACCTTATAACAAATGTGAAAGCTAAATGGCTAAAAAAAGAATAATCAAAAAATAGTTTATGGCCATATTACCATTAATTGTTTATATTCAATCAGTCTTTCTTTAATTTATATATTTAGCATCAAATAAACCACACAATAGTTTTCAAAGTAATAAAACTAATAAAAGAAATAAGGTTGGGTTATTCAGCAGAGATTTTGGGGTTTGTAGTGTGAGATAACTTTGCTTTCTGCATTATTACCCTGAGCTCATATCAGTTTATCTGCTTGCTTAATTTTCTGCTTAAAACAGGACAAAAAGACTTTATTTAAACTGTATTTCATAATAAAGTCATTAACCCATATTATTATTGTTATTATTATTATTTGTAGGTACCAGTGGAGTGGATGAGACTCATGTGTTCTGCAGATCTGGTGAAAATGTCCGTCTGTCCTGTAATAATGCTCTTTCTAGCTGCAATTCAACTACATGGATCTATAGCAGACATTCAGAGACAGATGAACTGATTGCTGGAGGGATAAAGAGGACTGACAGAGAGATACATGAGAGACTGAGTCTGGGCTCTGACTGCTCTCTGAACATCAAGAAAGTCACAAAAGAAGATGGTGGATTTTACTCCTGCCAACAATATGTGAATGGAGCACGAATAACTGATGCACCTGTTTATCTGCATGTTCTTCATGGTCAGTGTTTCTGTGAATATTATGATTATATGTTGAATTAAACAGTAATATTGTCGCTGAAAAGACTGGAATCAGTCGTGTAATCTCTGTCTGATTCTCTGTTTCAGTCTCTTCATCATCCTCACAGTCTGAGATCAGATCAGGCCGCTCTGTGACTCTCTCCTGTCAGTTATATCATGATGGAGTCTCTTGTGATTATTTGGTTGGTGCTGAGGGTATTGATCTGATCTGGGTGAATCAGGCTGGTGTGAATCTGACAGACTCCAGATTTCAGATCTTCTCCTCAGGACAGTGTAACAGCTCTCTGACTACAACACTCCTGAATGAAGATCACAACAGAGAGTGGAGATGTCAGGTTACACAGAGAAATCAACTCAAGACCTCAGTCACATATACTGTCAAGTATCCAGGTAAATTATTTATATTAACAGTTAATCAGTGTTGGGCAGTAGAGTCGCTACAAGTAGTGATGCTACTAGTTTAACTACATTTCTCAGGAGTGTGGTGGTAGCGTCGCTGTTTTCTGAATCAAATAGCTTTTCAATAGCGAAGCTCTATTTTTGATCAAGTAGCGTCAACAAAAACTAACGTTACATTTTCCAAAGCATTTCTGAAACTCAAGCTCAAATCAGAAATATAACAGCTAAGGATCGCTGATCCTGGATCAGTAAAAGTGACGCCACTAAACCTCGTAACTCCATTGGCTTCTCAAACTGTCAGTCAAACCTCATTATTCCTCCCGCCTCTCTCGTGAATGACGTGCGGCGCACAGTTTAGAGTATCTCAGCTTGTTTGTTTGGTAAATAAAGAACTGTTGATTGAATAAGTACAGCGTTTTATTTCCTCGAGAAACACTATATTTATAAAGGCTAAAGTTATTTTGTTTATAAGGAGCAGAGAAGAAGAATATAATAAGAGGTGCTCAGTAGTCAAGTATTTCTACTTTACTCTAGTAAATTAAACTATCAGTACTCTATTAAAGTGTTTTAAAGTTTGTCTCTATGGAAAACTTTTACTTCACTACATTCATAATGTCATACTTTATAATGCACTACATAATATATATATATATATATATATATATATATATATATATATATATATATATATATATTACCTTTAATACTTAAGAACATTAAACATAGTACTTTCTTGTACTCAAGTAAATCATTGATTTACTTTTACTTAAATGTAAGAAAGTAATAGATTTCTAATGTAATTCAGTATCAAATTATATTTAATATGAAAAGTAGTGCAATAAAAAGTACAATATTATTGTTTGGAACGCTGTGAAGTTAAATATATATTTTTTAAAGAAAACACTGATAAAGTACAGACACTTGAAAAGAGAACTTTTAAAGCAGAGTAAAAATACTTCATTACTGCATATATAATAGAAGCATAAATAACTCTAAATGCTGATAAATGAACACAAACTGAATGTCATGTGATGTAATGATTAAGTATGACGATATGATATTAATGTTCAACAGTATGATTCATCTGAACATTCATCTTCTGCAGGTCTAATGGATTCAACACTGATTCCAGTCAGCAGCTCAAACTCAAGCCAAACTACAGCAGCAGCTCCAACAAAACAAGGTCCATGATCACTGACACACTTCATCAGTCTCTCACTTCAGTGCTTTGCACTTGCTCTCACAAACTGTATCATTACACCAGCGTCTGCAAAGCAACACAGATTTAGTCAGATTTGTGAAGAGAATGTAGTCCAGGGTCTTTTGATAGACATGCATCATTAGTCATGTCCGTAAGAATTTCTAGTACAGTGTGTTATCTGTAGTTCTACCTTTCATGAATCATCAACATTAAACAGATCACTTGTAACATACAAGGCATGATCCAGCTTCCAGATGTAAATATGTATTTCTGCTGATAAAACATGATCCATTTCTGCAGGAGGCTTTAAACAGTTCCTGTAATTAAGCAGACTATCTGAGGCTATGAGGCCGTTAAAAAAGCTATAATAATAATAACAATGAAACAATTTGAAAGTCATACAGTGCTAAAATGTATTTGATAAAATATGGTGCATCAGATTCAGAACTAAAATCTTCCACCTTATACAGATATAAAGACTACACAAGCCAAAGAGACACCTCCAGCTGCACAGCCAGGTATTTATATGTCTTACTCACTTACAGTAGATTTGATATTCACATAAGGTTTTATTTTTTTTTTGTAGACTCTAAGTTTGATGATACATGCGGCAACTTTTTGAGCAGTTTTGCCAGGAGACTTTATTTTTGAGCAATATTGCTTGTGCACATTCACATTGAGAATGGGTAACAAATTTCTGTCTGGATATTTTAGATCGGTAGTGTGTCTCACCTGCTCAAAAAGTTGCCCTGTGTATCATCAGCCTAAGAGAAGCCACGGGTCTTGTTTAATTTGTAGATCTCAAGCACTTGTTGTGCCGCTCACAAAAAGCAAGTCAATGTGAAAGCTGTGTAAATACACTCTTATGTCATAATGAAATAATGTATTAACATAAGTGATCAAACTATCTGAGGCTATTTGTGCTTAACATTTATTGAAGGGAAAAGTAATAAAGTCAAACAGGGCTAAGGTGTTTTTTATTACTTAAATGCTTGTGTATTTGATCAAATATGGTGCATTTAGACTAAAATCCTCCACCTTATACAGTTACACAGATTACCCCAAACCATCAGCAAGAGCACTGATTCCAGTTATGTATATACTGTATGTCTGTGAGTGATTTCAGTGGTTTTATTCACATTCTGGGGTTCTTCTAGAATCAGTCTCTAAATATGCAGCTGATTTCTCTGTGGAGATGTTAGAAAAAACTGATCACAATGTAACCCCACAGTGGTAGTTCTGCTTAAAGGCAGGCTAAGAATCTATAGTAGGAGTTATCTAAATCTAGATTCGATGAGGAGGTTGGTTATGTACTAATCATACGGTCAAAAGACTCATAGATTCCACTCCAAAGGAAGCACAGGACAATAGATTAGGGTTTGAATGTAGTTCTTATTCAGATTATTTTCCTTATTTTCTTATTCAAAATTCAATATTTAGTTCAGTTCCCACAGCATTAGTACCATTGATGTTAACAAATCGGCCACAACTTTTGAGATCTCATGAAACAAAAACAAAAGAAAAAAAAATCTTTCAAAGAAAACAATTGTTACCCTTGAGTGCACTCAAACATTTTAACTGTCCAACCACCCCTTCAATACTTAGCGTCCATATCAAAATCCAGTTGCAGCGCTGTTAGTTGAGGCAGTGGACCAGGGAACCAGGCACCAGGGTGAACAGAGAGGAATCCAGCTTTGGTGGAAAGAACACCAGGGATCCGGGACCAGAAGAATCCTCAAAAAAAAAACAGTCTGTGGGGTAACATCCACTGCTATTGTAGATAGCCAGACTGGTTTTTGGTTTTTTTATCCACGAGATAACTTTGTTTTACAACAAGTGTTGTCTAATTTTCAATGTAGTTCAATCTTGAAGATATATTTCGTTTTCTAAATAAATTCCAATCTTAATATTTACTTCTGCTCTGGCTCCCGTTTTTTCCATGCTTTTTTTTTAAGGCAAGGCGAATGCCAGAAAACAGCAGAAGAAGAACGTTTCATTGTGCACTGCCACTTAGTGGCGAACTAGATATTGCACTTTACCCTAGTTTTAGTGTTTGCATTAAAGGTCATTTCAGGACTTTATTGGGGCAAAATTGACAGGGTTACACCCTCCCCCTCTAAACCACATGAGTCCCTGCATGTGTGTTAAATCTGACAAGGTATCTGATGGTCAGGAATAATGTCTTGGAGTTTCCCAAAAAACTGACTAAGGGCAAGGATTAGGGGTTTCCCTAGCTCTTCATAGGTGAACTTGGGTGGGGGATGTCTTTCTCTGTGTGAACGGCTCATCTTGTTCTTCCCCACAAGTAACTTCTGAATGCCCTTTAGGGGTCACAGGGTACCTGTTCTGAGCATTGTCCGTGTCGTGAGCTGGTGTCGGGTCTGTGACCACAGCGCTTTGCAATATTTCATCTTCTGGAATGTCTATGATGACATGGTCACTTTGGGTTGGGGACTGATGGATAGCTGTATTTGTGTCAAGAGGTGCAACTGAGTGATCAAGAATTGGTTGGAGTTCTGGCGATTTGAACTCAGGAGCCATGGGGTTCAGAGAAGACCGAGAGCCACTGACGGGGATAACTTCGAACTCTTGCACATAGGGTCCACATGTGGTGAACTGTGGAGGTTCATTCACATAGTAGCCATCATCCTCCTCTTCTCTGTCCGAGTACTCACATTCCATCTCTTGGTTTTGTCTATTCCTCAGGCGCATTTGAGTTTGTTTGCTTTGGTGTGGCATTGAATCAGGAGTAGTCTCAATTGGCAGAAATCCACATGGTAAAAGTAAGTCCCTGTCAAGTGTACGCCTAGGGCCATTTCCTTTTTCTGGCTTGACTACATACACAGGACCACCGTCAATCCGTTTCACAACGATATGGATGGGCCTTTCCCATTTATCGGCTAACTTGTGTTTGCCACGGACGTTGACATTCTTCACCAAGACACGGTCCCCTTCTTCTAATTCAGCAGTTTTCACCTTGGCATCAAATCTGTGCTTATTTCTTTCTCCAGACTTTTTGGAGTTCTCTGCAGCCAGTGCATAGCTTTCTTTGAGTCTCTGGCGCAAGTTTTGGACATATTCTGAGTGAGTTGTATGAGTCTCAGTTGGAGGTTTCAGGCCAAGTATGAGGTCAACCGGCAGAGTCGGCTGCCTGCCGAACATCAGCTCATACGGTGAGTAACCTGTTGCATCATTCCTGGTGCAGTTGTACGCATATACAACAGGCCTCACAAAGTCTCGCCAGTGATGTTTGTCTTTCTCGTCAAGGGTACCGAGCATGCTGATAAGGGTCCTGTTAAAGCGCTCCACAGGATTCCCCTGAGGATGGTATGGGGTGGTGCGCACTTTCTCGGCCCCTATCAGTGAACATAGCTCCTTGATTATGTGGGATTCAAAGTCGCGTCCCTGATCACTATGAAGGCGACTAGGAAACCCATAGTAGACCAGGAAGTTTTCCCAGAGAGCTTTAGCAACAGTTCTGGCCCTTTGGTCTTTTGTTGGCACAGCTACTGCGAAGCGGGTGAAATGGTCAGTGATGACTAGTATGTTTCTGATGTCATGATTGTCGGGTTCATGGGACAAGTAGTCCATGCAAGCAAGCTCTAGTGGGTAAGTTGTTTTAATATTCACCATGGGTGCTGCTCTTTGTGGCGGAGTTTTTCTTCTGAAACAACGTTCGCATGTGTGACACTTCTTCTCAACTGATTCTTTCATTTTAGGCCAATAACATCTGGCACATGCAAGATTGAACACAGGCTCTGGCCCTAGGTGACCAACCTCATCGTGAAAGCCTTTGAGAGCTCTTTCTCTGAATTCCTCGGGTAAGACGAGCTGATGAATTTTGTTTCCTCTGTCAAAACATTTCCTGTAAAGGACATCATCGATGAGCTCAAGCTTATCCCACTCCCGAAGGAGCAACTTGACCTCAGGTGACTCAGCTTTTACAGATTTGAAGTGGGGCTTTTGTCTTTTTTTGACCAAGGTGATGACTTTCCCAATTGATGGATCGTTTCTTTGTGCTTCATGCCAATTCTCTTTTGTCATGCCAGGTACAGTGTCTTGTCCAGTATCAGTGAATAGATCAGGTAAGGAGGAGGCGTCAACAACAAGGGACTCAGCAAGGACAGGTAAGTGCATGATTACTGAATGGCGTTGACATACAGCTGAGACTGCATCAGATGGAATCTCCCCCTCTATAAGG
Organism: Barbus barbus; assembly: GCF_936440315.1. Lineage (NCBI taxonomy): Eukaryota > Metazoa > Chordata > Actinopteri > Cypriniformes > Cyprinidae > Barbus > Barbus barbus. The sequence continues at coordinate 4,833,304 of NC_136717.1, forward strand.
CGTTTTGTCATTGAGCTGATCCATTCTTTTTGCTGCAGGTACTCATGATCCTCTTGAGGAGCTGTTTGAGGTCTTCTTGACAGTCCGTCCGTATCACCATTAGCACGTCCAGCTCGATATTTGATGTTGAATCTAAAGGTTGAGAGGGCCGCTAGCCAGCGGTGTCCAGCTGCATCGAGCTTTGCGGACGAAAGGACATAGGTAAGCGGGTTGTTATCTGTTAGGACTGAAAAGTCTGTACCATACAGGTAATCGCAGAATTTCTCACAAACTGCCCACTTTAATGCTAGAAATTCTAGCTTGTGAGTAGGGTAGTTCTTCTCGCTCTTGGATAAGCCTCTGCTGGCATAGGCTATTACTCTAAGCTTTCCATCTTGTGCTTGATAAAGAGCTGCTCCTAACCCCTCACAGCAAGCGTCTGTATGTAGCACATATGGGAGCTTGGGATTTGCGAAAGCGAGTACAGGGGCCGATGTCAACTTTTCAACCAGTGTTCTGAAAGAGGACTCACACTCAGGCGTCCACTCTGAGCCAAAGGGTGCTCTGGGGCTTATACCAGTGTTGGGTCTCTGTGTTTTATAAACTTTACCCCTCTTTTTAGGTGGATAGTACCCAGCGGTGAGAGCGTTGAGAGGCCTGGCGATTTTTGAATAGCCCTCCACAAATCTTCTGTAATACCCTGAAAACCCGAGGAAGCGTTTCAGTTCTTCTCTGTTTCCAGGGCGGGGCCAATCTTTCAGAGCTGACACTTTATCTGGGTCTGTGTGAACTCCTTGAGCGTCAACAATATGGCCCAGGTATTTCACGGAGGACTTGAAAAACTGACACTTCTCTGGGGATAGTTTTAGGCCATAGCTTTTGAGACGATGAAGCACCTTCAGGAGCCTTGCCTCGTGCTCTTCTAGAGTCTGGGAGAAGACAATGACATCGTCTAAAAACACCAAAACCTCGCTCAGATGTAGGTCACCAACACACTTTTCCATAAGGCGTTGAAAGGTGCTAGGTGCGTTGGTGACACCTTGCGGCATACGATTGAATTCGTAGAAACCTAATGGACATGTGAACGCAGTTTTGTGTTTATCTTCTTCCACCATTTCCACCTGGTAATAACCAGACTTTAGATCCATCACCGAGAACCACCTTGCTCCACTCAGGGCAGAAAACGTTTCCTCGATGTTAGGAAGAGCATAAGCATCCTTAATAGTGCGGCTGTTAAGCTTCCTATAGTCGATGCATAGTCTGATCTTTCCGTTTTTCTTTTTCACGACAACCACTGGGGATGCAAAGGGACTCTCGGATTCCCTTATTATACCAGCATCCAGAAGCTCTCTAAGGTGTTATCTGACAGCTTCTCGATCGCTGGGGTGTATCGGCCTGGATCTTTCTTTGAAGGGCGTCTCGTCCTGCAGACAGATAGTATGTTTCACGGCGATGGTATGGCCAAATGACAGCTCATCAAGCGCAAAAACCTCAGGGATGGAGTTCAGTTTATCCCGAATGCGTGTCTTCCACTCCTCTGGCATTGGGGAGTCATCCAGATTGAATGAATGTTTGCCATTTGATGTTTGTGAATCGACTTGTGCAGAGGAGGTCATGGGCATTACACTTTGAACTGCAGACACTTCACCAATAACACACTTTGGAGGTAGGGTGACAGTGTGATCTGTGGTGTTGCTGAGGACTACAGGGATCTTGTTTGAAGCTCTTGTGTTTATGTTTATTAGTGCACACTGAATGAACAACCCACCCGGCAGGAAGGAAGATTCAGGGGGTTCAACGACAAATGTCATATTGGGATTGGCTTTTCCGACTCTAACATCTCCAAAAAGATACATTTTGTGTCTTGCCGGAATAGTAATGGGCTTTTCTCTATGCAATTTCACTAGACAAGCTTTAGCTTCACTTTCGCGTGCTCGGGCCACATGTTGGAGTAGCACTGCAAAACTGTCTGATCTTCTGAGAAACTTGGACTTGTCATAGCTTATTCCACGTTGGTATAACTCGAGCAAGACATTTGTGCCAATTAAGACAGGAACCTTGCTATTGAACTGGTTTTCAGGGACAATGAGTGCTAAAACAGACATTTGCTCTTCTGTTCCAGAAACATTCTCAGGGAAGGTTAAGTGGACTTCCACGTACCCCAGGTAAGGCACTGCTTGACCTCCAGCCGTTTCGACCTCGAGAAGATTGTGTATCGGCTGAACAGGTAAGTTTGACATGTATTTAGAAGGAAAAGTCTCTGAAATTGTTGTTACTTGGGATCCAGTGTCGAGAATGGCATCACATTTCATGTCTCCAACAGAGATATTCGAAGTGCAACGAGGTCCCACAAGTCCAAGCGGCAATTTGCAGCCAGAAGAACTACTGCTTTCAGAAGAGCACTCATTGTGAGTCATTGCTATGGGACATTCTTTGTCCTCAGCTCCTGGTCGCCCCAAGGCAGGAGCCTCTAAAAGTTTAAAGATGTTTTGTTGGCTGCCTGCTTGGCCCAGAATTTGCTTCGTTTTTCTTTGAGCTCTGCATTCTTTTTCCGGACGAGGCCTGGATTGGGTTCAAAAGTGCACTTTGCAGCGATGTGGCCATCACCCCCACATTTAAAACAGAACCAGGGCTTAGGTGGTGTCAGAGATTGGGGGTTTGAGTCTCTATTGGAAGCTTGCGCGAGTAAACTTTCAGCCTTAGCGGGCGGTTCACTTTGGGCTAGACGGCTCTGCGCTCCCTCGTGCCCTTCTCCTTTCTTTCCTTGCTGTATTAGCTTTGCAACCTGTATCCTCAACTCTGCAACTTCCTTTTCTAGTTTAGAATCTGTCTCGTCTTTCTTTGTTGTAGTGGGGGCAGCTTCAGGTTCGAATACTGGCATGCTCATAACTGAATGAACATGTACAGCAGCTTTCGTGCTTCCAAGGTGCTTTTTCATGCGATCCATCTTTGCTGCTCTCCTATCCTCCTCCGTTCTCAAAAGCAACAACAATTCTGGGAATGAGGGGGGATTGGGTTTCCTGTGTTCGAGCTGCAGGCCAATGATCAGACCCTGGTCCCAGCATCCCCTACAGAACTGCCGGAGTAAGTATTTGTCCGACTCTGTAGCTGAAACTCCCCCTCTAGTTACAGCTTTGGTGAGGAGAGTCTGGAGACGGCCCAAATAGACAGAAGGTTTTTCACCTGAGTTTTGGTTAGAGCCCAGGAAGGTAGCAAATAGCTCCTCTCCATCTTCGACCACTCCAAATGCTGACTCGAGCTGGGTGAGGTAAGCTTGGGGGGTTGCATCCGTCCCAAGCGGCTTAACAATGTCTGCGGCTGGGCTGAGGAGGCTCTCCAATATTCTCCTTACTTTCTGTGAATCAGAGACAGACACGTCCTTAAGAAGCAGGTCTACCTGAGTACGCCAGGAATCATAATCAACTTCTCCATTTGGTTTTGGCAGCCGCCCCGAGAATGTACGGATCCTGCTTTGACTGTAACTAGACGGTGTGGAGTCACTGCGAATGAAATGTTCAACAATAACTTTTTGGACATGAGGTGGGTTAACTGTGCCTTCATCAAGAAATGGACTCCTTGTAGCAGTAGTTGGGATGTTGCGGGTGACTGCATCAAATGGATTAGCAATATCATTGTTGGTTTGCATATCACCATCTGCACTGCTACCATTTGTGGAGACAGCAACAGGATTTTCAGAGGGCTGTAGCTGAGTATCTGGGCTTCGCGGAGGGGCAAGTTCTGTCTGGGGCTGGGCACTCTGCAGTTCACTTTGAAGTGCTTCCCAAAAGCCAGCTTTACTAATTTCAGCAAGAGAGCTCAATTCAGCTAAACATTTCTGAGCAAGTTCTCGTCCTAGTTCTTCTTGGCATAGCTCACGGACTGTCTTGACACACCAGGTAACTGCTGGATCATTGGGACTGGGCAGGCTACCTAGTTGTACTGGGTCGAGTCTGGATATTGTTCGCTCTGCTGTGTATTCAATGAGTGCACGGCCTCGGGGTTGTTCTGGGTCGTTGGGAACTCTGACTACTTTCTTAATGTCCCCGTTAACTTTAAAGAACTCTGTAATATCATCATCAGAAAAGGCTTGGTCTATGCCTGTGACATATAGACAACTAGGCCCATGCACATTAAACTGATTGCAAAGATCCATTTTGCAGTAAACGCGATCTTAGTGTACTTCAGCTTTGGGGTGGAGTCTATTTTACACACTGTACCCACCTCCTGGCTGGGCTCGCCACAACTGTAACACCACAGTGGTAGTTCTGCTTAAAGGCAGGCTAAGAATCTATAGTAGGAGTTATCTAAATCTAGATTCGATGAGGAGGTTGGTTATGTACTAATCATACGGTCAAAAGACTCATAGATTCCACTCCAAAGGAAGCACAGGACAATAGATTAGGGTTTGAATGTAGTTCTTATTCAGATTATTTTCCTTATTTTCTTATTCAAAATTCAATATTTAGTTCAGTTCCCACAGCATTAGTACCATTGATGTTAACATGTAAGATGTAAGATGGCGCCGCTGTGTTCGGACGCCGTTAGGTTCGCTCCACTGAGAATTTGCTTCTACCTTCCTTTTTACTTAGTTTTACTTTCTCTTTTTACACATCTCACGTCGGCACTGATCACCTACAACATAGAAACACTTTTGGACATTGGAAACCGCTACACCAACCTGTTTCAGGACACTTTATCCACGAATCCTGCGTGGCCTCTGGAGATTCTTCGGAACGCGGAGATAAACAACACCCCCCCGAGGCGACGGATCAAGAAACACCGCGGGAAGCGCGCTGGAATTCGAGTCAGACTCAGGAAAAGGGCTCACAGTCCTCCTCTCCCAAGCATTCTCCTCGCTAATGTCCAATCCTTGGAGAATAAGATGGACGATCTTAGAGCCAGGATTAGTTTCCAACGGGACATTAGGGACTGTAACATCCTTTGTTTGTCAGAAACGTGGCTTTCGTCCTCGGTCCCGGACACTGCTGTAATGCCGAGTGATAACTTCTCTGTCTTTCGGACGGACAGAACAGCAGAGGCCGGTAAATCCAGGGGTGGAGGAGTATGTTTCATGATCAACAAGAAATGGTGTGACCCCAGGAATATCTCCATTCTGTCGCGTTCCTGCTCGCCTCATCTGGAACATCTTTCCATTATCTGCCGCCCATTTTATCTGCCCCGGGAGTTTTCATCGATCATTGTTACTGCTGTGTACATTCCACCACAGGCGGACACTGGCTTGGCTTTGTCTAAACTTCACGATGTGCTCAGCGGCCACATTAACAAACATCCTGACGCTGCCTTCATCATCGCGGGGGACTTTAACAAAGCCAACCTCAAGCAGGTCATGCCGAACTTTTACCAACATGTATCCTGTCCAACTAGAGGACCAAACACACTGGATCATTGCTACACTCAGTTCAAGGATGCCTACAAAGCCCGCTCACTACCGGCTTTTGGCAAATCGGACCATGCCGCCATCTTTCTAACACCGAGATACAAACAAAGGCTCGTTCAGGAACCTCCGGTGCAGAGAGTAGTGACGCGCTGGTCCTCCCACTCAGAGACTATGCTGCAGGCGGCGCTTGATGACGTCGACTGGGACATGTTCCGGGCGAGTTCTTCTGACGTCAGCGAGTTCACGGATGTAGCATTAAGCTTCGTAAACACGCTAACCGAGCAAGCTACAGAAACAATAACGATAAGGACATTCTCCAATCAGAAACCGTGGGTGGACAGAACAATCCGTGCCGCGGTTAACACACGCACCGCCGCTTACAATGAGGCTCTTCTGTCTGGGAATACGAGCGAGTACAAAGCATCGTGCTATGCTCTCCGACGCGCAGTAAGAGCCGCCAAACACAGATACAGAGAGAGAATTGAGTCTCATTTCCAGCTCAACGACTCTCGACGGATGTGGCAGGGACTGAGGACCATCTGTGACTTCGGAAACAAATCCTCCGCGGAGGTGAGAGCAGATCCGTTGCTGGCCGACGAGTTAAACATCTTCTACGGCCGCTTCGATGGCAACGGCGGTGGCGCGTTTCTGCCGACCAGCGCGTCTGGAAGCAACAGGCAGAGCAGCGATGATCCTGTAATCACCGTGTCGGAGGATGAGGTTCGGAGGGCGCTAAAGAGAGTGAACGTCAGGAAAGCAGCCGGACCTGATGGGATAACCGGCCGTGTTCTGAGGTCCTGCGCCGATCAGCTCGCTGGTTTGTTCACTTCTATCTTTAATGAGTCCCTTGCTACCGCCGTGGTTCCCACCTCATTCAAAAAATCCATCATTATCCCTGTGCCAAAGAACAATAAACCCTCTTGCCTGAATGACTATCGCCCAGTTGCCCTCACATCTATAGTCATGAAGGTTTTTGAGAGACTTGTAAAGAGCCACATTTGCTCCTCCATCCCTGATACTCTGGACCCTCTTCAGTTTGCCTATCGCCCAAACAGATCCACGGACGATGCCATTTCTCACGTTCTCCACTCTTCCCTCACACACTTGGATAGCAACAATGGAAATTATGTAAGGCTGCTATTCATTGACTATAGCTCAGCTTTCAACACTATAGTCCCCATCAAGCTGGCATCTAAACTCACAGACCTCGGCCTAAACTCCTCACTCTGTGACTGGATTCAAGACTTCCTCACCGGCAGACCTCAAGTGGTGAAAGTTGGCCAGTTCACCTCAAACTCCATCACTCTGAACATAGGAGCCCCACAGGGCTGTGTCCTGAGTCCCCTGCTCTACTCTCTCTACACGCATGACTGCGTGTCCTCTCACAGCTCCACATCTATTGTCAAATTCGCTGATGATACTGTGGTTCTGGGCCTCATCTCCAACAACGATGAGACCGCATACTTGGACGAGGTAGAGAGACTCACATCATGGTGCCAGGACAACTGTCTCTCTCTGAATGTGAGCAAAACTAAAGAGCTGATCATGGACTTCAGGAAGAGACAGCAGCAGCCCTACACACCTCTTATGATCAGTGGGACCCCTGTGGAGAGGGTGAGTAGCTTCAAGTACCTCGGTGTAAACATCTCCGAGAACCTGACTTGGACTACACACATCCAAACTCAGGTAAAGAAAGCCAGGCAAAGACTGTACCATCTGCGACAGCTGAGGAAATTCAGGGTCTCACCAGCAATCCTGAAAACTTTCTATTCAGGGACCATAGAAAGTGTATTGACTCAGTGCATCTCAGTGTGGTATGGAAACAGCTCCAATCAGGACTGCAAAGCACTACAGAGAGTTGTGCGCTTAGCTGAGCGCATCTCAGGGTCTGCTCTCCCCTCTCTGCAGGACATCTACCTCAAACGCTGCAAAAATAGAGCTGTTAAAATCTTCAAGGACTCAAATCACCCTGGTAACCAGCTATTCACTTTGCTTCCATCTGGTAAGCGCTTCCGTAGCCTGATGGCAAAAACTGAGAGACTTAGGAGGAGCTTCTTCCCCCAGGCCATCAGGCTCCTAAACTCTAACTCTGTGTCATAACATCACTTGACTCCATGTAAATATCACCATATCAATAAGCTATTCATAATTTTTCTCTACCTCATATTGCTGCTATTATATACCCTGTACAACTTTTTTGCACATTATTTTGCACATTCCTCTTAGTACTATTTAAGTCAACAACATACTGACCTGCACATTTATATTTGTATTTTTTATCTATCTTTTTATTTTATTCTTTTTATTTTATTTTATTTTTTATTTTTGTTTTTCTACTTTTCTTCTCTTAATATTTGTATACTTTATAATTGCACTGTCCTTGGAGCGGACCTGACCTACATTTCACTGCTGGTTATACTCTGTATAATTGTGTATGTGACGAATAAAACTCTTGAATCTTGAATCTTGAAACAAATCGGCCACAACTTTTGAGATCTCATGAAACAAAAGAAAAAAAAATCTTTCAAATAAAACAATTGTTACCCTTGAGTGCACTCAACCATTTTAACTGTCCAACCACCCCTTCAATACTTAGCGTCCATATCAAAACACCCAATGGAACCGTTGCAGCGCTGTTAGTTGAGGCAGTGGACCAGGGAACCAGGTAGAGCCCTGCGCGGGACTGTTTTCTTCATCCCGCTCCCGCCCGCGCCCGCCGAATTTCTGACCATTACCGCCCGCTCCCGCAACGTGTGTGTTACACTCCCACCCGCTCCCGCAATATGTATGTCCACTCCCGCCCGCACCCGCAAAACTCTGAGAATTTATTCCCGCACGATAATAGAGATGCATTGATTTTGTGTCTTCTCCCGTCCCGCAGGAAAAAAAAAACGTATTGTATTGCTATTATTAAAGAGATTCATGTTTGTTTCTTTCCCTGACCTGCATGTATTCTGACGCACTGGTAGGGAAGATGAATATAGCCTGGGCTATCGGGGACATCTAAAACGCTTAGGCTACCGCGCGTTTCTTTAGACTTCAAGTACTTTGATTTTGTTGACAATGACATCATATCGCTAGGCTACCTCCCGATCCCGCAGTGTTTTTTTTTAGCCGCCCATTCCCGCCCGCAGCAAAGTTCAAACCGCCCGCTCCTGCGAGATTTGCGTTGGGTCCCGCGGGACCCGGCGGGTCCCAATCCCAATGCAGCCCTCTAGAACCAGGCACCAGGGTGAACAGAGAGGAATCCAGCTTTAGTGGAAAGAACACCAGGGATCCGGGACCAGAAGAATCCTCAAAAAAAAAACAGTCTGTGGGGTAACATCCACTGCTATTGTAGATAGCCAGACTGGTTTTTGGTTTTTTTATCCACGAGATAACTTTGTTTTACAACAAGTGTTGTCTAATTTTCAATGTAGTTCAATCTTGAGGATATATTTCGTTTTCTAAATAAATTCCAATCTTAATATTTACTTCTGCTCTGGCTCCCGTTTTTTCCATGCTTTTTTTTTTAAGGCAAGGCGAATGCCAGAAAACAGCAGAAGAAGAACGTTTCATTGTGCACTGCCACCTAGTGGCGAACTAGATATTGCACTTTACCCTCGTTTTAGTGTTTGCATTAAAGGTCATTTCAGGACTTTATTGGGGCAAAATTGACAGGGTTACAACAACTTTGACATCATGTCATGTTTTTCTATCTTTGATTTCAAAGACGATGTTCTGCTGTTGTTTTCATCTGAATCTGAATGTGTCTCTCTATAGTGTCTCCAGTGATTGCTGGGATTGTTGTTGCTGCTGTGTTGGCTGTTCTGATTACTGCTGCTATTCTTTGGGCGATTCATAAAACAAGAGCTGGTGAGTTTTCTGAGTTTACAGTATTATAACAGACAAGCATTTCTAAATATCTGACTTAAAGGATTTACAGACAGGCAAATCCGTTTTAGTTTTATCACAGAAATGTATTAAGATGTGATGTTCAATATGTGGTGTAATCAAACGTTTGGCTTGAGTGAACAGTAATCAATGAACTAACAAGAAAATGTATGACATTTTTTAGCATTTTAATTCTTCTAGACTTTTGTAATTCATTATTTGCATTCTGTGATTTGTTGGTGAGTTATCATAAATATTCCCATTATTTTTCAGATAACAGAAAGGGGACTAATGACTCTGTGGTAAGTATCATAATGCCAGTGACCCATCATGTCGATGCGTTAGATATTATTTTGTCTAATATCACTGCTCCAGGGCAGACTGTCTCAGTTATTAGTCAACTTTTTAAATGCCACATATAACAATAAATATAATGTTTCTGTTAATGTTTAGGAGCAGAAAGATGATGTGACTTATACTGAGGTTGCCACAAACTGTAAAATCAGAGCCAAAAAGAACAAGGTGAGTAAAACACTTCCCTGCTCTTCTGTCGATGCCACTAATGCCATCCACCTTCTCTTAACACCTAAATCAGTTTTATTCTTAGACGCAGGTCCTCTAAATTGTATCTTGAGTTAAGCTCTAACATCATGCTGTAATGATTGTGGGTTAACACTTGCACAATATATGTGATGTTCATTCAGGTTCATGATGAGGATAAAGTGACTTATTCTTCCATCAGAGGAGCAACAGCTGGACCTCAGGATGACTGCAGTCAACTTTATGCCTCTGTGAACAAGAACCATCACAAATAAATCAAACCGTCATTAATTATAAAATTATAGTATCATGTGTAGAGGAATATAAACCTTATATAATTAACTCCGTAAGATTTCCATTCAGTGCCATTGTAAATAATGTCTTCTTTCAAATTTTGTCATCATATACTCACCCTCACATGGTTCCTAACTCATAAGACTTTGGGTCTGGAACCACAAAACCCATTGCCTAGACTGCCTAGACTTCCAGTGGATGGACTAAATTGATGAGAGAATATCTTAAAAAAACTAAACAAAAAAAAAACCTTTGACCCCGTTTACACTTGGTATTAAGATGTGCTTTGGTCGATCGGATCCCAAGTCACATACCCGTTAACACCTGCCATTTAAATCCGTCCCTTCTGTCTACTCTCGACCACTTCTGGCCAGATTACCCCCCGTGGTGCTGATTACGTCAAGAGGAGGGTAAATGGGTGGATCCCTCTGTCGGTGTCAAAACACGGGCAGGAGGGCTAAAGTTATTGCGCACTAATATTACGTCTGCTTGTACTCACTGTTGTTTCTTTTCGTGTTATCAGAAAATAATACTTCTGATTCGGCCCGTCAAAATTTAAATCCCGTCTGATAAGAGCACATCCTTGTATGTCTCGCAATGATTACGTATTAGGTCAGTGGGTGGGGAGTAAGCGGTCTTTTGTGGCTGCTCGAACGCAATGTGTTTTCAGCTACCACTGGAATTGCTTGAAAGCGGACAAGCTCAAAACCTTTTACACCCCGTTTACACTTGTATTTAGCGTTGCCCACTTGTGATCCAATCGAACAAAACGCATATTAATACCAAGTCTAAACAGAGCCTCAGTTGTGTTCTGAAGATGAATGAAAGTTATACAGATTTGGAACGACATGAGGGTGAGGGAAGAATGATAGAAACCATTATGTTTAGGTGAACTGTCCTTTTACCTGTGATTACTAGATTTCAGTTTGGGATGTTTATTTCATATTAACGGTCTGTTTTTCAATAAACTAGCCTCTTTATATTAATTCAGGATGATGCATGGATCTGTGTGCTTGCACAAAGTCTAGACAATGAAGGACAGTTTCTCTCTTAAATCATTCTCATTAAATCATCCAGTTTATAGAGTCTTTATTGCAGACTAATTAACTTACAGTTTATGCTAATTAACAAAATAGGCAAAGACACTTGACGATGTGTTTATAACAATATGTAAGAAATAATAATTTGATGTTTGAACCACTTGAGCAGCTGCTTTTACTAAAGTTTGTAACATGTCATGCATTTATTTTTGACAAATGACATGTCGTACGTAGGGTAAATATACCTATTAAAATATTGATCTCGGGGCTTCCGGTGACGCCATGTTGGCAGCAGCTTGAGGGACATGCTCCGTCCAAAAAAAAAAAATTATATTTCCCTAACAAAACCAGTATAAAACTCGGCGATTCTTATCAAATTTGACATGTCGACAACTAGAGGCAGAGGACAATCTAAACAGGACTCAGCTAAGGAAAAGGGCGAAAACTTGAAGCAGCTGACTCAGCAATGATGCAAGCGCAGAGTGCGCAATCGGATGTTAGCATGCATGACTCAGAGTCAAAAATAGTTGCAGAGCTCGAGAAACTGAGGAAAGACAACCAAGATGGGCACACTCAGACTCAGCTATCTTTAACACAGCTGGAAACGTCCTTCGGTGAACTGAAAGGAGAACTTATTGAACTGCAAAAGAGAACTACAGAGGCGGAGGACCGTATTAGTGCTAATGAAGACACGGCTAGGCGCCATGAGCGGGCCCTTCGTTACTTACTGCACCGAGAAATGGATTTGAATGCACGATGTGAAGATATGCAAAATCGTCTAAGGCGAAACAATCTGAGAATTTATAAAGTGGCTGAAGGGAGCGAGGGAAGAGAAGTTAAGCTTTTTGTACATGATTTGCTTAAATCTGTTCTTCGGCTTCCCCCTTGAACTTAATATCGTCATTGAAAGGGCACATAGAACGCTCACTGCCAAGCCCAAGAACCCTGAAGCAACCCCTCGTTCGCTCGTAGTTAGGTTTTTGGACTTCTCAGTAAAAGAAATCATACAACGACAAGCCTGGGAGCAGAAAAAAGTTATGTACGAAGGAAAGCAGATCTACTTTGATCACGACTTCTCTCCCGAGCTGCAGAAGAAAAGAGCACTGGTGCGTGATGCAGTAAAGCAGCTAAAGATGAAGAAGCTTAGGGCAAAGTGTGTTTTCCCTGAACAGCTGAGAGTTTTTATGGAGGATGGCGTGAAGACCTACCCGACATTGACAGACGCTGTGCCGGTACTTGAGGAGTTGGGGGTGCACGCCCGAGTAGACGAGAGGGAGCGACTGGAGACGGAGCTGTGAGGTGGTGACCGAGAGGGGTGGAATACAGCGGGAAGGAGAGCCAATGGAAATCCAGCGACACTCACCAACACCGAAATCAAAGCCTTTTTCAACACCGATAAGTAATTTATACCTCCGCCGAGGTCATCTATCTAATTAAACCAGTGTAGTTAGGAGAAGAAAAGTGAAGATTTCCAATATGGACGAGGAGCGAGAACCACTAAGTGGAGGGCCACCTATCCACAGCCAAGTCGCAAACGAAACGCTCTGGGAGCGACAGCGATACCGCACACGACGTGTTTTTTTTCCCGCGGAGGATCAGTCACCAGCCTCCGTCCAAGACACACTGGGGACTGGGTTATTCAGGTTTGAGAACTAGTTAAAAGATTCACGTTTGATCCAGTCAGGTATGTGGAAGCCTACATTGTTCAATTTGGTAGTTATGTGTTCATTTGCAAGTGTTCTTTTTGTCCTGAGACTTTTGATGGGCCATTATACTGTTATCTTTTGTAAAATATACAACATAATAACAGATGGATAATCTAATATGTGTTACTTATAATGTTAAAGGCTTAGGTAGCCCAATTAAAAGGAAAAAAGTGCTGAATCAATTGAAAAAACTTAACTGTGCCATAGCAATGCTACAGGAAACGCATCTCTCAGATAAGGAACACATGAAGCTGAGGAGAGAGTGGGTAGACCAGCAATATAGCTCCTCACATCAAAGTGGGAGGAAAAGAGGAGTTGCTATTCTTTTCAACAAGTCAGTGTATTTTTGCCATGAGAAAACTTTCAGTGACAAGGAGGGGAGATTTCTGATGGTGATTGGATGTGTAGGGGGCATTAAAATGACTCTAGTAAATTTGTATGCTCCAAATGAGGATTGTCCTATTTTCTTCAAAAATAGTGCGTCATTGATAGCAGACAAAGCTGAAGGGATTATTCTTATAGGGGGAGACTTTAACTGTTCTGAGAGCATCTGTAGATAGGCTCCCTGCTGACTTTGGTCCAAGGACCAGGAAGTCTTTAACTCTTTGTGCACTGATGGATGAGTTGGGTTTGATAGATGTTTGGCGTCGACTGCATCCCAAGGAAAAAGATTTTACTTTTTTTTCTCGAATGTACACTGTAGTCACTCAAGATTAGATATGTTTTTGATGACTGGTGTAGATTCCTATAGAGTGACCCAGTGTTCTATTGAAGCAATTACCATTTCAGATCACGCTCCAGTCTCTTTGACGTTAAAGTTGAATCCAAATAATAATTTTAAGTACTGGAGAGCAAATGTATCTATTCTAAATAACGAAGTGATTCAACAACAAATTAGGAAAGTGTTACTTGAGTATATTCAATTTAATGACAATGAGACTGTAAGTCCATCAGTATTATGGGAGGGAGCCAAATGTGTCCTGAGAGGAAACATTATTGCGATTTCATCCAGATTAAAACGAGAGAGGCTTGCAGAACAATTAGGATTGGAAAACAAAATTAGACAATTAGAGAAAGAATACCAAGCAGTACAAAACAATGACATATTTAATATGTTGAAAGAAAATAGGCAGAAATTAAATGACTTATTAACTTATAAAGCAGAGGGGCAGCTTCGATTCACAAATCAAAAGTATTATGAATTTGGTAACCGGGCAAGCAGACTGTTAGCATTTCAATTGCGAAAAGCACAATCAAGCAGAGTTGTCCATAGAATAAGGTGTCCAAATTCTGGTGAAATGCTATCACAACCCAAGGATGTGGCAAAAGCGTTTGCCACTTACTACCAAGAATTGTACAAGAAAGAGAGCTGTCAAAATAAGGGGGAAAAAACAGAGAATTTTTTCAACTCAATATATCTTACCAAATTGACTGAGGAGGAAGCCGATCTATTGACACGCCCAATTACAAGAGAGGAAATAAAAAACAGCATTTTAAGACTTAAAAATAATAAATCTCCAGGAGTGGATGGCCTCCCAGGTGAATACTATAAAATATTTGAAAAAGAGCTTACGCCTCTTTTGGATAAAGTTTATAATTATGCACTTTCAGAGGGGGATCCTCCTCAGTCATGGTCTGAAGCGATTATTAGTGTCATTCATAAAGATGGTAAAGATCCTACTCTGTGCACGTCTTATCGCCCCATCAGCCTCCTCTGTGATGATCTAAAGATACTGACTGCCATCATTGCAAACAGAATACAAAAATATATAAGAAAACTTGTGAAACCCGATCAGACTGGCTTTATCGCCCATAGACAGGGGACTGATAATGTTCGAAGAGCTTTAAACCTCCAAATAGTGGCACAGAAAAGGAACACCCCATCAATGCTTCTCAGCTTGGATTCTGAGAAGGCGTTTGATTGGGTGGACTGGGGCTTCCTACAACAGACATTGAGGCACATGGGCTTTAATGAGACGTTTATAAAGTGGGTCCAAATTTTTTATAAAAACCCAAAGTCACGAGTAAGGGTTAATGGGCACTGCTCAAAGTTTTTTCCATTGGGACGCGACACTAGGCAGGGTGAAGTTCTTTCACCCTCACTATTTGCTTTGAGCATAGAGCCGTTAGCCGAACTGATTAGATCCAATCCTCTCATACAGGGAATAAGAGATTAATCAAATGTTCAGCATAAATTGTCACTTTTCGCTGACGATATTTTATTATTTCTGGAAAACCCTATCACTTCTGTTCCAGCCTTGCTCCACAGTCTTAAGGAGTATAGTATGATATCAGGTTATAAAATCAATACAAACAAATCCGAAGCCTTAATGATTGTTGGGACTTGGCCATTGCAGTTGGATAATCTTGTCTCATTCAGACACTCCAAGCAGGGGTTTAGATATCTTGGAGTAATTCTTACCCCCAAGACTACGCAGTTGTTTTCATCTAATTATGATAAATTGTTAAAGGAAATCAGAACTGATTTAAACAGATGGGATGTACTACCGCTTTCTCTTTTGGGTAGAATCGAATGTATAAGAATGAATATTCTTCCAAGATTATTATTTCTGTTCCAAAACCTCCCTGCTGTTATACCACAATCTACTTTCAAATTTCTAGATAAATTAATGTCAAAATTTATTTGGCAAAACAAAAGACCAAGAGTGCGCCTAAAAATATTAATGTCGCCTAAGGAAAATGGGGGCTTAAATCTACCAAACTTTAAATTATACTATTGGGCTGCCCAAATAAAAGCTGTGGTGGCATGGATCATTCGGGATCCGGAGTCACAATGGGTTTCTTTGGAGGAATATTCGGTGCCGGGAGTCTCTCTCTCTCAACTCCCATTTCTCAACCTGCAGTCTCAGAAAAGAATAAAAATTGCAAATTTATGGGTCAAACATACATGAAAGATTTGGAATAAGGTCCAAAAGCAGTTGAAGGGAAAGACTGCTTTATCTCGAGCTATGACTTGTATATATTAATGGAAATATTGAGTTCCTTCCATCTTTATTAGACAACAGCGGCTTTCGGGGATGGGCTGAGAGGGGTCTTCTCACAGTGAATCAATTGTTTGATGGAAATGTATTTAAAACCTTTGCCCAATTAAGAGCGAAATTCAAGTTACCCTCAAGTGATTTATACAAGTATTTTCAAATAAGGAGCTATGTAACAAAACAATGATTAGGAATTGATCAGAAGAGAGCCTACAAATATAGAGAAGCATTTTATTAATTTGATTGAAAATGGTGGTGTAATGTAAAAACAAATGTCCGTGATGTACAAAAAATTGTTGATTGACATGTCAGATAATACATAAAACATAAAACAACAATGGGAAATGGAGCTGAATGTTACCTTGGAGGACGATGTTTGGGTTAACATTTGTTCTGGCTGTCATAAGGGTGTGGGCAGTCAGGTCTGGAGGGAGTTTGATTGGAAGACGAAAATCAGATTTTTCAGGACTCCGTTAAAATCTTTCCTCACCAAGAGTAGTATGAGTGACAAATGTTGGAGAAACTGTGGATTGGTTGGTGAACAAACTCACATCTTTTGGGATTGTCCCATCATACATAACTTTTGGAAGGACATTAAGGGCATTTTGGAAAATCTACTAAAAGTGAACATCTCTTTTGATTCCCAAACATTTTTACTGGATATCTTTCCAGATAATCTTTCTCAAGACCAAGCATTTCTTCTCCATCTCCTCTTAATGACGGCAAGGAAAATGATAACAATCTGTTGGTTAAAACCTGAGCCACCTACCGTTATGCAATGGACACAAAAGATAAGACAAGTTTATTTAATGGAACGGTTGACAGCACAACTGCAATTAAAGACTCCAGTTTTTGAAAGAAGATGGGGTCCTGCTATTGACTTTCTGAAATAGCATACCTATTAAAATATTGATCTCGCACAAAAATATTACATTTTATATTGAATGACAAAAGCATATCAATTAAGATATACATCATTAAATGCAAAAAGTCTGGCTGTGCTTAAGGAGTACATTTTTGTACCCTTTAAAGATGAAAAGAAAGTGACGTGACATACGCCCGGGGAGCGGTGCCTTGCTCAAGGGCACCTCAGTCGTGGTATTGAGGGTGGAGAGAGCGCTGGAAATTCACTCCCCCCACCTACAATTCCTGCCGGCCCGAGACTCGAACCCGCAACCTTTGGATTAAGAGTCCAAATCTCTAACCATTAGGCCACGACTTAAGCACACCCCTGTTCCCATTAAGCTCACATCATATTTTATGAAAAATTCTTGTTTATTTTAAAGGAAAATGTTTAAAGAATAATGTTTTTTGAAGCTACAAAGTCAATCACAAAAAAACCCAGGACACTAAAATCAAGCAACAAGGCATTCAAGTCGATCAGTTATATATGTCATCTAAGCACATTGTAACATCTAGGCTAGTCCACGTTTAGATAAGTAACACATTCAAAAATCAAATAAACCATTAAATTCATGTGGATGAACACAGAAACTAGCCTCATTATGAAGCCTCTTTTTAAATGGATGTCAACTTATCTATAGTCTCTTAAGACTGGAATACACTACATGATTTTCCACAGATTTAGTCTGGAGAAGATGATGCTAGATGCCAAAGATCAGAGCCAGTCTGCAGATTTGAGTCGACAGATTCCATAGAAAATCGATTAGCTTAATTTAAAGTGACAACCATCAGTTAATATTTAAAGTCTGTTTATGAAGTATTTACATAGACGTTCAATATGGAAGAGCTTAAAGAGAGCACACTGAGCTTAATGGGAGCAGCAACCATTTTTAATAAATTTCATGTAACATTAAAATTACAGGATTTGTGCTAAATAAATAGTCTAGGTCGCATTAAGTTCATACATATTTTAATACGAACAACTATTATTAACAATATCTATGAAATGATACTTTTTCTTATTGATATCACACTGAAGTTGTGTGATTTTCATTGTAGTGCACCCTTTAAGATCACCATAAAATAAATAATATGAAACCTTTAAAAATTACAGCACTGTAAAACCACAGACCAGCAATAAACTGTCAATTTATAATATTATGGATGTAAAAGTACAAGCCAGTAATGCCTGTGAAGTAATATGTTAGCGAAGCACACAATCTTATACAGCTAGTCAGCTAACTGTGTTCTGTAGCATCTGCGCTGTGTTGCTAAAACTAACTTTTGGATCTAATGTAATTATTTCCCACATCCAAGTTCCAGGTTATAATATGCAAAAGTCTGAACATTAATCTCTTAATTTTACAATAAGTAGTGGAATTTACCCAAAATAAAGGCTAAACATCTAAAAAACGCACATTTAAGGAGCTCCTCTTTTGGTGAAAGTTTTCAGACAGCTTTCAAAATGGCCGCCAGACAGAGTGAACACATGGAGACTCATATCTCAGTGTGCAATGATCTGATCGACTTGAAATTATAGGAGGTATATAGTAACAAACACATCAATTGGTTAAGACATCAAGTAGGATAATAAATTATTTTTTTCTCAAAAATGGAAGTGTGCTTAATGGGTATGTGACCTCAATAGGTACATTTACCCTATATTTACAGTGAAAAAAATATTTTCCATGATTGCAAATATACATTATTTTGCAAACTCTGTAGACATCACACAGCAACCTCTTGAGAAACCTGTGTTTGTGTGGTTCAAACCTTTAGAGGCAGAACAGATTTTGACAGTGTCATATCGGACTTCGCATAAATTGTAATAAACTTGTTTTCAATTGCATTATTAAATTGTTGACTTGTTTACTTAATATGAAGTGATAACATTTCGTTCTGTTCTGTGAGACTTCTACTGCCGGCTTGTTTCCAAGAATAGGCCTACACAATGTTAAACAAGACTTCACTTTAAACCCTAAAATAACATTTCTGCAATCGTTTAACCGTTACGTGTCATGAAATGTTTACTTTGTCTACCATGGGCCACAAAAGGCGTTTTCTCCGACATGCTGTGAAATAGAAAAAATACACCAAAAACGCAACATTACAGCGCACTAATAGTTTCATTTCGTAATAATCCAGATCTTCCGAATCTATACGACTGCGAGGAACAGACCCAAATCCAAGCTTTTATTCAGCGATCTTCATCTCCATCTCGAACAGCAAGTCCAGCGACCGTAAACGCCGAATTCAAATGTTGCCGCTTCAAACGACAGGTTTTACAGCAGGATAATCGAACGCTCATTGGCTCTCGCCTGCATTCGTCACAGATTGCAACATGCCGTGTTTCAGGTGAGGTGTGTTTGAATGATGCACACAAGCCTTCACGGAGTGGATTGGGAAAATAATCTGGATAATATTTTTAGTGATTATTCTGCTCTGTACCTCACACAAACCTACTGTATTCCGCCAGAGAGGACTGCGGCTGCAACGCATCATCATTTGGATTCATTTTGGTACTGCTTTTGACATTTTTGCAATAAATAAATGATTAATTGCATTTATCTGTCTGTCATTTTTTTCTTATACTGTACAGAAATAGTTATGTTTAGGTTTAGAGGTAGGAGTGGGATTAGAGACTATAAAAATATTCTTAATCCTATATTGTTACTAAAATGGTCAATTGCGTTTTATATCCGCTATAAAATGGGTATAAGCTTAGGTTTGGGGGTAGGTTAAGAGGTCTAAAAATATAAATCACTTATTGATAAAATGATTATGATATTCCTATCAAATGCATTTTTATGATATAGCCTAAATATGTAAATATTTTACATGTTTTTAGCTAAAAATACATAGCGATTTGTTCGTTTTAAACGTTTAAATACGCCTAAACTTTGTTTTAGGATCAATAAAAACGTACAAAAATGTATGTTTTGTGCTTTTAAATGTTATTAATACCTACTTATAAGCAATGAGACCAGGCTGACTAAACACATTTGATTCATGTAATCAGCTCATTAATAAAGAGCTGAAATTGTTGTTTCGTTTAACGGAAACATTCAAAATTTGCACTATTGGGAAAACAACTACTCAAATGTGCAAAGAATAGAAATGGTACATGCACAGAATCAAGCTTTACATCAGGTTCATCATCCCTGATCCTGCAGAGACACTTTACTGTAGAGTTTAGTTCCATCTCTAATAAACAAACCTGAATTAACTAATGAGCCTTTTAGCTTTGTTGGATCTAACTTGAACTAAACATTTGATACATTGCACCACTGAAACTAACAGTCGGAAATGGTTTGTAGCAACTATAGCAATATGAAAGGAAAACCACTTAAAGAAGAGGAAATGGCATCATAATGTGTGAGAATTCACAGCCATCAGTCTAAACTGGCTTCAGAGATGATCAGACTGTTCACTGTGCGTTTTGTATCCTTAGCGCACAGCTTAAAATAAAAATAGAACTAGCATGCCACAAAATAAAGAGGACAAAAGACCATTAGTGATTAGGGGGGAAAACAAACAGACAAAAAACCTAAGGCAACTTTTGAAGTTGCTTAATAGACAAAAATATTGCTGATGAGAAAATTAAACTTGAATGTTTTTGTAGTCATCTTATATTTTTGAGAGCTGGGGGATGGTTGAGTTATTGAAGTTAATGTGTTAACAGCATGTTTGATTTGAATAGATACAGTTATACTGTATCGATTTATTTCAGTGCACTTCTGAAAATAGCAGTGTTTCTATTGGGGATTGCCCCACTGAATGCTGGTTAATAGTTACTGACCACTGCAGGTGGTCTCTTGTCAGGGAGTCAGAGGCATCATATTGAGTTTGACCGTTTATTGCACAAGAGTTGACCATTTACACATGTAGCGTATTTGAGGTGGTTTCTGAAATAAACTGAAATACATATTCATTGTCTAAATATAAATCACCGACTCTTATCACAAACTCTATAATAAACAACTTTGTAAAGTGCACTGATATATGGAATATAAACTGAGAAATATATCAGCAATATCTCTGTGAGAATAAGAATCTGCAATGATTACAAAAACAATATAATATAGAAATGAGACTATCATTAATAGACGTTAGTAATAATGGTCGTTGTAAGGTATTATCACCCTGAAAATCTTACACTTAAATGTAATAAAGTTGTAAACAAACAATGCACATCGCGATGCTAGCAGGGCTAACAGGATCAGGAAGTGTAATCTGCTGGGAAAAAAAACCAAACTAAAATCAGCCTGAACTGGTTAGCTGGTCTTAGCTGGTTTAAGATGGAAGTAGCTGGTTTTAGCTGGTCTCCCAACCTGACCGGCTAAAGAAGTGGCCAAAACCCCTTTAAAACCAGCCTGATGACCAGCCAACCAGCTTAAGATGGTTTTATTTTTTTTAGCAGATTATACTCAGAAAGATCGCTATATTTATAGATACTTCTTTATCACAGATATAGTGTGAGTGAAATGCAGCTAAACGGTCAGTTGGTGAGATCAGAGGAAGTTAACACCCACAGGATGAGCTGAGGATGTTTAAAGGAAGAGATGTAACTATAGACTGAAAAGAAAGACTGACAGAAACAGAAAATGGCTGATAAGTGTCACATGTGTCTGCTGGGACTGATCCTTCTCTCTGCACTTCTCACAGGTAAAGACACCTGTTTATGATATATTAGATATTATAAAAGATCTCTATAATGTGAAGATCAATTAAAATTAATTTTAGTTCATTCATTAACCATTATAAAGCACAATTGTAACAAAAAAGTTTGTTTTTACTGTAATTTATTTATTTTATCATCATCTCACAATATGGATCTGCATCCAAAATTATTTTTGCAACCGAACATTTCCTGTAATTTATTGAATAAATAAATGATAAAAAACAAATCTTACAACAAATGTGGAAGCTAAATGGCAAAAGAAAATAAATGTTTACGGTCATATTACCCCCCCCCCCCCCCCCCCCCCCCCCCCCCCCCCAAAAAAAACCCGTTTTGGGGAAGCTCCTCTCTGGATGCACGGTCAATTGGGGGCGCTCTGGAAGGAGCAGGCACTGGAGACCTCTGACTAGGAGCAAGCACTAGAGAGCTGGACGGGACCAGCGGATTCATAGCAGGGCTCGTGAGAGCAGCAGGCACTGGAGGGCACTTGCAATTCTCTGGAGGGCTTGCCATATGCTCAGACAGCGGGCTGCGTTGCGTTGGCCACAGACGGCTGTCCTGCGTTGGTCGCTTATAAAGGAAAAGGAACAAAGGAGCAAACGAGATGATTAATATAGGTGATCTAAATGAACAAAGATTAACTAAACTAGGACAGGAAATACCAAATAAGGGCAAACAGGAACTAAACAGAAACCAACACGTTACAGCTTGGTTCATTTCCTGCTTAAAACAGGACACAACAAGTTTATTTTATTGACTGTATTTCATAATCGAGTCATTAACCCACATTAATATTATTACTATTATTGTTATTTGTAGGTACCAGTGGAGTGGATGAGACTCATGTGTTCTGCAGATCTGGTGAAAATGTCCGTCTGTCCTGTAATAATGCTCTTTCTGGCTGCACATCAACTACATGGATCTATAACAGACATTCAGAGACAGATGAACTGATTGCTGGAGGGATAAAGAGGACTGACAGAGAGATACATGAGAGACTGAGTCTGGGCTCTGACTGCTCTCTGAACATCAAGAAAGTCACAAAAGAAGATGGTGGATTTTACTCCTGCCAACAATATGTGAATGGAAATCGAACAACTGATGCACCTGTTTATCTGCATGTTCTTCATGGTCAGTGTTTCTGTGAATATTATGATTAAATGTTGAATTAAACAGTAATATTGTCACTGAAAAGACTGGAATCAGTCGTGTAATCTCTGTCTGATTCTCTGTTTCAGTCTCTTCATCATTCTCACAGTCTGAGATCAGATCAGGCCGCTCTGTGACTCTCTCCTGTCAGTTATATTATGATGGAGAGTCTTGTGATTATTTGGTTCATTCTGAGGGTATTGATCTGATCTGGGTAAATCAGGCTGGTGTGAAACTGACAGACTCCAGATTTCAGATCTCCTCAGGACAGTGTATCAGCTCTCTGACTACAACACTCCTGAATGAAGATCACAACAGAAAGTGGAGATGTCAGGTTACACGGAGAAATCAACTCAAGACCTCAGTCACATATACTGTCAAGTATCCAGGTAAATTATTTATATTAACAATTAATTATCAGTAATTTAAATATGATTGTAGTCTATAACGTATCTGAACATTCATCTTCAGCTCCGACCGAAACAAAGACACCGTCTCCAGTCACCAGCTCTAAATCAACTGCAGCTCCTACACAACCAGGTACATAATCAGCTGTTAAGATGAAGGTTTACTGTTAACTCAAGACCACAGTCACATATACTGACAAGTATTCAGCTAATAAACTAAATTTTTTTAACCCCTTAACTGTCACAAGTTTACTTCAATATATTATGATTAAATCCTAATCTAATCGTGACAAACTATATCTCGTTGAAAAGGTCTAAGACTTCTAAATAGATATTTTACCACTGTTTGTTGTTAACAATTGTGTAGGAACAGTAATAGATTAATTTATGACAAGAGTGCACCTCAAAACATACACATCATAACAGAAGTTCTGACCTTTCTCACAAAACAATTTTGTGTTTACTTTCTCCCTATCACGTTTTAGTAATCATCATAAATTATATATAATTTGAAAGCTTAAAACCTCACATTTCATCCTACGAAAACCATTTTCAAATCGGACATTGTATTACCATGGAAACGGTACTTTAGGATCTTTTAGCAGGCTCCTCCCCCTTAGTGGGGGTGTCATATTACAAAATGTATTACGGTCTTTTAAAATCAAAACTTTTCATAATCTTGACAAAATACATATCGTTGGAAAGGTCTGAGTGTCAAGATTCCATTTTGTTAGAAGTAATGTTTAGAGAGAAATTCATACATTTGTGACAGAAAAATACAATAAAAAAATCAATGGAGTTTGGATGGTGTCAAAGACCTGCCAGGTTCTGCCACCAGCCAATCACTGCGCACACCCTCACCTGAATTTTGATCACGAACACCTGCACCTCATCATGTCCCTCATCACACCCTCCTATAAAGACACACACCACCAGACACTCGACGTCCGTTCTCGTTAATCCGAAGAGGACTGCTAGCGCTACCCCAACCTCTTGTGTGTATGCTCTTAGGATCCCTCGTCTGTCTGCTCCAGGAAAACCTCCCAGTCTTCTCCTTGACGGCGGTGTGTGTCTCCTCCGCTCTGCCCTTCTGCTCCGTGTCACCTGCAAGGCAAGATCCAAAGTAACTCTCCAGAAACGCTCTTCAAGATTTCAAGTCAGATACTCACCATTATTCCCCGTCACTGTCTCACTGCTGGTTCAATAAACTTGAAAATCTGTCTGTCTCCGGGCCTCTTCTGTAACAGAAGACCGGACCAACACCGACGACCAGCAGCATGAGCACCACCGATCCCTTCAAAGAGCTCGTCGAGCTCATGAGACGAGCTCTCACTCCGGCACCATCATCAGCACCCACCGCACCTTCCGGCATCCCTTCTTCAACGCAGATTTCCAGTCCCATGGACCGACCAGCGCCTTACTCAGGATTGGTGGAGGAGTGCAACAGGTTTTTACTCCAATGCTCTCTCACATTCGAAATGCAGTCCCAACAGTTCCCTAATGAAAGTTCCAAGATTGCTTACATCATCTCTCTTCTCCAGGGAAAGGCCCTACAGTGGGCAGAGACTATTTTTGCTCAGGGTGGCCCGGTTACTCAGTCTTCCCAAGATTTTATACACCATTTTCGAGAAGTTTTTAGTAAACCAGCCCTAGACACCTCTATTAGTGACCAGTTGTATCGGTTACGTCAAGATTCGCTGCCTATTAAAGATTACGCCCTACAGTTCCGCACCCTTGCCGCAGCCAGCGGTTGGAACGATCGAGTCCTCCGTCTTCAATTGGCGTCTTCAACACTCCATCAGATGTTCCACCCGTCTGCACTCCTGCCTGGATGAATTAACCCCTGAGAACTGCTGCAACCCTCTCCTCCGCCATCCAGCCGATCTGTACCCTCCAGAACCAGTACAAGAACCCATGCAGCTCAACCACTCCCGTCTGTCCAACCAGGAAAGAGCTAGACGTTTTTCCCTCGGCCTATGTCTATACTGCGGAGAAAAGGGACACCTCATGCCCAGTGTGACCTCCACGCATAATGGTGAGTCCCATCTACCCCGACGTGCCTAATCTTAAGCCACTGACCATCGAAGTGCTTCTTACTGGCCCTAAGTTCTCTGTTCCAGCCCTCGCACTCCTCGACTCCGGCTCCGCCGGTAATTTCATCTCAGGCACCCTCTGTCGCCAACTCGGACTCCCAACCACCATCACGCAGAGGCGTTACCAGATCCAGTCAGTAACCGGCATCCCCATAAGCTGTTCTGGAGTGTTCAACAATTGACATTATCCTGGGATGACCCTGGTTCATCCTACACGAACCTAACATCTCCTGGCAATCTGGTGAGGTACTCAAATGGGGAGAACAATGTTTCCAGGGATGTTTCCCCACGATTCCACGACCCGTTTCACCACACTCAGTTTCCTTGAACCTCAACGCCACTTCCATTGAAAGCCCACCAGAAAAACTCTCCATTGACATCCCTACCTGTTATAGCCAGTTCCAGGACGTGTTCTGCCCCAAGAAAGCCTCCCAGCTACCTCCTCACCGGCCATGGGACTGCACAATCGACCTCTTACCGGGTGAGTCAGTGCCCCGCGGCAAAATCTATCCTCTCTCCATCCCCGAGTAGAAGGCCATGGAGGAGTACATTGAGGAGGCTCTCAAGCAGGGCTATATTCGTCCCCTCTACGTCCCCTGCCTCATCCAGTTTCTTCTTTGTGGCGATGAAAGATGGCGGACTTAGGCCCTGCATCGATTATAGAGCTCTAAACAACATTACCGTAAAATTTCGATATCCTCTTCCCCTCGTCCCTACGGCGTGAGAACATCTACGCGGAGCCACTGTGTTTACCAAGTTGGACCTCCGCAGCGCCTATAACCTCATCCGGATACGTGAGGGGGACGAATGGAAGGCCGCATTTGTGACCCCTACTGGCCACTACGAATACCTAGTCATGCCCTATGGACTTGTCAACGCCCCCTCCGTATTCCAGGATTTTATGCATGAGGTACTCCGGGAGTTTCTACACCGGTTTGTGTTGGTCTATATCGATGATATTCTCATATACTCCCGGAGTATGGCAGAACATCAACGCCACGTTGCGGAGGTCCTGCAACGCCTGAGGGAGTACCAACTGTACCTTAAGGCAGAAAAGTACTCTTTCCACCTTCCCTCAGTGCAGTTCCTTGGGTACAACATCAGCAGCAGTGGTATCCAAATGGACGAGGGGAAGGTTAAGGCGATCAAAGAATGGCCCACTCCTGACTCCATCAAGGCGCTCCAATGTTTCCTGGGGTTCGCCAATTTCTACCGTCGTTTTATCCAGAACTACAGCACTATCACTAGCCCCTTGACTAACCTACTCCGCGAAAAGCCCAAAGCTTTACGCTGGACACCAGAAGCCACTCAGGCCTTTCAACTATTAAAGGAAGCTTTCACCCAAGCGCCCATCCTTTTTCACCCCGACCCCAGGAAACTGTTCATCGTTGAGGTCGACGCATCCACGTCAGGAGTCGGAGCCGTTCTCTCCCAAAGGCAGGGGACCCCAGCCAAGCTCCATCCATGCGCCTTCTTCTCCCGTAAGCTCAGCCCGGCGGAGAGGAATTACGACATCGGCAACAGGGAACTTCTTGCGATCAAGCTCGCCCTGGAAGAGTGGAGGCATTGGTTAGAGGGTGCACAACATCCTTTCACTGTCCTAACCGACCACAAGAACTTGCAGTATCTCCGGGAAGCAAAAAGACTAAACCCACGCCAGGCCCGTTGGGGGCACTTTTCTTCACACGTTTCAACTTCACAATCTCCTACCGACCTGGTTCCAGAAACGTCCAAGCTGATGCCCTCTCCCGTCTCTTTGACTCCCAAGATGAGAGCCCCGAAGAAACAGAACCTGTAATCCCTGAAAAGCTGTTTGTCAATCCCATCCAATGGCAACCGGATCTCCCACCACCTCCTCCAATGCCTCCACGAACACCCCGCCGGGCTGTCCCCCAGGACTGCAATACATCCCCAGATCCCAACGTTCACAGCTCATCCACTCTGTTCATTCCTCTCTGGGCACTGGCCACCCCGGGGCCAACAACACCCTCTCGCTGCTAAGGGATCGCGTCTGGTGGGCTAACATGGCAGAGGATGTTCGGAGATTTGTCTGCGGATGCGCGGATTGCGCTATGTCCAAGAACCCCCGACGTCTACCTGCAGGCAAGCTCCTAACTCTGCCCGTTCCCAACCGCCCCTGGTCACACCTAGGAGTGGACTTTGTCACCGATCTGCCCCCCTCAAGGGTTCCCACCCTTCAAAATATATAAATAATTAGACAAATAAACACCATCTAACCTCAGTTTTATACATTTATGTCTGACTGTGTTTCTCCTTGTCCTTAACTGTCTGTGTGAGCTATACCTGCCTGAGTCTTACTCGCAGCTGTTAATATATTTGGGGGCAAAATAATTAATTAATTGTGTTCTGAACATTCATCTTCTGCAGGTCTAATGGATTCAACACTGATTTCAGTCAGCAGCTCAAACTCTGAGAAGAAATCAAGCCAAACTACAGTAGCAGCTCCAACAAAACAAGGTCCATGATCACTGACAAACTTCATCAGTCTCTCACTTCTCTGTCTTTTTATGATGAAATAATGCAGTTTAGCCAAATGACGATATAATCTTTATGTCTTGTCTGACACAGCATCAGAACCTGTGGTCTATATGAATGCTGGATCATTAATCAGAGGTATGGAATGGCTTTGCATGCACTGAAATTATCAGTGAATTTATAAATGGTTTGTCAATAATTGTTCATTATTCATAAGCAATTCACAGATTCATTCTCTTCTTTCTCTCTGTTCTCTCCACACATCTTTCCTGCAGTGATTGTGATTATTGTTGAGATTGCAGTGTTTGCTGCTCCTACTGTGATTCTTCTTCAGATCGTCTGTGTGAGAAGAGCTGGTGAGTTTTGAACATCACAGAACCTGAGGATTCACATCGATCTCTAACAAACTGAATCAAGACAGTGAAAAAAAATCAGTAAATTGTTTTTATTGATTCATTTCATCTATTTAGGAAGAACTCTCACCACCAAAAGGAAATAGAGATGTCTACAGTATTACAATGAAATGCCTTCAATAAATATACTGTAAATATTACAGCAAGATTTATTTGAATGTTTATGGACATTATAGATATTTGCATAAAGCTTTGAATGTAATTTTCCAGACAGGTACCTTAATAAACATGTATGGCTATTTACACAGGAATCATAATATAAATGGTAATCTTATTTTAATCTTTAAAATCAATTTAATTTATAAAAAGAAATTAAATGTTTTAATAATCCAGTTCAGTGATTCTCAAAGTGTGGATTCTCAGAAGAATCACTAAATTAATGTTAAAACACAATACATTTTAATTGTGATTTATTTTTTTTACATTTAAATAAAGTTTTTATTTAACTTTTATGTAAAACACATTTAAATTTAATCATTTAAGTTACCTGTTACCATTACCTGTTTGTAAGCACTGTGCAGTGTTAATGTTCAAACTGTGTATTTACAATTTTAAAGTGACTGACAACAATAAATATTCTTATTAGGAATAAAACTGCCTTGTTTTTGAACTATGCAGAGCTGTAGCTGAATTGGGATTACTACGCTACTGTATTTTAATGTTGGTCATTAAGAGCCCTCGGATTTGATAAAAAATATCTTAATTTGTTTTCTGAAAGAAGAACAAAGGTCTGACGAGTTTGCTCGCTCGTCCAGGGGAGGCCCAAACATAATGAAGAGAGATATATATTCTATGGGCACTCTATAACAGTAACCCAGCTAACCATAATACGTGTTTGTTACGTAACTGCAACGTAATTTGACGACCGAACTTTCGTTGTGACAACCGGAAAGGTGAAATTCCCGGATACGTTGCTACAACGTAACTTCGTGACATTGCCAGTTCGTAACGGCGACGTCGTGGCAACGTCGCGGATCAATAGTTGTGTGCTGGTAATCAGTTGGTAATTTTTTATAATTGTTTATTTTCTGTGGGCGGACATGCTGTAGTTTAACCTAATTTCTGTCCTCATATGCCCAAACTAATTTAAAGGCTGTTTCAACAGCTGTGAATGATGAATACAGACTCTAAATGAATTTAATTCATTTATTTTGAAAAACACAAGAAAATACACCCAAATTATTAATAAAAACATAGGATATACAGCGAAATATGAATGAAAGCATGCAGGACGTTCTGTGCTCAGCATCATTATAAAAAGATATGCTATAGCATAATATTTGCTAGCAGACATTTCAGATAATTAAGGAAAGATACCATAATCACAGAGGTATAAATAGTAACAAAAGTACCTAAAGTAGATTGTATAAACATCATTTTTCAAAATAATAAATCTTTAAAATATTGAAAATGTTTATAAAACAGAACAATGACCAATTATAACCACATGTGAACATATTTCACACAAAGATTTTAATTCTGTCATTAATTACTAACCCTCGTGTCGCTCCAAACCCATAAGATCCTTTTGTGCAGAACACAAATGAAGATATTTTTAACAGATGCCTTGTGTGCGCAAAAAACAGCAACAACAAAAATATTATGTCTTTATTCACAAATTATGTGTATATCCAACGCATTTTCACAAAAGCAGCATGAGATGGCCAGTTCTTACGCCAATGCAACACTGATGCATCATGGTGCTCTCGTGAACACATTATTTTGTAAATAAAAATGCAATGTTTTTTGTGCACACAAAACATTCACATCACTTCATAAATTGAGGTTAAACAACTGGGGCCTGTACCATGATGGTGGCTGAACAAACTCAGGGTTACAGGATTAGTTTTGAGTTGACAAAACCAAACCAGTCCAATCCGGCTTTGTTGGTACCATGAAGCTGATCATCAACTTTCTCTGTCAACTCAGGCTTGATCCTGAGTTAATGGAGCTCGTGCACATGCATGTGTGACATCAGTAATGAGCAGCCAATCACATGCCTTGAAACTGTGATTCACTTCTCATGAGAGAGTCAGTGCGATTCACTACCAAAGATTAAAAGATTGAACAATATGAAGAATTTAAACACATTTACACAGCAAGATGAAACGATCGATCCATGAAAGAGGAAAACTTATCTTACCATATAAGTGCAAGTAAAATTTGTAAAGTTTATAATATTTATAGATATAACAACACTTAAAAATCTAAACTCCTATGTAGTCATGTTTACAGCTATTGATTCTAAAACGTATTTATATTGCATATTATCTATATGTTTATAAAACAGAAAGACAAGATAAAGTTAAAAAATATGATTCATAAATATGCACAACATCTGAAAATGCACGAAGATGAGAGGAAAGCAATGCGTTTAATGAGAACTTTCAACCCACTGAAAAATAAGAAGCAATATTAAGTCACGGATGCATTTTTATTTATTATTATTATTATTCTTCAAATAAGTTATAATTACCTTTTGGTTTATTGATGATTTTCAGTCTCTGAAATAGAAATGTTCTATCAATTATGGATGGCATCATACATACATCATATGTAACAATATTTAATAGGAGTTCTAACACCATGTCTACACCGGACGGCGCAACAAAATAAAATAGAACCTATAATTATATGATGATGTCTACACTGGATGCGGCGCGGCGCAACACAACAAATCCCTGACCGTAAACTGATGCCTCGTTCTATTTATGACGTACTGACACAAAGTTCAAATGATTTTCAATGGTCCCTTTGTCGCGTCCAGTGTAGACACGGTGTGAGAGTGTGTAGCTTGGGTATAGAGAATGGGAATCTACGTCATTGTGCATTGCATTCTGGGTATACAATACAAATCACCAGAGGAAAAGATAACTATTTATGTTAATATTTTTAGGAGCTTCTGGCATTTTATTAGAATAAATGAATGAATATTTGAATCCCTTGTGTTATTAAAGATTGTGGTCAGTTATTTATGTTTTTGAAACAAGTCCCTTTATGTTCACCAAGAAAACGGCATTTATTTGATCATAAATAAAATCCGCAATGTTGTGAAATATTATTTAAAATAACTTTTTTCTATGTGAATATATTGTAAAATGTAATTCTTGTTTTCGCAAAGCATGATTTCTGAAGGATCATGTGACACTGAAGACAGGCATAATGATGCAGAAAATTCAGCTTTGATCACTTTTTAAAACATACTGAAATTTTGAATATAAATACTGTATATATTATAATATATACTAATATATATATATAATACTGAATATTTTACTGTATTTTAATCAAATAAATGCAGCAGTGGTGAGCATAAAAGCACATTAAAGCACATAGAAGTCACGTAAATATAATATAATATATAATATAATAGCTTTAGAAATGGTAAACGTGGTGTAGAAATAACAATTAAAAAACATTGATTAAAAACTAAGGCGTATAAATAGCAATATATTTTTTGTACACATTAATACATGCATCATGAACAATTTTTACACTTTGTTTTATGTATTTTTAAAATATATTTTCAAAATATATTTAGATATATTTAACAGTTCTACATTCCTATGGGTGTAATTAATGTGAATTTATTAATAGGGCTATATAAAGGTAGTTCATGATGGTGTTTGAACTACTGAGATGTTTAATATGTTTTTTTTTAAGGATGCATTATAGGCATATTATATAAATGATTGTTAACAGGTGTACTACACAGCACAAGCGTTTTTAACCAGATAACCCACTGGGGGCAATTTCTGCCATGCCACGCAGGTAAGCTTCGCACTATGGGAGATCGGGCTTTCTACTCAGCTGCTCCGAGTTTGTGGAATGCCCTTCCTGATCATTTGCGGACTCCACAACCTGTCGATGTTTTTAAAAGTGGTCTCAAAACTTACCTTTTTAGTAAAGCTTTTAAATGAATTTTTTTGTTTGTTAAATAACATTTTTATTTTAATGTTTCTTCTTGCTTTAATCTGTAGCACTTTGGGATTCTGTGTGAATATAAAGTGCGTTACAAAAAAAAAAAATTATTATTATTATTATTAATAAGGAAGGAGGGCCCAAAAATGAGTTTTGCCTATGTCACAATAAGAGGTCAATCTGGCCCTGTGTGTTTGTTTCGTGCCATGTGCTCTCTCCTGTCTATTGTCTGACTCCGCCCATCTTGTCCTCTCTCCTGTCTATTGTCTGACTCCGCCCATCTTGTCCTCTCTCCTGTCTATTGTCTGACTCCGCCCATCTTGTGCTCTCTCCTGTCTATTGTCTGACTCCGCCCATCTTGTGCTCTCTCCTGTCTATTGTCTGACTCCGCCCATCTTGTGCTCTCTCCTGTCTATTGTCTGACTCCGCCCATCTTGTGCTCTCTCCTGTCTATTGTCTGACTCCGCCCATCTTGTGCTCTCTCCTGTCTATTGTCTGACTCCGCCCATCTTGTGCTCTCTCCTGTCTATTGTCTGACTCCGCCCATCTTGTACTCTCTCCTGTCTATTGTCTGACTCCGCCCATCTTGTGCTCTCTCCTGTCTATTGTCTGACTCCGCCCATCTTGTGCTCTCTCCTGTCTATTGTCTGACTCCGCCCATCTTGTCCTCTCTCCTGTCTATTGTCTGACTCCGCCCATCTTGTGCTCTCTCCTGTCTATTGTCTGACTCCGCCCATCTTGTGCTCTCTCCTGTCTATTGTCTGACTCCGCCCATCTTGTACTCTCTCCTGTCTATTGTCTGACTCCGCCCATCTTGTGCTCTCTCCTGTCTATTGTCTGACTCCGCCCATCTTGTGCTCTCTCCTGTCTATTGTCTGACTCCGCCCATCTTGTGCTCTCTCCTGTCTATTGTCTGACTCCACCCATCTTGTGCTCTCTCCTGTCTATTGTCTGACTCCGCCCATCTTGTGCTCTCTCCTGTCTATTGTCTGACTCCGCCCATCTTGTGCTCTCTCCTGTCTATTGTCTGACTCCGCCCATCTTGTTACCTCATTATTGTTCAGTGGTTGCACCTGTGTTTCCCTCATTAACCTCTTTGTTTGCTCCCTAGTTAGGCTGTTTCTCAAGTCCAAGAACGGACTTGTTTTAGTCCTTGGAAGGATGCGAGAACACAGAACACATTCTTGTGAGAACTGAGATGTACTGCGTTCTTGCTTAACTGACCGCATAGTCTCAGCATAAGCGGCGGCTAATGAACAAAAAATAGAACATAACATTATAAACAAATGAATCAGAACTAATTAAAACATTTCATACTATTATAGATATTATTTTCATATAATTGTATATCGTTTTATCTTACAATGTTATGTTTTACTATGACTGTTAAGATTCATTTTAATATGCCAATAAAAATGCAGACTTTCTCTGGGTCTTATAACTTTATTAAAATTAAGCAAAACAAAACGGTAAATGTTTACTTTCAACTTCAAGAGCCATCAAGTATTTGTGAGAGCGAGTTTAAAGCTTATAGACTTCCATACACCGGCCGCCCGCAGCGTCTTCTGGGATTTCTAACGGCTCGATTATCTCAAGTCTGCACTCGATTCATCCTCGATATCAAGAACACATCCGGAAACTTTCATGCGTCCTCTGTACTTGCGTTCTTGCGAATTGGAACTGAACTTCGACGGTTAATGCTGATGTAGAACTAAAGTAATAATATAAATAATCTGTGTATAAATATATAAATAATCCATATAAATAATATGTGTGTGTATGTGTTACGATGTAAAGAGGTCATATTGAGAAACCAATGACACCGAAACTAAATCTCGTTGAAACAGGAAGTGAAGTAAACAGAATATAATGACAAAATAACGGTCCACATAGAAAAACATAAACCTGACAATAAGAACGTTAGTCTATAATAGCCTGTATATATAAAACAGTTAGTTCTAATCCTCAAATCTGACTGACAAGATACTTTTTCTGTTGATATTTCACCTGCGAGTTGTAGACGGGCTGTCAGTCAGTGCAGTTTCATTGTTTCGCCACAATGTAGCATCAAGAGACTGTCTTTGATTGAGTCTTTAAACCAAAAACACTGTTTCATTCAAAGAGATATGTAATGAAACACGCTGTTGAAATCATTTTAACTTTGAGTGACATTTTTAAAGTCTCAGCTGTCCAGCAATGCGTCGATGCTAAGACAGATTTCACATTCCTTGGACATGACAACCTGTTTTCACAAATATACATGACTCGGCCTGAAGGACAGATGCAGGTAATCGCACGCGCTCAGTCGATTTCTCTCTCATTCGCTGTCTGTTTAGGCTTGTTAATTTACTGAGCCTCTGTACAAATCAGCATGGTACACATTGTTATCATTACTAATATTCAGTACACCTGCACGAAGTGTAAAACGAAAAGGGCGTAACCTTAAGAAAAAGAAAACACTGAAATATCGCAGTTGCTGCGGTTGTTGCATTCCTCTGCGGTTATGTACAGTGGCCCAGTAGTTCACAACACAATTAAAAAAGCAAACATAAGCTCACAACGACATTTAGCCACAACACAACGCAATTAAAAAAGCAAACATAAGCTCACAACACAACGGAAATGCTCCCGACCACTAGGGGGCAGTTGGTCTGCAGAAACGGGCACGCAGCCTACGTATTCCCAGTGAAATCTCAGGGTTTATAAACAGTGTTGCCAGATTGGGCGGGTTGCCGCCCAATTAGGCTTGCTTTGATCGGCTTGGACCGGAGAATAACGCATTGGGCGGGTTGACAAAATTTGGGCTGCTTTTAAAAAATTAAAACCCGCCCAAGCTGCTTTTTTCTTCGCTTTTATCTTTAATCATATTATTTTAATATGTTCAAACTCAAAGTATCACAGTAAAATAATGTGTAGCGCAGTCATCAACTCATTTTTCCATAGCCTAAAGCAACCCTAATTGGTTCAGTTTAACAGATACTTTACCATCTTTTATGTTGGTGAGATGTGATGAATCTTGAGTGACGGGGTTTTGGCGCTATAAAGGGCAAGATTTAAATGTGCAGCTATATTCATTCATTCATTTTATTTAAGTGATTGCGATGGCAAAGTGGCCTAAATATACACGATAAAGAGTCTAAGAGTGACTCAAATCTGAATGAATAGAAGACTTCTAAATGTAATTGTAACTGAAATAAGAGAACAGTTGACTGATTTAATAAAAATCAAAACTGAATATGGGACTATATGATGCTGTTCTGCTTCAGAACATCTTTTAAACCGTCCAGACTACTCTGGCATGCATTGACAGCTGCTGGACCTGAACAGTTTTGACTGCAAAGTTCTGCATTATGTTCTGAAATGTGTACTTCGTGAAATGCGTGCTGTAGTTAAAGCACAAGACAAAGGTAAGCGCATTATTGTTGTTGATTGTTATTATTATTATTTATTTTTGCTGTCAGATTATCATACAGTATCCATGAATAACACATTTTTGGCTGTCATGGGTGTGTGCATGAACGAGAGTAAATGCCTGCTAATTTATTGCGTTCTGATCACTTTATTGTGCCCTTTTTGCTCAAAAAAATATTATTCTTACTGTGGACATTGAAAATGATCCATGTGTTTTTCCGAGGGTTAAAGTCATCGGTTAATTTCTTGATTGCCACTTTGAAAAGATTTTTGGACATTTTAATTTTCTGTCTCCCTTTATCTCATTTGCCCTGTTTTGATCCATATTCCTGTGAAATTGATTTAACCTATCTTTATTTTATTTTGTCATTATTTTATTTTAAGGAGTTAAAAATGGTCCTTATCAACCTTTATTGACGTAAAATGAAAACATAAGATAAAATTCTATCACATTATTTTGTCAGTTAAAATTTTGGGCTGGTTTTTGTTGAAGTGGGCGGGTTTTGGTGAGCTTTTGGGCTGGAAATCGTCAACCCGATCTGGCAACACTGCTTATAAAAGGTTCCGATGCCGCAATCTTTTGTCAATGAACGATTAATATAAAATAATATTTATACATTTTATGGCTATAATATAACAAATTAAGTATAGCACAGTAATATAATTATTTAATTAAGAGTTTCATGTCCTGTTTTGTGAGGCTTGTCAAAGGTTTTTCACACTTCTCCCCTGGATGAAGAAACTCGCAGTAAGTGGATTCAGAGTAGCGTTAGTAGATATAAGGATTTTAACATCACTTCTGATACTTTAAGAATGACGACAGCAACACCAGGTAAGATCTAAACCCTCATATACTTTACTTTTATTGTGAATTTCTTTGTCGCTGTGGTTGTCTGTTTGTTTAAAAAGCTCTTCTGTGGGTCTGGGCAACACGTGTTAACGAGTTAACAGATGATTCACCCAAAAATAGAAATAAAGCTGTCATCATATACTCACCTTTATGTCGTTGTAAACCCATATGGCTTGCAGAAATGTTCTAAATAATGTTCGTGTCAGTCAGCTATGTAGATATTGTTTTTCCCTACAGAAGGAATTCATAATGGTTTAGCATGACATGAGGGAGAATAAGCTAAAATCATGTTTTTCATAAGAGTACTTGCATGTCAATTTTGAAAGTAGCCTTCAGGTTTAGTGTAGGCAAACTAACTGGCATTGTTATTATATTGTGTGGTGTGTATTTTCTGAAAACATGTCTCATCCAATCTAGATTTGAGATGTAGAACCATTTAATGGCCATTTGGAGAATTATTGAACCTGCATCCCACAGCATGGTGCGAGTGACCAGAGCAAGGACCGCTACAACGAGGAGTGAAATGTTATATCTACTTTTAATTGTTTGATGCACACGTTACATGCATGTATCATAATTATTTAAAATGTATTTTGACAGTGTCAGTCTCTGCAGCCCTTCCATGAGTTCCTCCTCTTCATGGTCCACCTTTCAGTCGGTCTTCCACAGAGAGATCTGGCCTTACACAAAACACTTGGGATGAATTTAATTTGGTTTTATTTGTACAGACTAGAATATAAAATGTAAATTAAATAGAATGTAAATGCAAATATATATAACTTTAATATGGTTTCTTGCTCACTAGTGTAATCTAAACGTGTAAATATAAACACGTAAATTTTAGAAACGTTTATACAGTGTAATAGTTATGTAAAATACTAATAACTGTGCTATTGTATTGTATTTTTTATTTTACTTCTGCCACTTGGAGGACTGATAAGTCAGGAGGTCAGGCAGATCGCTGGTGACATCACTGTAAAGCGTTCTCCTGAGATGAAAAACAGAGGTATAGTGTAAATCTTCCACCACTGTTGCATACATTATGAATAGCCATATTCAATATGATTGTGTTTGTCTTTTTTCTGCTAGGCTAATCATATAGGCATGTTATACATTATGAATATAGCAAGATATGAAAAGATGATGTAACAATATTAGACAGTCTACTCCTACCTTAACCACTTTCTTGCAAACAATAATTACTCAATTCTGATTATGTGAACCAACAACATCAGCATCAGAGCACTGGGAGTCTTAATCACACATCACTTTATTTTTAAATTAATGTTCACACACAGTTTACATGTTTTAATTAAAAATGTCCTTTTTTACTTAATATTTCAAGAATTTATTTTCATGTAATTGATTTGTTTATTGAAGATCATTAAAAATATTTCTTGTGAAGTGAAGATTTACCTCAGAAAATTATTTTTTCTGTCAGGGAGTGGAAAGGAGGCAGTCTCTGACAGGATTCCTCTTTTTACTTCATACTCTTGACATTTTTCCCCTTAACTTTTTAATGTGGTTTACTTAATTCTTTGCCCCCCTGTAGCGAAGCTAGCACCTTGACTGGTCCATTACAGTGTATCTTCTCATACAGACTGATACATAGAGAGAAATCATAGTAACTGCTAGTGCATAGGGTTACACAAGCACACTTGGTAATAAAAGCTCTTTCTGATGCTGATTCCCATGTTCAATAACTTTCTAATTATATGTGCAATAAAGTTATTTTTTGCAAATTCTAATCAGCGACATCATTGTCAACGTACTACATATTTTTACACAAGTATTGTTTTAATGTCATATTTATTTGCGAATGTCCAATGCAGTGCGGTAAACAAGATAGGCGTGCTATTGAAGAACCCCATTGAATACAATCTTGGTAGATATTGAACATCTAGAGCAAATATTTATTTATTATATAATAATAAATGAATTATTTTAGTATTGTGATGTAATTCTTT
This sequence comes from Barbus barbus, assembly GCF_936440315.1. Taxonomy (NCBI): domain Eukaryota; kingdom Metazoa; phylum Chordata; class Actinopteri; order Cypriniformes; family Cyprinidae; genus Barbus; species Barbus barbus. The sequence continues at coordinate 4,871,424 of NC_136717.1, forward strand.
CAGTTTGACCTCCTGGCTCTATTTCTTTTGTCCCATTTTGATGGTATCCCGATCCCACACCTGTTTCTGCAGCCAGATGTACTCTTTCTCTCAGTCCTTTGCTTTTTGGCACCCATAAGCAGTTACATTTAATTATTATTTTTTTATTCTGACTTCATCTTACCAGCACATTTTCAATCAGTGTAATTATACCAAGCAAATATAGTCAGAACTTACTGTTTCACATCATTGTCCTATTCTAATTAATGTTTGGGAGAGAGGCATCATATTCGTGTAAGATGCCAAATGATTATGAGGATAGTGATGTATACTGTCTTTTGCGATATTAGCCATATATGTAAATATTCATCATCACAGTATCATGCTCTGCCTGTCAGTCATGAAAACGTTGTGGCTGCTGAGTGATTGTCACAGGACTCATAAAAAAGACAGTATGGAAACTAGAAAAAGAAGCTATGAGTCGGTAAGAAAGATCCTACAGCATGGTTCACTTAATAAACACCTGTCAATCACTTTGTCACCTTAAAAATGTAAACATGCCATACATGTGACATATCGCTCATACAAACTGTGGAAAAATGCCTTCCTGTGTTCATCACACATACAGTATTAAAGAGTTTGGCTTTGAATCCTGCACTGCTCGTATGTGTATACGGTCGGAAACACAAGTAGTGCTGCTCTGCGCTTTGAAACCCATTCATTTCCTTGTGCCGCACGAGGGCGGTTCGTATGGAAAGCCAAAGTGGTCATAAACGCCTGCTCGGGCGTCTGAGTGCACACTGACACGTCAAAAGCGTACGATTCGACACGCGCGTTCTTAGCGCGCGCTTTGGGATTATGGAGAACGCGCGTCCATGGTCGTAAATTTCATTTAACAGTAGCGGGGGACAATAAATATAAAATTTCTCATGAGCAATTTTTGAAGGGGACACAAATAATACAGACAAATTGTACTTATAAAGATATGTGCCCACAGTGAAAAACTTTGCTTCTATCATTATTATTGTAGCATGGAGACTGCGTCATTATGGTTATTTTCAAAGTTTTTCTCAGGTTCAATGACAAAGCAGATTTTTCTTCAAAACTATTTATTGCATTGTTTGTTATGTTGTTTACAGTCAAGCCATCAACATACAATTAAATTTAAACACGACTGTTATTGTGAAAATTTATATAAAATAAGTAATGTTTTGTAACAAAATTAATTATTAAATAATCAATTTACAGTAACTGCTCTATGTAAAAAAAAAACATCTGCAATTTAAAGCAAACTTACATTAATGAATGGACACTAAACAAAAGTACCAAATGTGTTTTTCCTGGTATCACTGGGCCCCACAAACTCTTGGCTGTCGAGCTTGTCTTCGTGCACATTGCAGACTAACAGACTGTTAAGTCTTGGCCCATAGTAGCCCTTAGCCACATCTTTAGTCTCCGCAATGCACTGAAGCTCCTCTCAGCTTCACATGAGGACACTGGAACCACCAACAAAATTCTGACAAGGACCTCAACTTGGTCGAACAACCCACGCACCTCCACTGGCATTCCTCTTAGGACCTCTGCTGCCTCTCTACTGCTGCTACAGGAGAATTTCTGGTGAAAGAGAGGCAACTGTACTGCAAGAGTACCTCTGTGCAACACAGGGTACTTATCTACTGAATCAGTTAACAATCCAGTCAAAATGACATTCTCTAAGCTTTGCAGAGACTTTAGACTCTTGGTTGAAACGCTCACCAAACTGGAAAGTCTTGATACCATTTCTCTTGAAATGTCAATGACTTATTTGAAAGTATTTGTTTTTCGATACACTGGGGAGGTGGTTGGTACGGCAGGCACTGAGATCTAAACTAAAAACTGTGCTCCCTGTGCTGGTGCTGGCAATATCATCTCTTTGTTCTGCTGTCTCCGGCTCCCTCCCTGGTTCTGAATCTGCCCTTTCCTCTACTCTAACCGTCTCAGAACAGACTGACTCCTGAAGCAGAAAAACTGCAGGAAAATATTACACTTGTTAAATTGACAGATCATACTGTAAATTGGTGAGCCTGTGATGTTCATCTGCTGAACAGCCACAACTCCGAAAACATTAAAGAAATTGTTCACCCAAAAAAAAAATCATTATCCTTTCAAAAAAAGCACAACACACTTACCTGACACTGTACATCTGATTGACCCTGCTCTACCTGTCCCTCAATAATTTCTGTCTCCTTTGCCTGTGATTGATATTGTGACATTAGTATTTACATAAGCACCCATTCTTAAAGCCAAATTGCCTTAATATGTGAACTTTTTGTACTTACTTGGCGTTTAGGTGCACTGAAAAATTATCTTATGTCCATTTTCCTTTTCTCTGTAATTTTATCTAGTCTATGACACTGCAAGGCAAGTTTATTTATACTGTAGCACATTTCATACACAATGGTAATTCAAAGTGCTTTACATAAAGAAAGTAAAACTATCATAAAATAATAATCACAACAATAAAAATGTAATGATGCCAGGTTGTTTACCTCAGCTTAGAGCGCTCCGCTCGTGCTGCTTCTCAGAATGTTTGGTCGCTATAGCAACCAGTTGTAGTGGAAAACTGTAGGTCCGAAACAGAGCAGAACCGAACCGAGTTGGTACCAGTCAGTGGAAAACCCCCATAAGTTGCAGTGCACTATGCATCAAGCTATTGTAAACAAGCTAACGTTAACTAGATAAGTAATATTTTAATCGCTAATATAGCAGATTCATGGAAAATTACATCGGTAATCAGCATTTTTGCCGCAACTAATTTATGAATGAGTCTGCATCAACTACATTAAAGAGAATCGCTTTATTTAAAGTGAATAAAGTACCCTACTTACTGGAGTTCAACATTAACTGAGCGGCAGCCACACACCTGACTCGTGTGTGGAGTAGGTGAGATGAACTGGAAAATATCATTGTACACATTTGACACCCCACGCCACAGATCGACCCAAAGTCTTTCAATCCTCTGATTGTGTGTACTTCTTCCTCTAAGTGCACTTCCTCGTTCGGTGCCTCTGAACAGGTTCATGAACAAGCACACTGCATTGTTCTCTCCACCATGGTTAGTCCTTACTCTGGAAGGGACTCCATATTTGGAAATGGCATCCAAGAAGCAGTTCATGACAGTGCTGCTGCGATTGTTGTTAGATGCACGAAGAAAGGTGACGAGCCGACAGTAGCCATCAATGGCACGATGAATTACTATCCTCCATCTAAATCAACACAAATAAATAATGACTTAGTTGAGCATAACACCAGCATTAGATAGACAGCAACAACAAAATATCCAACGAAGGCTGTGCTTTGTTCTACAACAGCACTGTGTTACATCCATCTTAACCTATTTTTTGCAGCCATATTGAAAATTTAGATTTCTAAAATGTAGATTTTTAAAAGCTTGTTTACTTCAAATTTTAAATAAAAATTTAGTGACTTAGTGGCATTTTTTTAACTAACAGAATAATAGAGCGGTTTAGGCATAAAGCAATGTTTAAGATTTAAAAATAAAATTACCTTATTAGTTTGTGATTTCCATCAAGATGCCATAAAGAATTAGGTCCTGCGACACAGTAGGACCTTCTACGTAGTCGCTGAGACATTGCTCTGAGAGCTGCAGCCCTTGGGTTGACACGATGCATACTGCTCCTCACTCTGCTCCTCTGAACCCAAATTCCCTCTGTCCTCAGTTGTGCTCGAACTGTATGGGATGATTTTAGAGTCAAAATGATTTATAGATGCACGCACAATTATCCATGTGCTAGATCAATTTTATGCATGTATCTTACTAACCACAAACAAATGCCTTTCAATTTGAGTCTGGGGAATTCGGGATTAAATGATTGTGCAGCGATTTGTACAAATACAGACATGTTTGCGAATAAAAATTGTCTGTTCTGCATTAATATATCATAAATTGCTCATGCAAAAAGGAATCTGTGCATTTGTGGATCAGGTGACACGAGTCTTGTTCGAGTCGATCTTGGTCGGTTCATTTGGATTTTGAGACTTCATTTTCGTAGTTTACAGCATTTCTCGATACACACACACACAACTACCTGCGAACAAGGCCCAGTGCAATTCGTTAATGTGTACACGATTTGAAAAATTCGCAAATGTGTGTTACTACACTGAAACAAATGCTTTTCAACTGGTGTCTGCAGAATTAAGAATTGCATTAATGTGCACCGTTTAAAGTCATTTTGTGAGTATAAATGTTCTACTTTGTATTAAAGTGTCATAATTTGCGCGCGGCAAAAGGAATCCATGCATGTGTGGATCACATGGCACGCGTGCATTTATTGATTTCTTGTTCGAGTCGATCCTGTTCGGTTCATTTGGATTCTGAGACTTTCTTTCCGCGGTTTTTAGCATAAACGATCCACACGCAACTGGCTTTCACTGAAAGGCAAGGCAGGCAGCTACCACTAGATGGCAGTCGCAGTACAGAGCTGGCATATGTCTGCCTCCTTGCCTGGTTTGAGGTGATACTAGACATTGTTCGCATTCTCCCGAAGAACCTGTAATCTATGAAAATGGATACCATTTTAAACCTGGTTGGGTAAGTAAAACAAAGAACATAACTATAAACTACATAACTGGATAATAAATCTTCAACCTTAACTAGAACATGACTTGACTGATGATCGTAATAAAGTTAATGTTTACTCCTTCGTGTAACATTTATGTAACACATGGTCTAATTGTTGGTCAGTACAAATGTCTTTTTTTTTCTTTTTTTTTTATCAATTTCTCTTTATTATTTCATTTTAGGAATTACTACATGACCACATTCTGGAGAGATTACTTGCACGGGTTACACATGCTCTTCAGCAACCCCAACTTGACTTAGACTATTTGGAATTTGTATGTAGGCAGGAAGTAGTATTTCTAGATGCTGTAGCACAGCATGTTCATGTGTCTCAGGATGTGACAGAAAGATTAACTGAACTACATAATGCAATCCAGAATCACAGACACTCACAAATTTCACATTCAGTTGTTCAGGTGGAAAGACAAAGTGCAAGTTGGCGTCCAAGGATTGTAGTGCCTACTGATCACGTTGCCTATCTTCTGGAGACTGGACTCCCTGTTACAACTATTTCACATTTGCTGGGTGTTTCCCGGGCTACACTCTTTAGGAGAATGGCTGAAAACAATCTATCAGTTAGGGGACTGTATAGTACCTGCACTGATGCAGAACTTGATGGACTTGTTTCCCAAATCAAAGAAAGAATGCCACATGCAGGCTACAGATTGATTAAAGGAACACTGGAGTCTCAAGGTCATCGACTGCAGTGGAACAGAGTAAAAGCAGCAATGCACCGGGTGGATAGTCTTGGTATTCTCACAAGAATGACTCAGATGGGATGTGTCATCAGACGAACATACTCAGTGCCATGCCCAAAGTACTTATAGTACATATAGACACAAATCATAAGCTTATCAGGTAACCTGAGTATTCTCATAACAATAAATGTAGTATGCTCAATAGACTTATAGAATGTCTGTTTTAATGATATAACATTATTCAAGAGTTTACAATTCAAAACCATTATGTTTTTCTACAGGTACAATATAGTAATCTTTGCCGGGATTGATGGTTTTTCACGCAAAGTGAGAAAGCATACACAGCCAAAGCTATTTCAACCACAATTTCTATCTAAAAGTACAGTATACTGGATATAGGTGCTTAAAGTGTTTCTGTCTTTTCTATAGATAATGTACCTGAGAGCTGCAGACAACAACCGATCTGACACAACCCTACTTTTCTTCAGTCAGGCTGTTGAGGAATTTGGATACCCACTGAAGTAAAACTATCATTTTTCAGAATCATTTTTTATTTTACAATCAAATACTACCCCCCAATTACTAGTAAGTTAAAAACATTGTAAGTTTAATACATTAATAAGTTTGACAATGTTAAATACATTTTATTTATATTAATTTGATGAGATTTAAAAAAAAAAATCTTCATTTTATATGATATATTACTGTTTAGAGTGCGAGCTGATCAGGGAGGAGAGAATGTTGGCGTGGCTCGTCTGATGTTTTCTGTACGTGGGCCAGATAGCAACTGCTTTATAGCAGGCAAAAGTGTGCACAACCAGAGGCAAGATAGATTCATCTACGGTCCTTTAAATGTCTAATAGACCTTTAATTGCTACTTGAAAGACTTGTAATGTAATCATGTAATTAGTTTTTCTGTAATTTGTCTTTTAAATTAAGAGTGGAGAGGCTATGGCGTGATCTCTGGATGGGAGTCACCAGCGTGTTTTACCAAATCTTGCACACACTAGAGGAACAGGACATGCTAGATTTGAGCAGCAGTCTTCACCTATTTTGCTGCCATTATGTATTTTTGCCCCGACTGCAAGCCAACCTCAATGTGTTCCATGAGGGTTGGGACAATTACACACAATTACACATTCTACAGAATTTGTGCAAACTGCTGTCCCACAATCAAAAAACACATTTAAAAAGCATTTAAGTATTTAAATCAAGATCCTTCTATTATCTATTGAAACTGACAATAACATTTAAAATATTTGTACACTTAATATATATAAAATCATCATTTATTGGGTACTTTCAATTGGGAGGTGGCTATCCCGAACCCTAAATTTCATGATGAAAATGATATCGTAATAGTTTTTTCCATTGTTGTTTTTAAAAGTATCTTTTTGATTCTTGAGTCCAAAAGAATTTCAGATTTTCTTTGTAAATTATGAAACTTTATGTAAAAAAACATGTCCCGCATTTTTCATGTCACTACCCAAACTGTCACGGCCGAAACATGTCATCATTGTTTCGGTAGTGACAAAAGGGAACACATAATCTTCATGTTTGGGGGTATGTTTTAGTAGTGTTTTAGTATGCAAGTTAAAATTCTGTAATGTGATGTGGTCGCTACCAAAGCATTCCCGTCACTACCAAAAATGTGCAGTCACTAACATGGCATGTTTTGTAAAAAATAAAGTATACTGAAGATGTTATGATAGTTTTTGGTTCAATGGATATTCAGTGTATATTATTCCTTAAATTTGAAATCAGTATGATCAACTTTTAGACTTTTACAAAGAAAAATTGGATTCAAAATACAACAAATCTCTTAAATTTTACTTGAAATGTTGTTGAAAATGTTATAGTTATTGATTTACCTAAAAAAAAAAAAAGTTAATAAAATAGAAAAAATATATATTTACAATGTAGATGTAAGCAAAACCTTAATAGGTCAATATAACCCTTCTAATTAAATTATCATTACTCTCTTTTGGTAGTGACAAATTTGGGGAAAAAGACAAATATTCCAAACCTTTCTGAAAATGCAATATAAGAATTAACTGCACAATTAATTTCAAGGTACATTTAAAGTACAACTAGAAATGTACAACATCTGTAGAATGGCCCATATATATACTGTACATACATATATATATATATATATATATATATATATATATATACACACATACACATACATTGACAATTTACCTCAGGTGTGATTTCAACTTCGCTTTCTCTCGGGAACAGCAGCTGTGACACATCTGGTCTGAAGTTGATAAGTGGCCAAACACCAGTGTTCTTCAATCCCTTTTTTAATTGTTTTAGTTGAGCACCGACTCGGCCCTGTACATTAAAACCATTTGCAGCAATCAGGAAATGGATAAAGATTTTCAAGATTATAAAAATAATAAATGTAATGTACTGCTGTTTGAAAAATTATAAGTAGCATTAGACCGTGTTCACACTTGGCGTCTTTTTTGACTAGAAAAAGTTGACAAGAGCGTTTTTTTTAATGAAAAACAAAGCTGGCAGCGTCTGTTACAAATAGCAGCCGAGAGCGTCTTTTGTTGTCATAGCAACAGCTGCAACAGTAGCCTAGCGCTGTGTACTGCAGAAATGTCAAGAAAGAGTAAAAAGTTGGCTCTTGCGTTGGCTTTTGAAGTTAACGGGAAAGAAAATGTCGATTCACAACGACGTGTGTGGGTGCACGACATTATACGGGGAAGGAACCAATATGGTGCTTACAACAATTTAGTCCAGGAGCTCCGGTTGGATGATGCACGGTTAGCGGTATATTCTATATATCTTCTTGTTGTTATGACAGATCTCGCTACTCGCTTGTCATTGGTCAGCTGTCAAAAAGGCGCTTGACGTAGGGCGTTTTTTTCAGAAAAGTTGAGCTTTTTTCAACTCGAAAAAACGCTCTGAGCTGCAGAAAAAGACGCCGGCGGTGGCGTTTTAAAAAGCGCTCAGGACTTTTTTGAAAACATGGTTTACTCCACAGGATTATAATGCAAAACAGACGCCGGCAGCTTCGAAAAAGACGCCAAGTGTGAACACGGCCTTGATCTGTATAATGAAGTAGAAGATTCTTTGATGACATTTGATGAAGTTTGTAGTATTGTTGAGGACAAACAAATAGGAATAAAAGAGGGCACATAGAATATATTACAACATGACTGAGAAGCTGTTGGAAGAGCAGCATTTTGTTGGTCCTCTTGTTTGGTACTGCAAAGTAAAAGTCCAAACACAGGTTGGACACTTGTGAGGTCTCTTCCTCAGTCCATTCATCTTTCAGCAGCTATAAGATACAAGCATTATTAAGTGCACAGAAGTAGCGACTATTTTTTAACATGTCTATATTTCATCAGAAACCACAAAACACTAAAAAAGACCAAGTTAATTTTCAGTACTTACTAAACGAATCGTCTCCCTTTGTTCAATGTCTGGGCAGTCCTCTAAACAGAGATTTGTGGTGGCTGTGTCCTTTGTGCCACCTGTCAATGAATGTACTATTGCCAGGCTTAGGCCTGATAAAGCAGGACCTTGATTGATTAACGAGTGGCCAATCATTCTTCCAGCCATGACAAAAAGTTCACTCTCAACAAGCACGGCTGACGCAGTAGGCAAAAGGTGGTCCATTTCCCCCTCAAACAGAGTGGTTTCTGCTGCATTTCCTGATAAAAAGAACACATTACAATTAGAAAATTACAATCCATAACAGGCTTTTAAATGTAAATATAAAAAAAATAAAAATAAATATTTTGAGAGTTAGGTTTTATGGTAACTCTTTACAATAAGTTTCATTATTCAACTTTGTTAATGTTAGTTTATAAAAATACAGCTGTTCATTGTTACATTCATACAGTGTCATTCATACAGTGCATTAACTAATGATAACTTTTCATATTTAATAATGCTGAAATTTACAACTAAAGTAACTAATGAAACCTTATTTTTAAGTGTTCCTGTTTAACAGCTGAGCAGAAAATTGACCGATTTTTAGATAATGTTGCATCTGATTGATACAGCAATGCTAGATGATTCTTACTTCATATTAGAGTAAAATTAGATTTTCTGTCTACTGGACCTTGTTCAGGACCTTAGATGGTCAGGCCATTAAAAAAAAAATTCTACTGTCTATGAGAATACTAAAATGGCAGTTAAATAAATATACTTCTTGAGTCACGTGACATGACTACTCTATAATATTTACCATGTAAATAAAGTAACCGAAAAAGACAAAAAATAATTCATATAGTAATACATAATGAGCCAAATTAAAAATACTCCTGATACAACTTAAACATTTTAATTGTTTTTTTCCCCCAACTATAAAGTTGAAGACTGCCAGCTCTGTACTGCGACTGCCATCTAGTGGTAGCTGCCTGCCTTGCCTTTCAGTGAAAGCCAGTTGCGTGTGGATCGTTTATGCTAAAAACCGCGGAAAGAAAGTCTCAGAATCCAAATGAACCGAACAGGATCGACTCGAACAAGAAATCAATAAATGCACGCGTGCCATGTGATCCACACATGCATGGATTCCTTTTGCCGCTCGCAAATTATGACACTTTAATACAAAGTAGAACATTTATACTCACAAAATGACTTTAAACGGTGCACATTAATGCAATTCTTAATTCTGCAGACACCAGTTGAAAAGCATTTGTTTCAGTGTAGTAACACACATTTGCGAATTTTTCAAATCGTGTACACATTAACGAATTGCACTGGGCCTTGTTCGCAGGTAGTTGTGTGTGTGTGTATCGAGAAATGCTGTAAACTGCGAAAATGAAGTCTCAAAATCCAAATGAACCGACCAAGATCGACTCGAACAAGACGTCAATAAATGAACTCGTGTCACCTGATCCACAAATGCACAGATTCCTTTTTGCATGAGCAATTTATGATATATTAATGCAGAACAGACCATTTTTATTCGCAAACATGTCTGTATTTGTACAAATCGCTGCACAATCATTTAATCCCGAATTCCCCAGACTCAAATTGAAAGGCATTTGTTTGTGGTTAGTAAGATACATGCATAAAATTGATCTAGCACATGGATAATTGTGCGTGCATCTATAAATCATTTTGACTCTAAAATCATCCCATAGAACTGCCTCTGGTCCAAGTTGGTCATTTCCAGCCACTAGATCCCTAATCTTTTCATCCAAGTCTGCATTAGATATGTCTGAGTATGAGGCAGACTGCAACAGATTGAAGCACATGGGAAAATAGATCCAAGTATTTTAACATTTAATAGGAGCGCTAAAATAAATAAAAAATTGCAATCGGCATTTTTCACAACCCATTATGATCAAATGAGATGAGGACTCCAGTCATATTAGTGACCCTAAACAGGTGATATTTTATTCTAGGTGGAACGGATTCCCTCAGGGCGGGGGGTAATATAAATATGCTTCTATTGTCCTCATTTGTAAGTTGCTTTGGATAAAAGTGTCTGCTAAACGATGAAATGTAAATGCAAATATACTCACTTTAGCAATGTGGTTACACTTTATTTTAATGTGTCCTTGTTACAGTGTAATTATACATTTAAGTACTGAATAATAATAATAATTAACTATATGCACTTACTATAGGGTTAGGATTAGGGTTTGGTTTATGGTCAGTTTCATGTAATTATGTAACTACATGTAGCTTATGTAACTTGGATACAATAAAATTAAATGTTACCATCATACTATTAGTTTTCCATGACAAATACACATGTGAATCGGTCTATCAAACTGGATGCTCAGACTTGCCATAGATTCCTCGTAGCCATGAGAGGTGTGTCCATGTAGATGAGCAAATAAATCTGCATCTTAAGTGGCGTGCGGCGTTAACGTCGGTCGGCGCGTGGCGTTATTTTAACGCGTGGTGGTGTCTGCCGTTAATTTATCGCCTAACGGCGCTTATTTAACGCCTGCCGGCGTTATGAAAATGCCGTTTTAATATTGATATGGCAGTGAAAAGCAGGCGAATTCTGAACCATTTGGCTTTCCATATTTGCGCCGCAAAATATGCAGTTGTGATCACAAACGCCGTAAAAACCGAGCCAAAATACGTCAATGCCGCCGTATCTGACGCCATTTTAGTGTGCCTGAAAAGCGCCGCTTTTTACGCCGTTCATATTGCCATGTGACGTCGTAAAAAACACAGTTTTGGTTGCACAGAGCGCGTGTCGTTTACGGCGTTTTCCTTGTAGTATAATGAGCCACGCCCGCTGATTTCCACAGCCAGTAATATTGAACTGTTCTCACCCAATCAATGATGAACAGAACCAGACCAATTGATCAAATAGATAATTTTAGTAATTCGCATCAAATTAAGATCATGGCAAGACAAACTTCATTTTGCTTTGTAAGCGTGCAGTGCACTTGATAACTGACAGGAGATTTTGGACCCAATTAATGTGCTCCAATCAACTTTATTGAGGTAAAGATTGTTTCTTCAGACTTGTTAAAACATTGCTGCCGGTCAATCTGTTCCCGTCGGCGCTCTTTCAGCTCTTCAGCTCATTCAGGAGTGGCATACATGCTTTCTGCTAAGTCCAATGGTCTAACGAATTTTGGATAGTTTTTAATCCACGAATCGTTTTTAAGTTGTATGAATTTACCACAAATACACTAACTCTCACCAACCCTTTGCTATTATCCAACACATCACATGAGTGATTGCTTAAAACCTTGTCTTTAAACTTTCATACTATTATTCCGAATGATTATAATGTTATGATTGTTAACTTCATATTTTAAATATTATATTTTTGTGATATAAATCTTAATAGTTGAATATTCTCAATATGATTGGTTTAGGTAGGGGTGTTAGACAAGCGTTTTGTAACATCAAATATGCTAACATACTTTGAATCTTAAAACTGTGAATTTATGTTTTGTGTTTTTATAAGGATCTAGTATAAAATAACATTCATATTTTGGCCCCTCCATAGCTTATTTTTAAAGTCTTCTTTTGGTTTTAGACTGGAAACATTGCAAAGAAGCCTTGGCTGATTACTGTACCAGCAGCTGATGACATGGCGAGTATATAGCAGAAGTCTCTGACAATGACAGAGAGCATGGACAGCAAGGTGAGTGAAACATTAAAAATCTTAATCAAACACACCTGAACAAGCTAATCAATGTCTTTAGGATCACTAGAAAGTTACAAGCAGGTGAGTTTGATCAAGGTTCAGTAACGTGCGGTGAAATCTTGTCATGGGTAGGCTGTGACCTATCAATGTGGCATATATGTTCATATATTCATTCAGTTAATGTAGCAACCCAAATTCATATCAGGCATCATCACATCGCTGCCTGCATACAGCAAAGTCAGTCATATGTGAGGCTAATGCACAATCAAATCTAATAATCAAATTAACATCTATCTTATGATGACTTATACAACAAACAAATGTTTTGTGCGGGACACAGTAAGAGAGGGAAGCGGCGCGGTGTCAGCGAACCGACAAGCAGCCTAGTCACTCCTTCAAAATGCGCAAACGCGCACAGACAGCCACACACACGCTATTGGTCTGGTGACGGCGCACCAGGATTTGAATAGGCTATAGTCAGAAAACATTGTGTCAGCAGTACAGCTTTAAAGTACAAAAACAGCTTATTCGCTCCTACAAACTGCGCTAGGCGCACACACCGACACGCAATGAGCATCTGGCGACGGCGCACCAGAATTAAAAAAAGAGAACTAGAAAACAGCATTTTAACCCTTACGAAATGCACCATAATCGCACAGATAGACATACAGTACAAATGTGGCAGAGGTGATGGAAGAGAGAACATTTTGGTGTCAGCGCACAGCAGGCCTATAGCCCACCATCAGACAACACACACAAAGCCAATATAACGTTACGGGTTTAAAAAAAAAATTAAATAAATGAATAGTTTACGTTTTAAAGGGGGTGCTTACTTTTATTTGTAGACGAAGTCCATACGTCTATCCCTCTGGACAAAGCTGTCAATTACTTTGTTGTAAAAGTCCTCTTTGTTGGGTGTATTACTCAATTTCATGAGTTGACAGCCAACGCTAGGCGCCGCTAGATGCTAGTATCGGGAACCGCGGATTGAGTGAGAGCGAGTGGATCACGTGACATGAAGCAAGCTCGGTCTCTGCCTCAATGTTGATAATTCAAGACAGCATGAGAACTGATTGCTCATGCGCAAATCTACGTAAACTACGTTCTATGGACCAAAGAGGCACTGCTAACCTCTGCCTCAATGGCCATGGCCTTGAATTTCCTGCATGAAACAATGGTTTTTAGGAGCAAACAATGGCCAAATGAGTATATTATGTGTATTCCTGAAAAACTTTGTTACAAAAAATAATATTTGGAATAAAATAAATGCAATTAATAATGTGGTTTGAGGTGAATTAATAAAGCTCTTGGAATTAATAAATGTAATGTCAACATTGGTGAGGCACTGCCTACCCTGACCGCACCTCCCTGTCAAGGTTTGAGGTAAAAATGTGTGGCACTCGAGGGCCAGAGTTGAGAACCCCTGTTTTTCAGGTAAACATTCCAGGACTTTATTAATGTAAGTGAATAGGACTCAATATAGACCATTTGACAGTCCAAAATCCATATTTTAACCACAAGTAAGATTTTTATTTAAAAAACAAAAAGCTCTGATGTCCTTTCACACGATGGTTTACTTCACAATTCACAACTGTGATGTTTGCAAGCTGAGAGGGTCACATGTGATGTGGTGGCAATTATATATAACGTGTGTATCCATACATACATACATACATTCATTAGGCTTGCTGCGATAAGACTGTGTTGGTGGTGTCACACGTTGATTAACTGGTGGGAAAATTTCCTCACCGTCACAACCCCAACATACATGCATACATAATTATTTGTTCCTGAAAATAACTGCTCATTTTGCTAGAGAAGATGCTTAATAACCTAAACAAGGACTTTTGGAACATCAAAAATTGTCTAAGTTGAGTCCTGTTCACTTGCTTTCTTCTGAAAAACATTAACATCAGTGGCGCTGAACCACATTTCTGGATCCCACCCCAGCTAACAAAGTTATGTTCTGAGAACGTTTTCCAAACGTTCTGTTTTGGTTGTGGGAACGTGATTTGAAATGTTCTAGAAACATGGAAATGTCCAGTTTGCTTAACGTTGCTGGAACGTTATCTTAAGGTTAGCATAACGTTCCTGCAACGTTCTTTCCACCTAAATTTCATTATTAATACAACGTTCAAAGAACGTTGATTTGTAACATTCTAAAAATGTTAAATTGTCCAGTTTTTTTAATGTTAGCACGTTATCTTAAGGTTAGCTTAACGTTCCTACAACGTTCTTTCCACCTCAATTTCATTATTATTACAACGTTCAAAGAACGTTGATTTGTAACGTTCTGAAAATGTTGAATTGTCCCGTTTTTTTATGTTAGCACAACGTTATCTTAAGGTTAGCTTAACGTTCCTACAACGTTCTTTCCACCTAAATTTCATTATTATTACAACGTTCAAAGAACGTTGATTTGTAACGTTCTGAAAATGTTGAATTGTCCAGTTTTTTTATGTTAGCACAACGTTATTTTAAGGTTAGCATAACTTTCCTGCAACATTCTTCCCACCTAAATTTTATTAACAATATAAAATTCTAAGAACGTTTATTTGGAACATTCCAAAAACATTAAAATGTCCACATTCTTTAATGTTAATTCATGGTTAGGATACTGTCCCTGAACCATTCTTTCAACTTTATTTTTTATTAACACAAGGTACAACATTCCAATAACAGTGTGAATTACAAAAAGTAATTATATAATCTGCACACTTAAAAGAAAAATGTTAATAATATGGTAAAAACTTGAAAAGAAAACAATGACAACAAATATTCTTATTTTAACATTTAAGCTTGTACTGGGAACTCATTCTATTTATAAATTAAGCTTAATCAGTGAGAATATGACTGTGTGGTGGTGCCAAACTAGCAGGTCCAGTCTCTTCATGCTCTGTCTTTAAAATGAACAGATTGACTTGTTACTAATGGTGATATATTATTTCATAAGCATTTAATAATAACAGCGCAGGTACTCCCTAAAAGTTAACCCTTAAGTTATTTATGCTACGTATTATAAATTTGTACTATAAGTAAATCAAAATGATTCAAAGGTAGCTTACAAATGTTATACAATGGAAATGTTCATAACACACGGTAAAGGATTACACCTGAAAATGAAACTTTTCATCAGTGAGGGGAAAATAAGGTAATGTACATTGAAATTCTGTACCTGCTAAACTCATTTGATTTTCTCATGGTACTTATTTGCCATACACATCTTCATGTTGCTATTATGTCATTCAATGAAGTCTTCTGAAACCATTATGATTCTTAATGTGGGGAAGTCGTGGCCTAATGGTTAGAGAGTCGGACTCGTAATCGAAAGGTTGTGGGTTCGAGTCTCCGGCCGGCAGGGATTGTAGGTGGGGGGAGTGAATGTCCAGCGCTCTCTCAACCCTCAATACCACGACTGAGGTGCCCTTGAGCAAGGCACCGATCCCCCAACTGCTCCCCGGGCGCCGCAGCATGGCTGCCCACTGCTCCGGGTGTGTGTTCACGGTGTGTGTGTGTGTGTGTGTGTGTGCATTTGTTCACTACTCACTGCTGTGTGTGTGCACTTGGATGGGTTAAACGCAGAGCACAAATTTCGAGTATGGGTCACCATACTTGACAATGCGTCACGACTTTTTTACTTTAAAATTATTTTAAAAAATGATAAAACAAGGGGTTGGCATTTAATCCCACGGCTCGGATTCAAAGCAAACTAACATGATGGTGCCCATCAACCAGGTAAACACGCTCATTATAAATGTTTAAACTTCCAAATACATTTACTTGCATATATTTCAAAATTAGATATTTCATAATATAGGAAGCATGTTTGTGAATATTAATAATAAAAAAGGAAAAACTAAACAAAAGCGATCCATGTGTCTTACAGCTCTATTGTGGCTGTGGTGTCATGTGACGCACCGCTGCTGGAACGCACTGCCGGACAGCAACCACATGCAGTGTGAATGCTCTAATCCATTAACATGGGTGCAGAACAAAATATGCACCGCATAAGCACTGCATATGGAGTATGTGTGAAACGCGTGACGCGACGCCATGGAAACAGTAAGGCGATACTTTCTAAAATAACGATTGCTCAGAAAAAACTCAGCTCAGCTAGAATATTTTAAGCTCACTTGTGAAAGGGATAAAATAGGTGTTTCTGGCATGTTTTTCATTATTTTGCTTATGCATAAGTATGTAAGCTGAAAGTACACTAATAAAGTATTTTTAATGATAATGTACAAACTGAACTATTTAGGTAACAATACAAAAACACATTTAGTACTCCCATCCCAAAATGTTTGTATCCCACAGGACACAAAAAACAAACAAACACAAATGTTTAGTGTTAAGAAAACAAGCCATATTTCTTGAATGTTACTCACCCTTGAATCGCGATGAGGAGCATACTTCAGGGTTTCTGCAATGTATTCCTCAAACACCTTGACTTGTACCTTCGGGTGAATCCTTTGACAAGCCTCTAAACAGAAGTTTACAACATCTTAGTAAAGTACTACAGTAAAAATTTTGGAAAACCAATATATGGTGCTCAAAGACAAAAAATATTCATGTCATGACATTTTTAAAAAAACCTTTGTCCCCATTTACAACTTACTTTAACATTTGCTAGATACAGGTGTAAACAATGTCTCAAATTACGATCAGACCACATGAAAGCAGCCACAAATGCATGATGTCACTGACTACATTGCACTGTAGGGCTGTGTGCAAAGTAGCAATACAAAGCTGTATTGTCACACTGAATACCTCAGTGTCATGTATTAAAATTGTTTAATTGTTGCTAGCTTTGAAAATTAAAAATGTTAATGATGTTTGCAGTGCAATATTTAACTGGGAGAGTAAAAATTATGTTCATGTTCATCAGTTACAGATCGTTAGATCTAATATTTTGCCCACTTTAAATCAGACACCGAGATAAAGTAGTGTGTAAGAATTGTTTTTGTTTAATGAATGAAATATAGTATTTGAATTGTCAAGAAAGACAGATTTGTACATGTGTTTGTTTAGGGTCTCTCTCTATTAACCAGTCCCACCAGGATTTCACAATTTTTTTTGGTGAATTTTGCTATCCAAATGCCTGATTTATTTTGTGGTAGTAATTTCCAAAAATTTGTGTGTTTTTTTTTTATTTTTTTATAATTATAATAATAACACATTTATCAGATTGTATTATGTTAGATTCGCAATAGTCTTACATGACACAAAGAATAAACAAAATGTATGACGTTTCTTTGTTTTGCTAAGAAACAAATGAAAACAGGACAAATAAGTACAATATAAAGGTAGATGAAAACTATTATTTTTGCTTCTGCTGCTACTGTCGTTTAATGAATTTTAAGAAACTACAATAGGCTTACAGCTGGGGTGCTTAAACTTTTTTTACCACGTACTGGTCACGCTTTGAAAATATTGTCGCAGACTGGGGGGATTACAGGCCTGAAATTACAATTATTAAGACTATTAGACAGTTATATACCATTATCAGCACATGTTGAAGTAGATTCGTCTCTAAGGGAATATGCGCCGTGAATGCAGCGTTAGAAAACTCTGTCCGTTTTTTTTTTTACTTTCACTTTCTGTATAGTGAATTGACTGAAGTTAAGACGTTTGTGCAACTATGAACTATAACTATTGCGCAAAGTTTGTTACTCATTGTCTTGCCTTTGTGGTTTAAAACAGAAATACTTCCAATATTGCAAAGCAACCTCAAACCCCCATGCGTATGTATCTTAAATGCAGGGAGACGTAAAAGAGGAATCAACTCGGTAATACTTACGAATGATCACACTGCAAATGTCAAGGTCTTGAAATGTTTTTTTCCCCTTCCTTCCCTTCATGCTGTACTGCGACCAAAGGCTGTTTACTCCCACTGTCCGCAGTACCCTGCGGATGGCGTCTCCAGGGGTTCTGCCTCCAAGGAGGCTCAAGTAATGGACCTGTAAAAAAAAAAAAAAAAAAAAAATTACTTTGGGACAGATAGCTACTTCCATTCCTAATCCATGTATCACCGTGGACACCTGCATTTTAAAAAGTAAGCTTGAGACTAGTAAGAAAACTACCATGTTTTCCTGGAAAACAAGGTTCACCGGGTTAAGTCACATCAGTGTATAAGTTGCATTTTATTATTAAACTACTAGTCAGAAAAAAGCAAAATGCCAAAACATAAAAATAATTATTTATAATGTTTGTAAATGTGTATTTTAATTCTACTCATTTAATGGTATTCAGAACAGAAGAAGACTGAAAAATTTAAACATAAAATAAACAAATAGTGACATTTTTTTATAAAAGGCAAATGTAAATATACTTATTTAAAGCAAAACTGAAACTGGAAACATTAGCCTAACTCCGTTTGCTTTATTTATTTTCAACAAACCATATTATAGATGCACATTCATCATCAGATAGGAGATATACTCCACTGCATGTGGAGAAGGGTAGTTATTTTATTTTTTTTATTTTTTTTACTGTGAACCGTGAGTAATGAGATCTGTTACTCTCTTAGTTTGCTATGCAAACTGATATGTTGTGTGCATATTTATGTGCACTTCACAATAGTTAAATTTACTTACAGTTTTTCATCTTCATGCACAAATCCTCCAATGTTGACATGTTAACATGCAAAAGAGAAGCAGGTCAAAATAACTGTACCTGTCAGAAATGTATCTACATTTATTGATGTACTTTATATAATTTATTATTTAACATTTTCTTCCAAATGTTGAAAAGTTCTGGAGATAGTTTCAGTTAGTTATATTAATAATGTTGCTTTATGGGCAAACATTAATGTTTATGTTTAGTCACAGGAAAATTAATGAATGTACTTAAGACTGCCACTTACATAGACTTACTATATAATATTGACAGCAAAGGAAATGTTACAGAATTACTATAATTAAATATTATATTTGGGTTCCTGTTATAGACCACAAAGATACAGAAAGAGATAAACACAACAGCGGGACCTTTGTTATACACTATATAAAACTGTACATCATGACTGTTCTTTTATAAATTGTACAGTTATATATAAAATATTATAACATTAAACTGTATATTATTGAATTTTGAGAATATCAGAATAATTTCTGAAGGATCATGTGAGACTAAAGACTGGAGTAATAATTTTTCTTTGATCCCATGAATAAATTACATTTTCAATTATTAAAACGGAAGAGTTACTTAAATCTAAAGTTACTTAACTCTGTAAGTACTTAAATTTTAAGTTGTAATATTATTTCACAACATGACTGTTTTACTGTATTATTGGTCAAATAAATGTTACCTTGGTGAGCAAAAGAGACTTCTATCAAAAACATTAACAAACCTTATTGGCCAAAAACCTTTGAATGAAAGAAAATTTCTTTAACTTGTACTCACACAAATTGGTTTCCCTGGCTGATGCAGGAACATCTTCAGTCACATCAGCTGAAAATGAGAAATACAATCTCAAGTCTATGAAAATATTATACATTTTTTGTAAGCTCATAATACATTACACACATACAGTATCTGTTCATTTTATTGTACAAATAAATCATTTTTGCATTTGTACTCTGCTTCAAAAATATAAATGAATTAGACATGCACCGATAACAATTTTCTTCCGATTTCTGTTTTTTTTTTTTGTAAGGGTGACCTACCTGATGTAGATTTTTGCCAGTTCAGATTTTCTTTCAAAGAACTAAAATTGACAGCATATACAAACAAATATGTACTTTTCTGCATTTCGAGACGAGTGAGTGTCACTTTTCCGTCGAAGAGAAGAGAGCGAGAATATGCAGCTGACATTATTGCATGCGCCACTGCCAAACGGCTTGAATTCGGAAAGACATGAGATTGACTGGCCAGTCACAGGTCTGGGCCAATCATGTGGAAAATCGTCTGATTCAGATCCCTAACTGGTTTTTGCATCTCTAACATGAACATACAATTGCACAAAAATTGTATAATCATTTAAATCTTGTCCCACCTTCATGTTGAGTTTCCCTGTCAGACAGGGCGGTTTCTGCTTCTTGAGCACTTGGAAAACCTGAAAAACAAGATTCAAAAAATGTGTTTTCTGGCAATTATTTAGGAATGCTTTTTTTGTTATTGAAAAATAAATGGTGGTGTGGCACTCACTTTGTTGAGTGGGAAGTATTTACTGACAAGCAAATAAAGTGACAAAAAACAGTCATGACAATGCTGTATTATCAAAGGATTCTCTTCTCTTTCTTTTCCCAAAAAGAAAGAACAAGTAAACTCACACTTTCTTTGTTCTCCAAAATATTCTGTTCTTGGGGTGACTGAAACAAAATTAAAAACCTCTACATAAATATATAATTGAACACTGAGCACAGCTATGTAATGATGTAACAAAAGATTTTAAACAATTAACTTACATTTAGGTGTGCTTACAATGCGAACTAACGTTAGGCATAATCATTTCTCTCCGGTATGGACGTCTTTAAAAATAAATTTACATATCACCTCGGTGATAAAACGCATGGATTCAGATGGCTTATTGTGCTGAATAAATTTTCTCTTGGTAAAAATCGCATTATGTCATTCATACATGATCATTCAAATGTGTCAAGTACACCTGTATATTACCGCAATGATATAAAATAAATAGCAAAATCTCTAACATTGACAAGTTATCGCTGTCATGATATCATCACACTAACTGCCTACCCAAATTCTTAATAATATGCACATTATAACAATTATCTACACGGCTAATACTACAGTAACGTTACGCCTCATGAAATGGCGCGAAGAGTCCTGATAAATTAACATCGTAGGAAAACTCAGGATACCAGTCTAAATGTATGGCATATTGCAGACGATTGTCATCTATAATATACCATACATTTAGATTGGTACCCATAGACAGAAAGCATCGAAGTAATCAAAGATATTTTCAAAACCAACAGGACCTACCATCAAGTGATCGAACCACCGCGAACCCACACAAAATGGCGACAATTGTTTTTAGTTTCTGAGATTTTTCCAGAGATTTCGGTTTCATTGGGCGGAATTTATCCTGGATATGCGCATGGAGTGGATTATTATTATTTAATTAATTTATTTAAAGGATAATTAGGATAAATGCCTAAACTGTTGTTTGTCGTTTCGTAACATTTTATAATGCTTATATATATATATAAAATTGTCATTTTGTGCAGTACATCATTTCGTGTAATTTGACCCGTCGCAAACCGTGTAGCAAACTTGATTGACAGGCGATCTGAACGCCGAATCCGCCATATTCTGTGCAACAAGTAACAGGAGGAGATTAGATTTACTTCGGTGGATTTAAACTTGAAAAATTATGTTGACGTCGTTCTGCGGTTTAAATAAAATACGTTCTGATGTCCATTCATGTTTTAATTAAATTTTAAGTAAATTAGAAAAAGACGATCGGGTTTTTATTTTGGAAAACAATATAAATAAAATATTGGTTTATTGTTTAAAGAGAACCTTACAACAACATTTTTTGGTTGCATTACAGCAATTTCTCCTTTGGGAAAACTGAGACTTAATTCAAATTAATTTTAACTGTGGTTTGCCCAGTTTTACCTGTAATGAAAACCCTCTAATTAAAATAAACAGTGATATATTTAGCTGAAAAAAAATATAAACAGTGTAAACCATGGTAATCAATAAAGCTAACATGTAATATAAGAAAATAAACCACCCAGACTTACCGACTTACCATTTCTTATGATGTGTGCTGCTCTCTGATGGAGGATTTGGTTGATTCCGTGCACATGGTCATTCACAAAATCAGATTAACACAATTTGAATATAAAAAATATTACTTTTATCATTATTATTGTTGTACTATTTTTTTAAATAAATATTTTAATTATTAGTAGTAATTCCAATATTATGTCTATTAAATTATTTATTTACTTTTAATATTAAATTATTAAAAGCATATACAGTAGGGAAAATAGTTTTTTGATCCCCTGCTGATTTTGTGTGTTTGCCCACTGACAAAGAAATGATCAGTGTATCATTTTAATGGTAGGTTTATTTGAACAGTGAGAGACAGAATAACAACAACAACAACAAAAAATCCAGAAAAACACATTTAAAAAAAAAAAAAGTTATAAATTGATTTGCATTTTAATGAGTGAAATAAGTATTTGATCCCCTATCAATCAGTAAGATTTCTGGCTCCCAGGTGTCTTTTATACAGATATTGAGCTGAGATTAGGAGAAATCTCAGCTCTTTTAAAGGAAGTGCTCATAATCTCAGTTTGTTACCTGTATAAAAGACACCTGTCCACAGTAGCAATCAATCAGATTCCAAACTCTCCACCATGTCCAAGACCACAGAGCTGTCCAAGGATGTCAGGGACAAGATTGTAGACCTACACAAAGCTTTGGTAACAACACCAACACCATCCCCACCGTCAAACATGGAGGTGGAAACATTATGCTTTGGGGGTGTTTTTCTGCTAAGGGGACAGGACCACTGCACCGCATCAAAGAGACGATGGACGGGGCCATGTACCATCAAATCTTGGGTGAGAACCTCTTTCTGTCATTGAAAATGGGCCATGAATGGGTATTCCAGCATGACAATGACCCAAAATACACAACCAAGGTAACAAAGGAGTGGCTCAAGAAGAAGCACATTAAGGTCCTGGAGTGGCCTAGCCCAGTCTCCAGTCCTTAACCCCAGAGAAAATCTGTGGAGGGAGCTGAAGGTTTGAGATGCCAAACGTCTCAAAACCTTAATGACTTAGAGAGGATCTGCAAAGAGGAGTGGGACAAAATCCCTCCTGAGATGTGTGCAAACTTGGTGGCCAACTACAAGAAACGTCTGACCTCTGCCAACAAGGGTTTTGCCACCAAGTCAAGTTTTGCGAAGGCGTCAAATACTTATTTCACTCATTAAAATGCAAATCAATTGATAACTTTTTTGAAATGCATTCTTCTGGATTTTTTTGTTGTTGTTATTCTGTCGCTCACTGTTCAAATAAACCTACCATTAAAATTATAGACTGATTTTTTTTTTCTTTTGTCAGTGGGCAAACGTACAAAATCAGCAAATTATTTTAATTTTCTTTTTGCTTATCCCTTTTCACACCCTTTTTGTAATAATCTATTACATCAGGTTTATTGAAGTCCACTTTTCCTATTAAAAGGAACACGTTTTTCTGATTGTAAGGGACAACTGCTCTTTAAACACTCCATGATGCAAAAGAACAGTACATAAAACCATGAGGGTGAAGTCACTTCTTATGCAAGCCATCTCAATATTTTCTCTGTACACATTTTTATCAACTTATTTTAATGGGAAACTTAACAAATATCATCAATGTTTCTCTCAACATGAGAGTGAAGAATGAGAATGTTCATAATTCGAGTATAACATAAGGATGTTCCATAAATGTTGTTTCATGATAACATTATGAAAACATTCAGAAATAATAACATTGTAAGGACATTCTGAGAATGTTGTTCTCTCAACATTATAAGAACATTCATCAAGTACAAATAACGTCCTAAAGACGTATTGTATATTTTTGTTTACTCACTATAACATTATCTTATTCAAAATGATAAAACATGCTTAAAAATGTAATTCATGCACTGTTCTATGCAAACATGTACTAGTCTATGCAAAAGTGTGATATCCTACTGTACTGGATGTCTGAATACTGATTAATGGTCTTAGAGTACCATCTACTGGTCATACTGAGTATAGATGTTTTATAGGCCGTATACACCGGTCAAGGAGTACAGTAAACTTAGGATAACCTGGGGAACTTTGGGTGATTTCCAGAATATGAGGAATATGACAGATACATGTAACCAACTGTGATGTATGTCGTCTGGGATCACTGCCAACCAATGGGAGTAGAAGAAGAACTTTTACTTTTTAAAAATGACGAATACAGACGAATGCCACCATTAAAAAATAGACAAGGTGAACAAGTAATTAAATGTGGTAAATCAAACAGACATAGACAATGAGAATAACAGGAACTACCAAATATGGGCAATAAGAAACATATATATACTCTGTACCGACACTCACAGAATCAGAATCAGTCAATGTGGCAGCTGCTTCTCGGCTTTATTGTCTTGTTATAATAAAGTCTTTTCTTTCACATTTGAAACTCTGCTGTTTTTGAGCCTTTCTAATTGTACCGACTGAGATCCAGACCATCGACGAGAGCACGTTTTCCACAACATAAAAGTGGCACCCCAGATGGGACTGGACTGAGGCACCGGTGTCCTGAAGGGCCGTTGCAGGCGAGGGACCTGGGTTAACACGCAAACAATCCGAAATTACGAGGCCTCAAGGTAAGCAAGTTTTGCTTATATATTTGGATATAAGGAGATTGTTTGCTGGTTGACTAAGGGTTGAGCCTGTGGCGGTGATTTAGGACAGGGCCTCACCAACCAACGGACTTAAAATTATTTAAATGTAAAAAGGTGCATATGGATTGATGAGTTTCAAGTGTTAAAGAATATGCCCATTAGTTAAAAGAGCACAGATGGTGCCAATATAAAGTAGTAGTGAAAAAGCCTAGTGAAGAAGGGCTAGAAGTGTGAGCGTCTAGTTAAGAGGGACGCTGAATGCCGGCAAACGCCTAGTTGAGAGGCGTGGAGATCTGTGGTTACCGGCCCTGGGATAGAGGGTGTCTGCTCGGACAGATCGTTTCTAAACGAAACCGTTAGTCTTTGTTCGTTATATGTTGTATGTTATATGTAAGTGTTGGTACACTTGAGCAATATATGTTTGTCTAAAATTACAAGTGCACGGTTATTTGATAAAACTGCAGAGAAAAATCACGTTAAGATTTAAAAAAGATCATATTGTATTGAATGGAATATTTTAACGAATTATTGAAAATTGAAAGAACTAGAAACACCCCAAAAAATTGGTTGTGTCGTTTGTTTGGGCATTCTCCACAGTGTCGACGCTGTGATCCAAATTGTGAAACTAAATTGTTGATAAAAAGAAAAAGAATTGAAAAGGCAATCTGAGCGCCTGTCTTCCCATTGTTGCGCCAGGGAGAGAAGAAGGGACCCGCGAGGGTGGGGGCTGAGGCTTTCTGTGTGTGTGGACTGATAAAGAGTGTGTGTGTGTGTGTGAAGTGCTCGAGCAATGTGTGTGTGTGTGTGTGTGCGAAAAGGAAGGAGAGGGAGAGAGAGATTCTGTTATTCTGAGCTTGCCCATACGGAGACGTGAAGCGGACAGAAAAAATAAAACACATCGATTCGAATGACCCTGACACTGAACAAGAAAATCAGTTTCAGGCAGTATTGGTACAGACACAAGGTATTCGCAATCATTTTTGGTTGGAATCCAGCTTTATTGATCTCTATGGGCATGAACAGAAATTGACAGAATACAAGAAAAATATCTTTTTCAGAAAATTGATTAAGATTACAAATTTGGGAGAAAAAGTAGCTGAATGGCCAGGAATAAAGTGGGAAGATGTGGTAATGAAACATATAACGATTCGGCGATTGAAATACAATTTGTTTAGACTTTGGGATGCAGCTCTTCCTTGGATGGGAGCTGAGTCAAATGCAATTGACATCCCAGTTGAACCAGTTGTAGCACCGTATATTAAAAATATTTGGGCACCCTGGCCAGTGCTCGAAAAAGGAGCTACAATTCTAGATAACATCCATCTCAGAGTGGAAGCTGAGACGAGAGAAGTGATTTGGACGTCCAGAGTGTTGTTTGAGTCACCAGAGATAGGAAGTGCGCAGCCTCTCTTTGTGACTGGCAGAACTCTGAGGCGCCTACTAGTGACGATTGAGCAGAGGTTGCAGCCTCAGTGCATACGTCACGTGTGGGTGGAGATTCACGGAGATCAGGAAAGATCGGATTCATCTCAGTGCAAATTGCTAAAAACAATACTCCATTAAGTTAGAAAAAAGACAAGAAAAAGAAAGGATGGCAGAGGGGGAAATAAAGGGAAAAAAGAAAAGGGAAAAAGAGGTAGAAAAATTTTAACAATGCCGGAAAGAAGCTTATTGATTGACTATATGGAACCTCTGTATCCGATGTGGTGCACAAGAAATGAATTGAATACTAATTTAGTTAGGCTCTGTGCTTCAGCATCTTCCCAATTGGAAAATAAATTAAATGTAAATGACATTAACGATTAATTAGATTAATTAATTTAGAAAAAGAAAAAAAGGGGGGTAAAATGACAGAGATAGAAGAAAAGAGGGAAAAAGAAGGGGAAAAAGGGGTAGAAAACGTCTAATAATGCGGGAAAAAAGGTTATTGATTGATTATATGGAACCCTTAAACCCAATGTGGTGTACAAGAGACGAATTGAACATTAGTATATTCAAGATAAAAGGGTTTTGCATAAAATTAATGCCATCTCTCACTTACATGAGAGGAGACTGTGGAGTTTTGAAGCTTTCAGCTTGGGGGAACACATCATTTGGACAAAAAATAATCTTCAGATAAAAGAACCAAAAGGCATTGGGTTACCCTTTAAGTTATTAACCAGAAAACATATTGGGATTATTTTAAAATATTTGAGGCAAACTAATCGGATTCTATAAATAAGGTAATAAGTCCTCAGCCCAGTAAAAGTCCAGGTGTAATCAGGGGTCGGATACTTTTAGTGGTCCTCGTCTGATGAGCTTGGTGAAGATTAGCTATTAAATTTAAATAACTGGGATTAGAGAGGTAAATCACCTAATAAAGAGAGAAATAGTTAAGTTAAAACAATTTATCAACCAAATTGATAGATAAAAATGTAACAGTGTTAGATATAAAAGGGCCCATAGAATTTGAGGGGTATGTACATGACACAAATCCAGAAGAAGAAATAGATGAGCAGAGCTGCACAGAACTAATGCCATCAGACAATAGGGAGGAAAAGTATGCTCACAGGGCTGTGAAGGAGGGGCTGGAGCCACAGGAGGAGGGGCAATGGACATCTACACCAGCGCCACAGCCAAGAAGAGAGAAAAAGAGAGCAACCTACAAAGAAAAGCCAAGAATTGAAGGAAGGGGGGCCAGAGACTACAAGGAAAAAAAGAAATCAGGTGAGCCTCTCACACACCGTGAACTTACAGCAATGTTAAAAGAAATGGAAGAGCGTTGTAAGCACGAAACAGCAGCAGGTGGAGACAGCGAGAGAAGTGAGGAGAGTGAGTCTGAAAGATCATCTGAGGAAGGAGCGCCCTCTGCTGACTCAATCCGGGAAGAACTGGCACAGATGGAGGAAAGATGCAACAGGACAAGAGAAAAGATCAAGCAAGCTATCAACATGACAAGAGAAGAATATGACCTGTCAATACTTCAGTGCCAGTCAATCCACCAGCACCAATGAATATGGCTGCACCAGCAAATCAGATTGTGACAGCACAGGCGCCACCTGCTGGACCAAGCAATGTACCACAAGGACAACCACCAGTGGTCATATATCTCAAACCAGAGCAAGCAAACAACAGGAACTGGAACAAACAACAACAAGGAGGACGTGGCAGAGGCAAGTTCAACAACAACCAACAGAGACCAGGAATATGCTGGGGATGCAATCAGCCTGGACATCTTAAAAGAGACTGTCCATCCAATCCTTGGATGCAAGACCAATTGATGACATCAGGGGTTAATTATGAACAACAACCAATACAGACCCGAGCTCAAGGACCTGTCAACCCGTGGCGTGGTCCTAATCAAGGTTACTAGGGCTGCCCAGAGAATCCTGAGGGGAGGAACCAACTTCCAATGATATCTTCGGATGCTGATCAAGAACCAATGTTGCG
The DNA here is from genome assembly GCF_936440315.1 of Barbus barbus. Lineage (NCBI taxonomy): Eukaryota > Metazoa > Chordata > Actinopteri > Cypriniformes > Cyprinidae > Barbus > Barbus barbus. The sequence continues at coordinate 4,899,595 of NC_136717.1, forward strand.
AGTTAATATCGAAGGAAAGCCAATAACTCTCATGCTTGACACGGGGGCCTCGTATTCCTGTTTGAATCTAAGATATGCCTCGCACCTCCCTATGTCTGGAAAATATATAAAGACAGTAGGATTCTCGGGAGTGACTCAGCTACTTCCTATGACGGCCCCTGTGAGCATAAGCTTAGAAGACACTGAAATAAGATTACCAATTTTAGTTTCAGAACATACACCTGTCAATTTGTTGGGTAGGGATGCTATATGTAAATTGAAAATGCAAATATGGTGTACTCCAGATGGAATTTATATAAATGATAAGGCAGTGAGACAAATGAATCTGACAGATTTACAACAAACACAAGAGCCATGTGCTAACATATATTGGTTAGGTGAGTTGAATGAAGATGTAGAAAAAAAACACTTAGCAAATGGGGAAGATACATAAGAGAACAACTTTGTGAACCAAGTCTACCAAAAACTGAATTTCATTGTACTGTGAAGTATGATGAAAGTAAAGACCCAGAATTTGAAAAAAGGTGGCTAAAAGACACAAAAGAACTAACTATCCCCATGATGTCACAATATATAGTGATAGGACCAAAAGGTGCAGCTCTGCAGGTAGATAGAGAAGAATTCATTGATGAGTGGTTTGATGTGCCTAACTCAGTTCCCCATGTTACTCTGTATGTAAATAAAGACTGTGTTTCCAAAGACTTAGGCCCCATGATGAAAAAAGCAGAAAAAAGTAAGTGGGAAGTTACAGAAAATCCTCTAATATTTCAATCAGCAGATAACCTGTATCTTAAAATTTTATGTGCAACTCCAATGATGGGAGGTCCTAGAATGATTGTAAATACAGAAAACAAACCAAAAGTTGAGGAACATCAAACAAAACAGACTGAATTAATAAGAGAAATGGAGAGGCAAGTTCCATCAGAAATATGGTCACAACATGAAACTGATGTAGGGCTAGTAAAGTCAGCCAACCCAATTAGAATAATACTTAGGCCTGGAGCTACAGTACCTAAGAAAAAACAATACCCTTTGAAACCAGAAGCTGTAGAAGGAATAAAAAAGACAATTGAGGGGTTAATGACAGCAGGAGTACTAATTGAAATCAATAGTCCTAACAATACTCCAATATTGCCAGTAGCTAAAGCAGATAAATCCAAATGGCGTCTGGTGCATGACCTGAGAGCAGTAAATGAGATTGTGGAGGACTGGCCTGCTGAGGTTCCAAATCCACATACGCTGTTAACTAATGTTTTATGTACTGTTCTAATATATTCCTGATCTCTGACGCGCATGGTTTTGACCATTGCGCGAGGGGGGAAGTGATTAGAAAGGTAAAGCGCCAAGGTTTTTGGTTTCCTTATTTGCAGGGAATACTGGTCAAGTATTTATCTGAACGTAGCTTATGTAATTGATTGCACATTAGACGTTGAGTGCTTCAACAAGACAAAAGGGAAAAATGACCTAGGAAAATTCAAGGGAAATTGTGTAGTTATTTGGAATTAAATAGAGACATGAATTAAGACCCAGATGTGTATTTAAGATTCAATTGGCCAAACTAGAGGGACACCAGGAGAATTTAAAGCAAGAAATGAGTAAGTAGGGGAAGGAAATGAAGGAAATGAGCAAGTAGGGGAAGGAAATGAAGGAAATGAGCAAGTAGAAGCCGAGAAAGGAGGAGTTTGTGTGATGTTTGGTTCTGACTGTTGTACCTATATCCCAAATAATACAGCACCAGATGGATCATTCACCCAAGCGATGGACAAACTGAAAAATCTGAGAGAAGAAGTGACCTTGAATGCTGGAACAGATCTGCAGATTGGAGACTGGTTAAATTCAATTTTTGGGTCTTGGAAAGGGTGGTTGATTAAGGTGGGCATTGTAATAGCTATTGCTATTATTGTGTTTTTTGTATTGTTTTGTTGTGTTATACCTTTCATCAGATCCATGCTAGCCAGTGCTGCAGCCAAACAGATGCTAAGCATATCAGTAAGACCAACCGGAGTTGACATTGGATATGCTCACGGATACACTGTGGGCCCTGGACTGGACGAACTAGACGACTTTGACCTGGAAGAGACTATTCTGTGAAACCTTTCCTGAAAGAACAACGGAGTGGTAGGGAAGGGGTGCCTTTTAATTTTTATATACTTCTTTATTTTCACTTTTGTAGATATATTAGAGGTGTGGGATAGTGTAGGGAGAGAGATAGGGGTACTATGTATTTTCCTTTGGCATATGCCCCTTCCTGAAGTCATTTACTCCTTATATCATTTATATTTACTCCTTATATCATTTATATTGAAATTAATTTACTAATCTTAAATGTATAATGTGAATACTGAAAGAAAAAGGGAACGATAAGGGTATGAAGCAGGTCATTGTCCATGTTATGAGGCATTGCAACCAGAAAAAGGGAATGACAAAGAAGGATTAATTGGTATCTGAAAGGTGATTGAGGGTCTGACCCAAGTCAGGAGTGCAATAACAGTGTTTATTCATTTAGCCCAGCCTTCAGAGATCAATATGTATTTTTTCTATACTTATTTTTTATGCTATTACACTAACATTCCATTAGTTACTATAACAATGATTGCTGTATACACTGGAACATGCTGTCAGAAAGGAAGAAGGAAGGATCGACGAGCACCTCAGTGCTTAGCAACACGAGTAGATTCAACTGGGGTTTAAAAACCCACCATCTACTCCAACACCAGATAGGGCTAGAGGAAGCTCCTCTGGCAACGAAGGATAACAATACCAGATAGCGCTCTAGGCTACCGGAAATGCCTAGAGTTCCTCTGGCAGCGAGGGACAAACTAGTGTTTTAAATCAATTTTCTAGATGTGTTGATTAATCACTCATATATTCTACATAACCATGACAACCATGGGCAAGGCTTGAACATTTTGTGCACATGCTTACACACACATTGATGATTGAATTATTAATCCCGAAAAGTATGGTTGGATAGGAAGACAGATTCTTTTACTCTCCTCTAGTCAAAGGTGAGGAGAGATGTTTGGGTCTGGCTTCCTCTGGAGTGCGGTATCTTGAAGAAACAATTTGATAAGAGGTTATGAGAGGCCGCACGCTGGCTAAAAGAGGGTATAAACTGAGGGGTGGACTCATGGAACTGCACTCTAGTTAATGAACATGATTGTGAGACTTAGTAAAGTCTCAAAGAGAGGAATATATTGTATATTTTTGTTTACTCACTATAACATTATCTTATTCAAAATGATAAAACATGCTTAAAAATGTAATTCATGCACTGTTCTATGCAAACATGTACTAGTCTATGCAAAAGTGTGATATCCTACTGTACTGGATGTCTGAATACTGATTAATGGTCTTAGAGTACCATCTACTGGTCATACTGAGTATAGATGTTTTATAGGCCGTATACACCGGTCAAGGAGTACAGTAAACTTAGGATAACCTGGGGAACTTTGGGTGATTTCCAGAATATGAGGAATATGACAGATACATGTAACCAACTGTGATGTATGTCGTCTGGGATCACTGCCAACCAATGGGAGTAGAAGAAGAACTTTTACTTTTTAAAAATGACGAATACAGACGAATGCCACCATTAAAAAATAGACAAGGTGAACAAGTAATTAAATGTGGTAAATCAAACAGACATAGACAATGAGAATAACAGGAACTACCAAATATGGGCAATAAGAAACATATATATACTCTGTACCGACACTCACAGAATCAGAATCAGTCAATGTGGCAGCTGCTTCTCGGCTTTATTGTCTTGTTATAATAAAGTCTTTTCTTTCACATTTGAAACTCTGCTGTTTTTGAGCCTTTCTAATTGTACCGACTGAGATCCAGACCATCGACGAGAGCACGTTTTCCACAACAGACGTTGAAAGAACGTTGTTTTAAGAATGTTTTCTAACAACTTTATAAGAACATTCATCAAGTACAACTAACGTCCTAAAGACGTTCCAAGAACGTTGTTCTAAGAACGTTTTCTAACAACATTATAAGAACATTCATCAAGTACAAATAACGTCCTAAAGACGTTGCAAGAACGTTGTTCTAAGAACGTTGTCTAACAACATTATAAGAACATTCATCAAGTACAAATAACGTCCTAAAGACGTTGCAAGAACGTTGTTCTAAGAACGTTGTCTAACAACATAAGAACATTCATCAAGTACAAATAACGTCCTAAAGACGTTGCAAGAACGTTGTTCTAAGAACGTTTTCTAACAACATTATAAGAAAATTCATCAAGTACAACTAACGTCCTAAAGACGTTGCAAGAACGTTGTTCTAAGAACGTTTTCTAACAACATTATAAGAACATTCATCAAGTACAAATAACGTCCTAAAGACGTTGAAAGAACGTTGTTCTAAGAACGTTTTCTAACAACATTATAAGAACATTCATCAAGTACAAATAACGTCCTAAAGACGTTCCAAGAACGTTGTTCTAAGAACGTTTTCTCTCAACATTACAAGAACGTTCCAAAAACATTATTTTAGTAACGTTTTGTACTAACATTTACACAACTTTTAAAGAACGTTACTGAATGTTCTGAGAACGTTCCCTGTTAGCTGGGACCCCACCAAAACAACACGGCACATCTTCCATGTCGCTTTGAATCAAATGATTCAGCCCATTAAGCGACTCCAAATTCTTCCTTCCAGTCAACTTTGCATTTAATATGCTTTGATACAGCACTCTGTAAACAGCCACATCTTTCAGTAATGACCCTCTGTGACTTACCCTCTTTGTGGAGGGCGTCAATGTTCATCTTCTGGATCATTGCCAAGTCAGCAGTCTTCTCCATTATTGTGGTTTCAAAGAACAAGAGATACCCGGAATTTATACTGTAAGGATGGCCATTAATCGAAACTCAAATGTAAATATTCTAATATTTCTAATAATTCTGATTTTTGAGTTTCATGAGCTGTAAGCTCTAATCATCAAAATTAAAACAGAAAAAACTTTTGAAATGTTTTACTTTACATGCAATGAAAGTTTCACTTTTTGAAACAAGTTACAAGAACTTTTTCACAATATTCTAATTTATTGAATTGCACCTGTATATCTACCTTATCAATTTGTGGTTGCCATCAAGGTGCCAAAGGGAGTTTGGTCCAGCAACGCTATACAATCGCCTCTGTGGTCTTCTTTGTGCCATTGCCCTTAGTGCAGCTGCCCTGGGGTTGGTTCGAATTAAATTCTTTCTCACTCTGTCTCTCTGCACCCGTACTCCACCTGCCCATAACTGTGCCCTGACAGCCTCAGATCCAAGCTGATCATTCCCAGCCACAATATCTTTGATCATGTCATCAAGGGCATCATCAGTTACATCAGAATATGTCACAGAGCGATTCAAATTGAACATCCTGAAACAAATAAAAATACAAACATAACTGTTGTCGATCATCAAGATAATGCTGATCATTGCTCTAGTAGTTCAAATAGTGTGGATCAGTGATCTTTGCTACAAGTTTTACTACAAGAAAACTAATCAAGGCTATTGATTATCCATGACTAATAACTACCCAGAGATGCTCACAAGTCTCTGAGCTAGAGTCCAAGTCAAGTCTCAAGTCTTTAAGCTAGAGTCCAAGTCAAGTCTCTGAGCTAGAGTCCAAGTCAAGTCTCAAGTCTCTTTATTATATTAAGTCTCTGGTTATAATAAGTGTTGCATCACGTACAGCGACCCATCCAACACTGCATAGCTATATATAAAGAATTGAAAGCATGTGATATGTTATTATGACTCCTTTATCTATTAGCATACAGTATCAGCTTTGATTTTTATATATAAGTGTAAACAGGCTATTGCAACATGACAAAAACACCAAGAATGCTTTACTTTTAAGTTAATATTATCTGTATTTTGCCTTGTAGCATGAGAACACAGTACAGTACAGACCAACAATTAAGAAAGACTTAATATGGTCAAACATCACATTGTAGCTAAATGCAAAACACTATTGCAACAAACCAAACGATGTGAAATATATGAAGTTCAGATGCAAAAGCCATCTGAAATTTTCTTCAGAATGATTATTTTTATCAAGCTTGTATATTTAAGTTCAATAATTTAACTTAAATGGCAATGCAAATGCAACTAATCATAGTTTATAAACTACTGTAAGTCAACACATCCCAAACTCTCAAACCAGTGTAATGTTACATGATCAACAATAATCCTGTAACCTGTTTGCAGACAATGTTAATTAACGTGATGGAAGCCAGCGGCACGTAAATGATTACGTTAATCGACCACCACAAGTTTGGCAATTAACCCTTGTATAGTGTTCGGATCTGTAGGACCCGTTTTCATTTTTTATCAAGAGAAAAATTATACGATTAATTATTTTTTCAAACTCAGACTCATTGGCCTTGGCTCATTTTCTGTGAAGAATATATATCTGAACACATTTTCAATGACCACACTGGTCACACACTCTCTCAAACGCAAGCACGCGCACACACACACACACACTCACTTGGATATGTGGTTTACGGGACTCTCCATGGGCGTAATGGTTTTACTAATGTACCAACTGTATAATCTATCCTTAAATCCAAAGCTAACGATGAATGGCACAGCAGTCGACATGTTTGTTCGTTGTCCTCTCATGTATGGCGGCCGCGCCTAAAATTTAAAAAGTGTGGCCGGCCGCGCCGCGCGCAGCAGATACGTAGTACGTCACGTGTTACATGGGCAGGTTATAGGTAACGGAGGGAGGGGAATAACAGCGAGCTCATCATCAGTTGTTTCCTAAAAATAAACATTGTTCACGAGTCCCGCAGCTCGAGTCCGAGTCGAGTCTGAAGTCTTTCGAGGACGAGTCTCAAGTCGAGTCTGAAGTCACTGTGTGTGCGACTTAAGTCGCACTCGAGTCCGAGTCTCAAACTCGAGTCCCCATCACTGCTACTTACACAAAACAATATATAACTACAGATACCGGTAGACAGATTTTGAATCATTTAATGTATATTCAAAGACATTCTGTTAATGTATAAACAGTTTCATATTGCAAGATGAAAAGCATTTTAAAGTTTTAATTACCTTGTTGTTCATGCTGTCTACGTGTGTTATCTTCTGAAAAACAGCGTTTTTTACGATGTCACATGGCAATATGAATGGCGTAAAAAGCGGCGCTTTTCAGGCACACTAAAACGGCGTCAGATATGGCATCATTGACGTATTTCCGCGCGTTTTATACGGTGTTTGTGATCACAACGGTGTATTTTGCAGCGCAAATACCGTTTAAAATGCCGTATTTAACGGCGTTTGTATGTAAACACGTTTTATCTATAGCATAAATCTGACCATGTTGGCTTGCCATAAAAATGGCACGTCAAAAGCGTGTGCTGACTTCATTGCCCGATTGTCATGTGTGTCCGCTATATACGGGGTATTATGGTAAGGCATTGCTGACATGTTATTTTCCACTCATTCCTAATGACAGGATGTTATGTCGTTTAAACAGCATATTTTTACTTTACTTTACATTTTTTAATAACGACATGTCATAAAAACGATATGTTTTTTTCCGTTATAGAAGATATTAGGCTTTATCGTTACATTATGCACAGCTGGTATTAAGTCCTGAGCTAAATGAGGATCTGCACGCTGCTTAAGTAACTGCAGGAGGGATAATAGAAAAACAATATCCTAAATATTATTGTAGCAACATGTTTATTATGTTATTAGGTTTATTACGATTAGTCTACAATATCCTCCTGAGACCTGGCTATGGAGTTTTCGCCTCTGTAGTGGACATTATATTTTAGTCAATTTCTCACATCAGTTTTAAGCCTGGATGTCCTGTACAGAGCACATTCAGGGCTTTTTAGACATTTTAGACAAGTTTCACCATGACTACTCCATCTCCTAGGTCTTTAAAGATTAATACAATTTATTTACTAAATTAAGTCAATTACAGAGTATAGAATTTAAAGAGTGCTAAATAAGGCAAATACCATTGTGAGTGATAAGAGACATCCTTTAGCGTACATTTGAATTGCTTCCATCAGATTTTTTGAATATCGTTTCCCCAGATGTTCAAAAAATAGGTTAAAACAGTCATTTGTCCCCCAAGCCAAGTTCTTAAATTATTCTTCTCCAGTGGTAGTCGACAGTCTGTTAGCCTGGATATTTTAATTAGATTCATCAGGATTAAATTATTGTTTATATTTATTATTTATATACCAATGTAAATCGTCAAATGTCAGTGCAAGCGTATGGTGCAAACACAATATAATCTTTCAGAAAATATAAAAAAAAAAAAAATTCTAATGCTCTAAACAATGTAATGATATGAAAAAATACTAAATTCCCAAAGCTTTTTTGTGTGTGTGTGTGTGTGGGGGGGGGGGGGGGGGGGGGTCTCAGGAAGATATGATGCTATCCAAGAATTGCACACAGACCCGGAGGATATGACTCGTTTTGAATAATCGACTCGGGTTGGGAATACTTCTTTATTTTAATTACTTCAGTTACAAGTAAAGTAACTCTATGAACGCATTAAGACACTATTTTCAAGAGGTGAAATATATCTATATAATATTGCTATATAATATATCCACACTAAAACTCTCTGTCTGAAATAAGACCCATAACAACAACAGGAATTTATTTGAGCTAGAGCCTTGAAGAAGCAGCTGGGTTTTTTTCTTTTGGTCTGAGTAGAATCTGATAAACAAAAGTGTAAAAACAAAGAACATGACAGTATTTTATGTCATTCCAAACTCTGTGGCCTGCAATATCCCACTGCACATGTGGTTGCAGAACTCCTCGTAGCTCCTATGTATTGGTAGGCGTAGGACTACATCACATGTGTTAGCTTCTGGGAATATGCGGTCTGTGTGTATAAAGTCAATGATTGGCTGATTCTTGAATCCCAGTGGAGGCAACTCCTCCAGCCCAGAAGCAAAGGCTTTTACTTTGGCCCACCTGCATTTCTCCACCTGTGGAAAATAATATAAATAAATAAAGATATCTGTGTCTCCGATTGCTTCCCTCCTCTGCGAAGGGTGGGCTGAAGACATCAATGAGGTCCTGGGCAGTCAACGGGTCCTCTTTGGCAAGGAACAGATACCGAAGATGTTTAGAATTTGCCTTCATTGCATCATGCAACCCTAAACATCCACAAACCTGCAGTGTGTAACAAGGAGATAATTGTCCACACACACACACACACACACACACACTGTCACGGTGCACACACGAGGGAGGACACAGGAACACGCAGGCGAGGATATAACTTCAAATAATAGTCTTTACTTATGACATCAAGGCATGGCAAGACACAGACAGGAACACCGGGGAGTAACGAGTAGACCAGACAACACGAAACTCAACAAGCAGGAACTTAAATACACACACTAATGAGACAAACACACCTGAACAGAATGAACTAATAATCACATGAAACAAGGACAGGAAACAAACCAAATAAGGAAACATGAGGCGGGAACACATGACAGACACGACAGAACCCTGACACACACGCAACTTTATAACAACGTTCATTCATACATCAATAACAAAAATTATGCTTAACAGCTTATTAATGTATTTTCACATAGCTAGAAATGTTTTTTATTGTTTACTAATGTACTTGTTGAACATTATGTAGTGATAAACAGACCATTATTTATTATAAATTGAAATGCTTATAACCGTGTACCTTGTAAACCATCTCTGTCAAATAGACTTTTATGATTCAGAGCTTCATTATTAAATGATTAGCAATCTTATAAAGCTTAACGGATAATTCATTAATGCTTACAAATGTCATTAAACTTTCAAATCGTTCGATTATGCGCTATAAAAAGAAATCTACAAATGATTTTGAACAAATTATACAATTATTAAAAGCTTATTGGTTAATGTACTTTTGAATGCTATCAAATGTCATTAAACTTCAGTTCTTATTACCTAATGCTCTTTTTTTACATAAAATATGCTAAATTAGTAATTATAAGCATTGTACAATAATTCATGTTAATGAATAATTAACTCTTAATCAGTCTAAGAAGTCATATATCTGAATTTGGTTTGTTACAGACTACTATTTGCACATCTTAACAAATCATTCATTGTTTGTTCATGTTTATGCCTTTTTTAAATGAATATAATTAGTATTTTTATGAGCAGTTATCTCAATGGAACAATGTGCCCCAAATGAACCGAATTTGCTCTATTTACACATTTACAAATCATTTATTAGTTATAATTTGTTCTTTTTTTTTTTGCAGGACCCTGTCTATAAATTTGAGACTATTCATAATTTGTAAATGTTTATAAACATTTACCATTTTTGTTGTATCTTTATTGGCTACTGTAACTATGTGTAAAGGGTGGTTACTTAAGTTTAGCTAAATGCTTGGTAAAGACATTGTAATTTGGGTGCAAAACATGCTTTTATTACCTCAACACTTGTATTAGTATACTAGTGTGTAACATTAAACAGAATATTCCTTGAATCATACATCAACAGGAGGGAAAAAAATTCATTTTCAAGAAAATACATTTATCAATGCCATAAAATATAAACAGATTGAATTGTGTTCCCTTATCAAATTGACCCCTGTACACTGCCGACCCCTTACCCAACCTTAATTATTAGGTAACGTTTAATAAAGTTATTAGTAAACATTAAAAAGCACATTATTTCACGTTTCTTGATATATGAATATACTACCCAATGACCTGTTAAGCATTACATAATGATTTATTAATCAAAAAGTTATTATAAAGTGTTACCCAGTGAATGAAATCAGTGATTAACCTACCTTACAATTGTGGCTTCCACAATATCGAGGTCCGGGTTTAACAAAATAAGACGACAGCTGTCGTTAAACGTGATCCTGCACTGTACAAGAATTCTACGAGCCATGGTGGTCATCTAGGTGCTATATGGTGCTACAAAGGTAACGTTAGACAGCCGTTCAGGAAATAATTCATGTGTATTGTGTTAATATGGATTGGTTCTCAGGTTGAATGTATGGTTCAATGACAAACGCATTTGTTTATAATACATTGGTATAACCAGACATATATTGGTTGAGATAAATCGGTTTCTTCAAGTATACACTGGTTTCTTCAAGTACACATTGGTTTGTATATATATTGTTTTCTTCAAGTATATTATGGTTTAGATACATTGGTTGGCTCGGGTATACATTGCTTTCCTCAACTATGTATCGGTTATTATATATTGGTTTCTTCAAGTATATATTGGTCTTTATATATTGATTTCTTCAAGAATATATTGGTTTGTGTATATATATTTGGTTTCTTCAAGTATATATTGGTTTGGATACATCGGTTACACCAACCAATACATCGTTAAGGAAACCGATGTATACCCGAGCCAACCAATGTATCTAAACCATAATATACTTGAAGAAAATGATATATATACAAAGAACGCGTGTCAAGAATGGCCGTGGCACGTGCAAAGTTCAAAATAGTTAAACTTTTGCCGCTGCTCTCTGTGACGTTTCCCCGTGCAGCCAATAGAAGCTGGGCATCCAAACACACGCTGAAATCAAAAAAGCCGTTAAAAGCCGTTCCTTCTCTGGCCTCCTCCACTACTTCCTTGAAATAATGCAGTTTTAGAAATAAACTACACCACAGCCTCTTTTTTTCTTGCTGCTCTCTTTCTTCTTATTACTATCGCTCGCTTCTTAGCACGGGACAAATACATGTTTTGCTGTTGACCGAAAGGTGGAACAACGATCAAATGACTAGAAGTAGAGAACTCCAGCTAAAAAAAAAAAATTTAAAACTTCGGTGCCCCTCTACCCAACCTCCAACATCTTTATATCTCCCGAGTGAGGAAAAGAGCTAAGAAAGTCACACCCAGCTCACTCTCTCTTTGAACTGTTGCCCTCTGCCCGGCGCTACTGATCACTGAGCACCGTGACACAAGAACAGTTTTCCCCAGGCCATATCCCACCTGAACAACACATAACACACCCCAGTACTGTACATCTGTAAATAACTCATCAAACCCTCATCCGTACAGAAAACATGCACATTCACAGTTCTGTCTATGATATATCATTTTAGGCATGTGCATTCATAGTACTTATTTATATATTTAAGTTACATATTAAATGTATTATATATATATATCATTATATATCTTAATTTATAAATCCTCAATCAATTTAGACAATATATCTTATTATTGGTCTATTTATTTATCCATTTTGTTTCCATAAACTCTTAAAATAGGTAAAGTGTTAATTTCTTTCAAGTGTACCAGTCGATGTGTCCTTATTAAGATATGTCTAAGCAAGGAGTCTGATGACACCACTTCAGTACGCCAGACAGAAAGAATTGTTACGATCTCACGCTGTCTCTGCTCACACAACATATATCTTTCTCTAATCTCGCTCCCTGGAGTGAAATTTCAACACCTGTCAATCTTCTGCTAACTCTTTCTCTAACACAACGATTATATAATAATTACAGGATTTTGCTAAACCACCATGGACTTTTACTACTGATCTAAACCTAAACCACCATCTTTCAGGAATTTGACTAAAAAACTACTTGTCTAAAAACTACACCACCATGGATTTCCAGCTGTAATATCCGGTACTATACACTTATTTCCGCGTGCCCACTACAACTATGCAGTAAACAAAGACCGTATGCATGCAACATTTAATGACTTCTGGATTCAAAACCCCTTTTCTTCTTTAGGTTCTAAAATTTTTGGAAGAGCTTTTTAGAGTTTTCTTACCACAAATAGCTTACCTTGTGGCCACTTTTTGTGGTAATCGTTTTATTAAAGGGGTCATCTGATGCCCATTTTCCACAAGTTGATATAATTCTTTAGGGTCTTAATGTTAATGAGCTCATTAGTACATTATTAGGAAAGGTGATTTGTAAAGATTCATTACAAAACATTATACTTCTTCTGTAGGTGAGGCTGGATCATGAATGATTCACACGAACGTAAATGCATTTAGGCAGATCGGGGATCGGCACATTCTCTTCAAAGCGCAAGTAACGTTAATGCACTGCATCTTCAGCGGCTCGGATGTCGGGAGCAAATGACGACTGCTGTATTCATTGTTACATCCAACAACAAAACAGAGTCACTCTTGTTTACATCTGCTCCGGCGGTGAAACAATGACGGACTGATGACAGCTCACTCAGGGCGGGTCTGAGGTAAGACAAAGTCCAGTCTGTGCTGAAACGCTACTGTCAATCAAACAATCGTGGGAGGGGCCTGTCAGTGTGATGTCACACAGACAGGCATCTGAGATCGGCTCAATTTGAGAAAGAGGTAAAGATTTTAGTGGATTTTATCATTATAGGGTGGTTGTGTACACACACTGCCAACACACATTTCAGTTCAAACAACTTGTAAAAGTGCATGTAGCATCCTATGACCCCTTTAAATGCTGTAATTAATGTCATATTTTATAATGTCATAAGCTCATTTCAGTCTTGTGAGGAATTGATTATATTCATGATACAAACATCAATTAAAATCTGATCTCAAGTTGATTTGTCATTGTGTTTTATTATTTCTGTACAAAAACAACAGAGAAATTAATTACTTGTTCTTCATCAGTCATGTTTGTAAAATAAACTTTTCAATTGAAAGGTAATTTTGATGATAATATAAATGATTGATGAGACAACAATAAAAACATGAATACACACACACACACACACAAACACTGATCTTACTCTCTATATGAGGATTTCTGACACATTTATTCTGTTATTTCAGTGACAGAAGTTGAGTTGCAGTAATAATGTCATGAAGAGACTCATCTCACTGTTACTGATTTATCATGCAGCTCAAAGCATTATGGGTAGAATCTCTCATCAGTCTATTCAGATTCATCAACACAGTTTTACTGATGATTCACAATAAACATTAAACCCAGGATAGAGCGGCTGAGTGAATGTGGTCTGGACTGTGTGGATGAGGCTCATTGTTTCAGAGACGTTGTAGAAGGACAGAGTTCCTGCACTGAGATCCACATACACTCCTATTCTACTGCTGATGGACTCTACAGGGAGATAATTCACTATGTTATTGTGTCTGAATGATTCTGTGCCATTGTGATAGAAGGAGTAACTGGAAGGAGAGCAGTACAAACTCCAGGACTGATCATTATTTCCAAACACACACTCTTTACCCTCTCCCTTCCTGTTGATGGTCTTATATGACACTGATATATACACATACTCTCCACTCCACTCAATCTCCCAGTAACAGCGTCCACACACACTCTCTCTACACAACACCTGATTCACACCATCAAATCTGTCTGGATGATCAGGATACGACTGAGACTCAAACACGTTTGTCACCTTTCTGTTCTCCTCAGAGAGAACAAGCTTAATGTTTGCTGTGTTTGGATCCAGTGTGAGAAAACAGGCATCTAAACACAAGAACAGAGACATTAATAACAACAACAATCACTACAGCTGTGTATGTGTGTGTGTGTGTGTGTGTGTGTGTGTGTAGACGTACATTTCTTTAGGCCTGCTGTAATCCTGGATTGTCCTCCATGATCCACACTAGAAAACACACAAAGTCACAGTCAGTCAAAAAAAGGCTATACAGTTTCCAATGTACTCAGGGTGATATGCCATTGCTATGGCACTTGGGGTGGTTGCTAGGCTGTTGCTATGTAGTGGCCAGGGTACTTGGGTGGTTACAATGTTGATAACATGTTCTGAGTGGTTGCTATGCAGTTGCTAAGGTGCTTGTGGTTGTTGCTAGGCTGTTTCTATATGGTTGCTAGGGTACTTGCTGTGTAGTTATTTTTTTTTAAATGTATTGTGACGAGTCGGCTGCCTCCCCCCTTTCTATCATCACCACCCCGTCCCGTATTCGCCGCCCTTCACCAGGCTCCCGACGGGAGTGGGTGTGTGAGAGAGGAGGGGCACTGAAACAGCCAGGGCTGGCGGCATGTGATGAGGCGCACCTGATGTGAATGGAGCCTCATCACCGCCGCCGTTTAAATGCCAAGCCCGCCTCTCCTCGAGAGA
Source organism: Barbus barbus (assembly GCF_936440315.1). Taxonomy (NCBI): domain Eukaryota; kingdom Metazoa; phylum Chordata; class Actinopteri; order Cypriniformes; family Cyprinidae; genus Barbus; species Barbus barbus. The sequence continues at coordinate 4,914,631 of NC_136717.1, forward strand.
CCGGTCTCTTCCCCCGTGCATGCACGCTGGTGTCCTCGTGGGTCCAGGAAGGGAGCGTTGAGGGATTTCCTGCCGCCGCCAGAGACGCGAGCCGCCGGACCTGCGAGCCGCCGGACCCGCAGTCCAGATGACGCCGCACTCGTGATACGGCTGACGGGCCAGGATGCCGGGCCGTAGAGTCCCCCAGAAGTGCCGCGGCCAGCTGAGGACGAAGCCGCGAGCGGAAGCCGTCGCGCCCCGGACCAGGAGGGGAGCGCGTGCGGCCACCGGACTCCGCCCCTTCCCTGGACCCTTCCCTTCTGAACACTGCCCTCCTTCACTAGCACAACGAGGACACCAGATCCCTGTTTATTTTGGACCCTTTTCCCCCTTTGGACACTTTATTTTAATATTTTGTTTAATAAAAACCTCTCCGAGGCTTGACGCCACGCCCACTGTGTCTGTCGTTTGCTCCTCCCGCCACAGTATGTACATTTATAACACTATACTTTGCATTATATCAACTTTTCATCAAATTACAAAAAAAATAGTTAACACATGCGCAGAGGTAGGTAGTAACGAGTTACATTTACTTCGTTACATTTACTTGAGTACATTTTTTGGGTAACTAATACTTTGAGTATATTTAAAAATAGGTACTTTTACTCTTACTAAAGTACGTTTTAGTGAAAAAAACGGTACTTCGTTACTGTGGGTGATGCTCCTCTCGTTACAATACCTTAATGCAATAAAAGTTAAAAATGCTTCAATTTATTTCAAACGTGCCATCTACTTTTCTCTGGTCAATGAGCGATGCCCATTGGTGAGTGATTCATTCTTTTGAGTCAATTCTGTTCAAAGGCTTGATCAAACCATTTGGTAAACCAGTGAATTGGTTCACAAATCAGTTTGAATGATTCGTTCAGTTCCCTGCCGCACGCACTGAGTCATCTGAAGTGGTTTTCACTCAGAGTTGTAACATCAAGAGCGTTGAAGATGTGGCTTTGGATCTACAGTCAATTGAAAGCAAACCTGCAAAGGCTATTGTTTGCTAGCTATGAAGATCTTTATTAGATGAACACCACGTGTGCTGTCTAGTGTTCCACAGGCTACATTCGATTACAGTACACGATACCACCGTGACATTACCAGTTTGTTATACATGTACCTTATACATTAAAAACAATGTATAATTTATACATTAAATAAGCTGTCACAGAGTATGAAATGAACACCCATTAAAACCGCCTTAGCTCTGCGCAGCGGCGCGCGACCAGAGCAAAAACATATCAGAGCAAAAACCAAGCCCTGAGGTTAAACAAACTGCCTGTATAGCTCAGAGACAGAATTGCATCAAACCACATATCTGGGGAAGAGTTCAGAAAAAAAATATGCTGCATTGAAGTTTCACAGAAGCATGTTGTCTCTGTTACCCTTAATGGAAGAAGTTTGGAACAACCAGGACTCTTGCTAGAGCTGGCCTCCTGACCAAACTGAGCAACTGATGGAGAAGGGCTTTGGTTAGAGTGGTGATGAAGAACCTGATGGTCACTCTAGTTGAACTCCATGATCATATGTAGAGATAGGAGAAACCTACAGAAGGACAAACATCACTGCAACACTCCACCAGTCTGTGCTTTATGCTGGTGTGGCCAGATGCAATCCTCTCCCAGTGAAGACACATGAAAACACACTTGGAACTTGCAAAAAAAAAAAAAACACCTAAAGGACCCTCAGACTCTGAGAAACAAAATTCTCTGGTCTGATGAACCTCAATTCCAAGCATCTTGTTTGAAGGAAACCAGCTCTGCTCATCACCTGCAGAAGTAAAGTGTGCTGGTAGCAGCCTCATGCTATGGGGCTGTTTTTCAGTGGCAGGGACTGAGGGACTCATCACATTAGAAGAAAAGCTCAATGCACCAAAATATTGACATTAATGAAAACCCAGTCCAGAGCATTCAGAACCTCAGACTGGGCAGAAGATTCACCTTCCAACAGGACAATGACCCCTAATCACACAGCAAGAATGTCTTATAGACAACTCTGTGAATGTCCTTAAGTGGCCCAGCCACAGCCTGGGCTTGAATATTTCTGGAGAAACCTGAAAATGTGCATCTGCCCCCATCCAACCTGAAAGAGCTGGAGACGTGAAGAGATGAGAATAATGGTAGATAATTGCCAAATTCTAATGTGCAAAGCATGTCGTATCATACCCCAAAAGACTTGAGGCTGTAAAGGTGCTTCAGCTAAGTACTGAGTTAAGGGTATGAAGACTTATACAATGTACTTATTTCAGTTTTTTTATTTTTAATTAATTTACAAAGTTGTGACAATTCTGTTTTTGCTTTGTCATTATGAGGTATGGAGTGTAGATTAATGTGGGAAAAAAGTAATTCAAATCAGTTTAACATAAGGCTGCAACATAAAACATGAAAAAAAATTAAGGGATATGAAGACTTTTATACTTTAAAATATAATTTAATTCAGTGATGCAAATCAGAATTTTGATCAGCTATTACTCAGAGTCATATGATCCTTCAGAAATCATTCTAATATATTGATTTATTACCAGTGTTGTTGAAAAAAAAAACAGCATATGCTGGTTGTTTTGAAGCTGGGATGCTGGTTTGAGCTGGTTTATGCTGGTCCTTAGCTGGTCGGACCAGCACATGACCAGATTAAACCAGCTAAAGACCAGCATAAACCAGCGAAAGACCAGTTTAAACCAGCATCCCATGCTTCAAAACATACAGTCGTGGTCAGAATTATTGGCATCCTTGGTAAATATGATCAAAGAAGGCTGTAAAAATTTATCTGCATTGTTAATCATTTAGATCTTTTATTTAAAAAAAATCACAAAAATCTAACCTTTCATTGGATAATAAGAATTTAAAATGGGAGGAAACATCATTATGAAATAAATATTTTTCTCTAATACACATTGGCCACAATTAACGGCACCCTTTTAATCAATAATTTTTGAAACCTCCAGTTGCCAGTTTAACAGCTCTAAATTGTCTCCTATAATGCCTGATGAGGTTAGAGAACACCTGACAAGAGATCAGAGACCATTCCTTCATCCAGAATCTTTCCAGATCCTTCAGATTCCCAGCTCCATGATAGTGCTTCTTCTCTTCAGTTCACCTCACTCATTTTCTACAGGGTTCAGGTCAGAGGACTGGAATGGCCATAGCAGAAGCTTGGTTTTGTGCTCAGTGACCCATTTTTGTGTTGTTTTTGAGGTTTGTGTTTGGATTATTGTACGGTTGGAAGATCCAAATATGGCCCATTATAAGATTTCTAACAGAGTCAGTCACTTGTTGATTTGTTTATCTGTTGGTATTTGATAGAATCCATGATGCCATGTATCTAAACATGTCCAGGACCTCCAGCAGAAATATAGGCCCACAACATCAAAAATACAGCAGTATATTTCATTGTACACATGGGGTACTTTTTTATCCCTGTGTGCACCAAACCCATCTTGAGTGTTTGCTGCTAAAAAGCTAATTTTTTTGTTTCATCCGACCATAGAAGCCAGTCCCATTTGAAGTTCCAGTCGTGTCTGACAACTGAATATGCTGGAGATTGTTTTTGGACGAGTGAGGAGAATTTTTCTTGAAACCCTGCCGAACAACATGTGGTGATGTAGGGGCTGTTTGACCTTTTTTTTTTTTTTTTTGACCCCGAAACTCAACTTTTCTCTACAATTCTCCAGCTGTGATATTTGAAGAGTCTTTGGCCACTCAAACTCTCCTTCTCACCGTGCATTAGGACGATATAGACACATGTCCTCCAGCAGGCCGTTTCGTAAAATTTTATGTTGATTGGAAATTCATAATTATTGCCCTGATGGTGGAAATGGGAATTTACACTGCTCTAGCTCTTTTCTTAAAGCTACTTCACTAATCTGTGAAGCTCAATTATCTTTTGCTGCTCTTTTGCTGCACATCAGAAATATATTCTTTGGTTTTTCTCCATGGAGAAATTTGGCCTTTGTTTTCCCTCCTATTTATATTTCTGTGAAACAGGAAGCCATGGCTGGATAATTTCATGTTCATAATCAGCCTGGAGTGCTCAAAATTGTGAATATGAATGGGAATATACTTGAGATATTTTACTCATAAGATTGTCTAGGGGTACCAATAATTGTGTCCAACATGTATTTGAGAAAAACATTTCATAATTAAATTTTCCCCCATTTTCAATTGTTTCAGTTCAATGAAAGGTGAGATTTTTATTTATTTTTTTTCAAATAAAAGATCAAAAGGATTAATAATGCAGGTTTATAATGCATATTTACCAATAATTCCGACCACGACTGTACCTAACCAGTGTATGCTGTTTTTTTCAACAGGGAACAGTTTTGCTGCTTAATATTTTTTGGAACCTGTGACATTTTGTTCAGGATTCTTTTATGAATAGAAAGCTAAAAAGAACAGCATTGATAATCAACATATTGGAATGATTTCTGAAGGATTATGTGACACTGAAGACTGGCATAAAGGCTGATAAAAATTCTGATTTGCATCACTGAAATAAATTACATAAAAAACATTAAAAATCTTTTGAACAGCAGTGTGTGTGTGTGTGTATAAATTATATCTAAATATCTATATATCTAAATAAAAATAGACTATATTCAGTACCTATATGATCCAAAGTAACTAGTAAATAACTACTTGAGTATTTTTTATATCCGATACTTTTTACTCTTACTCAAGTAACTATTCAGACTATTACTTTTACTTTTACTTGAGTAAATATTTCTACAAGTACTTTTACTTTTACTTGAGTACAGTTTTTGGGTACTCTACCCACCTCTGCTTATGGGAGGGAAGGTAAATTTGATATTGTCCTCTCTTCCATTATCAGTCTCTCATTTTTTTTATTTTTTATTTTTTTAAGTTGCGAAAACACTATCGGGGAGTTTTTCTTTTGTTATTAGAGCAAATGGGAATAATGCAAAAAAATATTTGTGGTACTCTCCCATTCACTGCTCTCGAAGTTGACTGACAGGCGATCTGACCAATTATAACGCCGAATCTTACATTTTGTCTGACAAACAAATCAGACAGAAGAGTTGATTAACGTTGGTGGGCTTAAAATTGCAAAACTGTGTATAGACATCTTTCCGCGGTTGAAATAAAATACGTTCTTGTGTTCATTCATGTTTGTGCTTTAAGTAAAGAAGAAAAGATGATCAGTTCACGTGTTGATTGATCTAGTAAAGCCTGGAATACGTACACTTTTTTATTAATTTTCATAAATCATGTTCATAAATAAAAAAAAACAGAGTGATCTGTTTTTGCAAATGAACTGTTAATTTACAAACAAAGCCACAGCAGAGCAGCTGTCCATTTCAGAACAACACAGTCGTGTTTCTTTACTGAAAAATTAATTGTTTTAAACAATGATTTAATGCCACTATACAGCCAAATACAGCCAGTGCTTTTTGAATGAATGTTTCAACGAGTCACTCATTAAGACAGTGACTTGCCACCCACCTACTGGCGGTTTTTGCTTCAAATCTAAAAGCATTGATTTTTTTTCCAACCTTTTATATTTCTATGCTTAAATCATGAATCCTGTAACATTCTTTATGCACTTATAATTGAACTTTGTGATTTGAAACATTTATAAATACATTTACATTTCAGTTTCAGAGGTGAAGAAACTAATCAAGAAACTTAATTGCGTACACAGTACAGCTGATTACTGAAGCCCAAGCCAAGTGGCAATGGAGATGCAACTGCTACAGCAAAGCAGATCTGGCAAAAAACAGCAGATCTAAAAAAAAAAAAAAAAAGAGATGACGCTACGTCACACAGAGACCAGTGTAAGTATTCCACTTTTTTTTTTTGTATAGACATTGAGTTGTGACTGTAATACACAATTGTAAACATGAACATATGATAAAAAAGTGTTATTGCACACTTTCCTGTACAATTAAAATTATAAATGAGGACTGACAAATTCAGGTCCCGAATGAAATGGTAATAAATTTCTGCAAAGCACCCTTTTGAATGTAGACATATCATTACTACCATGTTGAAAAACTGGTTCAAACTGAAGTGTAAATAATGAGATAGGCTAGGCAAGTTTATTTATATAGCACATTTCATACACAATGGTAATTCAAAGTGCTTTACATAAAAGGAAGTAAAATATTAATTTAAAAAAATAATCACAACAATAAAGCCAGAAATTTTAAAACGTTTAAAATTACTTAAGAATTGATTTAAAATGAATTAAAAAAATTATTACATGTGTAGTCAGTTCGGACGTAGCACAGTGCTCATTCAACAAATGCACAGTTAAACAGATGAGTTTTGAGTCTGGATTTAAATGTGGCTAATGTTTTAGCACATCTGATCTCTTCTGGAAGCTGGTTGCAACTGTGGGCGGCATAATAGCTAAAAGCAGACTCCCCTTGTTTTGTGTGAACCCTTGGTATTTCTAACTGACTCGATCCTAATGATCTGAGTGGTCTGTTCGGTTTATATTCAGTGAGCATATCAGCAATATATTTAGGTCCTAGGCCATTGAGTGACTTATAAACGAGTAAAAGTACTTTAAAATCAATCCTAAATGTAACTGGAAGCCAGTGTAAGGACCTGAGGACTGGTGTGATATGCTCAGATTTTCTGGTTCTAGTCAGAATCCTGGCAGCAGCATTCTGGATGAGCTGCAGCTGTCTAATGGTCTTTTTGGGAAGGCCGGTGAGGAGACCATTACAGTAATCCACCCTGCTGGTGGTAAAGGCATGAACAAGTTTCTCCAAGTCTCGACTGGAAACAAAACATCTAATTCTTGCAATGTTTTTGAGATGATAGTATGCTGATTTAATTACTGCTTTGACAGGACTACTGAAACTAAGGTCTGTCTCCAGAATCACCCCAAGATTCTTCACTTGATTTTTAGTTGTTTGACTCCTAGAGTCGAGGTACAGTTGGGCAAAAAAGTATTTAGTCAGCCACCAATTGTGCAAGTTCTCCCACTTAAAAAGATGAGAGAGGCCTGTAATTTTCATCATAGGTATACCTCAACTATGAGAGACAGAATGGGGGGGAAAGAATCCAGGAAATCACATTGTCTGATTTTTAAATAATTTATTTGCAAATTATGGTGGAAAATAAGGGTTAGAGGAGTGACTATGAACAAAGGTGGAGTTTCTCTACGTCTGGAGAGCGTCAGCGCTGCATTTCATGAAGTTAACAGATAACGCCAGCATCAAAGACTTTTTAAATAGAACAAATAAATAAGGAATAATAATATACAAATTGACAATTGTATGTACAATTAATAATTAGTCTATATATTATAATCTTTATATTCTCTTTTGAGTCAGCACACAGAATCGCTACAAAATTTACAGCTCTCATCTCCTGCACATCCATGTTTGTTTAATCTGTCACGCGTCTCCTAGCAATAAGGCGTGTGTTTCTGCATGAGTTTGTTGTGATCGGAACGACTTGAAAGTCTGGTAGTGTATGATCCTCAGTCGCGTAGTGTATGATGGCCAGATTTACTTTGTCACTATTTACAAAGTCTGTAAGTGTATGATGCCCTATGTTTTAAACATCTGTTCAGATTTTAAAAGTCGTGTAGTGTATTCCAGGGTTAAGGCGCTACAGTGATCGGTCACAACACATTAAAGAGCCACAAAACAGTATTTATTGTTTGAATTTCCTAATAAATTACAACATTTTAAAGCTGAGACCTTAGCTGCGTCCGAAATGACGCACTATACACTATGGGCCTTATTTTAACGATCTAAGCACATGGTCTAAAGCCATGTGTTTCACAACAGGAAAAACGGTTGGCGCGCCGTTAGTAATGGGTGTGTTTTGGGCATAACGAGCAATAAACCAATCAGAGTCTCATCCGTCTCCAGAGAGGAAATGGAGCTGCTCATGCCTGAGCAAATAGGTAGGCTAATTCTGATACATTCAATCACTAGCCATTATCCAGCTTTAAAGGCGCGGTCACCCTAGACTTTGAGCATGCAAAATCGTGTTGCATGCTGTAACGGTCATGATATGACGTCACGCTGTGCAGCGTCTTTTCAAAAACTTAAATTCAACACAAAACATACAATCTACTCCACTTTCCTGCAGTGCTGCAGTTTTAGATTTGTTCTTTTAATTCAGATATGAGGTCATGCTGTGACGTATTGATCTGCCGTTGTTGGTCACACAGTATCACGTGATGTAAAATCGCAGGCCAGAGTTCACCAAGCTTGAATACAAATGAGCTTGAATTTGACGCATTTGCATGTGTATGAATGGAAGTCAATGGAACTAAAAGTGCAGTGTGACCGCACCTTTAATTGGTCAATGGTGCAGTCTATTTCAGTTGCCTCAAAATAGCAATGCGCCAACAATGCACCTGAACACACCTCTTTTTCAGACCAGCACGCCCATGGGCGCAAATGCATTTGCTATTTAAACAACATGGCGCAGGATGTGAAAATAACTGCGTCGGGCTGAAACTGGCAAAAAAAAAAAACACCTGTGTCGCACCTGGTGCCACATTGCACCAGCTGTTTGATAGGGCCCTATGTATTTATGCACTCAACCATGAAGTGTATGAATTTTAGAAGGCAAGGCAATTTATTTCTAGAGCATGATTAAAAACAACAAGTTGACCAATGTGCTGCACAGATTCTAAAAACATAAGCAAACAGTATATACACAACACAGAGCATCAGACCATTCAACATTGCAAAAACAAACAAAAAAGGTTAGTTTTCAACAACATGTCATTAAACAACATTTTGCAAAAAAGCCTGGGAGAAAAAATGAGTCTTTAAAAGGGACTTAAATGACACCAAGGTGGAGGCAGTTCTTATGTATAAAGGCAAACTGTTCCAAAGCCTAGGGGCCAATACTGCAAAAGCACGGTCCCCCCAAAGTTTGCGTCTCGACCTAGGAACAATCAAGAGTTTCTGGTCAGATGACCTAAGGGATCTTGATGGAGAGTACGGTTGCAACAAATCCGAAATATAACATGGAGCAAGGCCGTTTAATGATTTAAAAACATTTTTTTCTATTACGAACCTGCAACCAATGTAAAGATGTCAAAATGGTAGTGATATGGTCCCATTTCCAAGAACCTGTTAACAACCTTGCAGCAGCATTCTGGACAATCTGTAGTCGTGACAGGGTGGACTGAGTAATCCCTACATACAGGAAATTACAGTAGTCCAGTCGAGAAGACACAAAAGCATGCATCACTCTTTCAAAATCAAAAAAAGGACAAAAACGGCTTAATCTTTGCCAGTGTTCTTAGTTGAAAAAAGCCAGATCGAACAACACTATTGATCTGTTTGTCAAATTTCAAGGCAAATAAATCAATATTAATAGTCCCAGATGCACTAGAGGGTGCAAAAACAATAGTTTCAGTTTTACTTTCATTTAGGTGCAAAAAATTCACAGCCAACCATGTTTTCAAATCCTTTAAGCATGCAAGAAGAGATTCTAAAAAGTTTCCTTCCTTCTTTACAGGTACATAAATCTGCGTATCATCAGCGTAACAATTAAACGATACGCTGTTTACTAAAAATAGATCCAATTGGCAGAATATACAATGAAAACAAAATAGGTCCAAAAATGGATCCTTGTGGGATCCCACATGTAAGAGACATGTAAGACATGTAAAATGACATCTAAGAGAGTGGCCAATGATGATGAAAATTTCCCCAGGGTAACTGAAAAGCTCCTATTGGTTAGATAGGACTTAATCCAGTTCAAAAGAGTACCACGAATCCCTGCCACCCGTTCAAGTCGAGCAATAAGAATTTCATGCTCTATGGTGTCAGAAGCTGCACTGAGGTCAATTAACACCAAAATTGCAGTATCACCAGAGTCAACTGCTAGCAGAATATCATTTACCCCCTTCCCACCAGCAGGAACCAGGTTCCTAGTTCAGAGCCTGTGCTACTGCCAGTTCTTAGTTGGTTCAACTGGTGAGCCCTTTAAGAATCAGTTGCTTTTCCACAGGTTAGAGAGCCAATACAGAGCCAGGACTTACATCACTGAATACGTTTCATGTTTCGATTCACTAGCACGGCACAACAGACTTGTTCGAGGTGCATCAGCGCCACGCAGACAGATCGATCGGCACACAACACACTAAAGCACAGCGAGACGATCCAAAAGCATAAAGAGCCGTCAGCTTTTCAGTTGCTCCCGTAGCACCCCGATGCCTCGCATCGAACGATCCATCCCAAACAAGCCTAAACAAACTATCAACAAATGCGTTGCTATTGATGTTCATGGCTTTGCGAACCTACATCGGCATCCAAACACGGCGAATCCAACGTGTTCGTGTTTAGCTGCGATTTCAAATATGTCAGTCAAAACTTTCTGTCGTCTTGTTGATCATGGTAACCCTTCCCCCAGCCCCTGACGCAAGCGGTTCTTCCTTCTAGCCCAGCAATGTTTTGGTGCTACTTACAAACCGCTTTTACTGGTTAGGAGCTGGTGCTTTGGGTGTTGAAAGACAAAGAACCGGTTTGAAACTAGGCTCTGGCTTCGAACCAGCACTAGAACTGCCTTGGTGGAAAAGGGGTAATTGAGAACTTTCAAAAGTGCAGACTCTGTACTATGATGCTCCCTAAACCCTGACTGGAAAACTTCAAATAAAGAGTTCTTATTCAAAAAATAAGAAGTTGCAGTTGAATAAGGACAGCTTTCTCCAACACCTTAGACAGAAAAGGCCTGTAATTTGCATAATCCGTTGGATTCAATTTAGTATTTTTAATTAAAGGTTGTACTACAGCATGCTTGAAAGATGCGGGAACAATCCCTGATGCAAGGCAGCTATTTATAATTGATAAAATGCTACACCCAACTACATCAAAAGTTTGTTTGATCAGTCTTGACGGAACAACATCAAGAGGGGAATCCGATGGCTTCAGTTGATCAACCATTTTAGCCAAGGTAGAAAGTTGAAGAAGTTCAGACTGATGAAACACAGCAGGACAACTAGAAGGAGCAGAGGGATCACCAGCTACAGGAGGTATTTGAGATCTAATATTTTTGATCTTTGACAAAAAAATTCTCACAATCCTCCATTGAAATCTCAGGTCCAATGCTATTTGATGGATTAATAACAGAATTGATAGTATTAAACAATACTCTGGGTCTATGACAGTTATTTTCAATAATAGCAGAGAAGTACTTTGCCTTCGCTACCTTAACTGCTTTTTGGTAGGAATGCAAAGAGTCCCTCAAAATTTCAAAAGACACCTGGAGCCTGTCCTTCTGCCAGCTACGCTCTGCTCTTCTGCAAGTTTGTCTAAAAGATTGTGTAGCATCATTAAACCAGGGCTCTACCTTACTTTTTACACGTTTCACCTTCCAAGGTGCAATAGAGTCTAAAATAGTTGAACAACCAGAGTTAAAAGAACTCAGTACAGGTTCAGGATCTAGATATAATGGAGGATTTTCAGTGGTAGAAATATTATGATTTTTCAAAAATGCCCTAGAAAATTCACTAATAACACTAGAGTTCAACATACGACAAACACGTGATGGTGGGCAAGATCTAACAGAGTGATATGGGAGAGAAACCCCAATAATAACTGGATTGTGATCAGAAAAAGTTGCATCACAAACATTCACATAGCTCAAAGAAATACCATAAGATAAAACTAAATCCAATGTATGTCCCCCAATGTGTTTTGGGGGCCTGGATAAGTTTTGACATGCCCTGACATTTGTGCTTTTTTCAGTTGCTTATAAACATATAAATGGCTAAAGTCTAATAACACAGTAAACAGCACAAACTGGGCTACAATATGTTAGCAGCATGTATGTACATGATTGTGTTTTTGAGAAAACGTTTGTGCGTGGTTAGTGAAAAACTAAGATTTTGAAGTCACTGAAATAAGGCCATAAAAAACAGAGCATTTGTTCACAAGACTTTTGAGAACTGGATCTTGTAGTCTAGAGTTTTTGCTTCAAACTAATGTGAAAATCATCTTGTTTACTTGCTCACAGAAAACGATATATTGATTTAACATTCCAGGACCCTTCTCCATATAGTGGACTTCAATGGTGCTCAAAGGATTGAAGGTTAAAAATGCAGCTTCAAAGGGCTTTAAACGATCCCAGCTGAGGAATCGTATCTAGCGAAATGATCAGTCATTTTCTAGAGAAAATACAAATTGATACACTTTTTAACCTCAAATGCTCGTTTTGTCTAGCTCTGCGATGCGCATGTGTGCTCGGTGTACTCCGGTTCAAGACCGTTAGGGTAGGTCGAAATACAGTGGTAGGGAATACAAATGAGATATTACACCATATTAGGAACAACAGTCTGTTTTATGCAACCTGTTACGCAACCCTGGAGTTTTCAAACTAAAACAGGGTCTGCAGCATTTTCGACACCCCGTGTGAATGTGGCAAAGTTATGCATTTTAACCCTCTAAGCGCAAAATTGCGACAAGACGTCATACTTCATAAAACAGACTGTTGTTCCTAATATGGTGTAATATCTCATTTGTATTCCCTACCACTGTATTTCGACCTACCCTAACGGTCTTGAACCGGAGTACACAGAGCACACATGCGCATCGCAGAGCTAGACGAAACGAGCATTAGAGGTTAAAAAGTGTATCAATTTGTATTTTGTATTCAGTGTAAACGGACCAAAACTGAGACATTTGAAAATGATGGCGTGGCTGCCCACATTCGCTCTGCATATCCTTGATGACCATGTATACAATAACATCATGCTCATTTGTTATGTCTCATTTCGGATGCTCATTTAAGGAAAGTATCCATTAAATAGCAAAGTAAAAAAATTAATTAACAGTATTTTTACACCCCAAGGAATAACAGTCAGTTTTATTACAGTTACTTCTCTTAAATGAAAACATCCTTGATGACGTATGCAGCCTGAATGTTCATGTGACATGCGTTTTCAGTTGTTTAGTGTAGACGGAGATCATTTCTGAAATGCAGTGAAAACACCAGTGTAAATGAGGATTGTTTTCAATTTAAAATGCGGTTTTAAAACAAAAACGCACTAGTGTAAACAGAGCCTTACCTTAGCTAAGGAAAACCAGTCTTTTCTTAGCTTATATTGAAATCCACCGACATTTTTCTGTACAAATCCACGTTTTGTACTGTTTTGCTGTCTCCTGTGCTACGACAGTTAGCGCAAGCTAGAGAAAACTGTTATTAACATTTTAAATATGGATATTTTTCTTACAAAAACACATCGATTCAGTACAGGAGGCCTTTATTCACGCCCCCCTGGAACTGCGTGAGGCACTTTTTATTAAGGATGGATGCACTTTATTGAACTTCTTTTGGACTGTTGAAAAGAAACACCCACCAACCGCTGTTATAAAGCTGGGAAGTGCATTTCTTCCTGCACTTCACAAGAACTTGAAGAAATGATGAGATGAGTGTTTGAGTCTCAAACCAGATCACGAAATCAACAGCTGCATCAAATATAGCAGCTGAATTTCACAGTTTGACTCTGACAGAAACAGAGAAATACTGTAAGTCCAGTCATTTAGAGTAGAGTAAGATGGGGCAAGATGATTTTCTCTTGACCATAAATAACACAAAATCTCTTTTCAGCTTTTTTGATGAATGGCTACACTATTAGTAATTTTAATATGAAGTCATCTATCAGTATTTGTCTAGTCAGTTTATAAACAGTTTTGAGGTTAACTGATCTAATTTCGTGTTGAATGGACATGTAGGATATCGGAGACCGAATCGGACAAATTCAAGATTCGATCAGAACATCGGAACCTGAGGAGCCGAAATTCCACAGAGGCATCAATCAAACGTCATAAATCTGTCCAGATCCTAGCGCCAGCCTGTCTGAAGAATGCCTAACCAGCAAGCCTCGTTCACAAAACAGCTTGCAACATTAAGACAAAAGAACACTTATCAATAAGTCCAAGACAGGAAGGAGATCATCAAATTTGGGGCAAGTAATCCAGATTAATGGTCAAAGAGATGCACCGCGTCACATGTAAATCTGTGATAGAAATCACGAGCTACAGACTTGCTTGGATTGGCTACCCCCACAAGACAAAGACTTAGACTGAAATTTCTTAGGAGACCTTGTAACCTCTCTCTGGTCTCCACAGAACATGTCTCTTGTTCGCCGTAGAACTACACAGAGACTTTCGCTTCCATATGCACCTAAAATAATTTTAAAAGACTTTAATTTTAATGAAACTAATAATTTATATGCATAACTCCATATTATGTGTGTAACCCACACAATTAACTATCATGTTTTAATCACATATGGTGGTATGTCTTTTTAATAACTATTGAACAAGGGTCATATTCGTATTTAGTATGTATGAGTTAGAAAAATCATGCTTTAAAAGTTTCTTCCAATCAATTCTTTGTCAAATGTATCATAGTCTTGTTATAGAAATCATGTCCAAAATTATATTCTACAAGAGCGTTTAAAATTTGGACAATGTGACTGACCACGACATGTTGATTTATTGATTGGGTGGAGAAACAAAGCAACACCCCGAGCCAGAACAGTATCTAATTGGCCAAGACAACCATTGGGAGGTGTCAAAAAGCAGAGTTTAAAATCAACTGCAGTCAGGCCAGCCGCCAAGTCAAAAAACTCGGTCAATCTAGCCGCCACGTTATTTCTACGGTCGTGCATAAACTGCTTATTACGGTAAAACCGTCAGAGAACTGATGTGAATGCAAGCGCTCTTCTGGCGAACGCAATTTTTTTTCCCAACACACAGTCCGTAACTGTCTGATGATGTTGAATACCAAAATAAAAGCCCTATACGGTTTCTGCGTCTCTACTTTCAAAAAGCTATAAAAAGAAAAGTTCTAGATTGCACAGACCAGTTCCACCTCAGATTGAGAGTACACCTTCCCAGTGTCAGATGCGTCGTTTCAAGACTGTCTGATGTAGAATTACAAAATAAGAGCCTCCCAAATCTCATACATACGCTGCTGCATCTCTACTTTCAAAAAGCTATAAAAAGAAAGGTTCTAGATTGCACAGACCAGTTCCACCTCAGATTGAGAGTACACCTTCCAACAGTGTCAGATGCGTCGTTTCAAGACGGTCTGATGTGGAATTACAAAATAAGAGCCCCCACAACTTTCAAATACGTGTTGTTTTGTATCTACTTTCAAAAAGCAATAAAAAGAACATTTCTAGATTGCACAGACCAGTTCCACCTCAGACTGAGAGGACACCTTCCCACAGTGTCAGCTGCATCGTTTCAGGACTGTCTGATGTGAAATTACAAAATAAGAGCCCCCACAACTTTCAAATACGTGTTGTTTTGTGTCTACATTCAAAAAGCAATAAAAAGAAAAATTCTAGATTGCACAGACCAGTTCCACCTCAGATTGAGAGTACACCTTCCAACAGTGTCAGCTGCATCGTTTCAGGACTGTCTGATGTGAAATTACAAAATAAGAGCCCCCACAACTTTCAAATACGTGTTGTTTTGTGTCTACATTCAAAAAGCAATAAAAAGAAAAATTCTAGATTGCACAGACCAGTTCCACCTCAGACTGAGAGGACACCTTCCCACAGTGTCAGCTGCGTCGTTTCAGGACTGTCTGATATGGAATTACAAAATAAGTGCCCCCCAAAACTCACAACGTTGTGTCTCTACATTCATAAAGCTTACACACCTGCACTTCCCCCTCCCCCAAACAAACGAGGAAAAAAAAAATCATAAATATGCCGTTTTAACCAGACATTCAGTTAATCATTAATATAATATCCTAGTTTTTACAGATTGATAGTACATTTTGTCAGAATGTCACACATTCCATGTCACAAAAATCCCATGTTTCATTACAAAACAAACATTCTTTGAAGACCTCAGTCCTTGTTTTCTTTTAATAAATGTACTTACCCATTTGTCTGTTTCAGACACAATAATGCCTAAGGCAGAAGAGATGACAGAAGTTGCACAATAATGCAAACATCTTTCTTGATCTGAAGTTGTACAGTTAGTTGCACTCAGATGTGAACAATGGCCAGAAGAGACTTCCTTTTCTATTCCCTTTGTGCGTATGACTATCCATCGAGCATTTTTTAGACAGAAATATTTTTGGTGGACATTAATTTGTGCAATACAAATGTCATTGAGATATGTAACTTCTAGATGTAAATACAGTTATATCTTTTGCATCACATATTGTAATACTGCTGTTATTGCTGATGGTCAAGTGTGTGTCTGTCAATGCTTATCAATGTTTCTTCACGTTCAGTTCATGTGCCCATTGGAAGCTTTCTTCTCTCTTCTCTCTGACTTGTACTCACAAAACATCAAATATGTTAAACATATATTTGCAACCTTGACCATGCCTCATAACTGTGAAGCCACAAATATGTGCTGTGTACAAATCTCTGGTGCTGTCCATAGTGCTTAAGTAACCAGTGGTTTTGTCAGCTCACCTTTGTGATTCTATTTTCTGTGTTTGTGGCTGTCGTTTTTGTGTAGGGTAATAAAGTAGGCCTGTGAATTATATAACGTAGAGCCTAAGCGTATTGAGAATACAGAATACATTTTTTTTTATACCATTACCCAAAAAAAGTTAACAAATACTCTAACATTCTGATGATTTAAAATTAAATAATAATAACAATAATAAATAAAAACATAACATTTTTGGTTTTCTGAACCAGTTTCTGAACCATTTTTTTGGTATTAACATCGGTTTCATATATGACCTCCTACTTTGTAATTCCAATATATATATACACATACATAAAATATTAGGTGTTTATAATTATATGTATATAAAATACATATATTCATAAATAAATATTTATTTATAAACATTACAATTTTTTTTGCTTACAACCAAAAACTACTCGTGGAGAGTTAAATACATGTGCCCGTGGTGCATTATTTTCTTGCACCATAGGGTGGCAGTGGAACCGGGTCTTGTGGCCATCATCGCTATACAGCTGGGAGACTGGGGATGAAAGTAACACTTTTTGTTTGAGCATCAGTAACTCAGTGGTTGTTAGTGCTAGATCTCTCAAACTTTGATGTATGGTAGCCACATTTGTCTACTAAAAGTAAAACTCATTTGGACGTGTACTGCATAATCACAGATTGTGTGAGTTAATGTCAAATACAAAGAGTTCCGTTGTTAGAACCTTTCCCCACTACTGGGGTGAGTTGTAACACAGGCTGGGGTAGATTTAACAGTGTGAAGTTATTTGCTGAAATAAGATCCACTCTTCCAATTTCAAGATTCAAGATTCAAGATTCAAGATTCAAGAGTTTTATTTGTCACATACACAATTATACAGAGTATAACCAGCAGTGAAATGTAGGTCAGGTCCGCTCCAAGGACAGTGCAATTATAAAGAATACAAATATTAAGAAGAAGTACAAACATAAAACAAAAGATAAGATAAAATAAGATAAGATAAAAAATATAAATCTAAATGTGCAGGTCAGTATTGTTGACTTAAATAGTACTAAGAGGAATGTGCAAAAATAATGTGCAAAAAGTTGTACAGGGTAAAAATAGCAGCAATATGAGGTAGAGAAAAATTATGAATAGCTTATTGATATGGTGATATTTACATGGAGTCAAGTGATGTTATGACACAGAGTTAGAGTTTAGGAGCCTGATGGCCTGGGGGAAGAAGCTCCTCCTAAGTCTCTCAGTTTTTGCCATCAGGCTACGGAAGCGCTTACCAGATGGAAGCAAAGTGAATAGATGGTTACCAGGGTGATTAGAGTCCTTGAAGATTTTAACAGCTCTATTTTTGCAGCGTTTGAGGTAGATGTCCTGCAGAGAGGGGAGAGCAGACCCTGAGATGCGCTCAGCTAAGCGCACAACTCTCTGTAGAGCTTTGCAGTCCTGATTGGAGCTGTTTCCATACCACACTGAGATGCACTGAGTCAATACACTTTCTATGGTCCCTGAATAGAGAGTTTTCAGGATTGCTGGTGAGACCCTGAATTTCCTCAGCTGTCGCAGATGGTACAGTCTTTGCCTGGCTTTCTTAACCTGTGTTTGGATGTGTGTAGTCCAAGTCAGGTTCTCGGAGATGTTTACACCGAGGTACTTGAAGCTGCTCACCCTCTCCACAGGGGTCCCACTGATCATAAGAGGTGTGTAGGGCTGCTGCTGTCTCTTCCTAAAGTCCATGATCAGTTCTTTAGTTTTGCTCACATTCAGAGAGAGACAGTTGTCCTGGCACCATGATGTGAGTCTCTCTACCTCATCCAAGTATGCGGTCTCATCGTTGTTGGAGATGAGGCCCAGAACCACAGTATCATCAGCGAATTTAACAATGGATGTGGAGCTGTGAGAGGACACGCAGTCATGCGTGTAGAGAGAGTAGAGCAGGGGACTCAGGACACAGCCCTGTGGGGCTCCTATGTTCAGAGTGATGGAGTTTGAGGTGAACTGGCCAACTTTCACCACTTGAGGTCTGCCGGTGAGGAAGTCTTTAATCCAGTCACAGAGTGAGGAGTTTAGGCCGAGGTCTGTGAGTTTAGATGCCAGCTTGATGGGGACTATAGTGTTGAAAGCTGAGCTATAGTCAATGAATAGCAGCCTTACATAATTTCCATTGTTGCTATCCAAGTGTGTGAGGGAAGAGTGGAGGACGTGAGAGATGGCATCGTCCGTGGATCTGTTTGGGCGATAAGCAAACTGAAGAGGGTCCAGAGTATCAGGGATGGAGGAGCAAATGTGGCTCTTTACAAGTCTCTCAAAAACCTTCATGACTATAGATGTGAGGGCAACTGGGCGATAGTCATTCAGGCAAGAGGGTTTATTGTTCTTTGGCACAGGGATAATGATGGATTTTTTGAATGAGGTGGGAACCACGGAGATAGCAAGGGACTCATTAAAGATAGAAGTGAACAAACCAGCGAGCTGATCGGCGCAGGACCTCAGAACACGGCCGGTTATCCCATCAGGTCCGGCTGCTTTCCTGACATTCACTTTCTTTAGTGCCCTCCGAACCTCATCCTCCGACACAGTGATTACAGGATCATCGCTGCTCTGCCTGTTGCTTCCTGACGCGTTGGTCGGCAGAAACGCGCTGGTCGGCAGAAACGCGCTGCCGCCGTTGCCATCGAAACGGCCGTAGAAGATGTTTAACTCGTCGGCCAGCAACGGATCTGCTCTCACCTCCGCGGAGGATTTGTTTCCGAAGTCACAGATGGTCCTCAGTCCCTGCCACATCCGTCGAGAGTCATTGAGCTGGAAATGAGACTCAATTCTCTCTCTGTATCTGTGTTTGGCGGCTCTTACTGCACGACGGAGAGCATAGCACGATGCTTTGTACTCGCTCGTATTCCCAGACAGAAGAGCCTCGTTGTAAGCGGCGGTGCGTGTGTTAACCGCGGCACGGATTGTTCTGTCCACCCACGGTTTCTGATTGGAGAATGTCCTTATTGTTATTGTTTCTGTAGCTTGCTCGGTTAGCGTGTTTACGAAGCTTAATGCTACATCCGTGAACTCGCTGACGTCAGAAGAACTCGCCCGGAACATGTCCCAGTCGACGTCATCAAGCGCCGCCTGCAGCATAGTCTCTGAGTGGGAGGACCAGCGCGTCACTACTCTCTGCACCGGAGGTTCCTGAACGAGCCTTTGTTTGTATCTCGGTGTTAGAAAAATGGCGGCATGGTCCGATTTGCCAAAAGCCGGTAGTGAGCGGGCTTTGTAGGCATCCTTGAATTGAGTGTAGCAATGATCCAGTGTGTTTGGTCCTCTAGTTGGACAGGATACATGTTGATAAAAGTTCGGCATGACCTGCTTGAGGTTGGCTTTGTTAAAGTCCCCCGCGATGATAAAGGCAGCATCAGGATGTTTGTTAATGTAGCCGCTGTGCACATCGTGAAGCTTAGACAAAGCCAAGCCAGTGTCCGCCTGTGGTGGAATGTACACAGCAGTAACAATGATCGATGAAAACTCCCGGGGCAGATAAAATGGGCGGCAAATAATGGAAAGATGTTCCAGATGAGGCGAGCAGGAACGTGACAGAATGGAGATATTCCTGGGATCACACCATTTCTTGTTGATCATAAAACATACTCCTCCACCCCTGGTTTTACCGGCCTCTGCTGTTCTGTCCGTCCGGAAGACAGAGAAGTTATCACTCGGCATTACAGCAGTGTCCGGGACCGAGGACGAAAGCCACGTTTCTGACAAACAAAGGATGTTACAGTCTCTAATGTCCCGTTGGAAACTAATCCTGGCTCTAAGATCGTCCATCTTATTCTCCAAGGATTGGACATTAGCGAGGAGAATGCTTGGGAGAGGAGGACTGTGAGCCCTTTTCCTGAGTCTGACTCGAATTCCAGCGCGCTTCCCGCGGTGTTTCTTGATCCGTCGCCTCGGGGGGGTGTTGTTTATCTCCGCGTTCCGAAGAATCTCCAGAGGCCACGCAGGATTCGTGGATAAAGTGTCCTGAAACAGGTTGGTGTAGCGGTTTCCAATGTCCAAAAGTGTTTCTATGTTGTAGGTGATCAGTGCCGACGTGAGATGTGTAAAAAGAGAAAGTAAAAATAGGTAAAAAAGAAAGTTGAAGCAAAATCTCGGTGGAGCGACCCGGACGGCGACCGAACACAGCGGCGCCATCTATAGGCTACTAGACTATAGAATTTATAGTCTAGTAGCCAAGTAGGTGAACCCGGAAATGTTGAGTACACCAAAGTTTTATTTCAGAAATGTGAAGTATGGGTCCCCAGCATACAGAAACTACCGGATGCTAATTTGCATATGTTGAGCAATTTGCATAATTAGCATTATTAGCTTAATCATCCATTTTGACCACATATTTTGCACTGAATGGCCCATGTCTACAATATGTGAGTGGTTTTAGAGGTTTTAGAGGATGCTGATTTCATTTCTGGCATTTTCAGATTTCAAAGAGCTAATTTTAGTACATATTTTGATTTATTTGGGCAAATTTTGATTACTTTCAGTCATAATTTTAGGTTATTTTTATGGTAAACAAAATAATCTAACATTTCAGAATCATGAGTGCTCTTGTGAATGTTGATGCATTGTTTTCAGGGTGTAGAGAGGCTGAATCCCCTCCTGACACTTTTGAAGATTCAAAATTGCTTTTTGGATAAACAATGAATCTTTGTTAGGCTGAATGTTATGCATTTCTGGATGAAAAAGCAATGCGGGTATTTGACATAACTTGGATCCTGCAACTGTACGATACATATTAATGGGGTAGCTCTTTAAGACACCCAATGAGATGACATCACCTAAGCCCATCACCATGTGTGATCAACGAACTATGTACAAATATACACTATATACATGCCATATAAGACAGGCCCTGCAAGTCGCTAGGGCAACGGCCGAATGGCAGAAGGGCTGCCCAGGTTGGTCCGCAAGTCGCAAGATCCAACGGGGACCCAATTAAAACTTCGCTAGGTGCAAGAGATAAAACTGAATCTGGCCAAGCCGGGTCAGCCCCCCAGACGCAAGGCTAACCAAGAGGGCTTCACCTCCGCACCACGCCAAACATGTAAATATTCAATATATACATGCCATACAAGACAGGCCCCGCAAGTCGCTAGAGCCATGCCAGAATGGCAGAAGGCCGACCAGTCCAGGGGAAGAGGAGTAAAATGGAGCTGACAGAGCCAAGCAGCATCCCTCCTCTGTGCTCTAGAAACCCTCTCTTGGATGCTCTCTTGGACAGTAGCTGTTCTTGGCACTTCTTTCAGAGCAGGTGGAGTCAGCTTCTTAGGGCCTGTATAATGTTCAATGGCAAGACTGCTGTTAGCTACCGGACAGAATTTCTCAGCTTGGAGCTTTGTCAGACGGGGTACTTTTAGCGATGTAATCCCACCGTCTGGAGTCGCCACTCCAGGGAACAGGATCCCTGCAGGATTCTGCACAAACTGCGTGGCCATGGCATGTGTTGTGCGGCAACCATTGGGTGTGAAGACTACAAGATCAAAATTATCACCCCAACTGTGAATAGGGCCAATGCACCTCTCCAGTCCTAATACCCGCAGGTACTTATCTGCATCATCTGAGGCATATTTGGCAGCTGACTTCTGGAACCGGAGGACCTCATCATATGTTACAAGGCCATGCTCATTTAGGTTCCGAACCAGTTCTGAACTACCATACTTATGATGAAGTTTTACAGCTAGCCCCAAAGTTGTCTGATTCCAGCTTTTACTGATGTGCTGCTGGATGCATTGAGCAAGTGTGAGTGCTGGTTTGGTCACCGTTTCTTCCCTGGATACAAGACTGGAGACAAGTCTTAGGAGAGTTGGACTTGTATCTTGAATTACCCTTTCATGCGTAAAGCTGCCAAGGTCGTATTCACGAGGCAATGGAATATTCTGAACCTCTGCCCGCACTTTTCTGACAACCTTGTTGACATCATCATCGTCGTCATTGGAGAGGCCAGTTTGTCCTACTAATTTGAGTGATTTACCTATGTACTGCCTAAAGCCAACAATCGTCTGGCATCCTTCAACTCTCAGTACAATAACGGCATCACCATAATAATCACATAGGTTGGCTAGCATTTGCCTCTGGCACAAATTCCCAGAATTAGCTACAAAAACATCATGTAATTCGGAGACAGTCAAAGTCACTGACTTGTTTGCACTCATGTGGTCTATGACCGAAGCTAGGCAGCTGTCAATTGGTTTACTAGCAGTTGCACTTGAGTCAATAGGTACCTTCCTGAAAGCATTGTAACACTTGGAGTGATATTGAGCATCAGCTGCAGGTAGGTCCATGATGCCATTCACCCGTAGCTTCACAACTTCTGCCCAATCATCCTGCCGTTCATCACATTTAGACAAAATCACATCTTTGAAGGATGGAAGGCCTGACCTATCTAAAGTTTGACATTTTTTAACTGGATTCCACCTTCTAGGATTTTTAGAGTCTTTTTCTTCACAAATAAGACCACAGAACAAGCACTGTTTTGAATACTCAAAGGCAGAGAGTTGAGAACGAATGATTCGCTTTCCGGGCTCACTCTGAAATGAGTCTGTGTTGCGTTTGCTCACATTTCTAGAACGAGAAGTATATGAGCTGTAGCAAGATTTGTGACATAGCACAGAAGCTGATGAAGCACCGTCAGTAGCAATAATGTTTGATAAAGTCTCATGTATGGCTGTGTCTCCGAGCTCCTCGCTCTTAATTAGCAGAGTAGCAATTCCTTTGGACCCAGATATTTTAAAGTCGCTATCTTTGCCACTGCATGGAGCAAACAGACACTTCTTTCCCGACATTTCGACCTGATCAAACTGTCTCTCTTTGTTTTGAAAATACTTAACCCTAGATCCGAATGGTTAAATTAATACTCCACAACAACTTGAGAAAACAGCAATAACACTGAATATCGACTTTTTTTAATCCTTTCCTGATAAAATAGCAAGAAGTCAGAATTTAAAAAAAAGAAGAATACAAAAATGTTAAATTATGGTAACTAATTTTAGAACACCAGATTCACCCACAAAATGGATCTGAATAGAAATTCACAATGTACTGAACAATACTGTCATTATAACTGTCCACCTTTTATCTTAATGTGAAAACATAAGTAATGCCAACATTAAAATGTCAACATTAAATCCCTTGACTGACTTTTGTACGAATATTAAGGCGATATAAGAATATAAAAATATTTGCAAGGTGAATTTTGACTTTAAAACTAGACTATAACTATACAACAGCTCACTGCTACAGCTTATTTGCATAAAAACATGACCGGACCTCAAGAAATGTAAACAAATTGAGGTTATCAACATGCACATCAAAGAGCAAGAGTTCTTGTGATTCTGAAATGTGAGAATATTGTGTTTACCATGAAAATAACCTAAAATTTTGTCCGAAATGAATAAAAAATGTCAAAATTTATCCAAATTTGTTATAGAATTACCATTTTGAAGTCTGAAAGTGCCAGAAATGAAATCAGCATCCTCTAAAACCTCTAAAACCACTCACATATTGTAGAAATTGGCCATACAGTGCAAAATATGTGGCCAAAATGGACGATTAAGCTAATAATGCTAATTATGCTAATTATCCAAATTGCTCAACATATGCAAATTAGCATCCGGCAGTTTCTGTATGCTGGGGACCCATACTTCACATTTCTGCAATAAAACTTTGGTGTACTCAACATTTCCGGGTTCATAATGGGGCTCTATGGGCTGGCTACTAGACTATTATGCAAAAACTTGATTGAAGAACAAAGAATAATCAGTTTTGAATAAAGTGAATCATTTAAAGTGACAAAAACATTATACTGTATTCCTTTTAGGAATTTAAATTTAGCACAAAATGTTTGTGTGTGTGTGTGTGTGTGTATTGTATTCAGTCACTAGCTGTGTTGCCATCTACTTACTTTTATGTGAATTTTGGAATATCACAAAAAAAAAAAAGGATGGAAATGTCAAGATGTGCATAAATTTTAAATGTGCACAACCCCCCCCCCCCAAAAAAAAAAAAAACGAATGTGCTCATTTGAGGCGGATAGTGTTTTTATCCAATAAGAAGATATGCGCATAAACTATAATGGAAACACATTTTACATAAATACCTTGATGTGCAACAAAAACCTCACATTGCCTCAATAGAGGACTCATTGGAATCATCATAAGGAGTCGGTTGTAACATTTTTAAAGAACTGTTACAACTACCCCCACCCCAAGCAGCCATAACATAGCTAACTGTTTTATCATGTGGGTTTTAAGTTAGCATGAATGCAAAGTATCAAATTAAACTAAACAGCTACTTTAGGTTTTGTAAGTCAAATAATTGTATCTACAACACAATGATTGCTAGGCAAAAAATAATCTTAATGAAAAAAAATTGCTTTATTTCCTGAAAATCAGTTTTTTGTCATAAAATCTAAAATGTTGCTCACATTCACATGCCACTTCTTCTGTAACATAAAAAATGTGATTGGACTGTATGATATTGATGACATCACAACAGCTCCTTTCTGACTTGTTAAACTGACAGGGTTTCGACTAACCCCGTGTTACAACACTCCCCGGTCTCCCCTATTTCAAATGAATGGTTATTAAGTCTACATTACGAAGTGTTTGGAAATGAACAATATTAGGAAATATTTATACTGATTATACTGTAAAACATAATGCCAAATTTCCAAAAGCACAAAATTGTAACGTTAATAAGTTCCTGTCAGGCACTTGTGAGAGCTAAACAGCCATCCATCAAGAGGGCAACGCCCACTAGAGTACGATTAAAATTTCACGACAATATTGCTGCATCAGGGTAAACACCTAAAAATCGTAGGTTTGCACGAGGACTGGAAGGATGTCGAAGAAAGAGCAAGGGTGACCACAACTGTTATTACATATTAGAGCCCCTCTGCTTTAAATAGCTATATTTTGTTTGGGCATTTAAGCAACATTACTTATGTCGACAGTGACAAGTCTTTGCTACAGACCATTAGCAAAATGCATGAACAACCAATTAAGTAGCACTATTCAACCATTTATATATATTTATATATACCGTTTTCCTGTGAGGTCTGAGTTATGTAATACAATAATTTATTATTCATTAAATACGTTTTACTAGGCCACTCCTAAGATTGATCAAATGCCTAGATCCAATGTGACACATGTGACAGGTGGTACCATGAAGAGTGCCTGGGTATGGCCGAAGAAGACCTGGAACAGGCCAGAGCTAACAACTGGAACTGCATATTGTGCTCTTAAATCCTTTCATGAAAAATAATTTGATATTTTTTTTGGTTGAAGTGTGCAGTTGTTCTTTTAAATTATTGTTGATAGTTGTAAATTGTAAATCATTTGATTAAATTGAGTATAAACACTGTTTTGTGAAAAATGTGAAAGAAATGTCTAAGTTATGATAATATTAAACATTTATATATGTGAAATTCAACATCGGAACATCTTGTCATTGTGTCAAGGTGTCCTCTCAATCAGTGGTGAAAGTGGTCTGTGCAATGTAAGGGTTTTGTTTTTATAGCTTTTTGAATGTAGACACAAAACAACACGTATATGAAAGTTGCACTATAAATATGTACTATAAATATATGAAAGTTGTATTATAAATAATATATATATATTATTTATCTCTTATAAGATTATAAGTATAAGTGTCACGGTACGCCCCCAGGAATGGCGTGGAAAGACGAGGTCAGGGTCCAAATGCAGGTAAGGTATTATTTAATATAAATAAAGGCCAACACGGCACAACAAACACTTCAAAACAATGGTAGACGACATGGCAAGACAAATAATGAACCCAGGCAGAGTAGTGGGAGAGGGGATACTAAATAGTCAGAGACAAATGGGAAACAGCTGTGGGTGTCCTGAGTGTCATGATGATGCGGCAGGTGTGTGTTATGTGGCAGGTGTAAGTGATATGGAAGATGAGTCCGAGAGAACGGGAGATGGCGGCCTCCTGTGGCGCCAGGGAGGAGTGCAGGACCCGGACTCGTGACACTACCCCTCCCTAAAGGAACGGCTTCCAGACGTTCCATTAACCGCAAAAGTCTGGAGGGAGGTGGAACAGGGGGATGGTGAAACAGGGGGAGGGATGGCGGGCCAGGTCCGTGTAGAGGTAGAGGGCCTGGAGACAGAGGCCGAGCAGGAGACCGGGGCGGATTCGGAGGGTTGGACCAGGGAGACTCCAGCCAAACAGGACAAACGGCCAGGGTGGGAACGGAGGGACAAACCAGGCAGGCACCGCCGCCTCGGAAGCTTCATGAGCGAACGCCGCGCTCTCGGGAGGAACCTGAGTGAGCACAGCTGTCTCGGGAGGAACGTGAGTGAGCACAGCTGCCTCGGGAGCTTCGTGAGCGAACGCCGCGCTCTCGGGAGGAACCTGAGTGAGCACAGCTGTCTCGGGAGCTTCGTGAGCGAACGCCACGCTCTCGGGAGGAACGTGAGTGAGCACAGCTGTCTCGGGAGGAACGTGAGCGAACGCCGCGCTCTCGGGAGGAACCTGAGCGAGCACAGCTGTCTCGGGAGCTTCGTGAGCGAACGGCGCGCTCTCGGGAGGAACGTGAGTGAGCACAGCTGTCTCGGGAGGAACGTGAGTGAGCACAGCTGTCTCGGGAGCTTCGTGAGCGAACACCGCGCTCTCGGGAGGAACCTGAGCGAGCACAGCTGTCTCGGGAGCTTCGTGAGCGAACGCCGCGCTCTCGAGAGGAACGTGAGTGAGCACAGCTGTCTCGGGAGGAACGGGAGCGAGCACAGCTGTCTCGGGAGGAACGTGAGTGAGAACAGCTGTCTCGGGAGGAACGGGAGTGAGCACAGCTGTCTCGGGAGGAACGTGAGTGAGCACAGCTGTCTCGGGAGCTTCGTGAGCGAACGCCGCGCTCTCGGGAGGAACGGGAGCGAGCACAGCTGTCTCGGGAGGAACGTGAGTGAGCACAGCTGTCTCGGGAGCTTCGTGAGCGAACGCCGCGCTCTCGGGAGGATCGTGAGCGTGCATCGCCGCCTCGGAAGTCTTGTGAACGGGCTCCGCAGCTAAATCCACCCGAAAGGCTGAGCCGCTCAAGTAAAGAGCCCGATTCACGTACTCCTCCAGTGATTCCTCGGGGTGCCAGTAAGGCATAAGGGACTTGAAGGGCTCCACTAGGCCTCCCCAAAAAAAAACCACGAGGCAGGACTTCTCAGTGGTCGACTGACCAGCCAGTCCAGTGAAGTCCCTGGCGTAATCCTCAATGCTCCGTTTCCCCTGGCGGATGTTGAGGAGCCTCCCTGCTGGACCCATCTTGGCTGGGTTCATTCTGTCACGGTACGCCCCCAGGAATGGCGTGGAAAGACGAGGTCAGGGTTCAAATGCAGGTAAGGTATTATTTAATATAAATAAAGGCCAACACGGCACAACAAACACTTCAAAACAATGGTAGACGACATGGCAAGACAAATAATGAACCCAGGCAGAGTAGTGGGAGAGGGGATACTAAATAGTCAGAGACAAATGGGAAACAGCTGTGGGTGTCCTGAGTGTCATGATGATGCGGCAGGTGTGTGTTATGTGGCAGGTGTAAGTGATATGGAAGATGAGTCCGAGAGAACGGGAGATGGCGGCCTCCTGTGGCGCCAGGGAGGAGTGCAGGACCCGGACTCGTGACAATAAGCTGCAGTATGTGCTTCATTGTAGCCTACTAAACGGTGATTATCTCTTCAGTGTGCAGCGCGAGCACTACAAACAACAATGCATAATGTTAATAACATGACTTGGACTGTCATATACATAACATTATAATGCGAACACTATTATAATACTCACACACGTTGTT
Source organism: Barbus barbus (assembly GCF_936440315.1). Classification (NCBI taxonomy): domain Eukaryota; kingdom Metazoa; phylum Chordata; class Actinopteri; order Cypriniformes; family Cyprinidae; genus Barbus; species Barbus barbus. The sequence continues at coordinate 4,942,882 of NC_136717.1, forward strand.
GTGAGAAGAACGCGTCCACAAAATCAGTTAATTCAGAGCCGAGCAGACGTTCACATTCGTGGGATATTGTGCAGATAGCCTATAAGTCGTAAAATTAATGTTATGTTGTATAAATTTACGAAGCGTATTCTATGTGAGATAAATGATACGTTAAATCCCATTGATTATAAATCTGCTATCAAATGCTTCATTCTACAGGTAATCTTCAGCGTGCGCAGCTCAAAAAAGAAATGCAAAAGATTATAATGATAGCACTATTGTAAAAAATGTTGCTAATTTTTAGGGTTTCGCTTACGTTTAATCTTAACTATCTTTTCATCAAAAGATAAAACATTATCTGCGATTTGTCCATTACACCTTTCCCCTGTGTGTTAACGTCAGTATTTATGACTGTGGAATGTAATGTATTTTGCCCCCGCCCCCAAACATATTATTCGTCTATCAGTTGACTATCGGCAAGATTCGAAATTTCCGATTTGACTATGAAAATCCTTAGTCTATTTGTTAGTGATTTGGACGCAACAGTATTTTTAGTTATTTGTGCTGTCAAAAAATTTATCGTGATTAATCGCTTCCAAAATAAAAGTTTTTGTTTGCGTAATATATGTGTGTTCTATGTATATTTATTATGTATATATAAATACATACATATATATATATATATATACTGTATGTATTTACATGTCAGTATTTATATTATAAATAAATATTTAATATATAAACATTTTTCTGAAATATATACATGCATGTGTGTGTATTTATAGATAATAAATATACACAGCACACACCCATTATGCAAACAAAAACTTTTATTTTGGATGCGATTAATCGCGATTAATCATTTGACAGCACTAAATAATAATATATTTTATTTATTATTTTTTTTTAAGTATTAATTTAAAATCAGACCTTTGGGACACCAGAATTAGCACAGAAGACACAGAGTGGCATGTTGATACTAGTGTTATTATTTTTAAATGTAATACTTGTTGTAATTGCTGGAGTTAGCATCTAAAATTTCCATGAATTAGATGTACATTTCAGACACCTTCACTTTCACTACAACCTATAGGCTAATTGAGTTAAATCATTCAATTATGCATGTGTGTTTACCTAGTTGCTTATACATGCATTTTTGGACATAATTGCTCGTTTTTTAGGTTTTCCTTTTGAACATATATTTACTTATATTACCATAAATGACTACAGAGAAAGCATTTTTTTTTACCCATAATCCATTTTAAACTTCAAAATTGAACAAAAAATTAACAGGAATGCTTAATCCAGGCAAGTTTGGTCCTAGAGAGCCACTGTCCTGCAGAGTTTATCTCCAACCCTCATCAAACACACCTGAACAAGCTAATCAATGTCTTCAGGATTACTAAGGCTATAGGCATGTGAGTTTTTTTCCAGGGTTGGAGCTAAATTCTGCAGGACATTAAGCCATGGGGATGTAGCAAATTAGCTCAAAGTGAGATAAACATAATCATAACGGGTTGTTATCAATTATATATTCATCTTCAGGAATTATAGCATTAATAGTACAATAAGATGATTTGTTCGTCCGCAGTACGGACAGTTTTAATCATCTATTGACTCTAAGGAAAATAATTTCTCTGGCCACAAAAAATAATTTCCTCCCTAATACATTGCTCATACGGCATGTAACAAAACCGGAACATTGAAGTGACCTCATTCTGTTAGCAGCAGACACAGACAACCAAGGGTGAATACATATGGATGTTTATTAAACTACACTACAGGGGAACATGCGTCATCGAACTAGACACAAACAAACACACATTAAACATAGATGCCAACGCAAGGAAGGCATGGAGAGAGAGAGTGAGAGCGCGCAAGAAAGTAGAGTGTAATGGCAGGTAAACACATCAGCTAAACACAACTTGTTATAACCATCGGAGAATCACATCACCTTAATTAAAACTTAAACTTAAGTTCTGGCAGACTTAAAACTGCCAGAAGCTCGGACTCCCCCCGAAAGGTATCATTACGTCAAGATATCATTTTGATATCAAGAAAGAGACATCTAAAAGATATTAAACCAGAGATACAGTTTATTAAAGGGCCCCTTTAATAAACCGAGTAAAATTACATTTGTTTAAAAAGTAAATTGTTACAAAATTGTACACAATGTTGTCTGTGGTCTCTGGGACCCCAAAGAGCCAGGGTGTCCACCCCAAATGAACAGCGCATAAGGGTTAATGAGGTAATGTCAACTAATTTACTGTAATAGTGACTCCAATGTGTAGCTTGTAATATTCAAAGTTAGTTTTTGTTCCTTCATTTACAAGTTGTTAATGTTTGCAACATAAATGATCATTTTGAATATGTTTGTTCTTTCCTTTTATCAAATCTGTAAGAAGGTGGCTGCCATTTTTGTTGTATTTTCACTGTCCGCACCTGTTTTGTGGCCAGTTAGGGAATTAAAGTACACTGTTTTGTTGTTGATTTTGTTTTTTTCTGAGCAGTTTAGATAAGATTTTACTTCTAAGACTATAGGCTCTTTTAATCCTTTATATTGTTGCATCCTCTAGAAACTGCTAAACTCCTATAGATATACAGAGATACTGAAACCAAAAACTCCTCCTGCTTGACATACTTGAGTTTGTTCAGTGAGCAGTTTGGATCCTCCAGTTTTTCAGAAAGCAGCTTGACTCCTGAATCTCCTGGGTGATTGTAGCTCAGATCAAGCTCTCTCAGGTGTGAGGGGTTTGAAGTCAGAGCTAAAGACACATAATGACAGCCTTTTTCTGTTACCATGCAGCCGGACAACCTACAAAAACACAACAACAGTCCACAATTTGTGTGTGATTGGTCAAACTGCTCAACACTGTTAAAACATAAAAAGAAATATGATACAACATGAGCAGATCTAAATTTAATGCCACAATCAACACTTTTCTCTTTTTTTCAGATAATTTGTGACAGCTGTAATTTATTTAGATTATTGTGCATTTGGTATTTGACTAGTCAGAAGGGTCATGAGAGTGGCATGTGTGTAAACTGAAAACACTGTTTAATTCACTTTGATCTAGAACCTCACTGCCACAGATACTTAGCAGCACACATCCTCACCAATAATCAGATATGGACAAACTGTCTCCCCATTATTTGAGATTCTTCATTTTGATCTGCTGAACACTGACCAGTTTGTTGTTTGAATGACAACAAGATAAAACATTACAATTATTTTTATAATCTATTTATGAACAGTATTAATAATAATCATGGTCTAAACATTCTTAGATGCGTAGCATTCATCATGTTGTACTTTGGGAACAACCCAACTAGTAAATGTGTCCAAGTTTATGTCACAATAACAAAGGAATTACTATCCATATTACAACATTATTGTTTTGTTGGACTAAAAGTGCTCTATGGGATGTTGTTCTGTGGACCCTTGCCTTAAAACTTCTCCAGGCCCCCAAAACACCCTCAGACCCCAGAGGGTTAAGCCTCAGATGGGGCTTTACGGTTTACAGAAATAGCAAACAGTAAATTAATATCAGCAATATCCAATGATGTGTACTACTCAACTTTTTGTACAGTCATTTGCTGCATATTAGGCAAACGATTAAGATAGAATGTGTACGTTTTAAAAATAAAAATATTATTTGCAAATAATATTTTCAAATCCATGTTATAAGTGGCCCAAACTCACAGCGCTGGTAGAGATGAGTTAATGCGACCAGCATCATACAGTGTCAGACTTCACTCATATATTGTATGTTTGTATAATCATACATTTCTATACTCCACAGAGCTATGTTAATTTTGGACCCTAGCTAAGATGCTAAGGGCATCCTGCACAAAGCTGTTAGATACTGCTGATAGCTTGTGCAGTGCTGTCAGAAGTTATTCTTGAAAATGCAGCAGTTTTGCAGTTTGTTCAGTAATTATTTACAGTCAGTAATTAAAAGACCGTTTTGCTATTTCAATCTCAATACAGGTACACTCAATCTACAGACAACTGTATAAACATGAGAAAATGCCTGAAAATGTTTTTGTCTATTGTTCTGGCATTGCTTTGGGAGCAGAATAAACATTTGTTGACAAAATTTAATGGTCACTTATTGAGGTAGCATTCTTAATTATTCTATGGAAACCCGTTTACCTCAGTGTCTCCAGCTGACAGTTTAGACTCTTCAGTCCTTCAGAAAGAAGTGTCACTCCAGAATCCTGCAGGTCATTGTTACTCAGGTCCAGTTCTCTCAGGACAGAGTTTGAGGATTGTAAAACTGATGTAAAACTCCCACAAGACTGAGCAGTGAGATTACATATGGAAAATCTAAACAAAAGGACAAAGTTGTTGCATATTAATCTTGACAGTATGAATTTATTTTAAGAATTAATATATACCGTATGCATACAGTGCCCTCCAAAAGTATTGGAACAGTAAAGACAAAATTGCTTTGTTGGCTGTGGAGTCAAGACATTTACAAATATGATTAAAAGATGAATATGAGACAAAACTACAGAATGTCACATTTTATTATTGGGTGATTCAACACAAAGTTCAGCACTTTTAGAGTTTCATCCCTCTATCTGATGTGAGCATAAGTATTGGAACAGTTGCCTCACAGGTCTTTCTAAGTGATCAGCTGTGTCCTGTTGCATTAATTCTTCAGATATTAAAAGCAGGGAATGTGTTGCAACAGTTATATCCATTACTTCTGCATTCTGAATCTTTCATTCGATGATGACACACAAACCAGTATGAAGATGAGGGAGGTGTCTTTGAGAGAAAAGCAAGCAAGTTGGATGCTAAAAGAAAAGAGGAAGTCAGTTCGAGCTATTGCAAAACCAATGGGCATGGAGAAATCAAGAGTTTGGAAACCACCAGCGACACCAGCAACCAACAACGACCTGATCGGCTGAGAAAACAACAGTAGTTGATGACAGACAAATCATAAAACTTTGAAAATGAATCCTTAAAGACATGTCTGTAAAATCACCAACAACTTCCAGAAAGCTGGGGTGATTCTCTGACAATCTACTGTCCTCAGGAGACTTTGACACAGAATTACAGACACAGCAAGATGCAAACCTCTGACCAGCTCCAAAAATAGAAAGGCAAGATTAGAGTTTGCAAAAAAGCACAAATGTGAGCCAGAAGAGTTTTGGAACTGTGTTTATGGACCGATGAGACAAAGATTAACCTTTATCTAAGTGATGGGAAAGCAAAAATGTGGAGAAAAAAAGGGAACTGCAAATGATCCCAAGCATACAACCTCATCTGTAAAGCATGGTGGAGGTGGTGTCATGGCATGGGCATGCATGGCTGTCTCTGGAACAGGCCCTCTCAACTTTACTGATGACTTAATGTATGATGACAGTAGCAGAATGAATTTGGAAGGGTACAAAGCCATCTTGCCTACCAATATTCAAGAAAATGCCTCCGGATTCATTGGGAAGTGCTTCATATTGCATCAGAACAATGACCCAAAACACCCTGCCAGTTTGGTCAAGGAATTTATAAGGGCAAAGAAATGGAAAGTCTTAGATTGCCCAAGTCAATCTCCAGATTTAAATCCAATTGAACATGAATTTCACCAGCTGGAGAGGAGAGTAAAGGCAGAAACTCCCCAAAACAAGCAACAATTGGAATTGGCTGCATTAAAGGCTGGGAAAAGTATTTCAAAGGATGAGACCAAGAGTCTGGTGATGTCTATGGGTCACAGACTCACTGCTGTGATTGTGCACAAGGGATCTGCAACTAAATAATAGCTTTTATATCTGCCTTATGTTCAACTGTCCCAATACTTATGCTCACATCAATGAGTGGGATGAACTCTAAAAGTGCTGTGCTTTTTATTTGGTAAAATATGTATGTGTAGAAACGGCTAATAATAAAATGTGACATTCTGTAGTTTTGTCTCATATTCATCTTTTAATCATATTTGCAAATGTCTTGACTCCACAGCCAACAGAGCAATTTTGTCTTTACTGTTCCAATACTTATGGAGGGCACTGTATATATATATTAGGGGTGTAACGATACACGTATTCAACCGTTCAGTACCCATTACAAACCGAACGATTCGTTGGCCTAATCCTATTACAGCATATTATCCTATTATGTTAGACTAGTGCGTGTGTGCATAGAGAGTGTGTTCTTTCACTGTATGATTCAGTCTATTAAAATGCATTTAGAATGATTGCAAAATTCAAGATATGGGGGTAGAAAATGTATATATTTACATAATTTCAAATAGTTAATCAATACCACAGAAGAGTTTTCTCTCCAAAAATTAGCATGATTACAAATGATTTTTACAACAGTTCAATAAGCAAGAAGTTAATTAATAGATTTATGTTTTAGACAGTTTATTGCCTGTTTTTGCTGAATTTCACCAACAAAAATAAATCCAAACACAGCGACATAACTGTCTGAGCAACATGACGCCATTTCATTCCTGAATAAATCACCCGTTAAATGATTCGGTTCAATCGCAATGACTCGGTTCAATCACAATGACTCACTTGTTAACAGTGACTTGCTGCCACCCGCTGGATGTTTTAATTTCACATTTAAAGTATCTTTTAATCTTTTAATAAATTTCAAACATCAGTTGCCAACGTTTTACGTTTAAAATATCAAAACATAATTTATGCATTTGTAACTGCAGGTTAAAAAAGCATTACATGCAGTGTTTCCCACAGGATTTTGTGAGACTTGTGGCATATTTCATTTGCATATTTATGACATCATTACGTCAAGTTTGCTTTCAGACGAGTTTTGGCACTTCAGATCTGTTCTACTCTATGAAATGTCACATACTGTAATACAACTGAATGACCAATAAAGCTGTTCACGTTATATTTTGTGTTGTCATACATAAAACAAGTATAAATAGTAAACATGACCCATTAATACCACGTTAACCAGGAGTCACTCTCACTATACTCCTTAAATCCTGATTTATAATGGCGACATATCTGATAAAATCAATATACATTTAACTTATACATTTACATATACATTTACGACGGAAAATTAAAAGTTGTGATTTTCTAGGCCGATGTGGCTAGGAACTACACTCTCGTTCCGGCGTAATAATCAAGGAACTTTGCTGCCGTACTATGGGTGCAGCAGGCGCAATGATATGACGCAGCGCCTGAAAGTAGTCCCCAGCTAGGTAACTAGTTATGATATAGCCGGGGACTACTTTCAGGTGTTGAGTCATCCCTCAACAGCTCACTCATGTGTCACCACTTAAATGTGTCACCAAATATACTTGGGCGGCCGTTTATATACCTGGGTGCCCCGCCCAGTCATATTCCTCTGAGCTGCATTAAACAGTGTGTAAAAGCATCTAAATGCCATTCAGATGCAACTTATATGTTTCCTCTGCATTGCAAAGATTAATTGTGTCAATACCGACTCCATTTGCTTGGTAACAGCCCAAATGTCTTATCGACTGATTAAATGTAAAAAAACTGACTGAAAAGGTGATGCACGCTTTTAGAAAACAAAATGGCTTTATAAAAGGTAAAAAATGCCCATAAAATGTAAAAATCAATTTAAGCTTATTGGAAAAGATTAATATGCTACATGACAATAGGCAACATCAGCTGGAATACTTCAAACCGGAGCTGTTTTTGTTTTATATGCTGCTAAAAAGACACCCCAGAAGATGGGTCAAGTATAGTGTAATGGAGCCGATGAGACGTGCCGATCCATATGCAAGCTTTATTAATGGACATGGTCAAAACACAGGCAGGGTCAAACAAATGGCAAACAGGTAAATAGAGGGCAAGACAGATGAGTACTCAAGTAAACAGGCGTGGTCTTTGATCGGCGAACAATATCCAGAGGGCTTGACAAGAGGGGTAAACCAGGTACACGAGCAATGGTCCAGGCAGGGGCAAACATAGTCCAAACGACAAGACAAGAGAGCAATCCAAGGCAGGCTATAAACTCCAGGGCAGGCAGCGATAACACAGAAACAAGATACACAGGCTAGGATCAAGACATGAATGACTAATAAACAGGATAAACTAGACTAAAACTCAGCACTTTACGGAGCCAGTTTATTGTCTATCACTTGGAGAGCGATAAACACAGACAATACTCTGCAACTTGAGCAGGATCTGAGTGGGTGTTGTAATAGCTTTCAGGTGAGCATGTGATTGGTACAGCTGTGTGTAATCAGTGCAATGATGGATGATGGGAAATGCAGTCCAGGGTGATGTGTAACAGTCTGTGTGGTGTGAAAGGCAATGGAAGGGCGACCTCTGGTGGCAATCGGACGGAAGGTCATGGACCAGATTCGTTACATATAGCTCCATCATTGTTCAAAGTGAAAAAAAAAAATTAATAAATAAAAATTTTGTAAAAATCAAGGAAATTTCTCGCATTTCTTTCTTTTTGCTGTATCGAAAACATACTGAACCATGACACCACTGTATTGTATTGAACGGAACCGTGAATTTTGTGAACCGTTACACCCCTAATATATATATATATATATATATATATATATATATATATATATATATATATATATATATATTTGAAACTCAAACCTCAATATCTCCAGCTTAGAGTCTGGACTCTTCAGTCCATCAGAAGCTTCAAAGAAAAGAAGGTTCACTCCAGAATCACGCAGGTCATTGTTACTCAGGTTCAGCTCTCTCAGGACAGAGTTTGAGGACTGTAGAGCTAATGTCAAACTTTCACAGGACTGAGAAGTGAGTTTACAGCCACACAGCCTGTGAAGAGAATCAATATATATATATATATACAGTATATATATAAATGTGAATTTTTCAGATTCAGGTTATATAGTATATAAATAGATGGCATTAGAAATACAATAACAAATGTAGATTCTACAGCGCCTTGTAATTTAGCTTCATTCATCACACCCAAAGAAAAACTGCAGTGCTTTACAACTATAGGACAGGAAGAGTTAAACTTATCACTGTATCTAAACCAACAACATGTTTATTAAATCCTGTACCCACTAAATTACTGAAAGAGTTGTTACCTGTAGCAGAAGAACCACTTCTTAATATTATAAAGTCGTCATTATCTCTGGGCCACATGCCAAAACCGTTCAAGCTGGCAATTATTAAGCCTCTTATTAAGAAACCATAGACCCATTTCAATCATTCAATTAATCTTCCATTTATGTCTAAAATCTTAGAAAAAGTTGTGTATGCTCAATTGTGCTCAATATTTATTAAGAGTTTCAGTCAGGTTTCAGGCCCCATCATAGCACAGAAATTGCACTTGATCAAATTACAAATGACTTGCTTCTTGCATCAGACCAAGGCTCCATCTCATTGCTAGTTTTACTTGATCTTAGTGCTGCATTTGACACAATAGATCATGATATACTCATAGATCGATTACAAAACTATACAGGTATTCAAGGGCAGGCTTTAAGATGGTTTAAATTCTACCTCTCCGATCGTTATCACTTTGTATATTTAAATGGGGAATCATCTAAATTATCGGCAGTAACGTATGGAGTGCCGCAGAGCTCTGTCCTAGGCCCTCTGCTATTTTCAATATACATGTTGCCCCTTGGCAATATTATTAGACAATACAGGATTAGTTTCCATTGTTATGCTGATGATACTCAACTATATATTTCAACAAGACCAGATGAAACTTCTAAATGAACTAAGCTAACAGAGTGTTACAAATATAAAATATTTGATAACCAATAATTTCCTCCTATTAAATTCAGATAAAGACAAAGATATTACTTATTAGACCAAAAAACAGTTCACAAAATATCTTGGATTACAATTTGCATCTAGATGGATGTACTGTTACTTCCTCTACAGTCAAAAATGTGGGTGTTATATTAGACAGCAATTTGTATTTTGAAAATCATATTTCTCTTGTTACAAAAACAGCATTCTTTCATCTTAGATACATTGTCAAACTATGTAACATTTGACCTGTTTCTGATGCAGAAAAGCTAGTTCATGCATTCATGACCTCTAGACTGGACTATTGTAATGCACTGCTAGGTGGTTGTCCTGCATCTTCAATAAACAAGTTACAGGTAGTCCAAAATGCAGCCTTACCAGATCAAGAAAATATGATTATATTACCACAATTTTACAGTCTCTACACTGGCTACCTATTAGGTTCTTTATCAGTTACAAAATATGGTCCCACTTTATATTAGACAGCCTTAACTACTTACATTTAAATTAATAATGTGATTCAATGTACGTATTGTGTACATGCTTTTACATTGTAGTTACATCTGTAATTAATTTCTGTAATTATATTTATAATTACACTGTTGCCCCATCCCTTACACCTTAACCCACCCTTAAACCTACCCATTTCACCCTAACCTGTCCCTAACCTTACCCGTATCCCACCTCAATAGCAGCAAAAGTTTTTTGCAAATACAATATGACCACAATAAGAACACTTATTTTTTTTATGTAAGTACATAGTAGTTAAGGCCACCTAATATAAAGTGTGACCCAAAATGCTACTACTTACTTATAAGGCTCTAAATGGTTTAGCTCTTGCGTACCTAACTAGTCTTCTACCACGCTACAGTTCATCATGCTCCCTAAGGTCACAAAACTCTGGACACTTGGTAGTACCTAGAATAGCAAAGTCCACTAAAGGAGGTAGAGTTTTTTTCACATTTGGCTCCCAAACTCTGGAATAGCCTTCCTGATAACGTTCGGGGGTTCAGACACACTCTCTCTGTTTAAATCTAGATTAAAGACACACCTCTTCAGCCAAGCATTCACAAAATATAACTCATAACCTTGTACGTCAGCTACATCTGATCAAATGCAAATTATCATTCTTTTGCTGAGATGAGATGAGATGATGCCAACCCCCAAGAAGACCTCAGATATTGCTAAACCTGGAACAACATACAAAACTACAAAATTTTGCTATAAGTTTAATCGCAACCAATAATCTTTGCGGTTAGTGTTCACCGTCTGTTTGATTGCATGTAATTTAACTAAGTGCATGATTTTCACTGTACCACTAATAACCTACTCCTAAATATAATCTAGAAATGTAAATTTTTTTTGTAAAGTTGCTTTGCAACGATTATCACTGTAATTAACAAAGCGTTATTGTTTAATTAGCTCATATGTAAAGAGTTAGATTATGCTTTGTTGACAATTTATTAACCATAGATTGTTCTCACTTTAGATTAGGTCACAGAAAATGTCTTTACATTTACATTTAGTCATTTAGCAGACACTTTTATCCAAAGTGCTATAACAAATCTCAGGTAGCTTAGCGTAGTACATGTAGCAAGTTTTTTTTTTATTATATAATAAATAAAAAGAAAACAGATAGAATAAAAAAAGAATAGAGCAGCCAAGAGAGCATTGCAATAGTCCAGAATGGACAGAACAAGAGCTTGAACAAGGAGTTGTGAAGCATGTTCTGAAACAGGGCCTGATCTTCTTGATGTTGAATAAAGCAAATTTGCAGGACCAGGCAGTTTTAGCAATGTGGTCTGAGAAAGTCAGCTGATCATCAATCATAACTCCAAGGTTTCTTGCTTATTTTTATACTGTATAAAGTGTATATCCTGTCCCCTCTAAACCTAAATGTAAGCCTACCCCTAATCCCAACTGATGTATTTTAACATCGTGATCTAATGAGTACTTGTATGTATTTCGTACTGACAGCATTATGCTATATAATTTTTTTAAATGGTTATGTTTAACTTTTAATCAAATCCATAAGGAAAGGGAATGTGTTTTTAAATGAAAATAAATAGGCCTCCAACTCTATTTATTCAGCTTACTCTATTTTTTTTCTATTCTATCCGTTTTCTTTTTTTATGTAATAATAAAAAACCTTGCTACGTGTACTGCGTTAAGCTAACTGAGACTTGTTATAGCGCTTGCATACCATTGCTTTTTTTGTTCATTTTGATTGCTTCCATTGTCCTCATTTGTAAGTCGCTTTGGATAAAAGTGTCTGCTAAATAACTAAATGTAAATGTAAATTTACATGAAACAGTTCATTCTTCTCTGAACAAACAAACTGTCAGAAGAAGTAATTAAGGGTGTTACGTATTATTTCAGAATCATAATTGGAAAACTGCATTACAAAATTCCAGGTTTTCTAGGATGGTTTTCTCATCAGGTTTTTTGAGTAGGCATTGCCTGCCTTGTGTTCTTGGATAAAATGCCACTGATACAATCATACTACAAAATAGACAGGAAATATCTGCTAGCTACAGTTATGAAACACCTATTTATCCACTTATTTAAACATGGTGATTCAGTGAATGTGAATGTCAAACCTCAGTATGTTCAGTTGACAGTGTGGACTCTTCAGTCCATCATAAATCAGCTTCACTCCTGAATCCTGCAGGTGATTTCTACTCAGGTCCAGTTCTGTCAGATGGGAGTTTGATGATTGTAGAACAGAAGACACAGTTTCACAGCATGTTTCATCAATATCACAGCCGTCAAATCTGCCAAAACAATGTTTTAGCCAAATTATTTTATGATGTTCAGTTTTTTCTGCATTAACATATAGTGTGAAATATTTCATAGTATTTTGAGATTTAACTGTTTAGTGATGTAGAACAAAACATTTGATTGAACAGCAGTCAGTGTAATTACTCACAGTGCTTTTCTGCAGCATCTCACAGCTGGAACGAGTCTCTTATAGCCTGCTTGTGATAATGTGAACCTCTTTGGGTTGAACTCATTCAGCACCTTCTCTGATATCAGCAGTATGTAGGTCAGTACTGTGCATATTGAAGATGAGAGGTCTCTTCCTGGATGTTCATCTGAACTGAGGTAACTCTGGATTTCCTCATATAATGAATGATCTTTGAGCTCAAGTAAGCAGTAGAATAGGTTGACTACAGCTTCATCTGAGGTATTGTACTTGTTTTGTTCTTGTTTAATATTTTCAGTTATTTTTTTGATGCACACACTGGTGTCTTCAGTGTGTGTGATCAGGCCTCTGAGCAGGTTTTGACTGAGGTTCAGTGAAATGCCCATCAGAAAACGCAGGAAAAGATCCAGATGTCCTCTCTGACTCCTCATGGCTTTATCAATGGCCTTCCGCAGTAAATCCTCCAATGTGATATTTTCTTCTGGCTTATCAAAGAAAAACCGAAGCTCTTGCCAGTTCTTGTTCAGGTAACAGATGAACACATGCACTGCAGCAAGAAACTCTTGAACACTCAGATGCACAAAGCAGAAGACCTTTGCTCCATGAAGTCTGTGTTCCCTTTTGAAGATCTCAGCGATCATTCCTGTGAACTCAGTGTCTTTGCTCACATCAATACCACATGCTTTCAGATCTTCCTTATAGAACACAATGTTTTCTTTCTTCAGTTGTTCAAATGCTAGCTTGGCTAACTTCAAAATCATTTCTCTATTTAATTGTAAGTGCTCTGTACATTCTCTTTCTTCTTGCTCATCATACTTCTGGCTCTTCATGTTCATCTGTATGAGCAGGAAGTGAATGTACATTTCAGTAAGTGTTATGCTGATGTTCTCTGCATTATCCTCAATGAGAATATCCTGAAGTACTGTGGCTGTGATCCAGCAGAACACAGGAATGTGGCACATGATATAGAGACTACGAGTCGTCTTAATGTGTGAGATGATTCTGGAGGCCAGTTTCTCATCTGTGATTCTCTTTCTGAAGTACTCCTCCTTTTGTTGGTCAGTGAATCCTCGCACCTCTGTGAACAAACCCACACACCGAGGAGGGATCTGATTGGCTGCTGCTGGTCGTGATGTCACCCAGACGAGAGCTGATGGAAGCAGATTCCCTTTGACCAGACTTGAAAACAGCACATCTACAGATGCTTTTTTCTCAATATTGTTCAGTGATCTACTTTTAAAATTTAGAGGCATGCGACTCTCATCAAGTCCATCAAATATAAATGCTAGCTTACATTCCTTATATAGCTTTGATTTCTCCAGGTCCTTCAGTTCAGGGTAAAATTCCAGCAGAAGCTCATGGAGATTGAAATCTTCTTTTGTCATTAAGTTAATCTCTCTGAATGGAAGCAGGAACACACAGTCTATATCCTGATTGGTGTATCCTTCTGCCCAGTCCAGGATGAACTTGTGCACAGAGACTGTTTTTCCAATGCCAGCGACTCCCTTGGTCAGCACAATCTTCTCCTCATTGTTTTTCCTGAGTTCAGTAAATATATCATTGCATTTGATTGGTTTGCCATGTGTTTTTTTGTTATTGAAAGCATCATGAATCTTCAGAATCTCATGTTCCTGATTGACATCTTTCATATCTCCCTCTGTGATGAACAGTTCTGTGTAAACAGCCTTAAGTTGTGCTTCATTTTCTTTGTTGCCCTCAAAAATATACTCTGCTTTCTTCTTCATGTTTGTTTTGTGAGTTTCAAAAAAGGTTTGTAGCTCTGTAATAAAATAAATAAGATTGAGGGAAAAAATTTAACATATTTGAGAAATATTTTTATACAAGCATGATCGTCATTATTAATAACTGATGCAGAAAAATTCAATTCATACTTTTGAAAACAGCACAGTCCATCCCTAACTTGTTTTCAATGTAAAAATGTCTGAATATGTTTTTCATGTTCTTTCTAGATCACAATCATTGTATTGATTGAGATCATCATTTAGCTAGCCCATCAAACAGGATGTGAGGCTGCATTTACAACATGCTTTGACCTGCTTCAATTAACTTTTTCATGTGTGATTGTAATCATGTCTTGATGACAATGAATCAATTTGGTGACAGTGCCACCTTTTGGCCAACTTTAATAAACAATTGTATCACATGGAGGACTGAGTTTGCTCATGCCTGTTTTAGACAATTGTGAACTGGATATCACTGGAGAAACACACTGTTTTCTTCTATATATCTCTATAAAATCTGCCACTGATGTGACTGGCCCTGTAATTGCTGCTTGCGTTATATTTTCGTTTTCATTTACAGACGGTGATTGTTATTAACTCCAGATCTGTGGTGATTCACCTCCAACAAGGACAGATGTCTTTATATTGCCCTCAGTCTGAGCTGTGAGAGAGAGAAAGAGAGAATTACTTACTGGGAAAAGTTTATCACAAACATATCAGCAGAGCAAAGAGAAAAAGAGGTTTATAAATAGGTAAATATTTAATCACCTTACAGTCACAGTGAATTAAATGTTACCTTGCTTGTGTTCATTCTCCAACTGTTCAGCCAGATCATTTTGGTTCATCTGTCTCAGGATGTCCACCATGACCTTCACAGCTTCTTCTGGTCCAAAACATTTTACCATCATATCTACTGTGTCGAATCTATCTGCCTTTTCCAATTCAGATCTTGATAGATGCTCATGATATAAATTCACAAAGTGCCACTGAAACTCCTTCAGTTCAGCTTCTACCAGCTCCTTCAGTGAGTCCACGAGCAGTTTTTTAACAGACGTCATCGTCCTTCACCAACTCACAGCTGCAGATCAAGAAAAAAAAAAGATCTGAAGAACTTCCACTCTTAACATGTGGACCTAAGTGCTCAAATCTTATTTTGATTTTGAAGCTGTGAAATAGAGGCATGAATCATCAGAAAATAGTTTGAAGCAAATCTGATATAACTGCTTTGAGTTTTGTTAGCTCACTCTTTTTGTATTGGTCTGGTATTCTGTCACGGTTTTGCCCTGTGGCAAAAGGAACGAAGAGATGAGGATAAACCTAAACATAAACAGTCCTTTAATAACCCAAACTCAAGATCCAGGGAACACAGAACAGGCAGAGACACACAGGAACATGACATTGACGTTAATACCAGACACTAGACTCAGGGAAACACAGGGTTTAAATAATCAAACTAAACGAGACAATTAACAAACACAGCTGGTAACAAATGAACTAATAAAGACAGGAACATAACCAAATATGGGCATACAAGAGGGAAAACTAAGGGTGCTTTCACACTTGGTTCAATTGCCTGGTCCGAACCCAAGTTCGTTTGCTCCCCCCTGCCCCTGCTGGACTGTGTTCATATTATTTAATTTGGGTCCGGACCGCGGTTCGTTTGCGTCATCAAGCCAGCAGCTGTTTACCCCCGTTGCTTAGTAACGACGGTGCGGGAGAACGCGGCAAAATGCATAAGATTGCTCTCTGCACTTTTATATATTTACTCGTTTGAACCGTTCATTTTGTTTACAAAGCTTCAGTCAATAAACCACTTACTTCTGTCTTCCGAATGTACTGCAAATGCAGAACGCTGAAATCGAACAGAAACGAGACATACAGCTTTCTGCTTGCAGCGCGTCAATCACGCTCGTCAGGAAAGTGAGTGAAATGCACAAAAACAAATTTTTATCAAATAATACGGCATTGATAGTGGTTCACTTCTGTGATTTGGTACGACTGCGTTCACATCAGCAGCGAACCGTACCGGATTTCACATGACCCGAACCTAAGACCACCCTTTTTAAGCGGATTCGCTAACTCTGGTGCAATTACTTTTAATTGTGCATTGTCAGTAAAAGTAAAGTAAGTAAGAGTAGTTGCAAGAGGAAAATAAATGTAGAAGTGTTTCTGACTCACGATTACACAAAGAACATAAAGGTGATATATTCTCCTTATATTAATTAAGAAAGGCAACGCACGAGTAATATCTGTGACTGAAATATATTTTACATTTCATATTACTTACAGCGTTAAACAACCTATGGAGTAACAAAAGTAAGCTACTTTAAAATTTTCATTATATCAGTTATATAAAAGTTTGAAAACATGATTGCAGAACATTATAGAGAAACATGTTACAATCTTGTAATCCCTATTTGTTTTATGCTTACTTACATTGATAAGGAAGTGCCTTTGTGCTCCTTGCTTCGAGACTTGCTTTGATCAAAATGTTCAGCTACTAGACAAGTTCTCAATATGTCCTTGGATTCCCATTAGATACATCTAAATTCCCACATCAGCAAATAATAATGACAGTTTGATGATCAGTTTTTCAAAATGAAAAAATATTACGGTCAAGTGTAAACACTGCATGTACAACTTCTGCTTTCACCTTCCTTCTGTCAGTAAGGTTGCCAAATCTGTCCGGAAAAACCACCTCATCATCGTCATAGTTATTACACAGTTTGGTTTTGACTGTGACTACAGACTGTTTTGATCAAATTTCTGGTAACACTTTATAATAACAATCAGGTATAAATCATTTAAAAGTGTTTTGTTAATGATTAACTAATCATTTAAACATCAGTATACTTCCCCGCAGACAAATCAGTTTTTCACACAACACTCAAACCAGGAACGGTGTTTTGTTTAAAAACTGGAGAGGAAGTAAATTGAGAAACATATTGTGTCACCCCAACCCAAAACTTCTGCACCTCCTCACATTCCCACACACAATGGAAAAATGTACCTTGAAGCTTATTGCATTTAAAACACAGATCAAGGATATTAGGGTTAAACTTATTTAATCTTACAGGGGTTATATAAGTTCTCATTACCCAATTATATTGTAAGAGTCTCAACCGCAACAGCAGCTGCTCCAGGCACGTAATCTTAGTTCAAATCTGATTGGATGGCCCGTTTCTTCGCGGAGCGACGGGGGGAAAAATCGACACACAGGATGGAAAAAAATCCTCGCTTTTTCGCACCGCGAATAATTGTGCCTGGTGTGAATAGCTCCATTAAGGATCTATTGTTTTGATTCAAAAGCGTCATCGCGCCGAACATTCACACCCTTTAAGGCCTTTCCACACTGAGCGCGATGCGAAAAAGCGAGCCGAATCGCCCGCAGATGTTGCTTTCACACTGAACACGAAACGACTGATCGTCTTCTGCTAATTCACGCCTGCACGCTAGGTGGTGCCGACCAGCAATGCATTTTTTTCTTCATGTAGTATGGTTTACATCGTCCGCTGCTCAATATAGAAAAAAAGATAAATAACTTTTGGTTCTTCATCAGAAACACAAAATATGCATAATGCTTACAAGAACACATATTAAAATATAACTAGAGTTACAGTTAGCATCAAGCATTAACATTTTGGCTCAAAACCCACTTTACATCATCAGAGTGCTTGTAATAACTTCCCATTGTGATCTAAAATGGATTTTGATTCTATAATAGACAGACATGCACTCTTTGCATGTTTTATAATGGACTGAATGCTAATTGGTTGTCATGTGTTATAAACATCCTTTATTGTTAAAAAAATACCGTGAGCTGCATAAAAACATATACAGAAAATATATCTTCATAATTATATTTCTGTATAAATCGCGTCGACCTTTTGGGTAACAGCAGTTCCTCTGGCCATGTCATGTAATGCTCAAATCTTATTGGACGGCCCGTGGACTGGACGAAAAAAACAACATTCGCATTTTTGGTGCGCCAGTGTTCGCCGTCTATGTGGAAGCATCCACAGGAATCTGCTGTTTTATTCCAGCACGTCATTGCATCCGATATTCGTTTCTCTTTTTCATGCTCAATGTGGAAAGGCCTTTAGACCAATGCTTGAATAGAATATGACGCAGCTCTGTGCTTTTCCCCAGTGTGTGACTGCCATATTTTATTTAAAGTGTGAGAGTATAAATTTAATATCCATTTGTATGTAATTTTAATCCTATGGCCTTGTGTAAATATTTAAAGCATGACTGTTGAAATGAAATGGTAACACTTTACAATAAGAGTCCATTTGTAACATTAATGAAAGCTGTAGAAATTGTTCCTTGTTACAATGTGTTCATTTCAGCATTTACTATTACTAAACGTTGCATTGGGAAACTCATGATTCTTTGTTTAGTTGGTGCATTATATTTCTATATATTCTACCTATCCCTGCCATTGACAACCTACCACAGTCATCAACTGAGGGAAGACATGGTGGTGACTGAAGTGCTGAAGGAACATCAAGAAACATAGATTAAAGCAGTGGTTCTCAAACTGGGGTACGCAAAGTGACGGAGGGGGTACGTAAACAAAACATTTAAATATACTGCTGATTTAATTATATTGTACTCTTAAGTAACAGCGTGTTTCTCACAGGTAAAACCCTTTACCCAGGTTTATTCACTCCTTCTTTGACCTGCTCTCTACCTGAACTGTTCATTCAGGACCTAAGAACTTATAGTCTGGCTCTGATCCCTTCTGCAGATGTTTAATGAGCTACAAATGTGCCTGAGCTCAGATCACACCCCACTCACAGAACTTCCATCCGTGACTCACACACTCTACGTCAAAACTCAGAACTCCTCTTTCTGAATTTCTGATGTACTGGGTGTTAATGTTGGGTCAGAAGATGATCAATTTAGGTCAATACAGATTATATTTGTTAAGGTTCAATGGATTTTACGGAATAGTAATATTTCACAAGGTGTGCACATTTCTGATAATTGGGAGGTTTCACAGAAATTTTTGGACTTGCCCTTTTTGTTTAAAGATAAAAATCATACCTTTATTTTACTGGATGGTTATGCCTTGAAAAGCCATATTTATATCTATCTTCAATAGGGATGCACCGAATCCAGATTTTTGGGGTTCGGCCGAATACCGAATCCACTGTTTAAGATTCGGCCGAATCCGAAACCGAATACCGAATCCTACTTGCATCCTCAGTTTTAACATCGGCGATGTTGTGTACTGCGTAGGGTCCTTGCCACTAGAGTGCTGCATTGGGATTGGGACCCGCTGGGTCCCGTGGGACCCAACGCAAATCTCGCGGGAGCGGGCGGTTTGAACTTTGCTGCGGGCGGGAATGGGCGGCAAAAAAAAAAACACTGCGGGATCGGGAGGTAACCTAGCGACATGATGTCATTGTCAACAAAATCAAAGTACTTGAAGTCTAAAGAAACACGCGGTAGTCTAAGCGTTTTAGATGTCCCCGATAGCCCAGGCTATATTCATCTTCCCTACCAGTGCGTCAGAATACATGCAGGTCAGGGAAAGAAACAAACATGAATCTCTTTAATAATAGCAATACAATACGTTTTTTTTTTCCTGCGGGACGGGAGAAGACACAAAATCAATGCATCTCTATTATCGTGCGGGAATAAATTCTCAGAGTTTTGCGGGTGCGGGCGGGAGTGGACATACATATTGCGGGAGCGGGCGGGAGTGTAACACACACGTTGCGGGAGCGGGCGGTAATGGTCAGAAATTCGGCGGGCGCGGGATGAAGAAAACAGTCCCGCGCAGGGCTCTACTTGCCACCACGAGACAAATTGGCATTGCAAATTGAACATAAAGCTCGACTTGAATCGCCTTCTTTTGGTTGAAAGTACTGCCAAACAAAACTTTTTTTGCTTACGAGTTCCATTTTCAGATTATTACAGCCTACTACATTCGAACGGGTCCTATGTAAACACCTTCACGTAATCAACGGCCGTGTGACGTCGTAGCGCAAGTCTAGGGTTCGGTTTCGGTGGAAAATAAATCTAAGGTTCGGCCGAAACCGAACCCCGTCAAAAAGCCCAGGATTCGGCCGAATCCGAATCCTGGATTCGGTGCATCCCTAATCTTCAATACCATAACTGAGGTGGGACCATTGAGCAAGGCACCGAACCCTGGGTGCTGCAGCAAAAATGACTGCCCACTGCTCCAGGTGTGTATTCACTACTCACTGCTGTGTGTGTGTGTGTGTGCACTTAGATGGGCGAAATGCAGAGCATTAAGTATGGTGTCATCAGCCACTTTTTAATTGGGTATGCAGAATCACCTAGCAGATCACTCTACACACTGTAGACTTGTGAATCTGGATGCTGTCGCCTACTAAATTCTGCATCGATCCTGTTGCGTAAAGCGACGCACACTTGTAGGCTGGGGGAGAGAGAGCGCCGTTTCGGTCTGTTTCGTGTTGAATATTAGTCGCTATCAAGTCTGTTATACGCAGTATTCCCTCTCTTTTAAAGTGCAAATGAGCATATATGTCGACATCATCATAAATAAAAATAGTGTTCCATTCATTGTATTTTACAACATGAAGTGCATTAAACATTATTACATCAAGGTTTCCCAAACTAGGGTTCGTAAAGGAACTGCAGGGGGTTTGTGAGTTTAATGAAAAGCCAGCAATTAATTAAACCATAACAAATTTGGTAATACTTAATTTTAGGGTCTCTTAACTAGTTGCTTATTACCATGCATATTACTAGAATATTAGCCATTTGTTAGTAGTAATTAAGCACATATTAATGCCTTACTCTACATGACCTTATTCTACATCCCTAATCCTACCCAATACCTAAACTTAACAACTACCTTACTAACTATTAATAAGCAGCAAATTATGAATTTATTGAGTGAAAAGTCATAGTTAATAGTGAATAAGTGTTCCCTATTCTAAAGTGTTACTAATTTTTTTTTTTTTTAAACAAAGTCCCTTTCAAGGAAAGCCCTTTCTTAATGATTTGGGGAAACCTGAAATCTCAAAAACTCGCAAATAAATTACATGCATCAAATTAGCAACAAAAATCTGAAATTAATTGCCCCATGAATGTTGTTTCTTATGCTCAAATAGCATTTAAAAAGCTTATTTTTCAAGCTAGATCAGCCAATGCGCATGCGCAGTTATATCGCGCTTATGCTGTGCATGCGCATTGGCTGATCTAACCTCAGGTTTCTATGGGAAACGGAGCTTCTAACGGCTGCTGCAGTGGCGCAATGACTTTACCAATCAGAAACTGGCTCTTTCATTTAGAAGGCGGGACTATTCCTCCATATTGCATGTTGCAGTTTCTCCCATTCATAAGTATAGGAGTGAACTGTCTTTGTATTTCTATAGTCTTTGTTTTAAAATAACAATTAAAATAAAACACTTACTAAAAAGATGAAATATATTTTTATTTTTTTACCCCATGCCATTTGACCACTAATCAACATTAAAGACACCGTGAACATGCAAATGTGATACTTATTTAAATATTTGTTTTAAAATCTCAGAGGTACTTAAACACCTATAACTTTTTTATTAAAAATTGTATTCAACTTCTTTCACTTGTACAAGAAACTTCCAAGTTTGTTTTTAAAAACGAGCCCAAAATTATGTTCATATTCCAAACCGTTCCAGAATTATATTAATTTGAATCTGGACACCCCCTTTTCAGCTCTACCCCCAAAAAAGGGGGTGACACTTAAAGTATATTTGGTGAATAAGGTTTGGATGACAAAAAGTTGTGGAATGCCTGCATTACATGTAAATAAGAAATAATGTGAATATATGCATTTTAATGAGTTTGAAAGACTCCGAAAGCCTTCCAAAGACATAATACATGGTTAAAAAAAAACCTGCAGAGTGATAATTCAAATAAAAATGTTCATCAGTAGTTGATGCAATATTGAAACCCGTCCAGGGTTGGCATTTTAAAATATATTTTTTATACTGATCTTATGTAATATTCAAATTTTCTGAGACACTTAATTTTGGGTTTTCATTATCTGTAAGCCATAATCATCAAAATTTCAAGAAATAAAGGCTTGAAATATTTCACTCTATGTGTAATGAATCTATATAATATATGGGGTTCACTTTCTGAAATGAGTGACAAAAAATATTTCAAAACCTTTTTCATGATATTCAATTTTTTTTTAGATGTACCTGTATTCATTAAAACATCAGTTTGAATAAGGAAAATGAATATCTTTGTCGTAGTATCCTTTCAATGGCTAAAGTTGCCAGTCATTGCATGGTGCACTTTATATCTACCATTTTGATTGAGCTTTTTTAGAATTTGAAAGATAATAAAGCTATTGTTTGGTAAATGAGATATCTGATTGTAGTCCCTAAAATGTGGCAATTTACTGATCTGAAGAGATCAGCATAATGAATGAGGTGAAAACAGGATCTATTGACATGAAATAAAGAGTCTTTTCAGCAGCTCTGATAATAGTGATAGTGAGCCATAGACTATCAATACAAATTAAACAAGCCATTCAGGATCAGCAGCAGATCATTTCACTTTAATCTGAGTGTTTGCTGTTAGAAACTGATTGTTTGAGCCAGAATATGTGCTGAAAGCCTATTCTGGCTCTGCATGTTTTAGCATTTTTGCCCCCCCCCCCCCCCCCCCCCATTTTAATTGCTATTCAAAGTTGTAAAATCCACACCATTCAAACCACCCTGATCAAGGCTTCCTCTCCTAATGTGTGAAGTAGAATGGCTATTTTTTATCTTTTTGATATTTTTATCTGTATTTTCTGACTAATGGAGGTGGGGGTGCATTCAAGTACCGTCTGAAATATTGTATTTTCGAGTTAAATGCACTTATACTCCACCACCAAGTCGTACATACCACTGGCTAGCTCAGGATTATCTTTCAGCCCTGATCTTTACAAGTGTGGGGGTGTGTCTCAAAACCACACATTTATGGGGGGTGCATCGTGCCATGGATTACCAACCAAAGTAGGCAGTCATGTAGTTTTTACGTGTGAGAAGGAGTACGTCGCAACACAGACGCGTGACACCAATGCCAGAGAAGGAGTACGTCGCAACACAGACGCGTGACACCAACGCCAGAGAAGGAGTACGTCGCAACACAGACGCGTGACACCAACGCCGGAGAAGGAGTACGTCGCAACACAGACGTGTGACACCAACGCCAGAGAAGGAGTACGTCGCAACACAGACGCGTGACACCAACGCCGGAGGAGGAGTACGTCGCAACACAGACGAGTGACACCAACGCCAGAGAAGGAGTACGTCGCAACACAGACGCGTGACACCAACGCCGGAGGAGGAGTACGTCGCAACACAGACGCGTGACACCAACGCTGGAGGAGTACGTCGCAACACAGACACGTGACACCAACGCCGGAGGAGTACGTCGCAACACAGACGCGTGACACCAACGCAGGAGAAGGAGTACGTCGCAACACAGACGCGTGACACCAACGCTGGAGGAGTACTTTGCCACCACAATAAATTAGTATCTTACCCTCATGTGTTTTTTCCCCAAGTTTTCTTACTTTCTTTATCAATCATTAACTTTTTTCTTTTACTTTCCTGTGTTCTGATGACATTGACTATATCCTTGATACTAATTGTGTATTGCATACAAAGTTGTATGTCATTGATGTCATCTCTGTACTTTTTACAAACATAATTTTAAAAAAAGACTTAATTTGCATTCTCTTGGAGATTAATGACAAATTATACACCATCAAAGTCGCAATTTTATGTTATGTTCACAACAACTTCAAATATAAACAATTAATAATTATAATCTATAAACAATATTCTGGGATATGTCATTCTGAGTTTTTACTTTTGATGGTGGTAAGAATTTTAATTAACACAACTGACTATACAATGTGTGAATAGCCTACATTAGCTGACGACTATAAACAATATTCTTTTCAGGAGATTAAGTCATTTTAATAGCCTATTATTTTCAAGAAATCAACAATGGCAAAATATATGACAGAAAAATACTATTCTAATCACAAATTTCAAAACAATGCAGGTTCATTTTCAATTGTTTTAACTAGGGCTATCAGTAATGATTATTTTGTTAATCATCTGCCGAAGATTTTATTTATATATTTTTGGTAATTAAGATAAGTGAACAATAGCTTTTAGTACGAATTAAATACATGTAATAAAGCGGCAATAATAATGGGTTGAAATAAAGTATCAAAATGTATAAACAATAAACTTATGTATTTTATGTATTATAAGAAATGCCAGCAGACGGCGCCAGCGGCCTGACGATAGTTGTTAAACTTTACATCACAAGCAAACCATTGTTTATCTAATGTTTAATTGCATTTACTCTGTAATGTTTGGCCACATATTTATGATAGAAATGCATTCTCATGTGTTGCTGGCTATGCTTTTAAGTTGCTACAAATAATTTCAACAGCACAAGTTTTGTCCGCATTCCCAAATGCAAGTTATTATGGAAAAAAGTACCAAGAATAGAATAAAATAATACAAGGACCGTAAATGGTTTTGCCACAAACTCAACTCTGTTGAACAGAACAGTACCAGAGGGTTAAAGGGATAGGGTTGTTTATATTGTCCCAGACAAGTATTTCTTTTTCTTGCTTCTTTGGAAAATAAAAATTAAAAGGAGACTTATGGAAGACTTTTCCATGTCCCTCAAAAATATGATTATTGAGATTTCTTAAAATAAACAATGGTTCATTGCAGAGAAATTGTGAAAACTCTTGAAACCATTCATATTTACTGTACAGCTCAGCTGTACATATTTATGTTTTCGTGAGTTTTTTCCAATGTTTTTTTTCTTTCTTGTTTGCTCAGAATTTGCTGTTTTTAATCATTAATTGAAGACATTATTTGTACTCTGCTTGCTCACATTTAGGAAAACAGTGAATGGTAATGATACATATAATACATTGCAGGGAGTGGTCTATAATCTCTTAAATTCATCATAATTACTAATTGAATCATTACAAGTTTTGGGTTCTCAGAATAGTAGCTGTATAAAAAATATAAAAATTCAGAGTATGTTCATATTGTGATCCAATATGTAGCACCTGTGTACTCAAATGCAACACATAAGCTATTGGAGTTTTAGGTTCTCACGGAGTGTTTTTATATATAAATATATAAAAAGAAATATGAAATTACTGTATACTGGAGACCAGATCTTAGATACAGCTATTCAGGTGAAGGAGATTCTAGCAGATGACAAAAGCTAAGTATTAAAAGTCTTCTTTCCTACTTGTTTTAGATCAAATTATAAATTAGTTAAGAAACAAGTTGTGGTGTAGTGGATCAAGTTTAGTTTGATAGTCTTTTATGAATAGTATTAATAAAAGTTAATTAATTAACTTTGAACAATGTCTTTTTCATTTTGTATTTTTGTTTTGCTTGCTTGTTGTTAATGTATATGTTGTCATTGTGTATTTTTTTTTTTATTTATAGTGAATTAATGTTGTAATATTGTTGGCTGTTTTTATGTTTTATGTTACCTGCCTAGGGACTGCAGATGAAAAGTAGTTATTGTTACTAATTCTGGCATATTTACATGGTGTATTTTCATACAACAATGTTCATGAATATGCATGGTCCCTATTAAATAAATTAATAAATAAAAAATATTGATTATACTTATTTTGAATTTGATAATTTCAGAGCTAATGTTTTTCACAGATAAGAGAACAAATGAATCACACTCAAGCAAAGGAAAAAACGTTATATGATGACACTGAACACAAAATATAAACCAAACACAATAGAAATGTGGCACGAGTCGAAACTCACCAAAACCGCTGTTCCTCATTCATGTAATTTTCCTATAGGTCCACAAACAGGTAAATATAATCTTTCTTATCTTGTAGGGTCTTAAAATCAACTAATTAATTTCTCTTTAATCTTCCGCTTGTTCGTTACATTATGCCGCTGTTCTCTGGTTTGACGTACGCTAGTTATCCTTACTGGCATATTTTTATTTTATTTACATATTTTTATTCACATTTCCCATAGGCACCTATTTATTTGTAAACTGTAAAGTATTATTTTTATTCTGTTATATTTATTATCATTTACTATTATTTATTTTATTATGGGTTACAAACGTTTACTATTTAGACATGAAAGAAAAATGCAAAATAGACACTCCATCCATCCATCTTCTTCCGCTTATCCGGGGCCGGGTCGCTGGGGCAGCAGTCTAAGCAGAGATGCCCAGACTTCCCTCCAACTAGACACTTCCTCCAGCTCTTCCGGGGGGACACCGAGGCGTTCCCAGGCCAGCCGGGAGACATAGTCTCTCCAGCATGTCCTAGGTCTTCCCCGGGGTCTCCTCCCAGTGGGACGCGCCCGGAACACCTTCCCGGGAAGGCATCCAGGAGGCATCCGGAACAGATGCCCGAGCCACCTCAGCTGACCTCTCAATGTGTAGGAGCAGCGTCTCTACTCTGAGCTCCTCCCGAGTGACCGAGCTTCTCACCCTATCTCTAAGGGATCGCCCAGCCACCCTGCGGAGAAAGCTCTCCTTTCGGTCATGACCCAAAGCTCATGACCATAGGTGAGAGTAGGAACGTAGATTGACCGGTAAATCGAGAGCTTCACCTTGCGGCTCAGCTCTTTCTTCACCACGACAGACCGGTACATCGACCGCATTACTGCAGAAGATGCACCGATCCGTCTGTCAATCTCCCGTTCCATCCTTCCCTCACTCGTGAACAAAACCCCAAGATACTTAAACTCCACTTGAGGCAGGAACTCTCCACCAACCTGAAGTGGGCAAACCACCCTTTTCTGACTGAGGACCATGGACACAAAATAGACACTCAATGTTGTTAAATATTATTTAATATTTCAACATTAACAAAAATACAAAATCAAGAATGAAAAAAAGAAAAAGAACGGAATCAACATGAATAATACTAGGCTAGTCCAAAATGTGGGGACTGAACAATGCCTAAAATCATGCTCTCATTAAAGCTTTCATATGAAGCATGCAGTGGAAGCCTCAGAACTAAACCACATGTGTTAGCCTCTGGATACATTCGTTGTGATCCATTTACTGGAATGTGTACAAATTCAAGTGTAGGTTCTGGATCAACTCCCACAGCTGGAATCCGGTCTGTGCCAGTGGCAAACATTAAAAGATTGTCAAATGAAACTTTGATGACCGTGTCTTCCACTGTCAGCACAGCATCTCCACCTGAAATGTAAAAGGGAGGGGGAATTAAGAAATTTAAATATAGAAAGTCTGCATAAATGAAAGCTATGCAGGCCTTTTTCTTCTCTTTTGTAATGTATATCTGAGTGAAATGGTTGGTGTGTCCCAGTACCCAGCCCTAAAAGTGTTTAAGTGTATTTTGCTATACTTTTAAGTGTATAGCAAAACGGTAGAATGGCTTTCATACGGTCATTTAATTAAAATTGTGTATTTTAATGGAAGCTATGTCGCTTAGTTAAGAGCATCTTGTCACCGTATACTGGCCTGTCAATCATCTTTCCACAGTTAATGTCCTCCAGATTTAAGAACATATAATTTACAATAAAATAATCCACGATCACAAATTCAGGTTGCACTTGAGTGGTCAGTACACACAGATTATTTAAAAAATCCTATCTTGTTGAGTATTAACCCAAACATAGTTGGTTATATATTGTGCAAACATTTGATGTGTAACATTACATTAGATCTGTGTATATGGTCATAACAAGCTGCTGTCCATTATTAATGTTCATCAAATAACATAAAAGATAAGAATTATTGCTTTTGAAGTGACCATTTTTCAGCTGCAATGAGTGTTTTGGAATAAAAACACTAAAGAGCAAGTAGTGATTGTCTTACATGTATTCAATTTCTGTTGTTGTTACATGAATACTTCTGTCTAGATCTGAATTTATTTTAAAAACAACAAAAAGCTATATTGTGATTATCAATATAAACCAATTACTTTTTTCACAAAATTTCCAGAATCATGAGGCAATACAATATTTACACCACCTCTAATACAAAGTATTCATTTTTCCTTTATGATGTTCATTACAATTGATTGATATTGATGATTCATTACAAGGAAGCCAACAGAATAATCTGTACTGTGAGAAAAGGCCCACAACAGACCAGGATGTGGCAAATTATAATGAATTTGTGAGAACTATTATGTTGTTCAATATGTACACCCGGTGTCAATGTTGATGCAAGTACTTGCAGATGGTGTGTTCATTTGTAAGTGAATGACTAAACTTAACATTACTATGTAACACATTGTTTGTGTTTGACATTTTGTAATTGTACTTAACAAACTGTGTATACCCTCTATGTCGATAAGCCAGTCTCTCCACTGGCCAACCGCCGAGAGGTGCCTCTCTCTGAATAATTGACCTTAAAGAGGTCAGTTATTTTCTGTGCAGTCAACGGGGCAGGGGGACCTCCAACATACAAGCTGAATAGGGCACTGTCTCGTCGCCAATGTGTCCAAGCCCTCCTGCAATCTAGTGAAGACATTACATAAACTGACTCCAGTGAATAGTTACTTTACTACCTGGTTATAAAAACAGATGCATCTTATGAAGACATTAAAGGCATAGTTCACCCAAAAATTAAAATTCTGTCATTAATTACTCACCCTCATGTCGTTCCAAACCCTTAAGTTCATTTTCGCAACACAAATTAAGACATTTTTTATGAATTCTAACAGCTCTCTGACCCCCCATAGACAGCAATGTTCCTACCACGATCAAGGTCCAGAAACATAGCAAGGTGCTCGGTAAAGAATTTGCTGTTCTCCTCCTAAGCATCAGAAATTCATACATCTATTATAACTGCTCCCCTTTTTGGTCAGAAGTTACCATGTTAGTATTCCTTTGTTGTAACAAATTTAATAATGATAATAAAAATCCTTTCTACCATCAACTTTTTACTGTTTATACTTTTTGTAACCTCTTATTTTCCAAAATAGATAAGCTATATACATGAAACCAAGAATGTTTTCCCAGAATAACTTGTTCTGCACCACATTTAATGTTGAAGAAAATGTTAAAAGACTTAAAGAAAATTCAGGCTTTTTTGAGCATAAAATTGAGCATAGGCTCTTAGGGCTATAGCATCCAACTTATAATAATGCCTTTAATGTTCAAAACATGTTTAATTTATTCACTTCAACACTAACATAACAGCCAATACACACACACACACACACACACACATACATAATACATGAAATAAATGTAGAAATCTTATGCATTATTGCCACTTGTTAGTTAACTAATTACTGTAAAATCTGTATGTATCAGGCGTCATGGAATGCGAAGTACATAGTTCAGACGTACCAATCACACGTCATTTTTTATGTAAATTTCTCACGTACGCCGCCTTCACGTCGCCGCCTAAGATTGGTTCTACAGTGACGTCGCCACGGGACTATCGTCTGCCCTTCCTATCAATCCCATTCAAAATTTGACACGGTCTGACGGCGACGGAAGGGTAGACTGCTCCTTCTCCTTCTACTGCTGAGCCCGATCTACCCCCCATACACATTTATTGCTGAACATAAACGGCTCAGCACATAAGTGAAATCACTTACTCGTCACCTTTGGTAACCACCATAATAAGACCAAGACAGCCCCTAGTGGAGTTAATGTGCACTTCCACCATAAGTGCATATGACAATACACCGCAGAGGACGTCCGCACACAACCAGGATTTGTGACCACACGGACTACTAATAGTCACGAGTTAATCGAGTGCTTCAAAACAAAAGTCTACTAGATAGCGTGCACACACTTTCCGTGCTTACAGCAAAGGGATATACTTTGAAAGGCTTGCACGCGAGACACAGCAGTGAAGTAGACTGGCAGCAGCATCGAGGATGTGAGGACAAGAGTTTGAGATCTGTGAGGGGAACTGATTGGAGTCCATCTCAAGTGTTGAGCTACCAATTATTTCTGGGTGATTCTCTGAATTGGGTGCCCTTCAAGTCCCCCAAACTTACTTCAAAGATTTTCAATTGAAGGAAATCACAAAATGCATTTTAACGCTGTCAATTAATAGAACCAGGTGCCTTTGCATTATAATGCAACACAATTGCTTTTTTTTATTTTAATTTAAATATAATGGGTTGCCTAAGTAGTAGACAACAAGCATGTTTGCATGTCCTCACTAACCATCATTACATTTTCATTGAATATCAAACAAATAAAAAGTGCAATTTATACCAAAATGTTGCTGCTAATATAATCATATGTTGGTCTACTTAAACTAAAATATACATATATATATAAAAATGCATTAATTATATATGAAATTGCAATATTTATACACGTCCTCCAGTTTGTTTTCAACCCCGTCACGCCATACTATTTACCCCCCTATAAAAATAATGGATCAATCCCTGTGGCATCACATCCAGGCAGTGACATCACACAAGTCTCTTGAAGAACATGCTGCAAAGAAAGGCACTTGCCAGTATCTTTTCTTACCTATATTTCATGTTTTTCACTGTCAGATTAAGATTGTCAGGCTCAACATTTCAACTCTGTTATATGACTAAATGATAGTAAACAACGGTTTAAGAAGAATTAAATAATAGTTTTGCAAAACATTAAAATTTTATGATGTCCTAAATGCCATGTGGTGCTACTGTCTTAGCTAAGCTAACTGTTTTAGCTACTGTTAGCCAAAAACTTCAACCCCGTCACATTTTTTATTATAACAGGGTTGAATCGTTGTGACAGGGTTGAAAGTTTGACACTTCTTAGTAGATTACTCAATTGTAGACTTGTTGTATTGTAATGTGAACTGTCAGAAATAATCAATTATGGTATTTTATGTTCAATATTTCCAAATGGAAAGATCGATTGATGTTAGTGATTAATTAATGCTTAATGCTTTTGATTTAATGTTAAATACTTACTAAAATGTTTGTTTGTTTAGGCCAACTTTAATAAAATAAAATGTTATTGAATGTGATATCATTAACTTTACAGGTAAGAAATCCATACTATATTGAAATAATGATCATCACTTCAACCCTGTTATCATTTTCAACCCCGTTATGCAGAGTTCAACCCTGTTATTTGACAGTTTTTATTAATATTTTCGTGATAAGAAGACAAATTAGGTCAATGTTTGTTTTGCTGTGTGCAGAATTTACAGGACAGTCGGAAAAAATATGAAAGCCTAATTAAATCCTAATGTTAATGCATATTTTGTGATAAGATATGAAGACCAATGTTAGATGCAGTTTTCATGACCTGATTTGGTATTCAAATGGTGAGTATTTAAAAATAAAATTCTATATGCAATAAATGATATCAAACAAGGGACATCTCATTGAAAAGCTTCTACAAAAATTTACTTGAAAATCTTTTTAAATCATATTTAAACAGGGTCCAAGTGGTCTGTGACGGGGTTGAACTCCAAAACAACTTTCAGTAAGAAAAAACACTCGATATCGATTAGAATTTCATGCCTGAGGTGGGAAAATGTATTTTCTTAAAGGTTTGACTAATCCACTATCACATGAAATTATCAGAAATATAACTATTTAAGGTATATAAAAAAAAAAAGGTATGACCCAAAAGGCACCTAATTCAGAGAATCACCCTTCTACTTTTCTGACATCCTTGGATCTCTCACAAAACTAACACTTAAGTTACAATTACTTTATTGCAGTCAATGTACTTATAAAATCAAACTATATTTAGGCTAGATTCATATGGAGATGCTGCTGTAGTTATTTAGTTGTAGATGAGTTACATTAGTGTTTATTTTTGTATTGTGTTACTTATAACAGTATTATCTTTCAGTAGAACACTTTTATAGGCTTTGAGCATCTATCCTTACTCAAATAATCTGTTTCTAACAGAAACACTCAGAATAAATTGAGATGATCTGCTGATGATCCTGATTGTCTTGTTGAATGAGTGTTGATAGTCTGAGGCTCATCAGTATTTAACAGCTGCTGAAAACACTCTTTATTTCATGCCAATAGTTCCTGTTCTCAGCTCATTTATTATGCTGATGTCTTCAGATCTCCTGTAAATTGCCACTTTAAGCTTATTTCATCGGTGTAAACAGACTGAAGGTATTTGTTGCTTATAAGTATGTACATTTATTTCTGTCTTTATGCTTCCCAATGCTTTCCTCACAGTTCTTTACTACTTTTCTAGATATCTACCATTATTTTAATGAAGAAACAGAATAATGTTAGAATTAGGAATAAACATTTGTGAATTAGCATCAGCTGCTTTATGATACACAGATATAAATGCTTACGTTGGGTTTATATACAAAAATGGGTTTATATAGCAAAAAAAAGAAAAAACTTTCCAGGCATATTTAGAACAAGAATCATTTGATGACATTTTCAAACACTGTGTTTAAGGATCATAGTGCAGCCCAAAAATAATAATTAATTGTCCATTTAAATCGCTATACTTTGATACTATCCTTCAAAACACTAGCTTTTACCCATTTGTCAGCAAGAACTTTGTAATCACTTAAAACAACCTAATAAACAACCTCTTATTTTTTATATACAGTATTTGATTAAGTACAGGTCAGAATAACTATAAGTAACTACTATAACTTATGACTAAAGATGAACTATACACCAGGGGTTCCCAAACACGTACCTGGAGCCTCCCCAACACTGCACATTTTGCATGTCCCCTTTGTCTGACACCCATTTCAGGTCTTGGAGTTGCTACTAATGAGTTGAGTCAGGTGTGATTGATAAAGGAGACATGCAAAATGTGCAGTGTTGGGGAGGTTCCAGGAACTAGTTTGAGAATCCCTGCTATACACAAATTTGCACTTTGACATCTGGTCTTTGACCTTGTAAAAACAAACTCAGTAAGTGATATTTTTTATATTGACAGATAAGCTCCTCCCACACTGGAATTAATCTTCAGTGAAGCTCCTCCCACACTGGAATTCATCATCAGTGAGGCTCCTCCCACTGCAGTTCAACAATAAATGCTGGACGATTCCCATCAGTTTACAAGTGCAGATGAGCATCAGCTGAAATCTGATCAAAGACTGAGTTTATTAAAGAGGACAGAGAGAAGATGAGAGATCCAGAACCCGGCAGAATCAAACACACTGAAGATACTCAAGAACAAACAGGTTGGTGTTTATTCTTCATTCACAATGCTGACGAGCATTCATGTTAGAAAGATTCAAGCACTTCATCACGTTTAGATAAAGAGTTAAATTATGAAATGGGTAGTTTTCAATAGATATTCAATATATTGGATACAACATTGTGGTTTTTTAAGCAATAAACAGCAAATTGTATCAAGTAAATGGGTTTTCCAGACTGTCTGGAAATTATTTTTCCTACTATGGAAGTAAATGGGGGCGAGATTTTGAAAACAATAACTGAAATGTCAATGTACCTCATTCATGCAATTAATTCATAAAAACACACCAAAATGATTATAATGTTTTACTTGTTTCTGCTATTACATCAGGACTCGCTTTAATATTTCACTCTTTGAATATGGTTTTGTTTAAAAAATTTATTTTTTTAATTTCAGACCTGATGGAAGTGAGCGAGGAGAGTGAAGAACTGAGTGAAGTTGAGGAGAAGCATCATGTCAAACCTGGAGAAAAACCTTTTAGTCGCTCAAAGACTAAAAATACATTTTTAAAGAAAAGAAAAGCCAATAAATCTATCACCTGCACTCAGTGTGGAAAGATGCAAATCAATTCTTGAGCTTCACATGAGAGTTCACACTGGAGAGAAACCATTCATGTGACCAGTGCGGAAGTCAATTCAAAGAAAAAGGACAACTTAACAAACACATGAAAATCCTATTTACATGTGATCAGTGCGGGAAGAGTTTCACATACAAACAAAATCTTGAGTATCACATGAGAATTCACACCGGAGAGAAGCCGTTCACCTCTGATCAATGTAGAAAGAGCTTCACGTGATCAGAACATCTTAAAGGACACATGAGGATCCACACAGGAGAGAAGCCATTCAAGTGTGGTCAGTGCGTCAAATCATTTCATAAGTCATCAGCTCTGAAGACACACCTGGCAGTTCATACGAAGGAGAAGCCACATTCCTGTTCTGAATGTGGAAAGAGTTTTTCACTGCTGCGGAGTTTACATGTACATCAGAAAATGCACTCTGATGTGAGAGAGTACTTGTGCTTTGAGTGTGGGAAGACTTTTATTTCAGTTTGCTCCTTAAAACTGCATCTGAGAATTCACACTGGAGAGAAACCTCACAAGTGTTCATACTGTGACAAGATGTTCACTCAGTTAGGTAATCTGAAAACTCATGAGAAGATCCACTCAGGAGAGAAACCTCACAAGTGTTCATACTGTGACAAGATATTCACTCAGTTAGCTAATCTGAAAACTCATGAGAAGATCCACTCAGGAGAGAAACCTCACAAGTGTTCATACTGTGACAAGATATTCACTCAGTTAGCTAATCTGAAAACTCATGAGAAGATCCACTCTGGAGAGAAACCTCACAAGTGTTCATACTGTGACAAGATGTTCACTCAGTTAGCTAATCTGAAAACTCATGAGAAGATCCACTCTGGAGAGAAACCTCACAAGTGTTCATACTGTGACAAGATGTTCACTCAGTTAGCTAATCTGAAAACTCATGAGAAGATCCACAGCAGAGAGAAGCCGCACATGTGTGATCAGTGTGGGAAGAGTTTCGCTTTTAAAAGTCACCTGAAGCTACACATGAAGATCCACTCAGTGGAGTAACCACACAGCGACGTTCAGAAGTCTTTATCGCTGGAGTCAGAGTCAAGTCTCGAGTGATTTAATGGCTTGCTAAAAAATATCTCATTAAAAATCCTCATGAATTCAACTCATCCTAATTACGAAGCTCTACACAAAACATGATCGTCTATGATATACATTATAAGGTTAATGTACATCCAGCCTGTTACACATGTGACACAGATATTACAAAACCATACAAATAAAGTCTTTCTTTATGATACAAGTCAGGGGTATTCAATTAAAGTTCCAGGAGGTCCGGTCTCTTCCCAGCAGAGGTCTGAACTAAAATAAATTATTTATGGGCCATTCCAAAATGACTTCAGAAAGATGGCAGCATCAAAATGTTATTTTTACACAGAGATTGGTAGGTCTGTTAGTAAAATCTGTTGACTTTAGCCATTTTTGTTGCATTATGTGCCAATGGTGACCATTCGAAAATGGGGAAACCAAATGTTGGTCACTTTGTATACAGCTGATACTTATTGTATTTAAAGCAGAATGTCTGAAGAATAAGTAATGATGAAACCAGGGATGCACAGAACATACCTGTCCGAGTGCTAAAAATGCCCTGTAATGGTCAAGTTGAGGCATATTACCTTTCTCTAAGTAGTCTATTCAGAATATTCTCTATTTGAATCAGTTTCAGGGATATTTGGAAGAAGGGATTTTGTTCATTTTAACAGCTTCTGAAGCTACCAAGAGTTCAAACACACAGTATTGTAACATGTTAGAATCAAATCCCACACCTAATAAGGAAAAGTGTTTGCTTTCGTCACACTTTGCATTCAAATCAATAAACCTAGATTTGCCTAACCTTGATTAATTATTAGAATTTCTTTCTCTTTTTTATTGTTGTATAATGTGAGCATAGGCATAGATCAAGTAGTATCTACTGCTAACGGGCATATTTGGCAGGATCACTGATAGTACCCAAACGTTTAGGTCTTTGAAATAATTAACAATGGGTAATTCTAAACCCCAGGTAAATGGGATCCTGGGTAATCTTATTTTACATATCACACCGTTCATACTTTACCTAGATTTAACAATTAATCCTAGTCATTCATAATCTGATGTGTCACA
Organism: Barbus barbus; assembly: GCF_936440315.1. NCBI lineage: Eukaryota > Metazoa > Chordata > Actinopteri > Cypriniformes > Cyprinidae > Barbus > Barbus barbus. The sequence goes on from NC_136717.1 coordinate 4,979,107, forward strand.
CTACATTACTAAACCCTGGGTTACTGTTATAATTAGCATATTTGCATTGTCAGCAGTGATGACTAGATAAACACAAAACAACATTTGGTGTGAAAATGGTAGGATACAACAGTTTGGACATGGAGCTGCAGGATTAAACTATACAGGGCCTTAAAATTAAAATGGAACCAGAATTTAAAATCATATTAAGATAACTTTATACTATATCTTGAGTTACAGGCACACAACTTTTGGAAATAATTATATTTATGGCACTCAGGTATTTTCAATGCAGTTGTTTTGACAGACGTAAACGACACATCTCTAGTTTCAGCATTGTTTGTTCTTCAGACATTCCCCTTTAACCCTTTCAGTGGTGAGTTTAAAATATTCTAGCGGTCCCCAACGTTGCCAGATTGGATGGACGATTTCCAGCCCAAAAACTCACAAAAACCCGCCCAAAAATGTAACTGTCAAAATAATGTGATATAAATGTAAATCAAGGTTGATAAGAGCCATTTTTAACTCCTTCTAATGAAACGACAATGACAAAATAATATAAATATAATGCTAGATAAATGTCCCATGGATCAATCAGGGCAAATACATTAAAGAGAACTACCAAATATGATTAAAATATGCAAGAAGACACTGTCAAAACGGCAATCGAGAAATTAACCGATACCCTCGAAAAACACGCCAACAGTCAGAATTTAAATACAAAAAAAGTGCCCAATATAAGTGATCAGAATAATGATAATCTGTATGATAATCCAACAATAAAAAAATTTAACAACAACAATAATGCTCTTACCTTCGTGTCGCTCTATAATTTCACACAGAACTAAGTCTTTCGTGAAGTTCATATTGAACATAATATAGAATTTTGCACAGTCAAAACTAACAAGTCCAGCATCTCTAAAGGATATACCAATCTGGACCATTTAAAAGATAAAAGACAGGATCGTATAGATATAAATAGATTTTGATTAAATAATTTAACTGTGCTCTGATTTCGGAGTTGCAGTGATATAGTCTTCATGTCATCTCCCTCAACAGGATGAGAGTTAAAACACTCTCCACTCTTTACCATCGAACTTATATATAGGCATTATGATCACTTACAGTTATACATTCAAAATCGGATCCGTTATCGCGCTAAAAACCTTTTGCTCATGAATCATTGCGTCTGTCTGCTGATCCCTAGTGATTGGCTAAAAGTGCAGCCGCGACGTCAACATCTGCACCAGTCTCTTTGCAGTGTGCGTGTGAGTTTAATAACATTGTGATGACTGATTGGATGCATGCAGTAGGCACTTGGGCTTGTTTGTTAACCAATTATCCTATACAATTTATATGTTTCGAAAACCGCCAAACTGACCAAAAAAAACAGCCAAAATTTTGTCCATCCGCCCAAGCCAATATTTACCCGCACAATCAAATTCAAAACCGCCTGATGTCTTGTTTCTTGTGTGTCTCTGCCTGCCTTGTGTTAACTTTTTTGGATTTGATTAAAGTTATTTTGAGTTTACTCCTCTTCTCCTCGCTTCCCTTGTGTTAATCGTGACAGATTACCGGACCCAAACAGTAAGCGGTGCCCCTTATCCCCATTTGATTTCTAGTTTTAGTTTTTTGTTTACTTGTTTTTTCGGAGGGATCGCCTTGAGTGCAGCACTGTCCGCTGGCCGCTCTTCAGTCAAGCCTGCCGGCCGCGGCTCACTCAAGCCTGCCGGTTTATCCTCAGTCAAGTCTGCCAGCCGTTCATCTGTCCAGCCCGCCGGCTGCAGCTAGCTTAAGCCCGCTGGCCACTCATCAGTCAAGTTTGCCGGCCACTCCAAAGTCAAGTTTGTGGGCTGTGGCTCCCTCAAGCCCGCTGGCTGCTCCGAAGTCAAGCCTTCAATGTCAGCTCCAGCCCAGGCTCCACTCCAGCGATGGCTCTAGACCCTGACCGGAGTCAAGTCATGTCCCCTGAAGTATTATCCACAGGAACAATTCTATTCGGTCTTGTCTGTTGGGATTCCTCAGAAGCAGGCTGCTTCTCCTTTCATGGCCATGGAGGCCATTCCCAAGCTGCTTGCTCCTCGTGTTGCCTCGATGGAAGTGGTTCCTGAGTTCACCCCTGAGAGGGCCCCTGTCACCACATTCAGCCCAAGGAGGGCTGTTGGTTTCATGTCTAGCCCAGAGAGGGCCTCCGATTCCGAGCCTAGCCCAGAGAGGTCTCCTGTTCCTGAGTCTAGCCCACGGAGGGCTGGGCCGAAGGATGAGGCCAAGGCCATGGAGTCCGCCCGGCCATGGCCTCCTGAGCTCCCTGCTCCGCCATGGCCACCTGAGCTCCTTGCTCCGCCGTGGGTGCCGGAACAGGCGCTGCCCTGGAGGCCTCCAGAGCGCCCTCCAGGAGGGGGGAGTTATGTCAGTCCTGTGTCCGATGTTTTGTTCACCCTCATGTTTCCTTATGCCCATATTTGGTTTTGTTCCTGTTCCTGTCCTTATTGTTTCATTATTAGTTAATTCAGTTCCACCTGTTATTGTTTAATTCCCTCATTTAGTTGAGTATTCATAGTGTGTTCTGCCCCTTGTTTCCTGTCCGGTTTTAACATCGATGTCCTATTTCTTGTGTCTCTCTGCCAGCCTTGTGTTCCCTGCCTTCTGTTACCCTTTTTGGATTTGATTAAAGACTGGTTATTTTGAGTTTACTCCTTGTCTCCTTGCTTCCCTTGTGTTAATCATGACAAATATATTGGCTGAATGCACAAGATTGAGTGCAAACAAATCAGTGATGAGAATTTAAATATAATTACTATTTTTGCGGGAATTATTGTTTTTTATTATTATTAAATGTTACAAATTTCCAAATTTCCAAAAAAGTGTTTAAATGAACATTGTATTTAAATTCTACTTCCGGCTTTGCTACTGTTCGGACGCTCTTGCTTATTGCTCTCCGCTTTGCTCCCTATTTTTGCATTTTTCTCATATCTCTCCAAGATTTTAACTTTAACTTCAGCAGATCAGCACAGTGCTCAGACAACACATTTTTTTTGGGGAAACTTAAGACTTTCTCCCAGCAGTTTACATTCCAGAGACGGAAAAACACAGCTGTCTACATTCAAACAGACTAGAGAAAATGCCTCTCGTGGAATCTACTTGCTGCATGAACTGCCACAAACTTCTACAAAGGATTGCGGTTCTTGAAACAAAGTTACTTACTGGACTTCCAAAACAGGCGGAACACACAGCAGACGGTCATCACGGACCCCCTCAGCATACAGCTGGTGAGTCCTCTGAATCTCAAAAGTTTATACAAAGTGTAGAGGAAAAAGCCGAAACAGATCGACAGACAAATCGATGGCACAAACAGGGAGCGAGACCCAAAGGCAATCGAGACATCAGATTATCACGAGTATCTCGTATTGCTGCTGTAGCATCCTCTACCCCAGATACGGCTATGACAAGACTTGTAAACACTGGCATTCTACCACCCCCTATACATCTTGAGAACAGATTTGAAGCATTAATGAATGTGGGTGAGAAATCTGCAAATGTGACTAAACACGGATCGAATCAGCCAGCAGCTAACATCGCTACTAACAGGCGCTCAAGGTCGAGCAGACAGCGGCTTTCAGCTCAGAGCGCAGCCGAGCCCAGGACTCTGATAGTGGGTGATGCTATTATCAGAAACATCAGCAGCAGGACTACAACTACATACTGCCTTCCTCAAGCAAATGTCTCTGATGTGAACAAAGAACTTCGGAACATTCTGATGAAGCACAAGACTGCAAATCGAGTCATCATCCATGTGGGGAAGAATGATATTCGGAAGGAGCAGTCAGAACTCCTTAAGAAGGATTTCAGTGAACTCTTTGAAACGCTTCAAAATCTTGAAGTTCAGTCGTTCATCAGTGGACCACTCCCAGCAAGGGGAACTAACATGTTCTCACGGTTGCTTGGGCTGAATACATGGCTACAAAGAACCTGCAGTATAAAAGGAGTCAACTTCATCGACAACTTCAACCTTTTCTGGGGCCACAGACAACTGTTTAAACTAGATGGCCTCCACCCAAACAGACTCGGTGCAAGAGTGCTTAAGGACAATATCTATTTCTCCCTCCGTCATCCTTCAGCGGTGTGTGCCAATCTACTCGGCCTGAATGGCACACACACACCTGGACAGTATATGAGTGACCACAGGACTTCATGTCAGCTTCTGAGTCAACATGATAACACCACGCAGCCACAACAAGCACTGCTCATGGACATCCCAGCTGAGCCCTGCCCACAGAGCTCATCACATGCAGACTGTGACGTACTACAACAGCTCCAAGACTCAGCACCCAAGGACGACCTTCTGGAAAACAGCCAGGGAAGCCAGAACGACATCTCACAGCCAGCGGAAACACCAGAGCCAGAGCCCTGCTCACCAGATACACTATCACTCTCCCCAGAATCTCCACTTCTAAGCTTCTCACAGAAAATGGAGGAACTGGTGTATGCTGGGACCAAACTCTCCCACTCTTTCGCTTCAAGCCCCCAGATATCAACTAAAAAACGGCGGGCCCCACAACCACCAAAGACTGCAGGCCCAGCTCACCCTCCTCCTCCTGCGAGAGCTCTCCGGCCGCTGCCACAACGTCAAGGCCCAAACCCCTCTCCATCTGGTGTAGGTGAACCAAAAACAACTGATAACAGCTCTCAGTGATATGTGTCGGGTCCCCGCTATATTAGCAGCAACATTCACAAATGTTTACAGAACAAGCGGGAACCCAGTGTGCCTGTAGCCTCCTCTATCTCTGTTTTATTAAGCAATAGAAAGTCTAAGACCTTCTCAAGCCGTACGGCTAACCCATCTAACCTGCGGCCTATAATGCATCAATCTAAGATTGCTGTAGAGACAAAATGTAATTCCATCAAGTTAGCATTTTTAAACATTCGCTCACTTAAAAATAAATCATTTCTGATCAACGATTTAATAACCACAAACAACCTGGATTTTATGTTTTTAAATGAAACATGGTTAGAAGACAGCTGCAGTGCAACAGTCCTTCATGAAACAGCCCCTCCTAACTTTAATTTTATAAGTGTCTGCAGGACTGTTAGGAGAGGTGGAGGTGTAGCTGCTCTGTTTAAAGATGTTTATCAGTGCAAGCAAATGTCATTTGGTCAATATTCATCTTTTGAATACCTAGGTATTGTGCTGAAAGGTGCTCCACGCACCCTGTTTATCATTATTTACAGGCCTCCAAAATATTCTCCAGCCTTTGTTGATGATTTCACTGAACTGTTATCAATGATTTCCTCAGAGTTTGACTGTTTTGCTATTGCAGGGGATTTTAATATTCACATAGATAATGCAGAAATCAAAACTACAAAAGAAATTATAACTGTTTTAAACACTTTTGACCTGAGTCAGCATGTGCACGGACCCACACACAATCGTGGACACACCCTAGATTTACTCATCAGTAGAGGTCTAAACATCTCATCCATTGTAATCAAGGATGTAGCACTATCTGATCACTTCTGTATTTTCTTTGATATATTGATCTCGGTCACCACTGAATCTAGATCTGTCTCTATCAGAAAGAGATGCATTAACGAGAACACTAGTGCGCTATTTATGGAGGCAATATCATTAACACCAACCATTTCTGCAGACTCTGTTGATCTTCTCCTGGAGTCATTTAACTCAAAAATTAAGAATGTTATTGATGATATTGCCCCGATAAAGGTCAGCAAGAAGACGGGGAAACAGAAATCAATTTGGAGAAAATCAACAGCAGTTCAGAGCATGAAAAGACAATGCAGAAAAGCTGAGCGGATGTGGCGGAAGACGAAACTCGAAATTCACTATAGCATCTATAAAGACAGCCTTCATGCTTTCAATGTGGAACTAGCCACAGCTAGACAGACTTTCTTTTCAAACCTTATAAACAGTAACTTAAACAACACTCGCACTCTTTTTGCGACTGTTGAGAGACTGACAAACCCCCCAAGTCAGATTCCCAGTGAAATGCTCTCCGACAGCAAATGCAATGAGTTTGCTTCCTTCTTTTCTGAGAAGATCAATAATATCAGAAAGGCGATTGGCACATCCTCAAGTTATGCAGAGGTCACACAGATTCGACCGCAATTTCAAAAAGAAGTGACTATGTGTGTTTTTAAAGAAATTGATAACAAAATTTTGGAAGAAATAGTACAGCACCTTAAATCTTCAACCTGCTATCTTGACACACTTCCCACATCCTTTTTCAAAAATGTGCTTAACTGCTTAGAGGCTGATCTCTTAGAAGTGGTGAATGCCTCACTTTTTTCTGGGACTTTTCCAAACTCCCTCAAAACTGCAGTTGTTAAGCCCCTTCTGAAAAAGCGCAATCTTGATAACACCATGTTGAGCAACTATAGACCCATATCAAATCTTCCTTTCATAGGTAAGATTATTGAAAAGGTAGTTTTTAATCAGCTGAACAACTACTTAAAGTCAAATGGATACCTGGACAATTTTCAGTCTGGTTTCCGAGCACATCACAGCACAGAGACAGCACTCATTAAGATAATAAATGATATTCGCGTCAATTCTGATTCTGGCAAAATATCAGTGCTGGTACTACTAGATCTTAGTGCTGCGTTTGACACTGTTGATCATAACATACTTTTAGAGAGACTGGAAAACTGGGTCGGGCTTTCTGGGATGGCACTCAAATGGTTCAGGTCATACTTAGAAGGGAGAGGTTATTATGTGAGTATAGGAGAGCATAAGTCTAAGTGGACGGCCATGACATGTGGAGTCCCACAAGGCTCAATTCTTGCACCGCTCTTGTTTAACCTGTATATGCTCCCACTAAGTCAGATAATGAGGAAGAACCAAATTGCCTATCACAGCTATGCTGATGATACTCAGATTTACCTAGCCTTATCTCCAAATGACTACAGCCCCATTGACTCCCTCTGCCAATGCATTGATGAAATTAACAGTTGGATGTGCCAGAACTTTCTTCAGTTAAACAAGGAGAAAACTGAAGTCATTGCATTTGGAAACAAAGATGAAGTTCTCAAGGTGAATGCATACCTTGACTCTAGGGGTCAAACAACTAAAAATCAAGTCAGAAATCTTGGGGTGATTCTGGAGACAGACCTTAGTTTCAGTAGTCATGTCAAAGCAATAACTAAATCAGCATACTATCATCTCAAAAATATTGCAAGAATTAGATGTTTTGTCTCCAATCAAGACTTGGAGAAACTTGTTCATGCCTTTATCACCAGCAGGGTGGATTACTGTAATGGTCTCCTCACCGGCCTTCCCAAGAAGACCATTAGACAACTGCAGCTCATCCAGAACGCTGCTGCCAGGATTCTGACTAGAACCAGAAAATCTGAGCATATCACACCAGTCCTCAGGTCCTTACACTGGCTTCCAGTTACATTTAGGATTGATTTTAAAGTACTTTTACTCGTTTATAAGTCACTCAATGGCCTAGGACCTAAATATATTGCTGATATGCTCACTGAATATAAACCTAACAGGCCACTCAGATCATTAGGATCGAGTCAGTTAGAAATACCAAGGGTTCACACAAAACAAGGGGAGTCTGCTTTTAGCTATTATGCGGCCCGCAGCTGGAACCAGCTTCCAGAAGAGATCAGATGTGCTAAAACATTAGCAACATTTAAATCAAGACTCAAAACTCACCTGTTTAACTGTGCATTTGAATGAGCACTGTGCTGTATGTCCGAACTGACTGCAATACATTTTATGTATAATCATTTTCTTTAAATTTATTTTAAATAATTTTCTATATCATTTTAAAATTCCTTGTTTTTATTATTCTTATTTCCATGTTTTTATTGATTTTAATGTCTATTTCACTTTCTTTTATGTAAAGCACTTTGAATTACCACTGTGTATGAAATGTGCTATATAAATAAACTTGCCTTGCCTTGCCTAAATAAATTGTAATTTGTGTTTAGTGATGTTCTTACCAGGTAGTTATGGAGGGCCAAATTACTCAAAATTAAATCATTAAATAAATGTTGAAATATATAAATATATCGTTAAATACATAATGAAATAAATAAATTCAGAAATGTATAATTATTTGTTTCTTTAATTTCTTTGTTTATTTCTTCATTTATTTATTTGTTCGTTCATTTATTTCCTCCCTCCGCATTTCTTTTTCAGGGTTACGTTGTCGGCATGTCACTCAGTGGGCGGCGTCACCTTTTCCAACTCAATTTCTTTGGTCTTTCTAATTTAGGCGCCTTTTTCTTGTTTTTCACATCACAAGCTATGGCTGAGCATGGTACCGTAAAAGATCTGTTGTTCACTCTGGCAGATGAAGTTATCAATCAGATCGTTGACTATGACATAATTTTAATATATGTAGAAAATATCCGGGAGATGTTGGCCGAAATCAGTGCTGGCAGATTGTGTTTTTCTTCAAACTCTGAAAATTCATTAATTCTTAGAGAAAACAAAAGGAAAATTGGGACTTTAAATTAGCTAGACTGAAACTTCAAGTTCTCGTTTATAATGATATATGGCACTTGATGCTGACTGCTAGAATAGGTCTTAAAAACAAAGAAAATGGCAGGAGTGTCAGGTGCCCCAAAAATGTTCTAGGTCTTTAAGGGTTACCCGTGGTAGGACCCTTGCTGTCTATGGAGGATCAACAAGCTCTCGGATTTCATCAAAAATATCTTAATTTGTGTTCCAAAGATGAACAAAGGTCTTACAGATTTCGAACGACATGAGGGTGAGTAATTAATGACAGAATTTTCATTTTTGGGTAAACTATCCCTTTAATTGCGACCACTCATACTGTAGTATAATTTTTGTGTACATTGTCTGTGCTAGTTTAAAGCCAGATTGACATAAGTAATTGTGCAAATCAGGCAATAGCAACAGGGATGACTGCAAGCTTGAGAATACTGTCAAGCAAAGCTGATTCAAACACTTGAGAGAGCTTCACAAGGAGTGGACTGAAGCTGGAGTCAGTGCATCAAGAGTCACCACGCTCAGACGTCTTCAGGAAAAGGGCTACCAAGCCACTTCTGAACCAGAGACAACGTCATAAGCGTCTTACCTGGGCTGTGGAGAAAAAGAACTGGACTGTTGCTCAGTGGTCCAAAGTCCTCTTTTCAGATGAAAGTAAATTTTGCATTTCATTTGGAAATCAAGGTCTGGAGTCTGGAGGAAGAGTGGAGAGGCACAGAATCCATGTTGCTTGAAGTCCAGTGAGAAGTTTCCACAGTCAGTGATGATTTGGGCTGCCATGTCATCAGCTGGTTCAATGACCATGGTGTTACTGTGCTTGATTGGCCAGCAAACTCGCCTGACCTGAACCCCATAGAGAATCTAAGGGGTATTGTCAAGAGGAAGATGAGAGACACCAGACCCAACAATGCAGATGACCTGAAGGCTGCTATCAAAGCAACCTGGGCTTCCATCCCACCTCAGCAGTGCCACAAACTGATCACCTCCATGCCACGCCGAATTGAGGCAGTAATTAAATCAAAAGGAGCCCCTACCAAGTATGGAGTACATATACAGTACATGAACATACTTTCCAGAAGGCCAACAATTCACTAAAATGTTTTTTTTTTGGTCTTATGAAGTATTCTAATTTGTTGAGAAAGTGAATTGGTGGGTTTTTGTTAAATGTGAACCTAAATCATCAGAATTAAAAGAACCAAGGACTTAAACTTCTTCAGTCTGTGTGCATTGAATTTATTTAATACACGAGTTTCACAATTTGAGTTGAATTACTGAAATAAATGAACTTTTCCATGACATTGTAATTTATTGAGATGTACCTGTACACTACTTTATTTTAGATGCAAGATAAACATCGGCAAAGGCTTCTTGGAATGACCCAATGAAGAGCGAGCTTAAAGATACATTTCTATAGGCATCAAGATTCATAAGGAAAAAAATGCATCAAATGTAATTTTTTATGGGTCATCCCTGTATTGATACTGACTTCTTCAAATAACATTTTGGGATATAAGGCCACGTACACACTGCAGTTAAATTTGGTTGTCAGTTCACCTTTTACTCCTTAATCGCGTTCTGTACACACACAGTTCACTAAAATACGGGAGTGACAACCGCATTCCACAACCGCATTAACTCCTGAAAAATACAGGTAGTGACAACCGCATTTACAGAAATTCTACGCAGTGTGTACAGAACCGAACTGGACAACTAGTTGTTAATGATGACGTCACGAGAAGCGTGCCAATATGCGTGTTGTTTACCTCAGATCTGACAGGATGGCGGAGAGAGGTGTATTGTGGACCGACCAGGAGACAAAATTATTGATTGCCGTATGGGCCGACAAAGGTATTCAGAAAAAAATGGACAGCACGAAAAGAAATAAATAGTTTTTTGAAGAAATAGCCAAAAAAAAATGTCCGCGGAAGGTGTATTCAGAAGTGCTAAACAGTGCAGTATTAAATTGAAGGCACTGAAGACCGAGTATAAAAAATTATCGATCACAACAATCGTTCTGGGAGAGAGAGGAAAACATTCAAGTTTTTTAAGGATATGGATAGGATTCTGCGGGACAACCCCAGCAGCCGACCAACGTTTGTGTTTGATTCATCCGCCGATGTTGACGTCACCGGCGAAGACTGTTCTTCGCCTGAGAGCAATGAGGAAAGTGCTGGTGGTAAGTTCACGTTATTTGTTTTGCTAATATGATATTAGCATTGAAAAATGTTTTCTGTTCTTATTTATCTTACTACTTCGCTCTTGAAGGGTCGACTGCGGAAGAGTGCACTGTCGGATGTTCAGCCCCTTTGGTGAATTCAGGTAAGATGCAATAAATTATTCGGTATGGTGACAAGTGCTTTGAGGTAGTCTTGTCTTTTTTCGAGAATGAGTTGGACTGTCATAACAAATTGTGTGTGTGTTTATCTTGTGTCAGGAGAAGAGAGTAGTTGCAGTGCCAGTTGTAACAAAAATCTCTTTATTAAAGTCTGATATATACTGACAGATAGATAGACAGAAAATATTACACTTTATTATTATAAATGAAGTTCCAAACGTAGGTTTGGGAGGAGCTTAAACATTCAGGCCTGTCAATCATCATTACAAACCTATAAAAGCAGCACTCATTGGACTGCCCCAGCGTCAATTCTTCTGGAATTTGTCCCCGCCCTGTCCCGTGAACAGCGTCCCAACACGATGAGCTCCAGCACTTCACCTCCAACAAACAATGCTCTGCAAAGACTCTTAATTTAGTTCAACCTTTAGCTCATAACAAGGGAAATTGAGCCCGTAAATGACCACCTGCAGATCTGCCTCCATCGAACATGCTTCTGCCGCCCCGCGTAGGCGCCCGCCGTGTGAGCTTCTATTTAAATTCAAGCTAACGTTTCCCATTCTTTTGCAGGGTGCTGCTTTCCCCTTTTTCACTCTCAAATTGTAGAAAACTAAAACAATAGACTGATATTCCTTAAAATATTGCAAGAGTGTTTCATGTTTACCTTTATGTCTTTTGGAGATCATTTCATCTTCCACTTGCTTAACTGTTCGCATTAACAGAAATTTTGACCACGGGTGCCCAAACTTTCGCATGCCACTGTACAGATACACACCCAGGCATCGTTGCAGTACATACCCTGAGCCCAGGGTGGTGATGGCGCAGTGGATAAGACGCATGCCTTTGGTGTGAGAGACCCGGGTTCGAATCCACTGTGAGACACCAATGTGTCCCTGAGCAAGACACTTAACCCCCTAGTTGCTCCAGAGGCGTGCGACCTCTGACATATATAGCAATTGTAAGTCGCTTTGGATAAAAGCGTCAGCTAAATGAATAAATGTAAATATTGGTATCGAACATCCCTAGTATCTTCTAAAGAGGGAAATTCAAAAACTCCCATGTAGAGCAACATTGAAAAAATTCATACATTTCAGCAACTATGGTGTTGACGGATGTCCCGGTCTGTTGACCTGAGTGCTGGTTGGTCAGTTATGTGCTCAATCATCTGGTCAGTGAAGAGCCATATCCAATAATTAAATGGCGTCTGGACTGACTCTGGAAGCAGATGTAGGTTTGGGGCGTCAGTAAAATGTCTGACAGTCCATTATGCCTGAAAGAGATGAGACATAATCATTGGGTGGAGATTACTAATGGTTGAAAGACTTTACTAAATATTTGTTAATTAATGTTTTCAACTCAAAAGTAAATATGCGCATGGGTCATATCACTATAGAGTGTCTTTCAACCCTCACAATATTCAAAGATTTTGGTTTTAATTTCCCATTGGCTTTATGTCATGTCATAAATAGTAGACACTCAAGTTCTGTAGAAACATATTAGCTGAGCTCCCACACATTTTTGAAGATAATTATGGGCCATTATTCAAAGCATAAACCATAAGTTATGTCCACCCTGTCATGTACATTTATATTACTGTTAAATACGTTTTCATAGCAAAATTAAGATGCAAATTATATATTTCTGAAAAGTGTGACGTCCCGTTCCTAAACAGGGTTATTAAAAAAATAATATAATAATAATAAATCATAATGACATCCTCAATCACATTGATATATAATGTGACAAGTCACTTAACAAGTGGGAGGCACATATGCAAACTGTTGTAATTCCTACACCGTTCACCTGATTTGGATGTAAATACCCTCAAATTAAAGCTGACAGTCTGCAGTTAAAGCACATCTTGTTCGTTTCATTTGAAATCCATTGTGGTGGTGTATAGAGCCAAAAATGTTAGAATTGTGTCGATGTCCCAATATTTATGGACCTGACTGTATATTGAAAATATACTGAATAATATGTGTGTCACGGTGCACACATGAGGAGGACACAGGAACACGCAGACGAGGATGTAAACTCAAATATACGTCTTTAATGAAGACATGGCAAGGCCGACACAGACAGGAACACCGGGGAGTAACGAGTAGACCAGACGAAATCTAACTGAACAAACAGGACTAATATACAAGGGATAATCATAGACAACGAGACGAACACAGCTGGACAAGAATTAACTAATGATTACATTTAACAAGGACAGGAAACAAACCAAATATGGAAACAAGAGGCGGGAACACATGACACACACGACAGATGACTGACAATGTGTTAATATATTACAAGATATTGAATAATAGATATAGGAATTGTTGCTTTTCATGTATTGAAAAAATGTGACAATATATTTACTTTTATAATGTAATGTATTTATTCAATAATGATATTTATAATATATAGATATCCATTTGATAAAATACATTTAAACTGAAAAAAAATTAAAAGAAAAACTTGTTAAATGATTTTAACAAGACATCCAACAGTCCAAGTATACAAAACTTTAATATTTGTTTTCAGTGCAGTTTTCGTTTATACATCCCAAATATTTTCATATATGAAATGTGTAACTAAGCAAACAAAGTGATAGAAAAGTTTATGAATGTGTTCAGCTATATGCAATCCCAAGCATTAACTCTTTACATTTTTCAATAAAGCCATTACATGTAAAAATGCAGTGCACTTTTGAAGTGTATTTTTTTTTATATATATGTATCAATATATAGCTATACATGACCCATGAATATACTGCTGTATAGTTTTCCATATTGCATTATTTTTTCAAAAACGTTCCCATATTTTTGTTTCAAAAGGGAGTGCTGTCCACTTATTCATATTGTTTGCATTCACTGTATTGTGGAGGAGTGTCTGCAGGCGGGTGATGAATGGAAGAGCTGCTGGCCACAGGTATCTACAAGAGAAAAAACATGCTGTATGATCAGCTTGATTGCTTATTTATTGATCATATTATGTATCAATTATTGCACTCGTTACTGAGTGGGTGTGGGTACGCTTAAATCCATGCCATATTTGTCTTTTGACATGGAAAAGTGCTTAGCGTCACGTCAGGGTCTGAGCACACGTGCACACTTTTTCTTGTCGGAGTACAAGACAAGTTTTTCTCCTGACAAGACTACGGGTTTTTGGAAATGTAAGATGACTGGTGATTATTTATATGTTAATGACATTAATTAGGAGTCGTTTACAAGGCAGAGAGCTGAAACCATTCAGTTGCGTGCAAGTTCAAGATCATTTGCGATTCAGATTTCACTTCAGAAAGAGAGGAATACATGCGTTCTCTGTGCCTATGTTCATTCACATGTATGCATATTTGAGAGATGATCGTAAGATCAAATTTACGATGGTTTCTGTGTAGCATTTTATAAATGAAGCCCATGGACTCGACACTAAATTCAAAAATGTGTTGTTTACTCAAAGTCCAACTAATCTTGTTACAAGCTTCTCTTACCTCTGAGCTGTTAAGATCCTGGAAATAAACGAGGCTTAAATCAGAGGGCTGTGGTGGTAAAACCTTTGGAAAAAATACACATGTAATGTTAGAATTAGGGATGCGTAAAAAAAAAAGTTATTTTTTAAAACGACAAAAACCTGACAAATGCCTTGAAATAAAATATTAATAAGAAGAGCATTATTAATATGTCGTTTTAGAGCACATATTGACTTGTAATTACTGGTTAGAACGGATTTAACGCAGCATCAGACCTGAAAGAGCTGGATCTGAAGATGATCTACTTACTGTGATTGTTTTTTGTATGTTTGTGTAGAGCAGATGAATTAGTGAAACTCGTCCCACATGCAGTGCAGTGATACGGTTTCTCTCCAGTGTGGATCCTCTCATGTGTTATCAGATGTATTGACTGATTGAATCCCTTGTCACAGTGTGAACACTTATAAGGTTTCTCTCCAGTGTGAATCCTCTCATGTGTTTTTAAACAGGTCGCTGAAGTAAAAGTCTTTTCACACTCAAAGCACATGTACTCTTTCACACCAGTGTGTATTTTCTGATGAACTTTCAAACATTTAAGATGTGAATACCTTTTTCCACACAAATGACATGAATGTGGCTTCTCTGCTGTATGAACGGTCAGGTGTTTCTTCAGGAATGAAGCCCTCAAAAATGTTTTGCTGCATTGATCACATGTGTGCAGTTTCTCTCTAGTGTGGATGTTCGCATGTTCCTTAAGGTGTGCTGATTGTATGAAACTCTTCCCACACTGATCACAAGTGTACGGTTTCTCTCCAGTATGAACTCTCATGTGTGTTGTAAGGTTTCCTTTTACTGTGAAGCTCGTCCCGCACTGATCACATGTGTGCGGTTTCTCTCCAGTGTGGATCCTCTCATGTGTTTTCAGACTTGATGAAACACTGAATCTCTTGTCACAGTGTGAACACTTGTACGGTTTCTCTCCAGTGTGAACTCTCATGTGAACATCAAGACTACCTTTGCGTGTTAAACTCTTTCCACACTGAGTGCAGGTGAAAGATTTCTTGGCTCTTATTTTATTTAAATCTTTCTGTTGGGTTTGAGAGCAACTCAAAGGTTTTTCTCCAGTTTTGACATGATTTTTCTCCACAGCTTCACTCAATTCTTCATTCTCATTGTTTTCTTCAATCAACTCTGAAATAAAAAATAAAAATAGTTCATTTTCAGTAACCCTGATGTAGACAGCTATACCAAATTTTGGTCATTTTGATGCATTTTTGTAAATTATATGTCCCTGAAACGATGAATGAGGTACATTGATATTCCAATTATTATTATTTTAAAAACATTATAGGCACAAATCCTGTGTGTCTGTAGAGAGAACTATTAAATATGTTTGATCAACTACACAATTATCTAACATAATGTTATTGAAAAAAGTACCCTATTACAACCAATCTAAATCTGCTTGAAGCTTTATAACCATCAGCATTATTAATGAAGAATAAACTCCAACCTGTTTGCTCTTCAGTGTGTTTCATTCTGCAGGGTTTGTGGGAGGAGCTTCAGTGAATGTGAATTTCTGTGTGGAAGAAGCAGATTTGCCAAAATTAACAAAAAAAGCAGAAGATACCAGAGCCTTAGAAATACAAAGTGTTGTATCTTTGTAAATCATTGTATTACTGTATTAAAAGTAACAGTATCGACACAGAGCAGATCCATTTAAAATGCTCATTCTGCAATCACACATGTGCTAATTCATACAATCTATGCATTTCTGTTTTCTGTCTTTCTATTGTTAAGATTTCTATCCATATTCTTTCTCAGCAAACACACTACAGACTAAAAAATGTGTAAACGGTGTTTCATGTTTATATGTAAAATACAGTGAATTGCTCACCTCTCCTCAGAAGACTGGTCGCTGCAGCTGCGTCCAAAAGCTTTGATTTATCAGGCAATGATTTTACAGGCAGCATTTGTACACGGTTCCTTCGGAAAGTGATTTCAGACAGACTTCTGAGGCAGCATGCAGCAGGTGAGCTCAAGTAGAACAAAAAAGGGGCGTTTCCCAATTACTGAGCGTTTTAAACTACCCAATCACAAACGACCAAAGAAGGGGACATATGTTATTATTTTCTTCTTCTTTTTTTTTTTACTTTCTGGAGATCCCAGCTATTTTGTTATGTCTAGATCACGAGAAAACAATACTTAAGTCGAGATCATGAAAAAACAGGTGGAGCTGGGGAGGTGGGAACTATGCTGCATGCTTTTAGGACTTTCATAAATCAGAGAACCCATGCATTTTTCCCGGTGCACGCATGTAAACAAAATGGCCTTGAAGTCATTGGGAAGCGGAGCCAATTAAAATTCTAATTAGATTAGAATTCCTTTAGCTATGATTAAATACTAAATATGCTTAAAGCCGTTTTGTGTTTGGTGAGAAATAAAACCAAAAGGTGATTTTTTTTTTTTTTTTTTGTGGTGTGCCTTCCATCATTGTCTTTGCAAATCTACACTATCACCACAAAACCACCTCATGCTTTTGTCTCTATACATAAAGACACATTTGCATAGATGGGCGAACATAATCACCTGATTTTGTAAATGTGGCCAATTACATTTGCATTAAGCACCCATTTTGCACTTGTCTGTTATTTAAATGAATAACTTACTTTCACAAAATGAGGATGCAATAGTAGAAATAAGCCTTGCATGCCAAGAGAGTTAACTTTTCCAATTTTATTCATGCATAAATACATGCAGCAATGCATTACACATTGTAGTTGTTATCAGAATGTATGTTCTCTCTGGATGCACAAACGCAAGACATTACAAAATAAATTAAAGAAACAAATTAAAACTCAGCTGTATCTAACTTTTGTTTAAATTCAAGAAACTGATGGCGCATGTCCTCAATTCATGTTTTTGTATGTTTACACAAATTTACGTACATGTACACAAGTATGTTTAATGCAAGTTGGAAAACACAACCTAAAAAATAACAGCCTCTGATGAACAGGCCATGCCCATCAACCAAACATTTTAGTAGCTGGATTCCAAAAATGGATAGAAAAACTTTCCTCTTGTTGTGCGATTTAAACAAGTCTGGGACAATCCCTGACGACTTAACAAAAGACTAAAATATGTGCTTATGGAGGCGCCACTGGAGAAATGCCCATATAAGGAGTTCCACCCTCGTTTATGTCAGCAAGAGCCACGATGGAAAAAACTCTCCAAAACTTGTACAAACCCAAAAGTACGATTTTTGGCTCAGAAATATTATGTTATACTTCCAAATGTTTTTTTTAAACTTTGTCAATGCTTAGCATGAGACTCCAACTCTTTAACAGTGTAAATAACTCTGAATGCATGAAACATTTGAACATGCATCTAATGACATTTGAGTTTAATTGCAGTCAGTGATAGTTATGAAAAGTTGTGAAAGTTATGATGCAGTAAAACGTAGCAACTAGGGACACAGTTTACAGCTTGAAAATAAATGACAAAAAAACAATGAGGAACACAGAAATGTGTTCGATTCGTGCTGTGTTTGGTGTTTACTATCATCCACATAAGCTACACAGCAAAACATTGTGAAATGACCATGATAAAGCATTATGATAAAAGCACATGTGAAACCATAAGCATTTTAGCCTATTATGTGAATAACATAAACAGCTGTACATCTAAACGGGGCATGAACATTTGGCTTTATTACCTTTTCAAAATAATTAATCAAACAAGAGCCGAAGAACACACTCCATTCCATTCGCTTGTTTGTAGCTCAAAAAGCCACGCTATGAATAGATCGTCAAAAAAGCGCCAAATTGTATTTAAAACGACAAAATATCTATTTAACAACATATTAAACAAAAACAAGGGTTACTGACAGACTAACATTTGAATTCATTTAGATGATAAAACCAAAAGCTGAAGATGTTTTTGTGGTGTATACCTGATCAGTATAAACCGATGTGACAGACGGTGATTAACCTCGTTCTTTTGTCTCTATACAAAGAGAGACATTTGCATAAACGGGCGAACATTGATTCAATGTCGATTTTTGGTTGTAATGGTCAGTATTGGCCGTCAATCAAATTTCGTTGTTGAATCAATGTTCATTATTTGGTTGGTACATCAGAACGTTATTACGCCGAAAAATAAAACATCGATTCAACGTCAAAATCCCATTGGCTTATCGACCGACACAGATGGCGCATCTGATCGAAATCAGAACGTCTGATATAGGTTGAAACTTGGTTAGAGGAATCGGAGATCTGCGCGTGCAGTGCACTCTCACAGACTGGAACAGGCCTGTAACTGTACCCGGGTAGCTAAAATGTATTTTTATTAATTGTTTAGTAGTTTGTCTGTCACTAAATATTAGTGGAAGATGAAAGCTTGAACAAACAACAACGACTGACAAAACATTTTAACTCAAGCTTTGTCGAATATTTAATGGCCTATGTTTTATTCATTTTGTTATTTTTTTTTGCAGATATTTTTTACACCGCTAGCAAATATATATATAGGCTATATTAAAAACGAATTTCTTTTTTTTTTTCTTTTTTTGTCGAAATATTTTTCTTCATTACACGTCTTGTTTGGTTTTATTTCGTATCATTTGTAAGATATAATCAGCATATTTTCATAACCTGATTTGTAATTTAATGCTTAAATAATGGATTAAATAATCAGTTAATCTTGATCAAGTCCATGGCATCAGTCTATTTTAAAACTTTTAAATTTTAAAACTCAGTTTGAAGTTATAACTGCATCTGTCTCGGATGTAGACTGGTGAAGAATTATTTTAATAAACCTATAGGCCTATAAATGTGTTCTAGTAGGCCTACTGGCCCATATTCAAATATTTGTGTGGAGTGTGGAATGCATGACAGTGCATGCATTATTTATCCTGATAATGAAACAACATCAGCTCAAAACTCATAATAGGCCTTACTCATATTCATAAATAATTAAAATGTCTACTTTTTCCCCCGACACATTCATAATTTGATTTGGTCTGGTAAATACCGGTTATAAAGGTACCAATGCCATATTGGCACCAGGTTTAGGTACCCCAACCCTAACTATAACACCTGCAAGTGATGTAGTATAAAAAATCTTATGTTCCTGGTCACTGTTATTCACCAGCACTTGGAAATAGCATTGGATTGTCTAAGAAACAGAAGATCAAACATAAATTATAATGACCTCATCCAGTATTTCTCTTCAACAATGGCTTTACATTGTCATCTTTACACAGGTTACTATATTCCTCTGTGTTCACAGGTTACTTTTTGAATTGTCTTAAGAGCAAAGCATTTCCCAAAGGTATGAATTACCCTACCCTTCTTAGACCACAGAGCTTGGATCTGCACTGGGATATCTGAATATAATACTAAAGGTAGTATGAGTTCATGTGAACATGATTGAGAATTGCATAATACCTGGGCTGATGCGTCCTCATAAATCCTACGTTTGCTTTGTCTTGTGACTGTTTGGTTAGGGCGCAACTTCTGAAAATACTTTGAATGATGCTTTTAGATATTTTGGCCCATTTCTCCTCTTGCTGGTCAGTGGTCTGCTGCTTTGGAGGTGCCCTTTGAGACACCAAGATTATACATCATCCGATGCTGTGCGCACCTTCCTTGCAGAGAGTTAAACTTCTTTGTGAAGAAATCTGCAGGCCGTAGGAACCTTCACTGTTGAAAAAAACAGCATATGTTGGTTAGGTATGTTTTGAAGCATGGTAGCTGGTGTGAACTGGTTTAAGCTGATCATGCTAGTTTAAGCTTAAACCAGATCATGACCAACTAAGGTTTTTTTCAACATTCTGTGTAATATGTGATTTTTAATGATTGAGCACCACTGCTCCACATGGCAATTTGTTTCCCTAGTTTTTATTTATTTATTTGTTTTACTTTTTTGGAGAATCTGCTCACGTCCCCAAGCAATATGCCACTCTAAAGGTGGAAAATGCCCATGGATCATCAGTGTCCTCATGAGCAACTGCATGGGCATTTTCCACCTTTAGAGTGGCATATTGCTTGGGGACGTGAGCAGCTCCATTTATTTCC
The DNA here is from genome assembly GCF_936440315.1 of Barbus barbus. Lineage (NCBI taxonomy): Eukaryota > Metazoa > Chordata > Actinopteri > Cypriniformes > Cyprinidae > Barbus > Barbus barbus. The sequence goes on from NC_136717.1 coordinate 4,999,440, forward strand.
TTCTTTGATGGTTCAGATGGAGGCAGTAGAAGCTCAAAACCTGTTTTCGACAGATGCTCAATACAAATACTCTATCATAAACCATTTAGGCAAAAGGCTTCTGCAATATTACAGTCCATATAGTCAATGCATTTTATCACACACACACACACACACATTACAGCTATTTGATGTGAAGGTGACTTCGTGGACTCAATCCTGATCAGTCATAATGTCCTTGGTCCGTGTGTAAAAATTTAAGAATTATAATTTTGTTTTTCTCCCCATGATCAGTCAGATTTTAATACTCTCCTAAGTTTTGTCTCCTTTTCTTTCCCAACATAGGAACCAATGATGCAAGAGTCACATGGCTCTTTGTAGAGCGGGGCCATCTTATAGTAGATTCTACATAGGAGTAGGGGTGTAACGATATGCCTAGGTCACGATACGGTATGTATAACGGTATTTTGAACAAAATATAAAAAATGAAACTGAAATTCAAATAACAGATTTATTTCAAAAACATTAACAAATTTCAGTAACTTTCTTCGTTGTGCATACAAGATCACATTTCAATGTTTTTTTTTTGTTATATTTTCGGGCTTTTTATGCCTTTATTGGATAGGACAGTAGTAGAGAGCAGACAGGAAAGCATTGGGTGGAGACAGGGGGCGGGATCGGCAAAGGACCTTGAGACGGGACTCGAACTCGGGTCGCCGTGAGCACAGTTGCGCTATATGTATTTCCAGAGTTCCACAATCAGTAAACTTATCCAGATAGCACAACATTCAATTGGAAATCAACTAAATAAGCTAAAATAGACTACACTTACAATCAGTGGGAACAAGTCATTTTGTTCCGTTTATTTATCTTCCGGTAACATTGTTGGTTTTCCCAGCATGGTAAAAGTTTGACCAATATTTTGATTCAGATGAATCAACACGTGGAATTTAGTGACATACTCTACATAGTCAAAATTTGAGGAATTTACTGTAACCATACGATATATCAAGCTACCGCAAAGCAGGTGGTCAGGTATGGCCACAGGAGTCCAAATGCACAAAAGAAAGATATCACAGTATGTAGGAGCAGGGAACGAGGAGACGATGAGTTTTTTTTCTTGTCATTCTCTTACATTTGCATGACTTTTCAGCGTGATGGCAAATAATGTCTATATTTACACTGACTACAATTAAATGTCTTCCAAAATGAATGCACAGACGATTGTAGAAATGACTTCTTCTAAACCTTGTCACTCTGAGGCGATTTCTTCCCAGAATGAGTTTTCAAATGACGTATCATGCTGCTTTGACTTGTGAAACTCTTCTCACACTGAAGACATTTGTAAGGCTTCTCTCCAGTGTGAACTACCTTGTGACTCTGAAGGTTTACTTTAATCGTGAAACTCTTTCCACACTGTTCGCAGGTGAAAGGTTTCTCTCCAGTGTGAACTCTAATGTGAGCCTTAAGGCTTCCTTCTCTTGAGCAACTCTTTCCACAATGATGGCACATGAAAGGCTTTTCTCCGATGTGAATTTTAACATGATCCTGAAGGTGATTTGTGTCTGTGAAACTCCTTTCGCATTGATGGCATTTAAAACTGTTCTCTCTTAAGTGAATTTTCTTGTGCCTATTAAGGTGTACTTTATGTATGAAACTCTTTCCACACTGATCGCATGTGTAAGGTTTCTCTCCAGTGTGAATTTTCATGTGATTCTTTAGGCATACTTTGAGCCTGAAACTCTTTCCACACTGAGGGCAGGTAAAAGGCTTCTCTCCAGTGTGAACTCCCAAGTGGACATTAAGGTTTTTTTCCTGTGTAAAACACTTTCCACACTGAAGGCATTTTAATGTATTATTTTCGTTGTGAATTATCATGTGAGTCCTAAAACCTCCAGGAAATAAGAAACTCTTCCCACACAGTTTGCATGTGTAAGGTTTCTCTCCAGTGTGAATTCTAATGTGAGTTTTAAGGTTTCCTTTAATTCTGAAACTCTTTCCACACTGAGAGCAGGTGTAAGGTTTCTCTCCAGTGTGAATTCTCATGTGACCCTTAAGGTTTTTTCTCTTAAGGTATTTTCCACACTGAAGGCATATTATTGTTTCTTGAGATTTTTTTTGCGAGCCAGTCTTTTCAGTCTGTGAGCAACTAATTGTTTTTTCTTCAGTTTTGAAATCATGATGTTTCTCATTTTTATCTTTCTCTTCCGTTTCATTCAGTTCTGGACTCTCCTCTTTCAGTGCCATCAAGTCTGAAGTGAAAAGGGACAAATACAAGTTAAAACCAGTGTAATGACATAAAACAACAGACATCAAAGCATTTAGACGTGAAAAGCATAAAATCCAAACATGTATCCTGGATGCTATCGGTATAACCTGTAGTCTCAAACTCTTGTCAATATTGTTAATTCTTTGCTTTCTTTAGGATCTCCACCCTAAAGCTGCTCCGCACTAGCTGCTTTTCCATTAGCCTTCAAATTGAACAAATTAAATACACCCAATGGAAACTCGGCACGGCTACTCTATTCAATGCTTGTGTTTATACTAGACGCTTTGCTAAAAATTCACATCTGTTTTTCTTTTAATTAAAAATAATGGCTAGTAGGACTGGGTAAAAAAAAAATTATTTATTGATTTTAATCGATTCTCATTTTGATGGATGAATTAGTCTTCAGTTAATGAACGAAATATTGTAGTGTACATCGCATCCAATAAATCACAAGAAGCTTTGTTACTTTTCATATGAAACAAAGTCTCATATTTCAAATTCTGTCCGTTTTATTACAAAATTCAGACAATAAATATTGTTTTGGCGCTGTTTAATGTGAAGTGACAGATCACTGTAGCTCAGATCAAGAGAAGCGATGGCTCAAAGCGCACAACTGATCATGTCCTCCACTTTAATAAAGTTACAGAACGAAATAAACATGAATAAACATGCAAAAGTATGTTAAAAGATACAGTAGAACTTACTGAAATCCATATCCTGTCTAATGTAATGGCTCAATCAGTGTTTCAACCATGGAAAGACATTACTATAACAGCTTGTAAACAATATTTCCTCAGAAAAAAACATTTGTTGACCATAAGAACGTTAGTCATCCAGAAAAAAGAACTCTAGAGAGGAGAATTTTGCTAAATATATATGCTCCATATAGCATAGTCATTATAACGTTTTGCTGTTCTTCAATATTTAATTTATGTTTGAATACATATATTTATATTATTCAGGATTAACGTTACTTTGATTTTGAAAGAAATGCGATGGTCCCCGATCTGCCTAAATGCATCCATGTTGACGCAAATCATTCGTGATCTAGCTTCATCTACAGAAGAAGTGAGTATAACGATTTTTTATGAATCTTTGCAAATTGCCTTTCCTAATAATGTGCTAGTTAGTCAGTTTCGTGGCTGAACTTCACAGTCTGCTCATCACTCCACAGAAGAGAGGGGCGGGGTCAGCAGAGCTCATTAGCATTTAAAGCAACATGGACTATAATGGCTTGCTGAAAACAGAGCTGATATTGACAGGGTAAAAAGGGTGTTTTTACACTACCATTGAGAAATTTTACCCAAAGTATGTTAAAGTCTTTTCATTAAGACCCTAAAGAATCCTCAACTTGTGGAAAATGGGCATCCGATGACCCCTTTAACATTCTACTCAAGTTTTTCACAGGAAGTTTATTTTTGTTCTTAAAATGTTCTTCTGATTGTTAAGATAAAATTTTCTACCAACATTATAAAAATGTTTTGTGACTATCTTCTATAAAAGTTTATAAATAGTATTGTTGCATCATGTTGAATGTTGGTAATGATTTTTGGGGAACCAAGTTGTCAGGGCTCCCAGAATGTACATGCTTTCATCATCTCAGGCCTCAATGATGTCATTATAATATTTTCTTATATTATTTCCTTTGTTATAATGCAATATTGTGCCAATGTTTTATTGAGAACATAATATGTTACCTCCAAAACATCCTCAAAATGATGCAGATAAAATTGTATAGCTTTGTTAAAACATCACTTAAAGGGGTCATCGGATGCCCATTTTACACAAGTTGATATGATTCTTTAGGGTCTAATGAAAAGTCTATAACATACTTTGGTTAAAATTTAATTTTGACAGGGCTCTCAGAACAGCCTGCTTTGAGAAAGGGGATTTTAAAATAGTTAAAATAAAATAAAATAAAAACGCTCTGTCAACAGTAACGCATGGATACGTATTGTACGTTTATTTACTCTGTGATTTTAACGGAAACAGCGTATCCATGCGTTACTGATGACAGAGAATAGCGTATGCACGTCCTATGCGTACTTAAATGTTTAAAAGGCAGTATATATAAAATTTGTATTAATTTTTGTTTTCAATAAAAATATTATTTTCTCGCAAAATTAACGATGCAGCGCGTCTGATATAAATACAGATCCGTTTCACCCGGCTTTAGGTAGCGCACAAGATCTCACTATATATTACTCATCGAGGTGAAAAGCTGTCTCGCAATAAAAAAATTAAAAAGTTGATTTTGTGGTAAAAACGTTGATAGTGCTTGCTTTATATTGCTTGCATTATTGTATGTGCTGTTTGTTTGGGTTTCATTTTGCGTATAAATTTGACACGCTTTGTGTTGCGCTGTTATCATTTACAAGCGTGAAGCACGTCTCCATCTGAGCTCTTCCTCTGCATATGCTGTGAGTTTGGGTTCATCTGGAAAAACTGCGTTATCTCACTAGATTTATAACGTAAATCATTTATAAAACTGAATACACAGGAGAATACATCAACATATTTCTATTATGTGATTTGTTATATTTCAAAATAAAAGTCCAAATCCTTTCTCTGAGTTTGAATGTGGCCAAATATTAAAATAACACAAAACATCACCGCCTGGTGCCCTCTGCAGGTATTTGTTATAATACATAATGCACATGTTGGTTATAATCATTATATATAAGCATATTACATTATGTATTTTAAAAGTGTTGTTCAATAAAACCATGTGATTACTTGGTTTTGATACTTTTAAAACAATTATTATTGTGTCGTCCTTAGTTTAATATATATTAATGTAGTCAATATAAAGCCTGTTTTTTTACTTAGGTCTATTTTTATTTCTAAAAACATCAGATTGTTTACATGTCACAATAATCAGTATTGCTCGATTACCAAGATAATCATTAGTTACAGCTCTAGATTAGTTAAATGTTTCAAAATACAACATTGTTTTGCTTTTTGTGATCAAAGACAAATGTTTTGTCATTGAAAATTTCTTAAAAATAATATTAAAATACTGTATCGTTCTAGTAAACCAAGTATCTGTATTTCCACACCCCTAGTGTCCATGAGCATGATATAACTCATAACTTTTAAAATGTATGATGACGCTTTTACTCTTCAGGTCAATCATATATTCATCAAAAATTTGAATAAGGAAAGCGATAACTTTATCATAGTATCCTTTAAAGTCGCCTCAGCCATTGTATGCTTTGCATGTGCTGCACTTTATTTGTAAAAAAAAATATCGATTTATTAGAATTTAAAGGTAATAATGGTATTGTGATCTGATTTTAGTCCTTGAAAATGAAAAAAGTAGTGCTTGAAAAGTCCTTGAATGTTTCATTTTGCAGTTTCTGTATGAACCCTGTTTGTAAAAATCAACGCGTTTCAGAAAGGTGGAGCATAGAGGAGTAACAATAATGTACAGTATGTGGAAAATAATGTGTTTTTTTAACCTCGAACCGCGTAAACACATTGCATTACACCAAATACACAAACTAATGTTCTTTTTAGTAACATCATATGGCCCCTTTAAAACATTACATTCAAATGTTTTCTTTATAATATTAACCAAACTTGTACAGGATGTTAACTAAAGTTCTGGGAACGTTCCCTGCGAGCTGGGAACTTACAGATGAAATTATAAAAACTTTATTAAGTGTAATTTAAGTGTTTGTATACAAATGAGTTCATTTTAACCTTCAGTATTATAGTAATGTAGTACCAACTGACTCTCGTGGCTATTTAACATCATTAGTTGAGAGATTTTTTTTCCTTGAGAAAATTTGCCATGTACTGTACCTGATATATATCCAAATTAATATTAAATCGAATTGAATTGAAATCAGAATCTAATTGAATCACAAGCTTGTAAAGCATGAGCAAATCCAATTGTGAAAACAAAAATTTTATAAAATATTGCAAAAATTTCCCCCAAGTCTTTAATGGAAACGCAGATAGTTTCTGCATCATCTTAGTCTTCCCTGGGTGGCTTTCTGTGTGCATAATCTGATACGGTGTGAAACACAGACAAGTATAGGCTACTGAAATCAGTCAGTCATGCCTTAAATGTGCATAAACAGTTGAAAAAAGTAATCAAATGTCAGTATATTAGATGTGTGCATTCAGTCTTAAAGTTACAGCAGCCTAATAAACCTGATGATCTAAATCAAACAACAAAAATGTATTTCTCTACACTGGATATCTTTAGCAACTTTAATCCATATTTAATTAATTAATCCGGTGAAGATTATGCAGTGTATACAGTGCAGTGTTTTTTTTTTTACAATACTTTCGATTGCCTTGGACTGACGACTTTTAATGAAACCAACCTGTTTGTTCCTCAGTATCTTCTTGTTTGACTCGAAATGTTTCTTCAATCTTTATGTCTTCACTCTCCTCTTTAATAAACGCCATCTTTATAGTTGTGTCACGTAGATCTCAGTTGATTCAGCAGGAGTTTTTCTGTTTGTTTGAACACTTTGTCCTGTTTAAGATGAAAAAATTGACAAAGAAAAATAAATCCAAATGCAAAATATTTGTAGCCTTTGCTTCATCTAACTGATTTAACTGGTAATGTTCTTTTATATAAGGAATTGAGTTTATAATATATATTTTGTTTTGCTGTAGAATAGAATATGGTTCACTGATTAAAGCTGTACCTGTTCAGTTTCTTCAATTAGCCAAAAATATGACCAATATCTGAAGATCAGGAGTCTGAGTGAATCTTCAGCAGGTTCTTGATTGAGATGGTACTGTGTTGCACTGAATCACTGTAGTTTTATACAGATTTCAGGAGGCTGTTCTTACAGCTGAAGACAAAGCACTCGGATCACCAGCTTAAACACAGTATGCAAATGATGTGAGCAGTTCAGTCCCTCAGACTCTGAGTTTCAGCAGCTCTAAAACAATCAGCAGAACTATAGCACTCATTATCAGAGAGATCAGGGAAACTCCAGATACATTCACACTTAATTCACAAACTGATTAGCATTAATAATGACACCAATTAAAGAAATGAGGCAGAAGCACAAGAGCAAAGACAAAAGACTGAATTTACAAAAGAGATTCATTTAGAGTTTAAATGTCATGACTTTTTTTAGGCTAAGGTTTAATTTTGAACAGTACAAGTGTGTCTTTTGCAGTAATTATATTGAAATGACAGAAATAAATGTCCAACGATAAATAAATTCAAGAAGGATTTTGAGTGAATTAACAAATGTATTGATTTGCCAATGTTAGAAAGTAAACATATGTTTTGAAAGTATTTTGGAGAATACAAATATGCACCATAAATTATGTATTCAATTCTTTCTCCATGTGGATGACACAACTGTGGTGGGACTGATCAGCAAAGGGGTCCCGCATCCATATCTCGAGCACTAATTATATTTCCTACTTTGATAAACGCATGTTAAACTTGTAAATCGTTTGTTTTGTGTTTTTTTGTTAAATGTCTTTTTGGAGATGGTCCGAAATGAAAGCGAAGGCGAGATATTCAAACTTTTCCTTCGTGACATTAGTTGTCATGATGGCATATGATGTTTGACGTAATCGGGTGACGTTTTTTCTTTCTTTATTTTTTCTCACTCATATGGCCATTTGACTTATAGTAGTGTCCAAGTGTTTCCCATACATTGAGTTATTTGTGGTGGCCCGTCACTATATGAAAACTGACTGGCACAATAGATTATCCGAAAGACTTATACTTCATTGAAACATGAGTATTAAGTGTTTGAAAATACAAATGCGGCGCAGGGGGTTTTATATGAATGTATCTTTGAAAAGAACCGACCGTTTTCAGAAAAGCTCGATGTTGTTTTCATTTCGGCTCGCTCTGCAGCTGGTGATAGCATTCGTCTTTGCTCTAATGTAGCGTTTGTGAGCACAGCGCTGATTTGAACTGTGTCTCATTTAGAAGGATGCGTCCTCCGAAGGTCTCACTCAAAGGATGCATACGTCATCGAGGCTGTCTCATTTCAGAAAAGCAAGTAGGACACTCCAAAATGCGACTTTCTTTCACAGGAATTCGGAGGATGCATCAGGTGTATCCTTCGCTGCTACAGATAACCCACAATTCTTTGCGTCGCCGTAAACAACCGTCGTTAATTTGTGCGGTGGTGTTTTCAGCTTAACTTAAAGTACCTCCAGTAAAAACGGATAAACTTTGTTCTTAATATCCTCCCAGATGTCTGTTGTATGTACGCTGCAGCTCCTCAAACATTGAGCAAAATAAAACAAGTAAAAGATTTCTTTTTTCAAATTACTTTTTAAATAATTTTCCTTCATTTAAGTAGTGTGAGAGTGCCACGATGCTCTAAATGTGTTGGCAAATCAACGTGATACTTCCTGTTTCCTTTTCCTCCCGTCCTACGAAGGCCGTCTCGTTTTTAATTCTAGGTTGAGGACACTTCGTTACACATTCTACAGAGGATTCGACCTCCGGAGGACACATCCTTCTAAATGAGACACAGCTTTGATTAGAGTCGTTACCGGGGAAATCATTATGTCTGCGCTCGAACAGCGCCTCCTGCTGGCAGTGAATGAATTTGCATTTGCAAGTCTGCGGGAAACACTGCTGTCTGTCAGCAAACATAAACAAAAAGATTCAGAACTGTCTTGAGAAGGTGGTTATTACTATGAATTAGGCTGCTGCTACTACTACTACTACTTTCTTGTGCCCTGCAATAAACAATTACTCTACTCTCTTTTATGAGAAAAAAGAAAATAGGCCAAATATATCGGCCCAAAAAATCTGCATCATATATTGGCCATAGATCGCTAGAAAAACCCATATCGGTCGACCTCTAATGCTGACACTTAAATGAATTGATTTGCCACTTTAGCACTTGTTATTATTGTATTTTGAATGCAAAGGGCACTATTTTTTACTTTTTAGAATTAGAAGGTTCTATCTGCATTTGACCTGTTCCAAAAATCCCCATTTAATATTGATATTATACATTTAGGGTCTCTGTCATTTTCATGTAGGAAAGAGGCATGTTCCCCATATCATTTTTGCTATATGGAATGCAAAAACTTTGAAGCTCAATATTTCAAAACCACTGCAGATAGAACTTTATAATTCCAAGGCGACGAAATGGCATTTAAATATTAAAATGAATCTCGTTTTAGGTGTGTGTGAATACAAATGTTGCTGCTTCTGTCCCATTACTTCAATTGATGGTCATTTTTCCTGCTAATCAGTGCCTGGGTTAAGTGTGAATGTAATGTCTGTAGGTGAGACCTTCCCTGATCTCTGTGATAATGAGTGTTACAGTTATGTTGATTGGATTGGAGTTGGTGAAAATCTGGGTAAATTCCTGTAACTGCTTACATCCTTGCATACTTAATCATCTCATGGCGGTATATATAATACAGTATATTATAACAGAATACTTATACTATGCTGTTAATAACTTTCACAGTAAAATATGGAGGTTGGGATGTGTCATCGATTAGCTGTGCATGCTGAAATGTGCGGTGAGTTTTTCCTTTCATCAGATTTACTCTTTTTCCGCCAGTCAAAACAATAAATATCATATCAGGGCTGTATGTTCACTTTTTGCATATGGCACTGGCACTAAATGTTGAATGTCTTTACAATAATACTCTGTTACAGGGCACGCAAAGTCCAAGTTTTCAGACAAACATTTTCTTTATTTGAAGAAAAAAAAAAGTGTACACCGTAAGTTTGAAAACGTTTAGTTTAAATGTTCAATATGAATAAACTGTTAATAATCAGCTGCTGAGATAGTATTCTCAAGTGAAATGAGTTGAGGCTTGGACCCTGAAACAGCATTCATTGGACGCATTAAGTCACCACTTAAGAAGCAGATAAACCAGCCACCAAAGACACTGAAACCAGGCTTACTGTATATGAGGTTAAGGCCCCGTCCACACGAAGACGGGTTTCTCTGTATACGCATACATTTTTTACCGTATAGGCGTTTCGTCCACACGAAACCGGCGTTTTCGAAGAGTGAAACCGATCATTTTTTAAACCGGGTCCCAGGGTGGATAAATTTGAAAACGCCGTTTTCGTGTGGACGGAGAATCCGTATGTTTTCTGAAACGATGACGTCATCAGCCCACGTCTCGCCCCTAATCAGACACCGCTACGTCACATAACAGCGACAACAACAACAACAATGTCAGACTACGTGCCTGTGTTCGTGCTGCAGAACCTACTGAGCTCATTAGTTTTATTAAAGCAAAATCTTCTGCTTTGTGTGTTAGTTTGTATTCAGCGCGCAAGGTTTACGCACATGGTCTAAGTCTTCTTCTCTGTTTTTTGTGTATCTCTGTGGCAGAATTACAGCGCCACATATTGGTCTGGCATGTGTACTACATCGTTTTCAGTCGGTTTCAGTGATTCCGTGTGGACGCAGATATTTCCTGAGACGACTCTGTGTTTACGGAATTTGAGGCAAAAAAAAAAGATCGGATACGGAGAAACCCGTCTTCGTGTGGACGTAGCCTAAGTTGTGTAACTGAAGTCGTAAATGTTGGGAAGGTCGCAGCTCAGGCTGCAAGAGCCATTCGTGTGGCTGAAGCAGCTACTGCAGTTTTGTCTGCACTCTTTGTAGCCGTTGATGTCTTTGTTTTTCTTGACTCTAAAGAAATCCACAACATGCGCCATGATTACGCATTAAGAGAGAGTCGACAAGGATCAGAGTCCACCAGCAACCAAACTGCTGGGTTGATTAAACAGACGTCAAATAACAGTGACACAACAAACCTGCTGCCTTTAAACGCTCAGCAGGCAGAAGAGCTGAAGTCTGAGACCATGAAATTTGTGACAAAAATAAAGGAGACGACAGAGGAACTTCAGAAGATTCTGGATATACTTCGAGATGCACTGCACCCAAACTGAGCTGCCAAACACTGACAACAAAAATTGTTAGTAAAGCTCAATATGTGCTTCAGTCAGATTGATTATAGTCGTAGCAAAGGTGATGGTAACTGCATTTTATGGGTTTTTATGATGAAATATCTAAATCAATATTGCTAGTTTCAATAATGCACAAAGAAGCAATAAATGAAGCTTTCTGCGTTCCCATCATGTTAAGAATGTATATTGAGACTTCTTGCCTTTGTTTGTTTGATGTTTTGGATTTCAGAAAATATAAGCATAATTTTTTCCCTCTTTTTCTGTATGCAAGTGGCTGCTTATTGTAATTTTCTTTCACATGTACAAAAATAAATATTTCAGAAATCAAACATTTACATTTTATTTAATTCACTATATTTTAACAGACCTATTGTATATTAATATTAAATAGGAATCACTTATGAATATTAATCAAACTGTAAAATTATTGATTAAATATAAGGTTTATAAGGTTCATATCTAATACTAAGTATTATTAAATTCCGAGCTCGGAGCCCTCCCCTCGGACAGCACGCCAAATACGCATAAACTTTATTATATGTAAGTGTGAACTCGTGAAATAAAAAATATCATTGCATAGTCCTCACTGTAGAAATTAAATATAGATTAATTCTTGTTAAACTACAAAGTTGTTCAGTAAAGAGCTGTGAGTGATTTTCTCTGATTTAATTTCTTGGATTAACATTAAGGACACATCACTTTAAGAGACAATACATCCAATATAATACACATCTGATTTTTTTCTCAACTGTTTAGGTTCACTTAGGTTTACATTTGATATGTGCACATCGAACACTGTTTTTTTTTTTGTAATGAATCATAAAACACAGAATCCATAAAAAAAAAAATCTAAAGGAAAACACATAATTTAGGGAAAAATTAAATGTATTTATTGGGGCCCTAAATTAAAAGGTAGGTCCTCTGTGGAATTTAATTGTGAACAAAGTTATGTTTACCTTCATTGTCAAGGTCTAACAAACGTGGAAAGCATTTCCTTCCCCATTAATGGTAAATTAATATCATGATATATATATTGTATGACATGGAAAATAATTATTGTGATAGCCTATTTTTATACATTTCTGGAAATATTTTCTACTCTCCATCGCTCATGGTATTTGCTTCTAATACCTCTTTGGCAACATTCAGTGCAACTGAACTACATGTGACACATGCAACGTTCCTGAAGAAAGGAAACAGGCAGGCAAAGGTACACTTGTAGTTGAATACAAGCTCATTACACAGTTGTCTCCCACTTGCATTCTGAAGTCTGGCCCTCTTGTACTGTAGTCTTAAAGCATCGTCTGGCCCTGTTGGTCCGCTTGAATGCTTTCCACCAAGTTTGGGTTTGTCTGTGTGGAAAGTGGATTTCTTCTGGTTGGACTGCCTCTCTACAACATGTTTAATTTGCTGAAGAATATGTTGAGGCTTTCTGACCTTTCTTTTAAGGTGGCCCGGGAAGTTTTCAAAAGGAAATGCAGATACACAATCTAATGAACCAAACTTCCTCACATCATCTGCTAGATGACATAAAGAGTGCAAATTGTAGACCATCTCCTCAATGCCATACACGTTCCTGAACTGTTCAAGGAAGTATCGGATCAGGTTATCTGCATAATCGCAGTAATGGGCACACAGGGTTGGAGAAATCATCAAATAGATGCTGATGGACAGTGAAAGAAAATGATTGTAGAATGGAGTTGGGAGAATGTCTTTTAGTACTACTGGATCAGTGTACAAGAGAAACGGTCTAAATTCCATAGCTTTCCAGCGATCTAATTCTGAGAGTGACCTTGGCTATGTCAGGTATGCAATTTGACATCCCTAAAAGTTTTTTGGAGATGGCACTGATCTTAATGGAGCTCTGTCTGTATTTTGTCACCTTTAGTCCAAAAATTCAGCAGCTTCCTTGTGACACCAAGGCAAACAACATGCATATAGTCAAGCACGAATTGTGTGACCATTCCTAAACGTAATGTGCTCAGTATTGAATGACCTCTGTGATGATTTTCATCACGCTGTTCAGCAAATAACTCGTCTGTTCTCCGGCTGGCATGCCATTTTTCATCCCACATAGGATCCCTCCTGTGTGCAGCGATCACAACCACTATAGCTTCCATGCCCCTTTGTTTGTCTTATAAATGATTGTGCTGGAGCATCACAAATAAAGCAGTCCAGGGACAAATAGAACTTCCTTTCATCTACACTGAAACCTTGTTCAAGATTGGAAACCTCCTGAACAAAGTCTTGAAGATACTGGTTCGGATTGCATGGTTTGCTATTTCCACAAAAGACCCCGACAACAAATAGACCACTTTCAATTGAAAATTTCCCTAAAATTGGCCAAAGTTGCTTTGGAGAACTCTTTAATAATGGTACGTTCACCTGCAATTTGATTGTGTCAATGGTCCAATATGCCAAAATGCACATACTCCCCAGCACCAGCTGTTTTCATCCCACGTCAATGCGATGTTTTAATCAAAGTCCATAAACATTTTGGGAGTGAGGGGACATTTATTTAAAATTTTAAGTAGGCTGTCAGCTGCATTTTGTGTCACACCTGACTCTACCACCCATTGACGCAGTTCATCTGGCAAGTCTTCAGTTGTCATCTTCACTAAAACTGCTGAGACCAAACCACACATCATTATTTCAAGACCTTTGTCATGTTTCCATCCTGAAATCTTGTGTGTTGAACTAATTTCTTGCGCATGCCATTTTAGAGCTAATAACAGAGGCTTGAGCCATTGATATGCAGGCTATTGGAGTTATTAATGCAGTCTAATGTAGTTATTCGAGAGAGAGAGGGAGCATGTGAATATCAGCGTCTGTGCGTCTCTCAACTATGTTCACCTGCAGCGTCTACTAATAGCGAATCTTTAAGTTGAACTGCTTCAAGAACCTCGCTACTGAGAAATGTCATGTAGCTTTTCAGCTGTGAAACTATTTTATTGATAAATTCGTGGGGCAGCCGCAGCACTGACAACAAGTTTCTTTCTGCGTCTCGACGTCTGTAATGTGTGTGCATCTGTGAGATAAATCCATTTACTTATGATTTGAGAATCGAGACATCTCATGAATGTCTGTGCCCAGGGCACCGCTGCGTCATAATCCGTCCCCGAGTCACCGAATCTGTCATCATCATCAATGTTGCTGTCAATGTCAGTGTCACTGTCAAGGTCAGTATTTTCTGCATTGTCTTCAAATATTGAGATGTTATCACAAGTCATGTCTTCATCCTGTGATGTTTCATAATTTGCCAAAAGAGATTTCTTGGGACTGGCCTCTTGGGTTTCAGTGTAATTTTTTAGCTCTTGAAGATTCCGGACCCGCCTCCATTTGGTAACTGAACTCACACCAAGAATTGAAGCATCTACATAAAATGTTTGTCAATAACATTTTATGTCCCTGCTGAAAAAAATTATACAAATTCCAGAATTTATAATAGTTTTACTGGTTATAATAGGAATTGTATTGGTTTTAATAGAAATTGTAATGGTTCCTGTTGGTCTCTACTGGTAATTTGTCAGGAAACCATTTTGTATTGGTTTTAATGGTTAATAGTTTATGGTTTGTATTGTTTCTAATGGTGATTGCATAGCATTTCTGTGAAGGTTTCTGTTGTTTTTTTGGTTTTCAGCAGTGTATACAGCTTGCCACGATCCCAGCTAACAAAAAAGGTCCCCAGGATGTTCCCTACATGGCCTCTGCGAACATCAGCATGTAGGATCCCCTTGAAGTCAAGCAGACTTTTGCAAAGACGTCAAGTTCTCAGATTACTATGTGTGTATGTAGTGTGTGTGGGCCTATGAAAAAAAGGTTGGGAACCACTCGTGTAGGGGACCTTAGCTTTAAGTCCTCTGAATGTCATTTTATTTTACTTTTAGACTAATCAAAGACAACAGACACGCTGTATGGAGCAAAGTGTGTGTGTGTGTGTGTGTGTTTATAAACCCTTAAGTAACACTGAGATTATATATTATTTTCTTGCCCACTGTTTGCATTTTAATAAATGGTTTCTACAACTATTGGAGATGGCACTGATCTTTCAGACAGAATCTCACACTCTTTCATTTGTAGTTCTTAATATTTTCAACACATCATTGGACAACATGTATTTAAATATGTATTTCATCAAGAAATCAACTCAACACATTTAAACTAGCATTTTTACTCGGCTGAAGAAAGGTTTGTGTTTTTAAGCATTTAAATAGTTTAAATCAGTGCAGCCAGTTCAGGCAAAAAAAGGCTTGATTATTGATGAATTAAACATTGGGATACTTTATCTACCGTTAATAGTTATTTTTATGAGTAAGCAGAGTAACAGAAAGATTGCGTCTCATTTTGCTCGATATAGTGAATCAGTTTATCGCGATGAGTTCAGTCCCTCTATGAAACTGAGTGAATTGAATCAATTGCTTCCAAAAAGATTCACTGATTCGAAGCGCAAATGCAACTGACAGAAACGTGCCATTACAAACCGGTACCATTTTTTCCCCCCGTTAAAACCTAATTTATTAAATGAACAGATGAACAGGAGCTGGGGAGCTGGATGGAAGGATAATGTGGCTTTGGATGACTTCCCATGGCTGGGAAGCAGAAATCAGAAGGCTGGGTGGTACCAGTGGAGATGAAGGGACCTCGAAGTGGGTGGTCCATTCTATAGTGTGTAGATTCATGAGTGCTAGCTTCATAACCACCAGACTTGAGACCATTGGATTTGGGAGGTCTGGGACCACAGACACTACCAGACTGGGATCAGTGGACTAAGGCTAAGGGGGTTTTGGAAGAAACGTTTCAAGCTAGAATTGTCAAACTCATACATACCAAACATGAATAACCCTTAAAGTCATTCAATAGTTATTAAAAAGACATACATAATATGTGCTGAAAACATTATAGTGTAATGTGTGGGTTACATACATAATATGGAGTTATGCATAAAAATTTGTTATTCATAAGCCTTTTAAGATTATTTTTTTGGTGCATATGGAAAAGACAGTCTCTGTGTAGTTATATGGAGTATAAGAGGCATGTTCTGTGAACAAAGGAATTTCAGTCTAAGTCTTTGTCTTGTATGGGGGAAAATCAGTCTAAGGAAGCTCGTGATTTCTATCATGGAAGACATGTGATGGCCATCTCTTTTACCATCAGTCTTGGTAAACTAACCAAATTTGACAGTCTCCTTCCTGAATTGGAATTATCAATAAGTGTTCTTTTTGTCTTAATGTTGCAAGCTGTTTAGTGAAAGAGGCTTGGTTAGGCTTTCTTTAGACGGGCTGGAGCTAGGACTCTGATTTATGACGTCCTGTTACAGCTTTGAGGCCCCTCTGGAATTTCGGCTCCTTGTGTTTCAATTTTCTGATCGAATCTTAAATTTGTCTGATTCGGTCTCTGATATCCTACAACGCGCTCTGAATAAGTTGCCCGTCAGAGCAGCACGTGAATGAAATGTTCAACCGGCAAGGTTTTAAACTAAAGCACACGTAAATCATGTACTTTTGTGATTGCGAATAAGTGCAGTGTCTCGTGAGTGAGTCGACATTTGATGTGAATGTGTCTCGCGAGTTGCAGTTGGAGCTGGAGCCTGGAGACATAGTAAATACAGCTCATTGCTTGAGGTAGATGTTGTGTTTTGTTTGTAAATGTTTCATTATATTACTGGTATTGCCTCGTTTGTTCACTATTACACTACTGCATATATTGCATCTGATGCAGGTGTCGCTTTAGTTTTGTCATGCGAGCCGGCCACACTTTCGAATGTTTTACTCTTGCCGCCACTGATTGCACGCAAACACACACCGCACACATGCCCATGGATATCACACACACAGAGCAAACGTCGGCCACGTCATTCAGTGAAGGAAAATGACAAGCAGCAGCGTCTAATTCGTCATTAACATTCAAGTATACGGCGATAAAACAACGCAAGTATCGATAACAGTATCGTTTGTCCCGAAGCTTACCAGTAGTCCGGTATTGACCCAATTACGTACCGGTCCAAAAAAATACCGGTTCTCGGTACCCATCCCTACTGGGGAGACTGGATTGATAGAAGCGGGGTCTTCTCTATTTCACCCACTATGAAAGTCTGTACCAGCTCCAGCCTTTGGACCAAGGGCCCTGGTCTGTACATTGGTGCTTGCCCTCTTTGAACCCTTTAACACATATAATCACACTGGTTTGATCACTCTAGGCTGGTTCCTGGAGAGAACGATCACACTGGTGTGATTAGAATTGCATCACGTGCTGAATTCAAATCTGCTTTCCCGCTTTAGCTGGCGCAGAGCCAGACTGGAGAGCTTGTCATATTATCACAACTATCGTTTAATGTAATCATCTTTCCAAATTTCAATAAGTGCACAACTCTCCTCCTGGGACCACACAACCCCATGACCTGCCATGGAGAAAAGTTTTTTTCTGTTGTTACAGCAGTGAAGTAACATGGCTGCAGGTATGGCAAGCCTCCAGGTACACATGTCGAAAAGAAATGCAAAGTGGACCGGGATCTCATTACTTTCGCATATCATGATGATATCAAACCACAAACGGACCAACAGCGATCAGACAGCCAAACAATTCCTAACCATTTGTTACAAGTCCTACACTCTGAACAAGTCCTAACACACTCGGAACAATTCCTAACAATCCAAACAGTCAATGGTCTTTCCTAACAGTTCCGAACAGCACTCAACGTGCAGCCATTGGTCGAACGGAGCAAAGCAGCCATTGGTCGAACAGGGCAAAGCAGCTATTGGTCGAACTGAGCAATGCAGCTATTGGTCGAACTGAGCAATGCAGCTATTGGTCGGAACATTGTCATGTGATTACATGCATAAATAGTGCAAGTACCAAGCGCAGATTCGTCGTTTTGACCTCCATCACAGCGTGACGCGAGACAGTTTTAATCTTTTTCAATCGCAGAACACATTTTAATCAATTTGAAATCCTCGGATAGCGTGCAGGTGAGTACAGTATAACGGGAAAAAGAACTGTGTGACTTTTTATTAATTTTTTTCATTTAATTTGCATCTGTGTCAAGTTGTCTGATATTCACCCCGGTGTTTTATATTTATAGACATGACTAAGACTGGTAAACCTGATTCGTACTGGCATGATATCATGTTGAAGTACGCCCAAGGGAAGTACCACTTCACTACAGGCAAGAAGCCGGGGGCGAATAAGTGGAAGGATGCCTTGGAAAAAATTAATAACTGCCCATTGCACAAGCAGACCCGTGTTTGATATCTTTGGCAAAAGAATTCCCTGTAAATGCGGGTATCATAAGGTATGTAATGACAAATGTGATTATTTTATATATGCTGGTGAGCATTACTAATTACTAAAACCGCTCATGATTTGTGGTGTAAAGCTTGAAATATAAGTCAGAAAATCTATGAGTATGAAAAAAGCTATGTAGACTACTATGTGCTTAGTATCGTTTGAAAACATTTATTTAGTTTAACATTTAGGAGTACTATATATTCACATCTATAAAGAAAACTACAGTTGGATAAGTTAGACATTTATTTACAATAGCAATCACTTATAATTATTAAAGTGACAATGTCTCTATACAGTTAAAATGTTATGTGCTGTAAAGCCTGACATAAGAAATATTAGTAAGAAAAAGGAGTGTGTGTGTGTGTATAAATATTTTAAATGTAAAAGTTTATTGAATGTTTAGACAAAAAAAGAGAACAGTTTGCACACAAGTTTTTACTTAACTTAAGTACTTAACATTTTGCCTCATGATAGTGAAAGTATGGAGCTCATACTTGATGAGGTAAAAAGTTTTTTTTATTCAGACGCACAAACTGAGCAAAATTCTGCAATAATTGTACATTTATGAAGACTTGAAGGTGGGTGTTTTTACAATTCTAAAATATCTCTTAGTTTTTAAAAATATAAAGTATGAATCAAATGACAGAAGGCACATGCTTTTCAGCAAAGTTTTGATTTTGATAATTTAGAGGCATTAGATATTTGTCTACCAAATGATGCACTTTTTAAAGGCTAAAACAACGTTTATTGCACTGGCAGTATTCTCAGACTAGGGAAAAACTAACACTTTTTTTTTAACAGTTAGCTGAGCAGACAGCATTAGGCGTGCAGGCAGGACCAATGAGCAGTACAGGCTCCATACCAGCCCCTCAGAGCAGTGCAGTCTTCAGCCTGGCCCCTCAGACCAGTACAGGTTCCAGACCAGCCCTCAGAGCAGTACAGGCATGCAGGCAGGACCATTGACCAGTGCTGGCTCCAGACCAGCCCCTCAGAGCAGTACAGGCTCCAGACCAGCCCCTCAGAGCAGTACAGGCATGCAGGCAGGACCATTGACCAGTGCTGGCTCCAGACCAGCCCCTCAGAGCAGTACAGGCTCCAGACCAGCCCCTCAGAGCAGTACAGGCTCCAGACCAGCCCTCAGAGCAGTACAGGCATGCAGGCAGGACCATTGACCAGTGCTGGCTCCAGACCAGCCCCTCAGAGCAGTACAGGCTCCAGACCAGCCCCTCAGAGCAGTACAGGCATGCAGGCAGGTATGCATGTATATGTATATACTGTATATATATATATATATATACATGTATATGTGTGTGTGTGTGTATATATATATGTATGTACAGTATATGAGCCAAATGCATGTATACTTATATTGATCTTCAGTGATTATACTTGATGTGTTTATGTATTTATATAGATCACTAAAAAGCTTGCTGGTGGCATTGCGGACACTGCTACCTGGATGACCAACGTTGGCAATGAGTTTGGCCAAGTTCTAAACTGTGTCCTAACAACTGGTGAGGGAGCTGGTCTGGATGACTTGTGTCAGGGCATCGTGAAGCGATACAAGGATGCTGGAGAGCCAGAGCCAGCTGTGATTTATGTTGACAGGGACTGCTGCAGGGACAGGTTTGTAGCTTTATAACTTTTTCTATAGGAATGCTTGTGCATTTATGCTGTTTATACATTTCTAATTCATATTAGCAAGCATTTTAGGCAAGTTTCTGAATGAGAATAAATCACAAATCTGCATGGTTCCCACTAATTTGTAAAATGAGTTTGCATGGCTTGTGTTCAGATGTTTGTTCATATTTCTTAAGAGCACTCCTAAGGACACTTTTTAGAACTATTTAAAATAGAAATGTACCATGAGAACCCGTTCACTGTTTGCAGTTAAGTAAACAAAAATGCATTTAAAACTGCATTAGCATATTGGTTTGATTAAAATTTAAATCTAATAAAATGCATAAGTTCTCTCCTTGTTTCTCATTGGTGTAGGTGTGACTCCAGTTCTTACCTGGTTTCGACCATGGAAGGTCAGAGTGCGTTTTGATGTCTTTCACTTCATGTGGAGGTTCACTGCTGGTCTTACAACGGAGCACCATCCACTGTATGGCACATTCTGCTCAAAGTTGTCCAGCTGCATGTTTGAATGGGACAAGGATGACATCACTTGTCTTAAAGAGGCAAAAAAGAGCATGCTTTTAAAAAAGCATGGGGTGCATATTCCAACAGAGGCCCAAATCCTTTCAAGCATCACCTCCAGTGAGCTGGCCAAGCACTGCAGGAGGAGGACACGGGGAGTGGAAGAAACTCGAGCCTTGATTGAAGGACTGCTGGACTCCATGTGGGAACTGACTGACACAACTGGTTTGCGCCCCATCAATCCGGAGAGCATGAGTCATGTGTGGGAGGTACAACAGAAGCATTTACCCTGCATCCAAGATCCACCTGCTGTTCAGCTTTACACAAAACTGGGCTCCGGGTTACAGAAGGGAGACGAGGTTCTGGATGTACTGAGGTGTGGCAGAGGGTCGTCTTCTCTGGAAAGCTTTCATCGCCACCAGTGCACTTTTATTCCAGGTAAACTGAAGTTATAAGACAATATCATGCGCATATTTAAGTAGTATTGTCACAATACTGGAATTTCTAACTTCGAATAATACATTGAAAAACATTTAGTAAAATGATGGAAAATTAAAGGCATAAAATTTGAACAGATTTTGGTCAGAAGTAAATTAATTTAAATATTAGACAACTGTATAAGTGTTTACCTATCAGTTGAAACTTTTTTTTCTTAGGCCTGGTAGTTCTGAAGGGGGTTTATAATGGTATTTTGACCATACGAAACATTTTGTCTTTCAGGGTGGAGATGTAATGCTCTTCATACTCAGATGTACATGCTTGAGGGTGCATCGAGATAGAACATCAACCGGGCTCATCAGGCTGTGGACATGAGTGGTACATCGCATACTAAAATCTTTGACGTACCTTTAATGTCCCACATGAACGTCCTCAGCAACAGAGTCCTCGAATGCGCTCTCCTGCCAGAATTCATGCCCCCTGGGAAACCCACTGGTAAGATTCAACATTTCTATATTCTCTTACGATAGTAATTCCAGGCATCGCTGTGAGATTGCATGCTGAAATTAATCGATGCATTGCGATGTGGACATGGACCAATTCTGCATCGATGCAGTAATAGACCATAATCTATTATAGCCTACATCAGTCACATACGCGCTTGTCACGCGAGTATTAAAAAGTATTAAAAAGTGCACCCACTATTGATTATTCATTAGCAACACATTCATCACATGCCTGATATGTTCCTCTTATTACAAAATGTTTAATGACTCTTTATGGCAGATGAACGTATAGCTGTTGAGTACTTGCTGGCGCAGTCTGACAGAGGAGACCTGCTTTCTCCATTGGAGCACGGTGAAATCACTCCACCAGAGACACAGGTTGAAGTTCAGGAGGATGAGTGTCTGGATGTCACGATATGTGATGCAGCGGACCTCAATTTAGATGCTCACACCCTTAACAGTTCCAGCAGTCATGATGATTCATTGATCTCTGGTAATGTCAATTTTCTTGATTATTCATTAGTCCATATTTTAACAGTTCTTAATACAGGTTTAGCAGATTTCAGTTTCTGCCTGTAGGTCGGTATAAGATGTACTAAACAGTGATCAGAGAGTCCTAAAGCTGCTCGTGGGACAGAGTGATATGCCTCCTTTATTGCTGTGTAACAGTGATTCAATACATTACTGTCTCTGGTGGGGCATGTGATGCGTTGTCTGTATTTTGGCAGTTCACGGGAGAGATTTGCTTTATTAAAGTCCCTGAGAAAGAACAGAGTCCGGGTGTTATTGTTCTGGGTCTGTGATCTGATCAGCAGGTTTCTTTAAAGCCGAGCTCACGTGGGCTTGCGGAGGAATGTAAATACTCACCAGAAGGAACAAACCAATCTTTTTCAGTCAACAAAAACAAATCAGTTTTTAATGCTTTTCTGTAGCATAGGGTACTTTACCGCCAAGCTATACAAAATACCTCTAGTTTTGTTTTCCTCCAGCTGCGCTCCATTTTCGGGGATGCTCTCTTTAGGGTGCAAGTGTGCTCATTATACCATGGTGTTGGACTCTTTTCCTTAATCTTCCTTAAGCGTAAAGGAGTAACCGTATCTAAAGTGCTAGTAAAGAGGGAGTCCATAGTTTCTGTTACATCAAGTTTTTCTGCGCTGTTGGATATGCTGAGGAATTGAGATAAATCAGGAAGATTATTTACAAAGCAGTCTTTTGTGGTAGAAGTGATGGTTCTACCATACTTGTAAGGAGTAGAATTTACAGTTTTAGCTATATGGAGTTTACACAGGACTAGATAATGATCTGAGATATCTTCACTTTGCTGCAGAACTTCAATACCATTAACATCAATTCTATGTGACAATATTAAATCTAGTGTATGATTTCGACAATGAGTAGGTCCTGAGACATGTTGTCGAACCCCAATAGAGTTCAGAATGTCTATGAATGCTGATCCTAATGCATCTTTTTCATTATCAACGTGGGTATTAAAATCACCAACGATAAAGACTTGATCTGCAGCCAGCACTAACTGTGATAGAAAATCTGTATGGTGCCCTGGTGGAGTAAGAGGTAACCTATATACAGAGAGAGAGAGTGAGAGAGAGAAAAAATACATTAAGAAAAAAATCAATAGTTATAATACTATCAGTTAAATGTATGGCCCCTATGGTTATGGTTCCAGTAATAAAATGGAATTTACCATGTAACACGGAATGTCACAGTATTTGTCAAATTTCAGATGAATAAACTGGTGCAGTGCACTTAAACAAATTGCAATATGGAATATGTGCCTATAAAAAAAAAAAAAAACAGGCTGCTATTGTAGCAGCCTTTTTGTGTTATAAATATGAAGTCTGTATGTTCTGCGTGTCTCTGTGTGAATAAACTGTGTGAATATCACACAGGCTTACTCGAGTTCTGCACTGCCATCTCACTACATGAAGGCTTGAACATACATACATATATACGTACAGTACATATGTAACGGACCCAACGAGACGAGAGACGTGCGGATCCATTTGCAAGCTTTTATTAATAAACAGTCAAATAACAGGCAGGGTCAAAACACCAGCAAACAAGTATGGCACGGACAAGACACAAGAGTAATCTTAGGGCAGTCCGATAACCTGAGCAATAATCCAAACGAGCTGTGTGTTGTCAGTGCAATGGATGATGGGAATTGTAGTCCGTGGGTGAAGAGCAACAGTAGTCCGGTGTAAGATTCAATATGATGGAAGGGCGACCTCTGATGGTGAGTGTGCAGAAGACCATGAACAAATTCTCGCGGCTTGTGTGCAAATTACATATGAGCATCATCACTGTGTCTGTCACGCGGCTCTGTTCCTCTCTCGGGCTTGAACTGATGGTAAAACTACAGACATTATTAACTGTCTTTACTTTATATTGAAAGCTGAAGCTCGTGATTATGGTAAGGGGAGTTACATTTGTGACGAGTGCTTGTGGTGTTCAGCCAGTCACAATGCACTGTGTCAGCTGGCCAATCAGAGCAGACTGCACTTGTCGGAAGGAGGGACTTTGTAGAAAACGAAGCATTTGAGAGAGGCGGGGCATAGAGGATCTACAATAATGTACAGTATTTGAAAAAAAAAAAATTAAAGCATGTCAACATATTCTGTTACACCAAATACAAAAAATAATGATCTTTAAAAAAGCATTATATGACCAAAAAGAAAAAATAAAGATGTTGCATATGATTTCCAATTAATTATTGGAAGTGGGTTGGAAGTGGGCCTGATTAGGTGATGTATTACAATGCTTGATTCGGGATGAATAGGGGAGCATGTGATTAGTTGAGAAATTGTGCATAGTTAATAATGGGTCTTAAATATTTAAACACAGTGTGTTGAATGCCTACTAAGACTTGCATATCTGTGCATAATGTTTTGACCCTGGATGCTTACAGAAGGATAATAATAATAAAAAATTAAAAAGAAATTAAGTTACATTGTCTGCAGAGTTTAAATTTTTCAGTGTCCAAATGCTGTTTGTATTCTATTTATTATGAAGGGGCAAATTATAATCTATATAAAATGAAGACATTTACATGTGTGGTTTAAATTATTTACATAAACATGTTTCATAGAATATATTCTCGTTTACTCAAACTTTAAGTTTATTTAACTGAATATTTGAATGTTTTAAAATATATTTACATTTATAGAAATCTAATATATTTATATGTACAGAAATGTAATATGTTAACAAATATTTCAAATATATTTACATAGGTTGATATCTCAATGTATTTACATATAAAGGAAATAAATATATGTAGATATTTCCTATAAAAAATATATATTTACATACATTTAATATATGTGAAAAACATTAAAAAGCGGCCAAAATCAAATATTTTAATATATTTTGAAATATATTTACATATATTGTATAAAATATATTTTCTTCTGTTTGAATTTAAGATATTTAAATATATGAAAATATATTTACTATTAGTATATTTCAATCTATGTGATTTCTGAATGGGAAAACTTGTGTGTGTTATGCCCCATTTAACAAATCAGGCTTCAGTACCAGGGTAAACAGGAGTTATCCCCATACGCAATGCTCATTTCCTTCTCAGGGAACTGAGGTGACATAAGTTACCGGAGCGGTTTATTCTCATGTCTCATTTGCTGAAAAGGTCTGATAAAAAACTCCCTCCGGTCTTTATAAACATCCAGAAGTGAAAGGAATCTCAGAGCTGCTGTTCAACACGACAAGGTGAGTAATTGCTATTTGATAAATTGTTTTCATGTGCATGTGTTTCGTCTTGTGCTGTGACATTGGTAACTTTGTGCTTCATGCTGTGCTTAAGTAATTTTGATGATTTTACTTCAAGATCCTTGTGTCATATCAAGAAGATCCAATGAGTCTTTGTAAGAGAATCACAGAAAGTTGACTAGTTTACCTTCATGTTTGTGTGTGTCTGTGACTATAATGTAAAATTTAAAAGCAGCTAATCATAAAACAGCAATTTGACCCAGAATCTCTCCCACATAAGTTTTTACCAGATAGTATGATATAGTGGGTTCTGCTTGCTTTTGACATGTTGCACCATTCTGCTCGCATCCATTGTAGACAGTATTAAATCCACAATGAATCTACACTCATTCCTACACTTGTTTTTCATCCTCCGTGTTAGTAATTTTTCATTAGATAGTCATGTTGTTGTCTTTGTGATAGTATTTCACAATTCTTTCATTCTAACAGACTAGTAAAGGCGTGTCAAACTCGTTTCCTGGAAGGCCACAGCCCTGCTGAGTTTAGCTTCAACGCTAATTAAACACACCCTCCAGGGGCCTGTACCATGAAGCTGGTTTAGCTGGCTAGCCAGGTAAATTTCAGTTTAGTTTGTGCCAACTCTGGGTTGTCAACCGTCTTGACTTTTAATCTTTGGTAGTGAATCGCACTGACTATCTCTCAAGAAGCGGCCTAATTAGCAGTGAAACCCATAGTTCTTACAACCATTCCCTAGTAAAAAAGTAATATATTTAAAATACATTTATTTCATACTAAGTATAGTTCAAATCTAATAACGTATTTACTGACAGATAACTCGAAACTTACTGATATAAAAATTATAATTCAACTTTATTTGGCATACTACTTGAGCACAATGCACATTTCTTAATATTAAGGGTGTATTCACACCAGGAAAGTTCGCTTTCACACTGCCCTTTTTGCAAGTGAGAAATTGTAAACAAAACCACACGTGTGCCAAGGTCATCCATTCATTGGACAGAAATTCTCAAGCAGGGAAAACAGGAAGTGCAAAAACAGGCTAATCATGGAGATCTTTCAAAGTGCAATTTTTATTATTTTACTGATTTGCTGTTATGAGATACTAACGCAATATGAAGAAACTTATAAGCATCAAATGAGACAATGTCATACGATGTAATTAAGACTTGCCGAAAATAAAATCTATAGATTATATATTATGTAAACAAAAACTTTTATTTTGAATGCGATTAATCGTTTGACAGCACTAATATATATACATATTATTGTTTTGTCTTTTTGCTAAAGCCTGTAATAAATATAATCTAGTGAATATTAAAAGAAAATAAATAAACTATAATAAACTAATATTGAAATTTCAATAATAAAGTAATTCAAGTTATAAAGGTAGAAAGAAATAAAAATAAAACAACACAACACTATCGATTTGTTGATTTGCCTTTTGTTTAAATCAATCCATTTTCAGTGCCTTAGAATTTTTTTTGCATTAATGCTGTGTGCTGCATGTTGTTTATAACGTTACTGCAGGTTGCACAACATACAATGATCAATTTCTACATCAAGGGGAGTTTAAGTTAAATTAGTTAGTAGTAATAATAATAATAAATTCCCATATAGACATAAACAGGCACCCAATTTGATCCCATGCAAATCCAATAGGATTGATTCTACAGGATATTTATGTCTTGTCCGATAGGACTATTCCTATAGGAATGGTTCCAAAATACGATAGAAATTCCAATTAGAATCCTATACAATTTTCCTGTTGGAATCCTATAGGATTTTTTGACAAGGGATTTGAACTCCCCTAATCAAAATTGCAACACAAGAGGGACTTGATTTCGTCCTTCGGGAATTGATTGGATCGTTGGAAGTTGGGGCGTTACTAACAAAATGGAGGCAGATCTGAAATGGTGGGGGATTTCTCTCCACTGGATTCACCGCCGACACCCAAGCATGAATAAATGATTTATTTATTAGGGATGACGACCTCGATCAATGGCACAAAACATGCCTAAACAGCGCGCGCGAGAGACTGCCTGAGCGCATCCTCCAGCTTAAGTCATATTCATGAAACAAATTAGTTTGCGATGTCCTAAGAGTAATGTTGTAATATACTAATATATTTTCAGAAGGGTAACGTACTCCCTCATGACTGGTGTCAGTGCTATAAAGTGAAGCATCAGCTTCAGCTTTTCCCCTGTGGTTTATCCCAGTGTTTACCCCTCACTAGCTCCGCCCTTGCACCATTACTCGTGACCGGAAGAGGAGTCATTTTGAGGGGGAGGGGAGGTTAACGTTTTTGATTAAAGATTACTAGGGCACATGAATTTGAAAAAAATAATGAAGTGCACGGATACATTATTTATAATACACACTACAGTATTCCATCAAAAAATAAGAATTGTCCATTTTGATTTAATGCCGACTTTAATAAACAATTAATAAAATAAAACCAGATTATTTCAAAGGGTTTCATCTGTTAATACTGTGAACATTTTTTGGATATTAGCATGTATTTTATAGTCATGATGGAGAATAAAAGTCATGAAGAAATTAAACCTGTTACTCACATGAAATGATTGCAGCAGTTGGCAAACAACATCAATGTAATTATCCAATCATTTCCCAAAACCCATGCAATCCCATTTAATTTTTCTCATTCATTTGTATAAATGCCCCAGTAACAAAGTGGAAATTTACACCTCCATTTCAAATAAAAATGGAAAAAGAAAAATTTTGGCCGTTCATTTACAAAACAACAGTGTTTTGGGTGCATGAAAAAAAACAATACTATTATCACCATAGTGTAAACAACAAAAATGCGATATTGTGAAAATGATGAATTCATGGATATTACTGTTCATGTTCAGTCTATAGGTATGGGTGCAGTAGTATTTCTTTACAAACTGACTTTGCTAACTACTGGCCTAGTATGAATAATACAGCGTTTTTAGTTGTTTCCACAGATCACTGTGACCGGGGATCATTTTGACAACATTGTCGTGCAAATGTGAAGGAAAAACTTTTCTATTTTTAGTACAATTATTGTCATGTAAACACCCTCTGTAACGTGGGAAGGTGTGAGAACAGGGTAGCGGATCCAAATATAGGCTTTATTTAAAAATGTAGTCAAACAGGCAGCAATCAATATAATCCTAGCAACGGTATGGTACGGAGTGTCCTCTAGGGGAGCTTATGGGCTCTCCAGCTAACACCCTAACTGTACACTTGATTTTCACTTTTGTATTAGAAAATATTTGTATATATTTTGTGAAATAAGAATTACTATTAGGCCAACATTATTGAAATAAATTGACATTAAAGTTTGTGAATGTCATTAGCAACAATGATATTGTGAATGCTTTTTACTGCACCCTAGAAATCAAAACTCCAATTTTAGTAACACTTGTTGTGCCCACTATTTCTCCCCCTAGAAAATACATTTTGACAAAAGAAAGAAGACCGAAGCATCTGACTACTGGACCATCATCCTGCAGATTCCCTCCAAAACATTTAAGAACCAAATGGAGATCAGCTTAAACAAAACACCACAGTAGTAAATACTAAACAGAGCTGACTTTGACGTGCATAAAAAGAATCAAAACTTTGAAACGAAATTTGATTGTTCAATCATAT
The DNA here is from genome assembly GCF_936440315.1 of Barbus barbus. Classification (NCBI taxonomy): domain Eukaryota; kingdom Metazoa; phylum Chordata; class Actinopteri; order Cypriniformes; family Cyprinidae; genus Barbus; species Barbus barbus. Next base: position 5,028,361 of record NC_136717.1, read on the forward strand.
TAAATATTTCATAATTAAACATTGAAATCTGCAGCTGCAGCACCGCCATAGTTACCAGAACACCATGACGACCAATGACCAAGCAATGAGCAGGGAGATTGTTTACCCATTGAATTGTACTAAGACGGGCAGGAAAAAACACAAAGAGAGGATATTGGCACAAAATCCTGATATTCTTTATGCTGACTACAAAGTTCTGACCGTTGATCAGACGGAGAAAAAGGAAAAAACTAACTTAATCTTCTACACCACACTAATTCCTGAATGGACAGCAGCCATCAATGATGAATACCCGCATTTTGATCAAACAGAAATAGCCCATGGACAAATATTTACCATATTTCAAGATGAAATTCATGACAGAAATAATATCTTTCTCACAATAACTTTTTACACTACTCGTATTGTGCTTGTGCAAAGCCATGAGGAAAACCTAAATTTATTTGAGAACGCCTTTGCTGAGCTGAAAGCCAGAGTGCACAGAGAGAGAGACCAGGCCCAAATGAACAACCCAAATAATCCTCCACCTCCACCAACTGACAATCATCTTAGAGATGGAGAAGAAAGAGACCAGGCCCAAATGAACAACCCAAATAATCCTCCACCTCCACCAACTGACAATCATCTTAGAGATGGAGAAGAAAGAGACCAGCCACAAACTGCTGTTGAAGATACTAGCTCCTCCATCACTGATGATTTCAGTAAACTGTCTGTTTAATTACGATTTGTTACGATTGTTTTATTATTATCATCATCATTACTCGTATCTTCCTGGTGGCATGCTTCTCTCACTTTCAATCATGAGTTTGTGCAAGGTTTTGTTGGCAGATGCATATTAATTTGAATATATTTCCACCTGTACTGGAGCATTGTTTGTCTCATCCTCTTTGCCTTCATTCTATTCGAACACATTCCATGTTTATGATTGCCTCCACACCTTAAATATCTCAGTTTACCCTTTCAAACTGCAGCATGTCTGTATTTTTGGCATTTAAAGAGTCAAAGTGGTGGAGGTATGTTAGGTTCAACTGCATAATTTACACATCCAATATCTGTCCTCATCAAATCGTATCAAGACAGATAAACACAACACCTTTTTATTTTTACTTTTAAAAGGGAGGGGGAAACCACTAACTATTTTATCACTCTATTATATTTTACAAAACAATAAAGCTTAACCATACAAAAAAGCCTTAATCAAAACTCAAAACTTTCTTTTATATACACACATACATATGTTTGTATGAATATATATATATATATGTATATATACACACATCTGTGTATGTGTGCCATCTGTTGTCATTTTTGCTTTGGTAGACAGGGTAGTTATTAAGATGCAATTTCTCGGGTGTTGAAGACTTTTTCTTTCTACATTTTCTCTTGTATTAGAGATAGGTTTAGTTGTAAATGGGCTAGAAAGGTTCCTTTGTGTTTTATCCTTTTCTTTCATTTGGCACGGCCCTGTCTCTTTGTCCTCCCCAGTTCCTAAGTATGGAAAATTTGCATATGCTTGGTTGAAACTATTATTTTTTCTCTTTTTTCTAGTTTGTAAAGAATTATCTTCATTATATTTTTCCTTGAAAATATTTTCTGGTGACAGCCTGTTTAAAATAAAAACAAGTTCCCTTGTTCTTGCAGTCTCCCGTTTCTCTTATTCACTTTTTACAGCGTTTAACTGGCCTAATGTTCCCCTGCTTAACCCTAGACCTTTAATAGCCAAAGAAGGGATGTAACAATGATGCAGAAAAAAAAAGTGCATAGCAATGAATGGGTGACACTCTAAAATATCAAGAGTGCAAAATAGACACACTTCACTCCTCAGTCACTCACACACACACACACACACATTTTTTTATTTTATTTCATTGCATTAAATTAACCTGGGAACCTTATAACTTGTTACATTCAGAAAATATTCATTTTTATAATTTTAATTTAATCAACATGACAAAAAAGCAAAACTTGAAAATAAGTTTAAAGCGTGTTTCTTGTGCAAAACTATTTTTTACAAATTATAACATCATGAACATGGCCATCTAGAAATATGGAAAAGCTCTCAATGTGTATATTTAAAAAGATGTGTATTTGAAGGGTTTAATGTACAAACGCCCACTGATTAGTAAATATTGGTATTAAAATGGTGAATGTAACAAACATGTTGTATAGTACAAAAAACTATATCTATTGACAACAGCTACATCTGAGCGCCATGACAGGCTCTTGCAGTAACTATTCAAAAATCATAAATCTAACCTAATTTGAGGTCAAATAAATAAACAAATTAAAGTAAATATAAAAATAAACATCAGAAAACAAATCTTTTTTTTGTCAGAAACACTCATACCAAATCCTGTCAGAATATATTTTATAGGCTATATGCACACCTCTCTTCGTATTCACATTCAGCCAGCTGTGCCATATCCGGCGCACGTAGCGTCAATAACAGCTATGGCGTTCTTTATGGCGGGACCAAATTCCGGTCAACGACGTTACTCGAATTATCCAAACGCTGTCCCGTTCATCGAAAGCCAAGAAGGAGAAGGGATTCAAGCTACACATTTCAAACTACATCCACAATTATGAAGGTAAGATCTGGACGTGCTGTGTCTTTACCAGTGGTGGCGGTAACAAATTACAACTACTCACGTTACTGTTATCAAGTCGTTTTTTCTGGTGCTTTGAGTATATTTTTTAAGCTGTACTTAAATACAAATTAAGCAAAATAATCTACTTTGTTACTTTTAAATCATAGTTCGTTACTGAGTACGCCCACAATTTGAATTGATATTCAAACCTTTGGTTTGACGGTATTTCAGTAGCCAATAAAGATATCCGAACGTAAACGGACCAATATCTGAACCAGGAAAAGCCGCCGCTGCAGCAGGTGAAGAGCTGACCGGATAGTGAGGGAGAAAGTTTGGAGAATCAAACTACATGGTAGTGTTATCATAAATATGTATATTTTGATACAGATACTGAAATATCTGACACTGTTCCATTACTCTTTCCCACCGTATCTACTGAATATACACCGATACAAGCTGCGTCTCGCTCTCTCCTCTCCGACAGTGAGTTTGACACGCATCCGCCTCCTGTCAAGAGTCTGAATATCCACGCGGGATTGCAGGTATTTCACATCATTTTAATCTTTCCTGCGCAAATGTGGCTAGCGCTTTATTGTAACATGAGAACAGTCATGTAATCGCAGAAAATTGGATGCGAGCTCTCAAATAGGCCTTGAACTTCCTGTCTGCTCGCTCCGATATTGCTTGTGCGAATTGAGGTCATTTGTTTTAGAATTTTATTACTGACTGTGTACTTGTCCATTTTTGTCAATTCAATTCAGTTTGAAATCATGCTTCCTTTTGCTATAAGCATTTGCAACAAAGTTACCCTATTTTAACCTCTGCATCCTTGAGTCCTTCACTCCTTGTTTCCCCTGACAATGAGTAACATAACAAACAAATGTTAATATATGTCAATGTATGGAATTGTTTCATTTTCTAATTGGTTTAATATATAGCTGTTGTTTTTTATCTATATGAGCATATTAGGACATTTCATATTTAAGGCATATATGTCAAAATATGTATTACACATACATAAACATGTACAATATATGGGAAAAATGTATGTCAATATATGGAATTTTTCCAATTTCTAATAGGTTTCATATGTTTTTACTTTGAGCATATATTGCATATATTGATATATGAAGATTTATTACACACATTTATTCTAGCATGTTATTTCAGTGACAGTGAGAGATATAGACTCTCTTCTATTACTGATTTATCATGCAGCTCAAAGTATTATGGGTAGACTCGCTCTACAGTTTATTCTGATTCATCAACAGTTTCACTGATGATCCTTTAAAAATCCTAAACCCAGGATAGAGCGGCTGAGTGAATGTGGTCTGGACTGTGTGGATGAGTCTCATTGTGTCAGAGACGCTGTAGAAGGACAGAGTTCCTGCACTGAGATCCACATACACTCCTATTCTACTGCTGATGGACTCTACAGGGAGTTCAGTCCGTATCCTTTTGTGTCTGAATGAGTATCTGGAGGAAGAGCAGTACAAACTCCAGGACTGATCATTATATCCAAACAAACACTCACCACCTCCCTTCCTGCTGATGCTCTTATATGATACTGATATATACACACCTCTATCTCCACTCCAGTCAATCTCCCAGTAACAACATCCACTCACACTCTCGTTACACAACACCTGAGGATGCACATCAAATCTGTCTGGATGATCCGGATACAGCTGCTCTGTGTCAGTGCACATAGACACTGTGTTGCTCTCAGACAGACTGAGGTTTTTATGTGCTGTGTTTTGATCCAGAATGAGCGGATAGGAAACTGAAGGAAATAAAATACACCAGAATCAGGAATTATGAATCTGATCTTTTCATGTTCAATATATCATCAGTGTCTCATGACAGCTTAAATATTCTTTGCAAATCATCAATTATATGATCACTTATGAAACTCTTTTCTTTCACCCTCTACAGGAAGAACATGTACACAGTGAGTTTTTCTGCTTGTTTTTTAGTGACTTACATTGTAGGAAGTTGTTCCTGGTCCAGAGAACAAAGTTGAAGAATCTGACTGTGGAAATCAACAGACATCATGTCAAGAGAAAATAATCCTCCATCCATTCCTAAGACATTTCTATTATGATCTTCTACATGACACGAGATGATGGAGGATATTTCTAAGAATGAATGAGAATAACATGTTAATAATTAAAAATATGTTACACTTTAGTATATGGACCGATTCTCACTACTACCTAGTTACTTATTAGCATGCCTATTATTAACATATTAGCTGTTGATTAGTACTTATAAAGCACATTCTGCATAATATAGCTAAAATTAACTACCATACTAACTATTAATAAGCAGCAAATTAGTAGCTTATTGAGGCAAAAGTCATAGTTAATGGTTTGTTAATACTGATGGTTTGTTAATTGCCTGCTATTTTTGAAAATCAACCCATGTTTTTACGCTGCAAACATGCAGATTTGTAAATGTGAACTGGTGGATCGACAAGAATATAATGCATTATAAAATCTAAACAATTAAGACAGTAAAATACATATATACTGTTAACATAATTGATAATAATTGTTTAAATATAAAAATCGATACAACTCATCCATTTTCTTAATTTATATAAAACTTTGTTTTTGTGAAAACCTGTAATAGAAACGTGGGAATCCTGACAATGGAGTTGGGGATCCAAATGCAAGGCTTTTTTTAACAAACGTGGTCAAACAGGCAGGGTCGAACACCAGCAAACAGTATAATCCAAGGCAGAGGCAAAAGAGTAATCCACAAACAGGCAAAGGTCAGGGCAGGCAGCAAACAATCGCAAAAACAAAGAAAAAGTCCAGGGTCAAAACTAGTGATGTGCACTTTCGAAGCACTGCTTCGTGAAGCTTCACAACTTTTGTGAAACAGTTCTTTCAAAACAGTGGTTCGGAGCATGTATCAAACTGCCAAAGTCACATGATTTTTAGTAAACGAGTCTTTATTATGTCTTAACTGTTTCGAAATAATTTGAAATTTCAATGGTTTGCCGTTGGGGGGCAATCTCTGTGAACCCATGAATCATGGTTTTTACCTGATCTCGGATCAGTTTAATCAATTTGTAGATATTTTTAACGAGACATTTGTGTAACTGAAAGGATGAGAAGTAGTTAATAGTCACTTACTGTCCTCTATATATAGAAGCTGTCCGTAAAAAACAAAAACAAAGCAACCCCTGCAAATTAATATAAAATATTTTGAAAACCACATATTGTATCGATGTGGGTGCTGTCAGATGCACACAATGACGATGAACTTCAAATAACAGTCTTTTAATAAATCCGCAGGGGAAACTCAAGGGAGAACACAGCACAACCAATGTGAAACTTCAGCAATAACGGACAAACTCGACCTCAATGGACAGGAACTAAAATAGGGCAGATAATGAGGGGCAGACAGGTGAACACAACAAAGGTGATTAACTAATAATGAGAACAGGAACCAAACCAAATAAGGACAAACAGGAACAGGAACATACACGTGACATGTCACCCTGGAGGCTGGTGCAGGGCAGGAACAGGGAGGAGACAAGGAAGGCCTCCAGGGCGGATCAGGGAGTTCAGGGGGCCATGGTGGAGCAGACAGTTCAGGGAGCCTTGGCGGAACAGGAAGTTCAGGTTGCCATGGCAGAGCTGGCAGCTCAGGGAGCCATGGAGGCGACAGCTATTCGGGAGGCCACGGAGATGCCAGCCATTCAGGAGGCCACGGACATGCCAGCCATTCAGGAGGCCACGAAGGAGCCTTCATGGCCTTGTCCAGGTTCCCTGGCTCGGCCACTTTGGCAGCAGAAAACTAGGTTTTTCCACTCCCGGAGGGGTTCTGGAGGTGCGGGCACTGGAGGGCGCTGTGGAGGAGTGGGCACTAGAGGGCGCTCTAGAGGGCACAGGAGACGAAGGGGGGCTGGACTGGATCAGCGGAGTCGAAGGAGTGCTGATTCTGGCGTATGCATGGAAAATTTGTGCGTACGCAAAATCTAGCTTTTTTGCCTACGTACACTTTTAGGATGAAAGTGATCTATGGAAAGTTTTATAAACGAGACCCCTGGACAGGTGAGAATTGAACAGAAGCAGGAAAGTACCTTTAGCTGGGATTCAAACCCATGCTGTCTGAGGTGCAGGTGTGCCTTCTCGTCGATGTACTGTCCACAAGGCTATGGCTCTGACAGAGGTTTCTCTACGCTCAGGATACTAAGGGGTGATTATATGTCTCATTGAGATATCAGCTTTGTCTTAAGGTGTGTTTTTTGGTTGTGGGACAGTAGTTTATACACACCCATAAACGTACAGCATCAATACACATGTATATGTGCCAGTTTCCTCCATCAGGGAACGAGGGTCACCATACAAGTCAAGTCAAGTCACCTTTATTTATATAGCGCTTTTAACAATACAGATTGTGTCAAAACAACTTTACGGTATCAAATAGGAAAATAGTGCGTCAATAATGTAAAATTACAAGATTTTTTTTTAAATGGCTCATTTAACAACTTAATTTTAACAATAACATGTTACCTCGCTTGTGTTTGTTTTTCAGCTGCTCAGCTAGAATGTTCTGCTTATTCTGCTCCAGGATGTCCAACGTGATCCTCTCAGCTTGTTCTGGTCCAAAACGATTCATTGTCAGATCCACTGTGTCAGGAGTATCTACCTTCTCCAGAGCCGCACTTGAAACACAGTAATGACCCTTTAAGCACCTTTTAATCGTATCTGCGTCTAGATCTTAATTGGTTTAAAAAGATTAAATAAGTTTTATTAATGCGCACAAAAATTAATGAGCAAAATCTTGATAGGTCAGAATTTTATGAAGCAGTATATACTAATTTACCGGTAAAATGAAGACAACTGTAGGCTTCTTGTTACACCTCTGAACTGGCTTCTTCAGAAAAAGCTCTGAAGCTAATCTCCGGGAAAACAAGTGAAACCAGTTTTTCAAGAGAGACGTGAGAAAACCCTGGGGGGGAAATCACAGTCTGTCATTTTCCTTGGCATTATTTTACTCATTTAATAAACTTTTTCTGTCACGCTTTCATGTGGTCGTCACGCAACAGAAGTGGTTTATTTTCTGAACTTTTACAATGAATAAATTGTTTTGGCTTCCTTGATTTTATGACAGTTTTTCAGAGTCACTTTCACTCAATTGAACAACTGTAAAGGATTTTGTTCCAGTTTTCTATTATGTTAATAAATTGTTTGTTTCTCTGTCCTTTAATGATTTATAGTCTCTTTCAAAAAATAAGGGGAAAATCCTCTGCTGGCATGTTATTCTTTTTTAATTTACCGTATTGACCCGAATATAAGACGACCTCCCTTATTCCAGATGTACCTTTTGGAAAAAGGCTTTTTGAAAACCAAATCTTGTTCGTTTGTTTTTCTCTTTCTCTGTATTTCTTCTTAAATTATTTTCATATTGCATATTTTTCCTATTTTAATTTTTGTTTTGAAAGTATGGTAAATACTGGTTAAATGTACCAACATTTAAAAATATACACTTTTTGATATAATATAAAAATAACAGGTAGTCCATTTGAATTATTTAGGCTATCCATCTTATAGTAGCCTACCAAAATTTGTAGAAGTGAAATCTTATTGTAGTCTTCAAATCTGGGTACTGTCTTATGTTTTAAAATCACTTACAGAGGAAGTTTGTTCCAATCAGGCTACCATGAGATTGACAAGTCTGGGATTGAAACACGATCAGCCGGGTGTTAGTTGGTGAGCGCTTCGCAGCGCGATCAGGGACGAAGCCAAAGTTTTGCAAGCAGCAAGCAAGCAGGCTGAGTTGGGTGTCCGTTTTAGCTGGCTGATTTAGCTTAAACATTTCTAACTAGGGGTCTTAGCTTAAAAGTGATTCAGGACCAATCTGAGAGCAACTCTGAGTGAGGAAAAACAAAAACTTTTATCTTAGTGAGGAGTCTTAAAAGTCCTCATCCGTACTCCTAACAATTTTGGACCTTAAGACCTCTTTTAAGGGTTAAGATGCTTTCTGAATTACTTTTTTCTTTACTAGGACCTTTCTTTAATTTTAAGAGGAAACACCCACATTTATAAGAATTTTCTTAGAATTGTGTTACTAGGAGCAACTCTTAACACTAAAATGTTTCATGAATATGGGCCCTGGACTGCATTCCAGACTAAACTGGACAAGTGAAAATGTATCTGGTTGTATAAAAAAAGTATGTAAATTTTACTCCTCCCAAAAAATAATAAAGAGCATTTTATAGGCTATGATATGCTATAGTAAGATATGACAGCGCTAATGCAACATGCATTCTAACATGAATCTATTATGCAAGCCGACGTGAAAACTTCCGCAAATGAAACTGAAAGTATGTTGCAGATGCTTAACACACAATCATCTTCATTAAAAGTAGTGAGACTTAATGATCTTACTAGTGCTGATGCCACGCTCTCTCCTGTTGTGGTCTTTGATCTTGAAAGTAGATTTCAAGTTCCATTGTCGTGGAATCTGTTAAAATTGCATATAGAACGGAACTGAAGATCGGATATATATCTATTCTGCAGAGACACATTTATGGCCAAGTGTAAATGGAACCGTTTTAAAAAATCAGAGAGCATGCATGAAGTGACCAGGTAGAAACACGCCCTCAGATAAGAACAGAAGATTGAACTGAAATAAGCTGGATAATGACATTATTTCCTGCCTTCATAATCGAGTTTCATAACTAATGAACTTTACAATGAACTAATCTCACAAATTTCACAATTAAATGTCATTATTATAAGTGTCGTTATTGATAATGTAAGTATATGCAAAGTTTCAAAGATGAATTTCATATTCACAAAAGTCTGTCCTGCGACAAACCAAAATTTAATTATACAAAACAGCTGAATTATAGCAAAGCAGATGGTGACATACACAGTGGTTAAAAATGCAGAAGAGTCTCTCTAGAGGAGAAGAATGCAGATAATCATGAAGGTGGATGATCAGATTTGGGTCACTTTCGGCTGCGGTGTGAACGTAGCTTTTGTTTCACACACATTTTCTGGTGCCATTTTAAAACTACTGCGCCATTTAAAATGCTTTCCACATGAAGAACACAAATATGGTTTCACATCTGAATGACTTTTCAGGTGTATCTGTAAGTGTGACGGCAAAATAAATGTTTTATTACACTGATCACAATTAAACTGCCTTCCTCCAGAGCAAACGTGCTTTTGATTTTTCAAACTGCTCCTTTTTCTAGGCCTCTTTCTACTCGCAGAGCACTGCAGTTTCTTTCCATGTGTTTGCAAATGACGGTTCAGGTCTCTTTTATATGTGAAGCTCCTCTTACACTGAAGACACGTGAAAGGTTTCTCTCCAGTGTGAAGCCTCGTGTGAATCTGAAGGCTTACGTTGTAACTGAAACTCTTTCCACAGTGAGAAGCTCTTCCCACAAAATTTGCAGATGTAAGGACTCTCTCCAGTGTGACATTTCATGTGTGCATCAAGGGTTGTTTTTTGTCTGAAACACTTTCCACACTGATCACATGAAAACGGCTTCTCTCCAGTGTGAACGACCAAGTGAATCTGAAGAGATACTTTGTGTAAGAAGCTCTTTCCACACAGTTTGCAGGCAAAAGGCCTCTCTCCAGTATGACTTCTCATGTGGGTATTGAAACGAGATTTATATGTGAAGGTCTTCCCACACACATTGCAGGTAAAAGGATTCTCTCCAGTGTGAAGTCTCAAATGAGTTCTGAGGTTTCCTCTACAAGTGAAACTCTCTCCACACCGATTACATGTAAAACCGTTCTCTCCTGAGTGCTTACTCTTCGTGTGGTAATCAAAGGATACTTTATGTATGAAACTCATTCCACAGTGATCACATGTGAATGGCTTCTCTCCAGTGTGACGTTTCATGTGGGAATCCAGGCTTTGTTTATGTGCTAAACATGCACCACACAGTTGGCATATGAAAGGCTTCATTCCAGTGTGACTATTCATGTGGCGTTTAACGTTTTCTTTACGTGCAAATCTCTTTCCACACAGATGGGACTTGAAAGGCTTCTCTCCAGTGTGAACAATCATGTGCATTTGAAGGTTATATTTTTGCTTGAAACTCTTTCCACATTGATGGCAGTGGGTGGTGATGGCGCAGTGGATAAGACACATGCCTTTGGTGTGAGAGACCCGGGTTCGAATCCACTGTGAGACACCAATGTGTCCCTGAGCAAGACACTTAACCCCCTAGTTGCTCCAGAGGCGTGCGACCTCTGACATATATAGCAATTGTAAGTCGCTTTGGATAAAAGCGTCAGCTAAATGAATAAATGTAAATAACTGTCAGATTTGGTCTTCTGAACTTTTTGTGGTGATGAAATAGTTTCCACAGTCATGAAGTCAAGTCTCTCATATTGATCTTTCTCTTCTATCTTTGTCAGTTCTTGCCTCTCTTCTTTCAGCGCCATCAGGTCTAAAGTGAAAAAACACAAATACAGGTTAGTGGCACTTTAATGTCTTAGGGACCTACTGCTCCACTCCTTTTAAGTCGTCTCCATTTTAACACCTGATTCAGATCACCAGCTCATTAGACGAGAGCTCCATGAACTCAGTGTATCAGATAAGGGAGACATACAAAATGTGCAGAGCAGTGGATCCACAGGATTAGGATTGAAAACCACAGGATTAGGATTGAAAACCACTGTTATAGACCAATCCTGAATCTGCCATTCATGTTTAAAATTTTATTTAAAGGTGATGTATGTAGGATTGACAGTGCCAGATTAACAACACCAACAGAAACGAGCTCACATGATGATGAATGACATGAAATGTGCTGTGTTTTCCGCCAACTGGCAATCTGGGGTGCCAAAATACAATTGGGTAAACTGGCAGTGGGCGGGTTTCACAAACCATAACAGAGACCGACATTCCAGCCCGGAACACACATTTTCAAAAGAGAATAACTGACTGTAGCATTGTTTTTCAGATAAACAAGTATGTTAACTTCACATGTTTCTTGAATATCTGCAAACATATTATGGCATTTTCATGCTATAGTAGAGTCAAAAACTTACATAAAGCATCTTTAACCCCCGGTTTCACAGACAAGGCTAAAGCCTAGTCCCAGACTAAATTGTAAGTCTGAGGTGTTCTGAGGCGAAGCCCTGTCTGTGAAACCGGGCCTAAATTTGTCAATAATCACTAGCGCAGTTTAAGGTATGTAGGGATATGCATCTCATGTCTCGGTGCATAACCAAGGATACGATACATTAAAGATACATATGAAGCAGGTATCGATGCGATACGATTCACCCCTTTTTTGCGATTCGATTCGATTCAACACAATGCAATTCGATAATGCCATGAGGCCTCTTTCATAAAACAAGTAAATGAAATAAGCCAGGCTTTTTTCATTTAGTCCGACTCATTGGTAAATGATTTTGTTCCACAAAGCAAATTTAACATAGGCTTAGATCAAGCTTTGGCAGCTTATGCTGGGAAACTGACATGGTCTAAAGCAGGCTAACTGTCAGGCTAAGCTGAGCACCTATAACACTGACCAACAGGAACACAGTGACTGTCTCACATACTATAATACATTTTTTTTTTTTTTACTACAGTATTTTTTGCCATGCAGTCTTTCTCTCTGGTTTCATGACAGCTGTACCTTTTATAGTTTGCAGGACAGATAGCAGAACATTAGAATATTACAATCTAAAATTGTTCTTTAAAGAATTAAAATAACAAAGTAAAAAAATTACAATTAAAAATGGCTATTTTAACTGCTATAAGAAACACACATTAACTTATTTGAGCTTAGTAATTAGTACTGTACTAGCTTACATTTGATTTTCCTATTGCAACAGTCCTTTTACAGTTAAGGCCCCGATATACTTCAAACGAAAATCGAACTGATATGACGTCATTTCGAACAAAATCAGGCCAAAACAAAATTAGTTTTGGCAGTTTTATACAGCTCACCAAAGCAAACTTTCTGGGGGAGTTTGTTTTGGCTCCTAAACACCTTTGAGCTACTATCGGTCAGTGGCGATTACGCAATCGGTTCTGGAGCGCCACCTTCTTTGACGCGCAAATTTGCAACGAAACTTGGTGTCGATGACCCGGAGTTATGCAAAAAAAACGATGTAGAGAAACATCAGATGCAAGTTTTCCAAAGCCATGGAACGAATGAAATGAAAGTAAAGATATAAGGTAGCAAGTACCAAATACATGTGTTTCAAATTAATATTACACCATACTGCTGCTGCTGCTATTGTTGTTGTTCTTTCAATAAGCGAATTTAAAAGGTATTCAATAAATGAAATGCCACAAGGACATACAATAATAAACCTATGTTTTTAACAAATTATCATAAGATGTGTCATAGAATAGGCTTCAGTTTATTGGCATAAAGTCAATCAGCTTAATCTCAAGCAGCTATTCCAATGCTTCTTTTTTAATAATATTGCTGCATCGTAATAAAATAATATTCTAATCGTGTTCATGTTTTCATAGACAGGTTTATATGTCATTTTCGAGTCAACAGAAACCTATTGATGTTCAAAATAAGAAATTGCCAAAAATGCCCATCCATATTCTTGAGACGAAGCCATGTTTACAGAAAAAAAAATTGAATATGGAAAGTTCAGACCAAAGTCTCCAATTCAGCATAAAATCAGTGCTGTCTCTTTAAAATCTGTCACAAATCCAGTTTTCTCCCTATTCTTTACAGTCATTTAGGACATTTTAGCTCTTTTAAGATTTATAAAGTCACTTGCCAAAAACAGTTATTTTGACATTTTGTGCGTTTTTGTCCGGTATTCGTCAGGGGCATGCACCATGAAGCCGGATTAGCTGGCTAGCTAGGTAAATTTCAGTTTAGTTTGCACCAATCCTGGGTTTTAGGTACCATTAAAGTGGCTTTTAGCTGCATTCATTGCCATAGTAACTTACACTCCACAGCTAACCTGCTCCGGGGCAGGTTATGTTCTGAGTTACAGATCTCAAACTGAAATTGGACCAATCAGAAGCGAGCAAAGTGACATGTCTGACAGAAAAAAAGTCAGTTTAGGTTAACAATTATTATCATTTTAAATGAATATTAATATATACAGATCATATGTGATATAAATAAGTGGTAGAATCAATAGATAACAGTTTAAAAATGGCTACACGTGACATACAAAAAAAACATACAAACCTTTCTTCAGCCGAACCACAACAGATGCAGGGAGCGGCGCAGTCTTATGACGTCACATCACTACACCAAAATAAAAGTCCTGTCATCACGCTGCTGTCTAAAACACACAAATACACTTTTAAATGCCTGAGAGTTGATTTATTGGTGAAATACACATTTAAACAAATGTTGTCCAATGATGTGTTGAAAATATTAAGAACTACAAATGAAAGAATGTAGGCTTCTGTCTTAAAGACAGAGCTTTAATGTGCTTTGTGTTGAGTTACTAAAACAGCCTAAACACAACGTGTCAGAATGCTATCAGCAATACCATATTATAGTATAATAATCAAATAATAGATGTGTGTGTGTGTAGAAACCCTTTAAATCACACCGAGATGATCGTCACTCTTTTGTGTGTTAAACACAATCTACTACATAGACAACTTTATTTCAATGAAAAATAAATAATATATAATCATATTATATGACAAAAATACTATTATAAACTAGGTTAGTGGATAATTCAGCAGCAAAAAGATACTTTAGAAAAATCGTGGGTGCACAATAATTTGATAAAAACTAGCGAAACATTTTTATTTACAAATGAAAGTGAGTAAGTGTAGGACTAAATCTGGTAAAATGTTACAAATTGCTCTTTGTATTGTAAAATACATTTATGAAAAACAAGTAGGCTAAATACACGTACAGTATATATATAAATATTCAATTAAAATACATTTCTTGCACAGTAATGAAGGCAGCAGCATGATAGATAGGAGTAGGACAGAAGAAGAAAGACTATTAATAATCTTTCATTACACAAAAAGTATTATAAAATTAAAGTGCATTAAATATGTGCGTTTATTTGAGTCTTTTATTTGAACAGTTTTAAACCTCCGTTACTGTGCGCTCTTGAAGAGAGTTTCATCATTTTGACTGTAGTAGTCTAACCGAACGCAACACAGTTTAAATGCTGAATGGAGGATGACTGACAGCCGCAGCAGAAAGAAGAGTTTATGTGAACTTGAATTTAATGATTTAAATATTCATCTGTGCCTCACATTGGACTATGGCACTCCTTCCGAACACTTGAAATATAGTGCACAAAAACGTATGGTGCTTTATAATGTTTTTGTGCCTTTCGTGGGGCTCAACAATAACACAGGAGAGTATACGCACAATATACCGATGCCTGATCCGGCAGAAAATGCCAGTATTGAGTTGATACCGATACTGTGAATCGCATCGATGCATCCCTAATTCTCAATACCACAGCAGAGTACTATAGGCTCTAATCTTGGGGGATAGACTCATTTAAAGTAATCTATTCATCTGGTTTTAGCCAGGTTTCTGTCAAACTAGATTATGATCAGTGATCATATCATTTACAAAAAGTGCTTTTGTAGAAAGGGACCTGATATTCAGTAAGCCAAGTTTTATAATGTTTTTCTCTATGTTATGAATTTTTTTATTTGTTGAACATCAATTAAATTGTTACTCTTACTTTGGTTTGGACGTTTTCTGTATTTTCTAGTTCGGGGAACAGATACAGTCTCTATAGTGTGATATCTAGGTGAAGGAATCTCTATGTGCTGAGAATTAACTGACTTCTGTGACGTGAGGCGGCTAATCCAGTCTGTCTGCTTCCTGACCTGGGCTCCAGTTAGTCAAGTATGAACTCTAAGACTATGTGCCATATTTCTAGAGAGAAGAGCGGCACACATCTCTTTTCAACAGGTCAGGTCTGCCCCAAAAACTCGTCCAATTGTCTATAAAGTCTATGTTATTCTGCGGGCACCACTTAGACATCCAGCCATTGAGTGACGACAGTCTGCTATGAATCTCATCGTCAAGGTAAGCAGGGAGCGGGCCAGAGCATATTACAGTGTCTGACATCGTACTTGCAAGTTCACACACCTCTTTAATGTTATTTTTAGTGATCTGGCGAAGTCGAACATCATTAGCGCTAACATGAATAACAAACACTGAATTTACGTTTAGCATTAGCCAGCACTTTTAAATTCGCTCTGGCTCCCGGTAAACATTGGACTATGGTGGCTGGTGTCTCTATTTTCACGTTCCGTACAATAGAATCGCCAATAACTAGAGCACTTTCATCAGGTTTCTCAGTGGGTGCGTCACTGAGTGGGGAGAACCTGTTTGATGTTCTGATCGGAACGGAAGAGCGTGTTTTGATCCGCGACTAGGCCGCCTCACAGTCACCCAGCTGCCCTGCTGCACAGGCTCAACTGGAACCGAACAATGTACTGGACTCCCTGAGCTAGTCGCATCCAAAGCAGTATCTACAGCCCTCACATTCTTACTGTCCTCAACTAAAGTTTGGATGCGTGTCTCTAGTTCTGAAACCTTCTCTGTCAGCCTAACTATTTTCCTGCATTTATCACATGTGAATCCCTCATCGCCGACAGAGATAAACTGTACATGTGGCAAACAGCGCAAACAACAATAGCAGGAGAAGAAGCCATTACTCACCGTGATTAAAGAATGATTCGCTTACCACTGTTGTTTGATGAACTTGGAGCGAGAAAAAAGAACAATAATAGGTGTGAATAGGAATGTGAGTGACAAGCTAACGCGCTGCACTCGCTGCAAAAAGCGAACGATCAAATTAGTTCGATTAGTTTGATAATACCAGAAATATGGAATTAAGTTATACATTATCACTTTAAACAACAGAGAGTGAAAGTAAGAGAGATTCCTTTAAGCAACAAAAGATTTGTTTCGTTTTCCAGTCTTGCATGATTACTGGATTTTTATTTTTAAACTCATCTTGTACATTATTCTCAGCATTAAGACAATTAAATATTTTAAAGCTGTTCATAATAATAGTCAATTTTATATTTCACTGTTTATAATACACTTAAAATATGCAAACATTTTAATTACTTTCTATGAGGACTGGACAATCAAAAGTTTATACATACATTTTCACAGTCACAAACCTATACATAGATATGGCTGAGAATGGTAATGTAATTTATCTAATGTGTTTGCATGAATCAATTTGTGTAAGGCTGATGATACAAGGGACAAGTTTTTGAGCAATGTTGCTGGGCAACTTTGTTTAATGTTGCCATCAACGGGCAACTAGGTGAGACACAGGGCCCATGACCAATCCAGATAGAAATGTGTTACCCATTCTCAGTGGGAAAGTGCCCAAGCAACATTGGCAAAAAAAAAAAGTTGAATGGCAAAATTGATCAAAAAGTTGCCCTGTGTATCATCAGCCTCAGTGTATAAATTTCTATTGATTGATTGATTGATAGATACACACTCAATTTGGCTCATGAGAATGGGGGGGAGGTTGTTGCCCTCGCGTTAATAGGCTAACAATGATTAAAACAGTGTAATGAGATCAAACCTTAAAAATCCTGGCCAAGTTGCCCACTGTAATGTCATCCTCTCGAAGTACTGCAGACAAAGTGTCTCTTCTTAATGTATAAGTTGTTCCCAAAGACATCTTGTACTACTTTCAGGACCGCGAGAAACCGCGCCAATTTAAACGAATGCAGTGCCATATATATGTCACGTCTGTTTGACGTGCGATTGCGCCAGTACGCCACTTAGAGGCTGTTTTATGTCAATACTTTGATAAAGCATTTGACTAAAATAATAAGTTTATTATGACCATCCAGCCCTTGGACTGCATTATTTCTTAAATAATTATATAAATGTATTATTTGACCAACACATTTACAATAGTTATGTTTGCAAATGTGTATTCGCTTATTTATTTAAAGAACTTTTAAAATGTCTTTTTATAAGTTATGTCAATTTATATGGACAATATAAAAGGTTAGCCTACTAATGAAATGAGCAGACATTATGCACCAGGAACCATTTGTAATACTGCAATTTCTGTATTTATTGATTTCTGTATTAATTGCAGCATTCGTTCACGTCACTGAATCTCCTGTTGAAAAATGATTAACGTAAAATTATATTAATTTGGATTCTTTATACTTAATTGGAGTAATATATGCTAATGTTCAAAATATGATTGTTTGCACTCTACTTTAACACTGGATTTCGCTATAAACCATACATATTTGACTGAAACTTGTCTATTAATATTTATTTGCATGAACTTTAACTTTGAAATTTTTTAACTGCTGCCCTGCCTCTTAATTCTCAACCTTGTACTTTAAATTCCTTTCTATGGTCTCGTGCTGGGGAAACAGGAAGGAACATTGTGCTTTGCGAGTTGGTAGGTGGCATGTGCCAGTTAGCTTTGTCGATTGTGAAACGTGATTGGTAAAGAGTTTGCCAGAATATACCATGACCATTTGCCACCACCCACATGCCCTGCATTTAGGGCTGATGGTTATGACACTTGTTGTTGTTTTTGCTAATTTTAAGATACACTGACCAAAATTATGAACGCAACACTTTTGTTTTTGCCCCCATTTTTCATGAGCTGAACTCAAAGATCTAAGACTTTTTCTATGTACACAAAAGGCCTATTTCTCTCAAATACTGTTCACAAATCTGTCTAAATCTGTGTTAGTGAGCACTTCTCCTTTGCCGAGATAATCCATCCACAATCAAGATGCTGATTAGACAGAATTATTATTGCACAGGTGTGCCTTAGGCTGGCCACAATAAAAGGCCACTCTAAAATGTGCTGTTTTATTGTATTGGGTCCACAGGTCTATTTCCTTTATCTCTGACGTAAGTTGCTTTTGTCGATTGCTTATCGAGTTTAGGACAAGGAATATTAACATTGTTGCAGTTTAATTACATGGTGAAGCCATCATGGTGGAGAAAATTAATCATAGCTGGAGATTTTAATTGCAGGTTAGAATTCTAATCCCTGATTTGTGTCTAAATTAAGTGGTGCAACACATCTCGATTTAAAATAAAACCCAGATCAACGAATCCTTGATTCGCTCTAAACTTTGCTTCATTTAATCCTTGTTAGTCCACCCTAACTGATATACATTTAAAAACAGAGAAAGACAAATGAATCCGAATCAGAAAGAGTTTTATTGCCACGTGTTTACACACACACACAAGTAATTTGTCTTAGTGTTAGGAGCTTCCAGTATAGAAAGTACAAACATACTGCAGACATGCATCAAATTAAGGTAATAAAACAGTAATATTAAAGAGAATAGGCAATAGTTATAAAAATATAAGAAAACGAAAAACGTCCATTGACAGAACTGTGAATGTGCTATTTAAAGAAGGTTTGATGAGTTATTTAAAGATGTGCAATACTGACTAGTGCTGTCAAATTGGCTGAAAAACTCAATTCGAATTATGTACTAAAATATTATCAATATTCAAATTATATTTGAATTTAAAGAGGCATAATTTCTGTTTTGGGGGGGGCTTTTCGCTCCTGAGAAAATATTCTATATTAGTTCTATATTCTATATTCAGCGTTTCTGCATTCAAATGTGGATTTTTATTTTAAATGCGACAAATATTCGAAATTCTAATTTTTTTTTGACAGCCCTAATACTGACGTGTGTTATGTGTTGTTCAGGTGGGATATGGCCTGTGAAATTATTTTTATGAATAATAAACTGAATAAAATGATTAATAAAAAATAAAAAAAACTTTCATCTGAAATATTCAACAATCCATTACTTGTTCTAATAATCTTTGATTAATCAATTATCAATATAACTCAAATTACTACTCTGTAATTACTCTATAATTTCAGACATGCATTTTTTTTTATGACTGGTTAAAGCAGAACTATGAGTGAAACTCTTCCCACATGAATGGCAGAGATACGGCTTCTCTCCAGTGTGGATCCTCTCATGTATTGTCAGATATTCTGAGCGTTTGAAGCTCTTGTTACAGTGTGAACACTTGTAAGGTGTTTCTCTCGTGTGAACTGTCCTGTGCACTTTCAGTGCACCGTCTGTAAAAAAAGCCTTCCCACACTCAGAGCAAACATGATCCTTCACACCGCTGTGTCTTTTCTGGTGTAGTATTAAACTACCCATCTGACTAAAACTCTTTCCACACAAATAACATACGTAAGGCTTCTCCTTTGTATGAACTCTCAGGTGATCCTTCAGGAAACCTGCCCTATAAAACTTTTTATCGCATTGATCACAGCTATATAGCCTTTCTCTAGAATGAGTAAGCAGATGTTCTTTAAAAACCCACGATTTTCTGAAACTCTTCCCACATTGATCACATGTGTATGGCTTTTCTCCAGTGTGGACTTTCATGTGTTCTTTAAGGCCTCCTTTTTGTGTATAACTCTTGCCACATTGAGCACACTTGTGCGGTTTCTCTCCTGTGTGAATTGTCCTGTGTTTGATAAGGGTTGTTTTCTGTTTGAAACGCTTCCCACACTGATCGCATGCATATGGCTTCTCTCCAGTGTGGATTTTCTTGTGTTCATTAAGGTTTCCTTTATGTGTGAAACTCTTCCCGCACTGATCACATGTGAACAGCCTCTCCCCGGTGTGGACTTTCATGTGTTCGTTAAGGTTTCTTTTTTGTGCGAAACTCTTCTCACATTGATCACATTTGTGCGGCTTTTCTCCAGTGTGTATCATCATGTGATCATTAAAAGACGCTTTATGTATGAAACACTTCCCACATTGATCACATTCATATGGTTTCTCTCCGGTGTGGATTTTCTGGTGCACGCTAAGGTTTCCTTTATGCGTGAAACGCTTCCCACACTGATCGCATGCATATGGCTTCTCTCCAGTGTGGATTTTCATGTGTACTTTAAGGTTACTTTTATGTGAGAATCTCTTCCCGCACTGATCACATGTGAACAGCCTCTCCCCAGTGTGGACTTTCATGTGTGATTCAAGGTTTCTTTTTTGTGTGAAACTCTTCCCACATTGATCACATTTGTGCAGCTTTTCTCCAGTGTGGATCCTCATGTGATCATTAAAAGATGCTTTATGTATGAAACACTTCCCACATTGATCACATTCATATGGTTTCTCTCCGGTGTGGATTTTCTTGTGTATGCTAAGGTTTCCTTTATGTGCGAAACTCTTCCCGCACTGATCACATGTGTATGGCTTCTCCCCAGTGTGGACTCTCATGTGTTCTTTAAGGTTTCCTTGATATGGGAAACTCTTCCCACATTGATCACATTTGTGTGGCCTTTCTACAGTGTGGATCCTTATGTGTTTGTCACGCTTTACTTTATATGGGAAACTCTTCCCACATTGATTACATTCGAATGGCCTTGGCAGAGTGTGGATTTTCTTATGTTCATCAAGGTTTTGTTTTTGTGGGAAACTCTTCCCACATTGATCACATGTGTGTGGCTTCTCTGCGGTGTGAATTATCATGTGTTCAATAAGGTTTCCTTTTATTGTGAAAATCTTCTCGCACTCATCACATGCATATGGAATCCCTCCACAATGAAATGTGTCAAGGTCAAGATTTTGCTTGCATGAGAAACTCTTTCCACAGCGATAGCAAGTGAAACATATTTTGTCGTTTTTCAATGAGGAACTACAGGATATCTCTTCAGTTTTGACCTGTTTCTCTCCCGCATCAATGAGTTCTTCAATCTCCTTGTTCTCTTCCATCAGGTCTAAATGAAAGTAAAAGGTTTCAAATGTTTCAAAAGATTGATTTTCAGCAAATCACTAAACATTACTAAAATAAATAAACTTCAATTAAAAATCAAAGACAGAAATGTGAAAGGAAAACGACATGTGAATCCTGACATAATAGTAGAAATATATTAACATTATGATGCATTCATTTGAATTATTGAATACATTTTTTTTTAAACATTACAGATTGCACAAATTTAACATGTTTGTAAATAAAACTACTAACTATATTTTAAGTCAGAGATGTAAAATATTAAAAATTTTAGTAATATAAATATAAAATGGTTCAGATAATATTTGGTAAGAAAATGTAGTTCTAGGCTCCATTTTATGCCCAATTCATGAAAAGTTACCTGGATATTAATTGCTTTATATCTGCAGTTTATTTTTTTTTTATGAAAAAATATCAAACAATCAATCATTGGCCTGCAACATAAAAAAATATATAATTGAGTATTTTTCTTTTGTTTTCTATTATAAATATCTAAAATCTCTTGAATAAGGATGCATTTACTTGACAAGTAAAATTACTTAAGACACAATGTCTAGTTTTCTGAAAAAAATATCCAAATTGTTAGTTTTTGCTTAAAACAAGCACAAAAGTATCTGACAATGGTAGGGGTGGGTACGGAAGTTCTAAGCGGCCATGCATTATTATTTTTTCCTTTTGTTTTCTCGTGATCTCGACATAACGTTACTATCGTAAACTCGGTTCCCTGAGATACGGGAATGAGTACTGCATCTTACTAGACGCATATGGGGAAAACTACTTTTTCTCAGATAACTAAAGCCTTTTTTCAATAACGCATTGTTACTGCACAGCAATTGGCTCGTGTAGTGCTATAAAGATGAACCAATTGCGCAGCAGCGGTGCTGCACGAGCCTGACGATGAAGCCCGCCAAAATGGGCAGGGCCATTTGGCTATATAAGCGGCCATTTCGCCATAGGATCCTCAGGTTTACATCGACTGAAGTGACAACTGAGTCGTACAGAGCCATAGCACGGCAAGGAACTCAGTACTTGTTCCCATTTCTCAGGGAACCGAGGCCCACGACTGGCCCAACCTCCTCCTCTATGCTTTTCCCCGATCGCTCTGATCCCACAGGTCATCAGGCGAATCAGGGAACACAAACATAAAGTTCTCTTGGTGGAACCAACACTGGTTGTCAGAGCTGTCTCAGCTGCTCACCGCAGCCCCCTGGCGCATTCCCCTGAGACGAGATCTCCTCTCTCAGGCAAACAGAACAATGTGACATCCCCGGCCCGAGCTGTGGGCTCTGTATCTTTGGCCTCTCGATGGGAGCTCACGGACCTCCCAGAGAGCATTCAAAATAATAAGTCAGGCAATGGGAGTTGTCTTTTGTGTACGATGTAACTACAGAAGACTCAAGCTTTAAATAGGAAAATTATCGAAATTCTTTAGTCCTTTTTGAGCAAGATGCTAATGGTATAATCAGATTCAATGATCTATGCTAAGCTATGCTAAAAGTACTACTGCCAGACACATAGATCGACTGAATGGATTCAAAAATGGTAAAACTCAACTGTTTAACTCTTGGGGAGTTGTAAAATGAGCCTATTTCCAAAAAAGTGGAGTGTTCCTTTAATGATGCGTTTACTGAGTTTGGTCTTTTAAAAACACTGCCTTGATGGCCAAATTTCCCATTGGTCTCTGACCATCATGGCCTCCTAATCATCCCCATATCTACTGATTGGCTTCATCAATCTGTCTCCTCTCCACCAGTAAGGTGGTGTGTGGTGGGTGTTCTGGCGCACTATGGCTGCCGTCGCATCATCCAGGTGGATGCTGCACACTGGTGGTGGACGAGGAGATACCCCCCCCCCTTACTATGTAAAGCGCTTTGAGTGCTTAGAAAAGCGCTATATAAATGTAATGAATTATTATTATTATTAATGCATTAAGCCACATTACGTGTTGCCCATATGGTATTCTATGGGAGGAAATATTACTATGTATAGTGTGAGGACCAAACCAAAATCTCCAGGTACTCTTGTGAGAACCAGGCTAAAAAAACATATGTGCACCCCTGGACAAAGAGTATTTTACTTTAATATGACACACCTTGCAAATCCCATAAGAATATCACAAACTTAAGGGCTCATCTCACACAGCCACCATTCCAAAGATAGACGCAGATGGCAGTGCATAGAATACCGGTTGTAGCACAACACTTTAATACATGCACATGTTATGCTTATGTTATGTCACGTACATGTTATTTTTAAATGTAACATTTTTATTTTAATGTAAGACTATATTTTATTTTAAATTCAACAGTAATTTACTTTCAAATGCCCCAACTGCTGAAGGGTCTGCTTTTTATTGTACAAGTTCAAGTTGCATTGTTCAAAATACCTGTAGTAGCACAGCAGTGCATATCTCTTCACATTTAATTAAGGTGGGCTAGACTGTAATACAAATAGTTGAGTTTGCCAGGTGCATACAACATTTATGACAGGTTTTCATGAGTGTTGGTCAGTTTGTCTGCTTGACAATCCCATTTTGCTCTGCAGCAATAATCAAGTTTCCATCCAGTTTTTGCGCTGTTTTGTTATCGACAAAGAGAAAAAGCGTTAAAAGAAATATGAAATTTGTTGTCTGCAGGCTGTTTCCATCCAACTGGCCTATAAAATTATAAAATGGTGTGCGTGATGACGTCATCCCTAAAAAATAATAATTGTTGCATAAGTTTTGGTGTATCGCAAAAATAAATTGCCCTTGAGCTGTTTCCATACATAATTTCACCCATTGCGTAATTTATAGGCTATAGGCTGTTCTTCATCCATTTGAAACAAAACAGCCTATTTAAAATTGTAATTATTTCTTGATAATCAAGAAATAATCATAAACAGGTGCAGTTGAATTATTATTAATATTTGTTGCTGATTAACGTTTATAGGAAATAGGAATGTTCATTTCAGTTATTTTATATCTCCTAACCGATGGTTTTTAAGCCGTATTAACCGTTAACCGACAAGATTGTTAAATTACAATTAAATTAAATTTAAACTGATAGGTGGCTGTGACCCATTACAAATAACTACATTTGTTTTCCAGGGATTAAGATAACGATATTAGCGTCCACGCCAGCGAACAATAATGTCTGTTTATTCTAAGTGCACGTGCGTCTGCTGCTTTAAATTCTCAAGCACATTATAACAGGATGGATTCTGATTGGCTGTCAGTGTTTTTATCATTCATCAGCTGGAAAAAAATTATTCTGGAAGTGATTCCAACGCTATCGTTTATTTGTGCCTTTATCGTTATAGTAGCGGTGGACGCTGCTATTATTTAATACTGAGAACGATTTTTAGAACTATATCTTTATCGTCGTCGTGCTTGGAGTGAACGGCCCTTTAGCCTCGACAATGCAGCCTATTCATTGTCATAATAAAATAGTCAGCCAAACATATTGAAAAAACATGATATTTTATTTCCCCTCGCTCCACAACAAATCCTTAAATTTAACTGTATAAAGAACTCAGAACAAAACAAGAATAAAAATATAAGAAGCTAACAAGCCAAAATGAATTAATTTAAAATGTTGTACTTCGCGTTCCAATATCCATGTAAAACAAACTGTGCTTGGCATAATATCACGGGGGTATGGTGGTCAAGCTGAAAGGCACGGACTACAGGCTATTTAAACTGAACAGTGCATTGTAAAAAAATAATACATAATGTAAACGGAGGCTAGCCAACTAAAGCAACACCACACCAAATTTAAATACGTATGTTTGATAGGTAACTTGTCTTTTTCTTACCATGTGTAAAATAATTTTAGATACAATTTAATAATATGAATATGACTTAATGCACTTTTGAACTACAGGGAAACAGCGCTTTAACGTGAGCAACACCATGAACACGGACACTGCCTATAGGCTAATTCTGTCATGTGACACCACATTTATTTGCGTTAAAGCCCCTTTTCTCGACCAAAACGTTTTTCCAAAATAATTTTTTTTGACATTTGAAGTATGGATATAGAATTTATGCTCTACAGTTAAATGGACACATGAGAAATTTAATACGCGAAAATTGGCATTTCCATCAGCTATATCGTAAATATTTTAAAGCGCTAAATATTTTTTTTCAATAATCCTGGTTAATGTTTGAGGAATGTTTCTTTTTAGTTAAAACAGATGTTGCCAAAGTTTTCCTTTAGGGACATAATTTGAAGTTGGAAAATGGTTATAAATTGCAATATATCATGATAATATTGTTTCGTGGGGCCTCTGGTGATTCCCAGCCCTAGCCAATGGAGTAAGAAAAATAATCTTAATTCAAAGGCTAAACAAGATTATTTTTCTTGCCCCATTGGTTTAAGCAAAAACTAACAAAATGTGGATATTTCTTTCAGGAAACAAGACATTGTGTCTTAAGTCATATTACTTGTCAAGTAAATGAATCCTGATTCAAGATTCTTTTAGATATTTATACTTGAAAACAAGACAAATATATTCAGTAAGAATCTTTTTTTTTTCTCGCAGTGTATAAGCTTGCTGTTGTGAATCGGACAAACACTGATTGGTTATGTACTTGCTCGATAATTGATTTTGGAACATTTGCATCTTTAAGAATTATACTACAAAATAATAATAAAACAAAAACACCAACCTATTTGTTGTTCAACATCTTCCTGTTTTATTCCGCAGGGCTCTGGATCATTCATGTTTTCAATTTTACCTCACAAACTTTATCTTCTTCACTTTTAGGCTAATGGGAACATTCCAGCATTTATTGGTAAACTGCTTTGAAAGCGCTGAACAGTCGGTTAATTGCTGTAAAAAATAAATAAATCAGTTATCAATTAAATGCTTTCATCATCAAATTGAGTGTTATAATCAGCCAAGCCTCTTCATGTCAAAATAATGCAAAAAAAGCATTAACCCACAGCCAAAAAACAGAATATGTGAATTAGTTTGAAAAGAAATCAAGTCAGACTCCCATTAATTCCCCTCACAGATCCTACTTTGACTTTTGATCAAGTGACGTTCAAATACAATTCCATAATTTCTCCAAATACTCGAAAACACACACAAGCACAGCTCTTAAAAGTATTTAGCATCCCTGCTAAAAAAAAAAAAAAACAATAGAAGCCCAATAGAAACCATCACAGAAATTCCAGTGGTTTCTATTAAAATACCACTATAAACCATTAGCTTTTTCCAGTAAAACCATTACAAAATTCCTTTTTCTATTATGTTTTGGGGATTTTTCCAATAGGATTTAACATCCACCAATAGAATCCATCACATACCATTATAGTTTCCATTAAAACCAATACAATTCCCATCATAACCATTAAATCCATTACATTTTCTATTGTTTTGTTCAGGGCTCTATTGTGTTTTAGTAGTTCCTCATATTGTTGTTGTTTGCTAGGCTGAATGTTTCAGTCAACAGACGCACAAATAGCGCTGAACCTGATGAAAACGATACAGAATGACTCTGTAAAATGCTTCTTTAACATTCTGTGTTTTTATAATTCTACAGTTATGAAGCACCGTGAACTGATTGTCTTACCTCAGGAAAGCCAGCGCTGACTGATGAGCTGGTTCTTCTTCTTCTTCCTGTTGTTTTAGGTCGGATCTCACACATATGAGTGCATTAGCGCCACCTATCGACGAGTCACTAGTGTGTTTTTATCTACCTCAATATTTCTTTTTTCTAATCATAGCTCTAAACAATTTGTCTTTTCTTATTTTCCCATAAATCAGAGCAGACCCCTGTTCTGCAGGATAGAGCTGGACAGGTTTTTAATGGTTTTGGGCTGAGCGGGGAGGCCCTGACAGTGCTGCTGGATCATCTGAGAGGTGCCACAATCCAGACCCTGGTGTTTCTCTTCTGTCTGCCAGTGGTACATCATACAGAGTGGTCTCCAGAGTGTTTGACATGCCTCGTTCCACTGTCCACCGCATTGTCCTCCGAGTCGCTGAGGAGTAATTCACCTCCCAAAGACCCCAGAACACATGGAGGCAGGGCTGGGCTTAAAATTGATGTTGTTTTTCTGACCTAAGCTGTTTTAAATAGTTGTAAAAAGTACTTTCAGTAATGTAACAAAGACTATGCTAATGTTGCAAAGAGCTCTCAAAGTACAGATGCATTGCAACATGAAACATAAATGGTTCAGCTTTTTTATTAAACCTTTTTTTCAACAGATCATAAAGTAGATCAAATAGTAAATCTGCTAAATCCCATGTCACTTGCAAATTTGTGATTGACAGCGATAATAACAGTAGCAGCATTCTGGAATATCACGGCTTTGGCTTAATGGCCAAATACTTACTGCATTTAAATGTAAGTTTCCTTTTTGTTGGAAACTCTTCCCACATTGATCACATGAAAGAAATGTTTGTTTGTTTTTCTTGTTCTGACATGAAGTTTCTTCACTCTCCTTATTCTCTTCCATAAGGTCTAAAATGAAAGTAAAACCATTTCATTTCCAGTAAATCTTAGAAAAAAATAAATAAATTAGTGACTAATGTCAAAATTAGAAAAGCTCTAGAAAAAGTGCATAATCAATTCATTAGGATATTTGTTGTCCACACGTGATCAAATGGAAAACATCAGAAATTCATGTTTTGATTTGTTTAGTTTTTGTCTGTAAGGGATGCAATAAATGTTTTAACATCAAATAATTTGTAAAAGTGTAATATTTATTAAGTTTGTAGTCAAACATGCTATTCTTCAAACACTGAATCTAGCGAGCATCAACATAATGACCGTCAGCATCTATAATATGAAATTAATAATAAACACCAGAGTCTTTGTTCTTTTTCTTCTCCTCAGCATCGCCTCCTTCCAGTGTCAACTGTGATTTTCTGCACTGTGGTCGTTCTGGGAAAAACGAAATATTTTTCAACAGTGAAGATAAATATTATGCAAGACATTTTAGATCATGTCGTGCTACGTAACGCGAATCATCGGATTTGTCAAAGCCACAGCGAGACGTGTTATCTTTCTGAAATGTTTTGCTCTGTTTTACAGTAATTTCCATTTTTTTAAGTTTCACTTTCAAGTAGGCTACTTAGATTTGTGTATATAAAAATTTCCCAGCAGAAGTTTGTTTGTTAACAAGTCATCTGTGTTAATTATTATGGAGGACTTATAGAGCATAATATCAGCGTAATCTTACGTTATTACCTTATCACTTCTCGTGTGCGTTTGGCTGTAGTCTGCGGACCAGATAAGAGTTTCCGGCAACTCTTCCTATTGTAAAGTCATGCAATGTGTAACTTCCTGTCGCAGATCCATCGTGCAATGTGAACAGAGCAGCGACTGAATGCTACCCCAGATAGTCGTACAGCGTGAAAACAATGATCTGATGACATTGACAATTGTGTCATGTGAACTCGGCATTAGGCTTCCTGGAGGCTAAGTGAGGGCTGCCCATGCAGGGTCAGTGCTAAGGGGTCAATGTTTTGCCACTGAGCAAATTGTCAAAGGGCCCTAAGTGGGCCCATAAAGAGCCAGTACAGGCTTGTTTGCAGGGGTAGTACCTTGAAGAAATAAACTTTAACCCTTTAAGACCTGCCATAGAATAATTCTGCCAGAGTCTACTTAGTATTTTTACATGCTGTGCTGTCATTCTTTTGAGTATTTTCAAATGTCATATATCAATATAATCCTTACACCCCCAAATGTCAACCTCAAACTTGTAAATGTAAAAAACTTGCATAAAACACTTTGAAACTACATACAATTTATTTGGACTGATTACATAACTTCGTTTGTGAGATACACTCATTTTTATAAACAATGCATCGTGAAGTCAAACCGACAACATGTTGCTTTTGAGAGAAATATTGATTGAACAACTAAAAAAGACAATGTAAAATAATAAGTTACACTACTTGAAATATCTGTAGATGAGCAGTCGGAGAGTTCCTCGTCGTCGGACGCAAATAACGTTAGTAGCTCCAAAACCTCTGCATTCATGTACTTACTTTTTCATGCAGTCGTAACATTATGCACGCGAGTGTGTGATTGTGCTTGTATTTGTAAAGGTGCATTTATGTGTATGCATGAAAAAGAAAAGATGACGCAACAGATTGCAATGATGAAGAGAGAGTGACTAATAGAACACATGCAAATGAAAGTCAAATGTCGCGGCTTGTGACGCCACCACATGCGACAAACCTTGGGGTCATAGTGCACAGAACGTGATTACGTCATAGTAGTCGTAGAAAAAGGCAACTAGAAACCTCAGATCTATATAACGTGTGCAAAGACATGCAATGTTTTTGTTACTGTTTTTATTGAAAACTTATTGTATGCAATTTGTGCAGACTCAGAGGGTGAAAACAACGCAACAGGAGCATGTTGTAAAAAAATTAAATAAAAGACCTCACATAACATAAAATTATAATCTGAATTAGGCTAGTTTACATTACGTGGATTCAGATGTTGTTCACGTGATGACGTCGGTGTATGTGAGCAGTCTGTCAAGAAACAATGGCGGCAAATTTGTCTCACCTGCCTCCTCACATCAGTGCCAACGACCAGGCTAAGCAATATCTCGATATACTGCACGAGCAGGGGTGGCGTTTCCGTATAGCCCAGTGGAAATTTATCCAAACTTCATATCTCTATTATAATTCGTTATTCTTATTTTAAATCAGAGGGTTTTAAAAATGTTTAACCAATAATAAGCATTAAAAAGAGCTTGTCAGTAAAACTTCATAACGCCATTGGATCATCTCTCAGCGAAACCTCGTAACTTCACCCCGCCTCTATTCAGATTGATGCGCCACGCACAGCCTGGAGGAGACAGATCTCTGCTTTTTCGCAATGAAAGGGTAAATTAATAACTGATGTTTGAATAGTACAGCCAAGTCCTGATCCCAGCTGAACACCTCTGGTGTGACTTTAAATGCAGACCTTGAACCGAAAACTCATCACCAAACACCAATGACTTGTACATAAGGGTACTGTCATTTTAGACACGTCCAAAACTGTTGCAACAGCGATGGAAATGCAATTTTTAAATGCATGAATTATGGTTCCATCTTTGTTGTCACAGTTTTGTTTTCTGTTCTAAAGAAGGGGGTGTCCCAACACTTTTGTCCTTATAGTGTCTGTACAAGTCATTGGTGTTTGGTGATGAGTTTTTGGCTGAAGGTCTGCATTTAAAGTCACACCAGAGGTGTTCAGCTGGGATCAGGACTAAAACACACAATTCCGTAGAATATCATTATATGCTTAAACATTAAGATTTGTACTCATGGAAATTACTAAAGTAGCCAAACCTGTTCATTAGAAGGGGGTGACCCAATACTTTTGGCGATATAGTGTATCTAAAAATTCTTAAATCAAGAAGGATTTTCTAGACAAGTAAAAATTATTGTCTTGTTTTCAGAAAAAAAATTATCCAAATTAAGTGAATTTTTGCTTGAGACAACCAAAAAAATCTACCAATGGGGTAAAAAAATGTATCTTATGTCAAACAGAAAACAAGATTTTTTTTTTTTTACCCCATTGGCAGATTGTTTTGCTTATTTCAAGCACAAACTCACTTAATTTTGACTATTTTTTTCTGAAAACAAGAATTAGTTTTACTTGTCTAGAAAATCCTTCTTGGTTTAAGAATTTTAAAATATTTTGGCTGGAAACAAGACAAAAAAGCTAAGAAAAGCATTTTTTTGCAGTGCAGCTATCACTGTTACTGAATAAAAAGATAGAAACACTTGAACTTTACTTACTTTACTTTAGTCATTTAGCAGACGCTTTTGTCCAAAGCGACTTACAAATAAGAAAAAGTAACTAAAGGCATCTTTACACAGCCGATTTAAGGCTGCTCTAAAGTGGATCTGTGTCTGTTCAGAATTCAGTGTAAAGACGCAATGCCGCATAAAAGCAGACCTAAAATACGCCGGGTCTGACCCACCTCAGTCCCTAGTATCAAAGGCGACGCAATGCTGTTTTGATTAATTGTAAATGAAACGAGAAACAGTGCCGCTCTAAAGCAGTGTCGTTGTCATGACAACCCAAAGGACGCCTGTCAGTTCGAGCCAAAAACACGTAAGCTAGCTCCATATCTTTTAGCTAACGTAAAGAACATTTATGGGCTATGAAACATGAATATTAAATATAAATCATTCTAGCAAATAATTAAGACTGATAATGTGTGCTCCAGCCTATAGTTCACAAATTGTCACAGACTATTTTACAAGTACTTCTCTCACCTCTCTTGCGTAAAGATAACCACCCTGTTGATGCTCAGCAAGACAATAAATATAGGAATTTGCCAGTACCCTAGCATCATGTGTCCTTCCAGGCCACCCAACGTAAACATCTGTGAAACTATAAACAACATGCAGCAAATTGTGATTACTAGCCTAAATAATTATTTAACCAAAGGAAAGAAAACTGTCTGTATAGTTACTTGCCACATTTTGTGATCTACTACGCCTTGTAGGATTATTGAATGCCAGCCTTTGCGATTATGATAATCTGCGGGGGTTTCTCTCTGTGATATGATTGGGATGTGTGTACCGTCAATAGCACCCACGCAAAAAGGCATTCCTCGACTGGCAAAACCAGATAATGTGTGTTCAAGTTCAGGGCCAAATGGAAGATGAATGTATTTTCTGAGCATTAATAGTTTAATTCCACGGCAAACTTCACGAATGAGTTTACACAATGTCGCCTCGCCGATGCCGAACAATTCAGCCACAGTCCTGTACTCACAGGGTGTAGCAAACCACCAAATCACAGCGGCAAGTCGTCGTCTGTAATCAACTGGCTTTCGCCTGTTTGTAACCTGCTTTTGTAGAGCTGGTTTAAGTTCATTTGCCAAGGACATAAAAGTATCTAGACTCATCCTAAAATGCTTAACCCAGTCAGCATCACTGTAATTGTGTACCATTACATTCCAAAAAACATCTCCTTGCGGACGACATTTCACCCACACACGACGGTCTGGAGACATCTGCTGTCTCCCCTGGAACGCTAACGCTAGTATCAATAATTTTCGTTTATTGTGTCTACGCCTCAGTGACTTTCTGGCTCTTTGAAACAAATTTCGGCCTCTTTTAATCGTGCGGCGATGTTCCCGATGCAGTAATTCATAATTTATTTTAAGTGTTTTTTCCAGTTGGAACAATTTTGTTAAGAAAAAGAAAATAACTGTCAATACCACAGAAGCTAACATTGTGACAAACGTCCAGCGCAAGATACACTGTAGCACGTGCAGGAAATTTAAATTTAATGTTGTTACATTTTAAAATGTCGTGTTTTAATTTATTTTGTGTTTATTTCGTTTTATATTATTTCTTCTTTTTTATATTTGTTATTTAATTTTATAGCATTTGTTTTTAAAATTGTAGTTATTATAAAAGGTATATGTTTCCCACAATTTGAATTCCTGTGTAAATGCATTTATGCCGCTTCAGAACAGCATTAAACGGTCTGTGTAAATGCACATTTTCGTGGTTTTATGCCGCTTCAGATTTGGTTTCAGTGCCGCCTTTGCTGTGTAAAGATGCCTTAAAACTAAAAAGTTACAACTCTATAAATACTATCTACCCACATATTTAAGAAAATAAAGAAATTAAATAAAATTGACACATGCATATAACAACATTTCAATAATAAACATATCAATGAAAAAATTTAATAAAAAGCGATACTACTATCCCTTGCCGGTGTCCCTGCCCGGTGGAGTCGCACGGTAGAGTTGATGGTCTTTACACTCTTCGGTCTTCACACTAAGAGGGCTTCACACGACGACTGCCGCTGCCGCGGTATAATAACCTTATTTATACCAATCCAACAAATGATCATTTCAATTCAGCTGGACCCACTTTCCTGTTTATCAACTACAAATGGCCAAGCAAGTGCACACACTGACAAGATACGCGATACAGTACGAGACCAAACGCGATTTCAGCAACTCTCAACACAGTAAACAAAATAAGCGTTTCCTAGCAACGGCAAATGCGCTAAACACTGAGACAAGTAAATACACTTGCGAGCTGATTTTAAACTTCCGCTGATAGACTGCTTCTCTTAAAGACTAATTCATTACACTGCCTTCTGCTGGCGCTTGAACCCACTTTCCTGTTTATCAACTACAAATGGCCAAGCAAGTGCACACACTGACAAGATACACGAACTGATCAAACATGAAGACACAACGCAACAATTTATGATTTATCTGTGCTTAGGTGTGCCATCTCTGGTATTTCCATAATAAAGTAGCCTATATTTATAATCCAATGCTAATCGACTTTATTACAGTATAGAACTACGTGAACACATTGACGTGGTTTCAGCTCCATTCATTGTAATGGGAGAGATTTTTGCTTGCTTTAACCCATTCACAATGTGAATAAAAGCTTGTTTATTTCTTGCTATTAAGAGGACTTTCTGCCATTTACACAATGCAAAGTGTCAGGAGTATCAACTGCATTTAAGCAACGCAAGCATAAAGTCACACGTCCTAATATGTCCGCTACTTTTCAGCACAAATTATAATAAAAATACATTTATCTTCAGCATGACATGGGCCACAAAATTAATGCAGATGGGCCGGATACGGCTGCCTGTTGAGTACCCCGGCTCTACATCGCAAAAGTGTGAGCCTTGATTTCACACAGCATTTATTTTCTTGTCATGCTCTTCAACAAAGAATGCAAACAGGGTCTCACATTTGCATGATCTGTAAGTGTGATGGCAAAAAAATGTTTAATACACTGACTACAATTAAATGTCTTCCAAAATGAATATGCAGATGATTGTAGAAATTACTCCTTTTTCTTTGTCACTCTGAGGAAAACGGCAATTTCTTCCCAGAATGAGTTTTCAAATGACGTTTATATGTGAAACTCATTTCACACTGAAGACAGTTGTAAGGTTTCTCTCCAGTGTGAACTCTAATGTGAGACTCGAGGTTTCCTTCTCTTGAGCAACTCACAGTGATGGCACATGAAAGGCTTTTCTCCAATGTGAAGTTTAACATGATTCTTAAGGTGATTTGTGTCCGTGAAACTCCTTTCACACTGATGACATTTAAAACTCTTCGCTTTTGAGTGAATCTTCATGTGCCTTTTAAGATTTACATTGTATCTGAAACTCTTTCCACACTGCTCACATGTGAATGGTCTCTCTCCAGTGTGACTTCTTATGTGAGCGTTTAGGTTTCCATTGCGGCTGAAACTCTTTCCACACTGAGGGCAGGTAAAAGGCTTCTCTCCGGTGTGAATTCTCAAGTGGGCATTAAGGTTTTCTGTTTTTTCGGTGAGGAAGTCTTTTCATTCTGCGAGCAACTATTTGATTTTTCTTCAGATTGCAAATCATGATGTTTCTCGTTTTGATCTTTCTCTTCCGTTTCATTCAGTTCTGGACTCTCCTCTTTCAGTGCCATCAGGTCTGAGTTGAAAAGAGACAAATACAAGTTAACACCAGTTTAAAGGCACGAAGCAACAAACATCAAAACATTCAGACATGAAAAGCATCAAATCCAAACACATATCCTGGATGCTATACCTACTAAACTACTGAAAGAGGTGTAACCTGTAATCTCTGAAAGTCTTGTCGATATTGTTAATCCTTTGCTTTCTTTAGGACCCCATCCCCATTCTTTAGGACCTCCACTCATGTAGATCTTGATGGAGGGATGCACCATTACATTTACATACCTGGTTGTTGCATTCACAAATTGTTTTGTCTATAATCGTGGCTTTATAACTGTTGCAGGATCAAGAAATAAGCGCTAGCTGGTTGAATATTCTGCTAGTCCACTAGCTGTGTTTCCATTACCCTTCAAATTTACCCTAAAAAAAACCTCCCATATATGTTGCAAAAAAATATTTTTATGCTCACAAGGTGTTTTTTAGGCAATTTGAAAAGAAAAAAAAAAATCATAAAACTGCAATGGAAACAGTTTATTCGCATTTACAGGTCACTTAGTGTGCGTAAAAGTCACATGATCATTTTATTAATGTACTAAAACCTACAAGAAACACCTCATATGTGGCCACTCAAATATAAGGTGCCAGTAATGTTTGGATAACCCCTTATTTAACTGCACACGTCTGCGGAACATCATGGAAACACAGCTAGTTTCAGCATCATCTTAGTCTGGAGGACTAACTGCACAGGGAATAAACAGTTACTGGCCACAGCATTTGCTAAATTCAATCTGAAACAAAAGATAATTCATCAGTGCCAGTTCTCCCTATGAGCAAAGTACGAAAGTTGCATATGGCCCTCGAACCACCAAGCGGCCCCACTGCAGCTGTGTAATTAAAGGAATGTTAGTTTATTTTTTCTCAATGATTATAAAAACACCTTGCTTGATTCTGTTCCTGTCATTAAAAGCAATGCACTGTCAAGCTTCCTATGTAACATCCAAATCAGTTAAATCATGTAACGTGACAGTCGTAATGTGCAGAATGTGCTTAAAACCAAAAATAGAGTTTGTATTGAACTGCGAAAGAGATGCTTCCCCTGGGGTGCATTCCAGAAAGCAGGTTATGTGACATACCCGGGTATGTTTGAGGATAAGCAAACAGATAACCTCAGCTTTTGGTTCCAAAATCGGAGGTCACTTTCAGGGTATGTAAGTAACCATAGTAACTTTCTCTCTGAAGATAACCTGCTCCGAAACAGGTTATGTTCCAGGGTTAGTTCACTCCAGTGCTATCAGTGCATGCATGATCTACTGACGAGCCTTCAGTTGGCGTGACAGATAGCGCACATTATATATATATATATATATTATTACAATACAGTTATGTATACAGCCTAGTGTACAGTATGTATATATACAGTTGTATGATATGTTAATAATAAAGCTCTAATATGAGTAATAAATAGGGTAGACCTAATATATTGTTGTTCTAATACGGTTATTATATTTTATTGCTATTTATAACAGTTATCTGAAATTATAAAACACTTATGACAAGGTAATATTTAATTTATTATATTATATATATATATATATATATATTTAATTTTACATTGATCAGCATTTTCTATACTGTATTTCTATAATAAAAATACATACAGTATCTGATATGACTTCATATATAATTAGCCTCAAACAAACAATATAATTCATATGCTCAGGGATTAAAGATTAAACAAAAAAAATAAAAATTGCACAACCATTA
Source organism: Barbus barbus (assembly GCF_936440315.1). NCBI lineage: Eukaryota > Metazoa > Chordata > Actinopteri > Cypriniformes > Cyprinidae > Barbus > Barbus barbus. The sequence continues at coordinate 5,064,820 of NC_136717.1, forward strand.
ATTAGGTGGCGATATGCACCAAGCATGTAAACGAACATTGAACAAAAGAAGAAAGAAATGCATTTTTCCTTGATAGGACAAGTGGATATATTGCAGGAAGCGAGTGGGAGGAGGAGGAGGAGGAGATCGGGAAAGGTCCGCGAGGCAGGATTTGTGACTCTGGATACCTGAAGCGTAACTGCGCCGTATGTTGGCGTGCTATTTGTGTCATTCAAAAACATGAACAGTTTGATTTTATAATGCTGCAGTTCATTATAAAGTTGCTGGCCACCAGTTTTGGGGGAGAAAGTTACTTTTAAAAGTAATGCATTACAATATTGCATTACTCCCTAAAAAATTAACTAATTACATTACTTCATGGAAAGTAATGTGTTATGTTACTTTTGCATAACTTTTCAAATCTGGGCTAGGCAATGGACATGGAATTTCGACGTATATGTCAAGCGATTAAAAGAATGGAAAGGAGGACTAAAAATCTCCAATGACAATCTGCAGTGCTACATTTCATTGAGGCTGATAGAAGCACAAAACGCCGTTGACGAGGTCTTCAAGTAAATGCTGTTTATAAATGCTCATAAGTATGATACAATGTTTACACACTATATGTGTACACAGTGTTTTAAATCATGGCGGGTGAGGGCATTTTCGTACACATTTAGCCAATCAGTATACACTTACATCACGGATAGTTCCTAGAACTGTTTTAGACCCTACTTTGAAGAAGGAGCTAATTTAGTTCCTCCAAACGGAGTTCTGTGAACTAAAACGGTGCGGTGCGAACACGCCAAAAAGTGGCTAGTTACACAATTATTTCAGGTACTATGAAAAGGTTCCTGTGGTGCGAAAGGCCCTAATGTACATTGCCTTTCACTCACTGAATTAGCGGTTATCAGTTTAATAAATAAAGACAAAATGAGTAAAAGGCGGCGATGCTGAAGAGGTATAAGCAGCACTAAATACCACGAGCGATGGAGAGTCTGATGGTAGTAGGATAAGTAATGCATCCTGGTTGGCTCAGCATCTGATAGCGATCAAGATATTATATTTATGTTTTAGCCTAATGTTACTCATAATTGTTCAAATTTTTTATTAAATATTACATTTTTGTTTAGCCATTTCTATCGTTTATTGTTCGCTCCTGTGGTGCTATTTAGTCTACCCGTTTCCTGAAGAAAAAAAATCTGATCTATGATGTAACTGTTAATGAATAAAAACATTTATATATGTGTATATATATTACCCAAAGTTTATTGGTGTTGTTCTATTCAAATTATAAATTATATAAAAAATATACTGACCCCAGACTTTTGAACAGTAGTGCATGTTGTTACAAAATATTACAATTTTAAATAAATGCTGATCTTTTATTCCTCAAAGACTCCTAAAATTATCACAGGCTATAAAAAATATTAAGCAGCACAACTGTTTCCAACACTAATAATAAATCAGCATATTAGAATGATTTCTGAAGGATCATGTGACACAGATAACTGGAGTAATTATGCTGTAAATTCAGATTTGATCACAGAAATAAATGATATTTTAAAGCACATTAAAATAGAAAACCATTATTTCAAAATATGACTGTTTTTGTCTGTATTTTTGATCAATTAAATGCAGGCTTGATGAGCATTAACATTAAAAACGTTTTTGTAACATTTTGTAAGTTACAAAAACATTAAAACTAGTAATAGAGCCCACACTTTTGACCAGTACTACTGTATGTGTATGTGTGTTTACAGTAAATGTGCATGAAAACAAATACCCACATACTGTATGTAGTGTGTGAGCATTTATTAATCTGCATGTAGGCTATACCTTTATCTTTTAAAAAAATAAAAATAAAGGTTTATGCAAAACACGGTTGCCAGCATTAAATAGCATTCATCTTGATTATTTGTGACCACATGATGGCTCAGACAGAACATGTGTTTAGGAAATAGACGTATGAGTGCTGCCAGCATTGCTGCAGAGGTTGAAGGGGTGGGGGGTCAGCCTGTCAGTGCATAGACCATGCGCCGCTCACTGCATCAAATTGGTCTCCATGGCTGTCGTCCCAGAAGGAAGCCTCTTCTAAAGATGATGCACAAGAAAGCCCTCAAACAGTTTGCTGAAGATAAGCAGACTAAGGACATGGATTACTGGAACCATGTCCTGTGGTCTGACGAGACCAAGATAAACTTATTTGGTTCAGATGGTGTCAAGCGTGTGTGGCGGCAACCAGGTGAGGAGTATAAAGACAAGTGTGTCTTGCCTACAGTCAAGCATGGTGGTGGGAGTGTCATGGTCTGGGACTGCATGAGCACTGGGGAGCTACAGTTCATTGAGGGAACCACGAATACCAACATGTACTGTGACATAATGAAGCAGAGGCTGGGCCGCAGTATTCCAACATAATAACGACCAAACACACCTCCAAGAAGACCACTGCCTTGCTAAAGAAGCTGAGGATAAAGGTGATGGACTGGCCCAGCATGTCTCCAGACCTAAACCCTATTAAGCATCTCTGGGGCATCCTCAAACAGAAGGTGTAGGAGTGCAAGGTCTTTAATATCCACCAGCTCCGTGATGTCGTCATGGAGGAGTGGAAGAGGACTCCAGTGGCAACCTGTGAAGCTCTGGTGAACTCCATGCCCAAGAGGGGGTTAAGGTAGTGCTGGAAAATAATGGTGGCCACACAAAATATTGACACTTTGGGCCCAATTTGGACATTTTCACTTTTGAAAATGTCCAAACTTGTTGTATTCACTTTTGTGGCCAGCGGTTTGTGTGAGTGTATGTATGTGTGTGTGTGTGTGTGTGTGTGTGTGTGTGTGTGTGTGTATATATATATATATATATATATATATATATATGAATGAAGAGTTTGGTTCCAAAACGCTATAAATCCATTTGGATTAATTTGAGTAAAAATGTGTTATCTTTACCCAAAAAAGTGGCAAGATGAAAAGCACTATTTTCTGTTTCAAACTTTCACATAGCATTTTTAGGTTAGAATAACATTCAAAATTAAAATCCAGATTTTGATTTTGATTTTCAAAGATTTATTATAAAATCTGATTATTTTCCCCCAAAATGCAATAAATCCATGATGGTTTTTTTTCTTTTTCTTTTCAAAATGCGATAAATCCATTGAATCAATATAAAACTTATTTTTCATATTGAAATTGTTGAAAATACACAAAGTAAATTGATCCACATATGACAGATGCTGAACTTGGTCAGTACTAATATTTTCCTATAGGCACTGGACAAAAAATCTCCCCCAAAATTAATTCAGCAGGTTACCTTGTTAATTCTTTAAATGAATTACAACAATAAAATAAAATTTACTCATGAACAAGAACATGAATAACTATCACATTAGACCACAGAAATTCTCATGTATTGTCTGTGGTTTCATGTTCATTTTCTAACACCAGTCAGGAGGAGTGCTCCTAATTTCACTGTATGCAGAAAAATACAATGACAATAAAAGCTTTCAATTCAATTCAATTTAAAAGTTTTATTAAGAAATTTAAAACAAAGCTCAAAACATTATGACTTTCAACTATTAAAACTAGAATTGTTAAATTGCTTTTTTCCCTATGCAAATACAATCAGACCATTCAAGTTGTAGATAAAATATAAAAAGTAAAGATAATGTATTAATAAAAAGATAACTTTTAAGAATTACACTTCACACTTCAATTAAGAGACTACAGTGTTCTTCATACATTGATTTATTTGTGGCATCCGTCACAATATAAAAACTGACCACCACAAATAAACTGGACTGGGATTGGGAACCGCTGCTGTGTACAAACCCAACACAAAAACAAGAAAAGTTAGTAAAGCTAATAGGCTTCTGCAGCACGAACACAAACATGTAGTCTGCCGTTGTCATGTGAAGTAGTGGTAAAGATGAGGGGCGATGACTTCGTAGGGGTGGGCGAAATGGAAAAAAATATCATATGAATTTATTTTAATATCACGATTCACAATTTTATCAAGTTGTCTGAGCATAACAGCCAAACTAACTTCCCTGTTATAAAGAAAAAGCCTACTATATAAAAAAAGGCAGATATTAGGCCAAAGTGGGCAAAGATTACAATCTTTGTCATTATTTTATCTTTGTTAAAAAAAATAAGAACAAAGATACACATTACAACTACACATAATATACAAATCAAACAAACAATGGCTTATTTTCAGGTACAATAGGTGTAAGAAATTGAATGAACAAATCTAAAAATAAAACACTATATAGACTGATTCCCAAAGCAACTGTATTACAGAATAGTGAGTGATTTTTCTCTTTGCGCTTTGTTTTATTATCCTTAAAAGAATAGTTCACCCCAAAAATAAATATTCTGTCATCTGTCTGTTAATTCTGTCATAGCGCTTTGTTTTTATACCATCATTTACTCACTCAAAAGTGACCTGAACGAGTTTCTTTCTTCTGCTGAACATGAATGCTATTTTGAAGAACATGGAAAACTAAACAGTTGCTGGTCTACAGTGACTTGCATACTATTTGTTTTCCCTTCTATCAAGTTCACTGTGGACCAGCAAATGTTTGGTTACCCACATTCTTCAAAATATCTTCTTTTGTTTTCAGCATAAAAAAGAAATTAATACAGGTTTGGGACAACGTGAGTGAGCAAATAATGACAGAAATTAAATTTTAGGGTGAACCAACCCTTAAATGACAGTCAGCTGCATGTTTAGTTCTGTCCCTTTAAGACCTGCATGCATCTAATATACAGGCATGCATCCATTTTTCTCTCAACAGCTTACTTTCATTTTAGGCAAACCAACTGTATTAATCAAGTAATTTTGACAGTATTAGCGCTAAAGATATTAGTTCGGTGAACAGGCGCTGTTTGACGGGCTTTTTAGTGCGCACGTTTCGGGTGTATGCGGCGCTCAGAAAAGGCATACATCAGACCAGCGCGTGAATAAAACATTTAACCAGCAAGGCTTTAAAGCACATGCAAATAATGTACTTTTGTGACTGAGAACAAGTGCAGTGACCCGTGTGAGAGTCACTCGATGTGAATGTATGTGGTGTTGTGCAGTACAGAGACACCAGAACTGCAGCTGACAGAATGTACTACAATATTTCTTCAAAAGCAGATCGTGAAGACATTTTTATCGTCCACAATCAAAAAATCATCATATCGCACACCCCTACTTCATCGTTTCACAAAATATATGGATTAGTTGTACACAAAAAAATGCAAAGGTGTCGTTTTCAGATTTATCCACTCTGGGACCCGGTTTCAAAAAATAGCAGTTTCAGGCTGCCAAAACGCCGGATCCGTCTAGAGGAAACACCAATATGATACACAATTTTTACATATACAGCTAAACGCATCTCCGTGTGTACAGGGCCTTACTGTGATAGTTTTTTTGTATGCCTGTGTAGAGCAGATGAATAATTGAAGCGCTTCCCACATGCAGTGCAGTGATACGGTTTCTCTCTAGTGTGAATCCTCTCATGTGTTTTCAGATTTGATGACTGACTGTATCTCGTCACAGTGTGAACACTCATAAGGTTTCTCTCCAGTGTGGATCATCTCATGTATTTTCAGATACAATGACTGACTATATCTCTTGTCACAGTGTGAACACTCATAAGGTTTCACTCCAGTGTGGATCCGATTGTGTCTTTTCAGATGTGTTGAATTATTGAATCTCTTGTCACATTGTGAACACTTATAAGGTTTTTCTCCAGTGTGGATGTTCATGTGTTCTTTCTCCAGTGTGGATGTTCATGTGATCCTTAAGTTGTGATGAGTGTGTAAAACACTTCTCACACTGATCACAAGTGTACGGTTTCTCTCCAGTATGAACTCTCATATGCTCTGTAAGGTTTCCTTTTCGTGTAAAATTCTTTCCGCACTGATTACATGTGTACGGTTTCACTCCAGTGTGGTTCCTCTCATGTGTTATCAGATGTGACGACTGTTTGAATCTCTTGTCACAGTGTGAACACTTATAAGGTTTCTCTCCTGTGTGGATCCTCTCATGTGTTTTCAGGTCAGCTGACCTATTGAATATCTTGTCACAGTGTGAACACTTATAAGGTTTCTCTCCCGTGTGGATCCTCTCATGTGCTTTCAGGTCTGCTGACCTCTTGAAGCTCTTGTCACAGTTTGAACACTTATAAGGTTTCTCTCCAGTGTGGATCCTCTTATGTGTTTTCAGATGTGACGACTGTCTGAATCTCTTGTCACAGTTTGAACACTTATAAGGTTTCTCTCCTGTGTGGATCCTGTCATGTGTTTTCAGGTCTGCTGACCTATTGAATCTCTTGTCACAGTGTGAACACATATAAGGTTTCTCTCCTGTGTGGATCCTCTCATGTGTTTTCAGGTCTGCTGACCTATTGAATATCTTGTCACAGTGTGAACACTTATAAGGTTTCTCTCCAGTGTGGAACAACTGTTTTAAACAGGTTGCTGAAGTAAAGGTGTTTTCACACTCAAAGGACATGTACTCTTTCACACCAGTATGTATTTTCTGATGTTCTTTCAAAATCGAAAAACGTGAAAAACTCTTTCCACACAAATAACATGAATACAGCTTCTCCTTTGTATGAACTGTCAAGTGTCGTCTCAGGTCTGAAGCCCTCAAAAATGTTTTATCACATTGCTCACATGAGTGTGGTTTCTTTCCAGTGTGGATCTTCATGTGATCCTTAAGTTGTGATGAGTTTGCAAAACAATTCTCACACTGACCACAAGTGTACGGTTTCTCTCCAGTATGAACTTTCATATGCTCTGTAAGGTTTCCTTTTCGTGCAAAATTCTTTCCACACTGATTACATGTGTACGGTTTCACTCCAGTGTGGTTCCTCTCATGTGTTTTCAGGTATCCTGAGTTACTGAATCTCTTGTCACAGTGTGAACACTTATAAGGTTTCTCTCCAGTGTGGATGTTCATGTGTCCCTTAAGGTTTGTTAAGTGTGCAAAACTATTTCCACACTGATTACATGTGAACGGTTTCTCTCCAGTATGAACTCTCATATGTGCCATAAGGCTTCCTTTTTGTGTGAAACTCTTCCCGCACTGATCACATATGTGCCGTTTCTCTCCAGTGTGAATTTTCATGTGAACCTTAAAGTTTGCTAAGTGTGCAAAACTCTTCCCACATTGATCACAAGTGAACAGTTTCTCTCCAGTGTGAACTCTCATGTGAACATCAAGATTATATTTGCTTGTCAAACTCTTTCCACACTGAGTGCAGGTGAAAGTTTTCTTGGCTCTTCTTTTTTTAAAATCTTTCTGTTTGGTTTGAGAGCAACTCGAAGGTTTTCCTCCAGTTTTGACATGACTTTTCTCCTCAACTTCACTCCATTTTTTGTTCTCCTCACTTTCTTCAATAAACTCTAAAATAAAAGCAAAAACAGTTCACTTGTCAGTAACTTGGAAAAAAACAGGAATGTGAAAGTAGATAAACATTTGTTTATTCTGATGCAATTTTATAGACTAAACTTCCCTGAAAATATCATTTTTAAAACATTATATACACAAACCCCATGTTTCTATAAGGATAACTATTCAATATGTTTGCTCAACTACAAAATTATCTAACACACATTTTGTTGAAAAAAGTGTACCCCTATTTGCTGCTCCATTTATTTTATTCAACAGCTCTAAAGATTGTTGTAATAGAAACAATCTAAAACTACTTGAAACTTTATAACTGTCAGTATTATTAATCTCCTGTGGTCGAAGACCACACATCATGTTTTTTCTTAATAAAACAAAAATAAAAAAATCTGTTATTTTTTATCACAGATAAGAATAAAGTATCATTTGAAACTGCAAAGGGGCTACTTTTATTTGTGTATGGTCATAACAAAAAAAATGTGCTTTTGTAAAATAAAGAAAATAAACAAGGTGTGCTCTCTGCCGTCTGTTACCTCTCTTCACAGACACGTAAATTAAAAATCCTGAATCTCAGCGAATACTTGCTTCACAGACATGTGAAATACACGTATAGAAAGCTTAAAAATCTGCTTTTAAATGACGTAAGTCACATGGAAAGCAACTATTCTCTTATAAAGTAATCCATATGAAACCAATTCGAGGTACAGTCTTACTTATCTGAGCTCATTATCTGTAATGTGACCATGTACACGAGCAGCTCCGCTTTTGATATGACGATCAACCATGTGACACCCTGGCATCCTGGACAAATTTCCCCATTGGCCTCTGACCATCATGGCCTCCTAATCATCCCCATACACTGATTGGCTTCATCGCTCTGTCTCCTCTTCACCAATAAGTTTGGTGTGTGGTGGTTGTTCTGGCGCAATATGGCTGCCGTCGCATCATCCAGGTGGATGCTGCACATTGGTGATGGTTGAGGAGATTCCCCCCTTCATGTAAAGCGCTTTGAGTACCCAGAAAATTATTATGTAAATGCCCACATAACCTCAGAAAAGGTTCATCTCAGATACAGTTTTTGGAAGAAGGCATGCTGAGAGGAATGAGAGAGAGGGGCGGTTTCCCGGACAGAGATTAAGCCTAGTCCTGGACTAAAATGCCCATTTAAACCAGATTAACAGATAATGTAATTAATTTAATGTAAAAATAAAACAGCATAGTCTTCACTGTAAGAATTAAACATGCTTTGTTTCTTATAAAAATTACAAAAGTCCTTAAGTCAAGAGAAGTGAGTGATTTTGTCTTTGTCCATTGTCTGATTAATATTAAGCACAGAAACAGCGAAAGGTATATTACTTGTTGCTGCTTTAAGAGCCTCACGGATCCAAGTTACTGTTACACTAGTATTTTCATCCTTGACTGTTGTTAATTTAAAACATAACTGACGAAGGTTTACATGAGTAAACACCAAGCGTTGCATTTTGACATGGTTTTGCATGTATTTGACTATTTAGGCATGCATCTTAAAGGGTTAATTTATTTGTGCTATTTATTTTCTAAAATATTATATAGTTTTAAAGGCAAGGCAAGGCAAGTTTATTTATATAGCACATTTCATACACAGTGGTAATTCAAAGTGCTTTACATAAAAGGAAGTGAAGTAGACATTAAAATCAATAAAAACATGGAAATAAAAATAATAAAAACAAAGAATTTTAAAATGATATAGAAAATGATTTAAATAAATTTAAAGAAAATGATTATACATAAAATTATTGCAGTCAGTTCGGACATATAGCACAGTGCTCATTCAACAAATGCACAGTTAAACAGATGAGTTTTGAGTCTTGATTTAAATGTGGCTAATGTTTTAGCACATCTGATCTCTTCTGGAAGCTGGTTCCAACTGCGGGCGGCATTATAGCTAAAAGCAGACTCCCCTTGTTTTGTGTGAACCCTTGGTATTTCTAACTGACTCGATCCTAATGATCTGAGTGGTCTGTTTGGTTTATATTCAGTGAGCATATCAGCAATATATTTAGGTCCTAGGCCATTGAGTGACTTATAAACGAGTAAAAGTACTTTAAAATCAATCCTAAATGTAACTGGAAGCCAGTGTAAGGACCTGAGGACTGGTGTGATATGCTCAGATTTTCTGGTTCTAGTCAGAATCCTGGCAGCAGCGTTCTGGATGAGCTGCAGTTGTCTAATGGTCTTCTTGGGAAGACCGGTGAGGAGACCATTACAGTAATCCACCCTGCTGGTGATAAAGGCATGAACAAGTTTCTCCAAGTCTTGACTGGAAACAAAACATCTAATTCTTGCAATATTTTTGAGATGATAGTATGCTGATTTAGTTATTGCTTTGACATGACTACTGAAACTAAGGTCTGTCTCCAGAATCACTCCAAGATTTCTGACTTGATTTTTAGTTGTTTGACCCCTAGAGTCAAGGTATGCATTCACCTTGAGAACTTCATCTTTATTTCCAAATGCAATGACTTCAGTTTTCTCCTTGTTTAACTGAAGAAAGTTCTGGCACATCCAACTGTTAATTTCATCAATGCATTGGCAGAGGGAGTCAATGGGGCTGTAGTCATTTGGAGATAAGGCTAGGTAAATCTGGGTATCATCAGCATAGCTGTGATAGGCAATTTGGTTCTTCCTCATTATCTGACTTAGTGGGAGCATATACAGGCTAAACAAGAGCGGTGCAAGAATTGAGCCTTGTGGGACTCCACATGTCATGGCCGTCCACTTAGACTTATGCTCTCCTATACTCACATAATAACCTCTCCCTTCTAAGTATGATCTGAACCATTTGAGTGCCATCCCAGAAAGCCCGACCCAGTTTTCTAGTCTCTCTAAAAGTATGTTATGATCGACAGTGTCAAACGCAGAACTAAGATCTAGTAGTACCAGCACTGATATTTTGCCAGAATCAGAATTGACGCGAATATCATTTATTATCTTAACGAGTGCTGTCTCTGTGCTGTGATGTGCTCGGAAACCAGATTGAAAATTGTCCAGGTATCCATTTGACTTTAAGTAGTTGTTCAGCTGATTAGAAACTACCTTTTCAATTATCTTACCTATGAAAGGAAGATTTGATATGGGTCTATAGTTGCTCAACATGGTGTTATCAAGATTGCGCTTTTTCAGAAGGGGCTTAACAACTGCAGTTTTGAGGGAGTTTGGAAAAGTCCCAGAAAGAAGTGAGGCGTTCACCACTTCTAAGAGATCAGCTTCTAAACAGTTAAGCACATTTTTGAAAAAGGATGTGGGAAGTGTGTCAAGATAGCAGGTTGAAGATTTAAGGTGCTGTACTATTTCTTCCAAAATTTTGTTATCAATTTCTTTAAAAACACACATAGTCACTTCTTTTTGAAATTGCGGTCGAATCTGTGTGACCTCTGCATAACTTGAGGATGTGCCAATCTCCTTTCTGATATTATTGATCTTCTCAGAAAAGAAGGAAGCAAACTCATTGCATTTGCTGTCGGAGAGCATTTCACTGGGAATCTGACTTGGGGGGTTTGTCAGTCTCTCAACAGTCGCAAAAAGAGTGCGGGTGTTGTTTAAGTTACTGTTTATAAGGTTTGAAAAGAAAGTCTGTCTAGCTGTGGCTAGTTCCACATTGAAAGCATGAAGGCTGTCTTTATAGATGCTATAGTGAATTTCGAGTTTTGTCTTCCGCCACATCCGCTCAGCTTTTCTGCATTGTCTTTTCATGCTCTGAACTGCTGTTGATTTTCTCCAAATTGATTTCTGTTTCCCCGTCTTCTTGCTGACCTTTATCGGGGCAATATCATCAATAACATTCTTAATTTTTGAGTTAAAAGACTCCAGGAGAAGATCAACAGAGTCTGCAGAAATGCTTGGTGTTAATGATATTGCCTCCATAAATAGCGCACTAGTGTTGTCGTTAATGCATCTCTTTCTGATAGAGACAGATCTAGATTCAGTGGTGACCGAGATCAATATATCAAAGAAAATACAGAAGTGATCAGATAGTGCTACATCCTTAATTACAATGGATGAGATGTTTAGACCTCTACTGATGAGTAAATCTAGGGTGTGTCCACGATTGTGTGTTGGTCCGTGCACATGCTGACTCAGGTCAAAAGTGTTTAAAACAGTTATAATTTCTTTTGTAGTTTTGATTTCTGCATTATCTATGTGAATATTAAAATCCCCTGCAATAGCAAAACAGTCAAACTCTGAGGAAATCATTGATAACAGTTCAGTGAAATCATCAACAAAGGCTGGAGAATATTTTGGAGGCCTGTAAATAATGATAAACAGGGTGTGTGGAGCACCTTTCAGCACAATACCTAGGTATTCAAAAGATGAATATTGACCAAATGACATTTGCTTGCACTGATAAACATCTTTAAACAGAGCAGCTACACCTCCACCTCTCCTAACAGTCCTGCAGACACTTATAAAATTAAAGTTAGGAGGGGCTGTTTCATGAAGGACTGTTGCACTGCAGCTGTCTTCTAACCATGTTTCATTTAAAAACATAAAATCCAGGTTGTTTGTGGTTATTAAATCGTTGATCAGAAATGATTTATTTTTAAGTGAGCGAATGTTTAAAAATGCTAACTTGATGGAATTACATTTTGTCTCTACAGCAATCTTAGATTGATGCATTATAGGCCGCAGGTTAGATGGGTCAGCCGTACGGCTTGAGAAGGCCTTAGACTTTTTTAAAGGAGGAGGTTTAATAGACTTGGCAAATTCACTTTTCAGAAAAGGAAGTAGGTACTTCTGAAACGCATGCGTCCACAATGGCGGCGAGCCTGGCAGACATGATGAAGAGGAGAATTGTTGAATAAAGTCTTTTTTTTTTTTTTTTTGCACACAAAACGTGTTCTCGTAGCTTTGTAAAATTATGGTTGGAACCCTGATGACACCTGGACTATTTTACCGATGTCACTAGTGAGTTTTTATTGTCCTTGCGTTTAATCATCATTTTGAACATTTAGCGGTAGCTGGAGTTATACATATGTGGATTTTCTTTTGTGATTTTTTATTTATTTATTTTGTATTTATCTACTTTTTTGACAAACCAAAAGGTAAAGAAAAACAACAAAAACAGGTTTATTTTCACAATCTTCTTCGATCATATTTTCTTAGGGTCCCTCTCCCTCTCTAAAACGGCTGCTTTATGTGCAACATAATAATAATAAATATAGCTGCAAGAAGAGATTACGGGGCCAAGCCCCTGAAGGGGCTGTAGCGCAGTGCAGAGTGGGAGGATTAAAAATTAAAAACGGCACAAATTGAATTAACGTGAAAAACTTTGGGATTATTGGTGAGAACGAACAGAAGTTCAAATGAAAATGCATGCAGCACGGATAAAACCATTTATTTTTAATCCAGGAGCAATACAGATTCGTACAATGCTGATCTGGATAAGAAACGAGTCAAAACAGCACAACATTACACACAATTTTATAAAGTCGCACCACGCAGGACTCGAACCCACAACACAACAGGCCACACCAGTTGACACGTTCAACTTAGAGCAGTGCACCTGCTGCGCGGGACATTTACCTCAGAGGAGTGCGAGTGCAGTATGGCAGCGCCGGCGACGTCGAGTAGCATTAATGTAAATAAAAAAAAAGAAAGAATTCTTAATTCAGATATTTTTGTTTAAAAACATTTTTTGTAAATTTTACTCATTTTAAATGGTTAACTTTTAAGGAATTAATTAGATTAATTATTACTCAATTCTAATTTGTTAAAGGTATTTAATAATATTGCTTGTAATCTGTTGCCACAATTTTGAGTGAATATAGCGTATTCATTTTTATGCTGTCATTCTCTTACTCACTCAGTCTCTCTCTCTCACTCACAGTCACACACCACGTTTCACACACATTTGCCATTAAAATAGTGATCTCAATAGGAATGTAACTGTATGTTTGCTTTGCTTTTTTTGTTTCGAAGTTCTGGATTACGGTGTTTCATACTAGTTAAAATGTTAAAATCATTTTTCTTCTCATACTTGGTGTTCTTCAAGAATGTTGTCCCACGCTTTCTTTGAGAGCCTTCTCTCTTTCTCTAGTATCAACACAGACTGTTATCCATTATCCAATTTGTCTACAGTGAACTTTAAAGATATGAGGTCTACAGCTGGGGATTGATTAAAGAACTAGATTGTTGTATTTCCTATAATAATTTATCGTTATGCGTTTGCACTTTTTCTATCTGGACACGGAGCATAATAAACATGCAACTTGTTCATTATCATTACCTGTGAAACTGTTGATTTCTACATGGCAGTTCAAATAATATTGTCTTTTTAGACCATTGGTATTGACTGGTTTGAGTTATTTTATTGGTATAAGCAAGGGACATGGGTGGCCTAAAATGCACCAGAATGCAGGAAATCACATCTATGAAATTAAAAATTTTCTGGGGGAGGAGCCCCTAGACCCCCCGCACAAACAGCCCCACCTAAAATATTTTTCACCAGCCGCCACTGGTATGTATATATACATATACATACATACATACATATATATATATATATATATATATATATATATGTGTGTGTGTGTGTGCATATATACATGTATGTGTGTGTGTGTACATATGTATGTGTATATATGTGTGTGTGTGTATGTGTGTGTGTGTGTGTGTGTATATATATATATTATATGTGTATTATATATCTTTAAATAAATCACTCATATAAAGTTTTGGCCCACTCATAATCATGTTAAATAGGCCTAATCGTGATTATAATATTGACCAAAATAATCGTGATTATGATTTCTGCCATAATCGAGCAGCCCTAGCAAAAACTCTAGACTACCACATCCAGCTCTCAAACGTCTTGTGAACAAAAGCTCTGTATGTGATTTAGGGTCTTATTTTAGTGACTTAAAAGTTTTCTCTAAAACACAAACATGTAGGCTACATTCATGCTGCTCATATATTATTGTAGCCCAGTTTCTGCTGATTACAGTGTAAGTCATTAAGTATAACTTAATATCATAAGTCATTAATATGTTTTTAAGATACTGAAAAAGCACAAATGTCAGGGCATGTCAAAACTTCTTCAGGGCTCCAAAACCCCCTCAGACCCCAGAGGGTCAATGCTTCCTAAGCCTAATATACCACAAACAGTCATTAAAGATGAATAAAGAATAAAGACCAACCTCCTTGTTCCTCCTGTTTGATTCTCCAGGTTTCTGGTTCCTCCTGTTTGATTCTCCAGGTTTCTGGTTCCTCCTGTTTTATTCTCCAGGTTTCTGGTTCCTCTTCTGGTTCCTCCTGTTTGATTCGCCAGGTTTCTGGTTCCTCCTGTTTGATTCTCCAGGTTTCTGGTTCCTCCTGTTTGATTCTCCAGGTTTCTGGTTCCTCCTGTTTGATTCTCCAGGTTTCTGGTTCACTCATGTTCTCCTCACTCTCTTCTTTAACAAACACCATCTTCACAGCAGATCTCAGTTCAGATGATACTCCTCCAGATATTCCTGCTTGCTTCAACACTTCAACACTATGAGGATAAGAATATTACAGAGATTTACTGACCTGATTCACAAACTGTATTTTTTTATTTACAGAAATGAAATTTCAAACAGTTTGTATCAAACCTGCATCACAACAAAACAGCAGAGAGCATGGTGAAACTGAACTTCCTCTGAGGTTTAATGGTATCGTATGTGTTTTAGCGCCACCCGCTGGACTGGAGTGAAGAGAGGGGAGAAATAAGCTGTGTCCAAATGGCATACTTGCTTACTGTTTTTAAAGAATAGTGTACCGTATACAATAAGCAACAAATGTTTCAGAGTAGTATGCTTAATTGTCACATGACAAACACTGAATATTAATTCAACACAGCTGTGAAGGTTGTTACCTTACAAACAAATGTGCTATCCCTTCTTTATACAAAGGCTTGTTAATAAGGCTTCATATTAGTAAACAATGCTATATTGCCCAATTTAACTCATTTCATAACTGAAGAACTTTACAGAGGCTATTGGACTGAACTGAATGGGTTGTCTTTAACTGAGCAATGATATTTTTGGAAGTTACACTAAGTGCAAATAATGATAAATTCTGTTTACACTAAAATAACAGCATTTTCTTTAGCAACAGGTGTGTAAATAGTAATTAGGTGGCAGATATTTATACTTCAGTACTGTAGTACATGAAAACAATATGCAATAACATATTGAGTGTAAATTATCATAAATTTTATTTGATGAATGCCACTTTATTGGGGCAAAAACCTACCTACAGCTAAGCACACCGTATTATTAATGAGGTGTTTAATTTCCACTTTTCAAATATAATTTTTTTTATTGAAAATAAATGCCTTTCTGATCTGGTATGTGATGGTTAAAGGTGCACGAGTTTGACAAAAGCCAGAATTGAACTCGGATCGCTCGCATCAACAGCACACATCTCGCATCATTTACTCACTGCGCCACTGAATCTACGGAAAGACGTGTGTTTTGCAGTTTTATTAATCGCAGCCAGGCATTGGTGGGCGGAGTTAATGTAAATATCCTCTACTAACTAAATGGTCTATTTGTCCTTAGAATGAATGCATTCCGTTTCTTTTTAGAGCTGCTTAACTGCAGAATTTAATTCTGTTTGCATAATTGAAATATGCATGCGCTGATAATTGGTGTAGTTAAAATAATTGTTAAAAAGCAAAATAAATAAATAAAAATAACATTATTGTATTGTTTATTATTATAATATTGTTTTTTCTTATGTGTCGCAGTAATGTTTGTCCTTCTGTAAGTTTCTCCCATCTCCATATAAGATCATGGAACATTAATTACAGATTAATAAATGCAGAATCATATCACCACATACTGGTCTGGCATGTATACTACATCATTTTGTGTCAGTTTCACGGTTTCATGTGTACGCAGATATTTCTTGAGAAGAGGGAAAAAAAAGATTAAAGAGAGAGCAACTTGTTCAGTAAACCACTGTTCATTAAAAAAAATGAATAAAGTTTTCCCCCCTGCTGTACCAAAACCATACCAAACCAGTGACGTTAAAACCGAGGTACGTACCGAACCGTCATATCTGTGTACTGTTACACCTAATAAATATACATATACTCCTTCAAAAACAGCCAGAAAACTTGGAGTTGTGATTGATGAAAAGCTGAATTTCTTAGACCACACTGGTAAACATTGCCACATTCCCCAGTCCTGCATATTTTCTTTATACAATATTAGGAAGATCAGGCCCTTTCTCACAGAACATGCGACAAAACTCCTTGTTCAAACTCTTGTTCTGTCAAGACTTGACTATTGCAATGTTCTCTTGGCAGGTCTTCCAGCCAATTCCATCAAACTTCTACAATTAATCCAAAATGCCGCTGCAAGATTCATCTTTAATGAGCCGAAAAGAATGCACTGGCAATAGCTGCTAACATAAAATTTAAGGCAGTAATGTTTGCCTACAGAACCACCACTGGCTCTGCAACCCCTTTACCTAAATTCAGTACTTCAGATCTATGTGTCCTCTAGAAGCTTGCATTCTGCAAGTGAACGATGCATTATTGTGCCATCCCAAAGAGGCACAAAATCACTTTCACAGACTTTTTCATTAACTGTTCCCATCTGGTGGAATGACCTGCCCAACTCAATCCAAGCAGCTGAATCCTTAGCCATCTTCAAGAAACGTTTAAAAACACATCTCTTCCATCTTTATTTGACCCTCTAACTCTAGCACTATCTATTCTAAAAAAACACACACACTTGACCCTCTATCAATTGCATATTTATTCTGTAACTGCTAGCTTTTCTTGAAAAACTAACACTAGCTTTCTTTTTTCTATTCTATCTACTTGTTTCTTATATAAAAAAAACACTAAGTTTCTTTTTTTCTATATTCTATCTACTCGTTTTCTTAAAAAAAACCTTGCTACGTGTACTGCGTTGGGCTAACCAAGACTTGTCATAACACTTGCATGTTGTTGCTCTTTTGTTGGATTTGATTGCTTCTAATGTCCTCATTTGTAAGTCGCTTTGGATAAAAGCATCTGCTAAATGAGATAAATGTAAATATATATATACGTAGATGGCACTTAAATAAAATGAGCTGATTGACACATTTTGTCAAAAAAAGCCAGTATTTTCCACTTCCAAGGAATCCGCTGTTGTCTGTCTGTCCAACAGGTTCATGGGAGTTTAATGATTTGCCTTGGGACATCCAGCCTCCAGCTGCACCAGGGTTGGAGGATCCCAGATCCCTAACTCTGTTGTCATGAGCTCCTTTGTAACACATACATGTATATTTTAATTAAAATGAGACATTTAAGTAATTATAGATGTCCATAGTCTACTGTTACTTGAACGTCACTGCATTTTCCCAAGAAGTCTCTGCTTTGCGCTTAATAAGATTTCTGCTTAAGGGTGTTTTTTATGGCTTTGTCATACTTGTATAAAACTCATGAAAGACTAAATGACAACCAAATAGTTTAAATAACACCTTTCACACATACAGGATTTACTGGCAATTTACCAGTAAATTCACATTAAGAAATCATGTGTTTACAGGCCTTAAAAAATACCTGTGAAACAGTTCTGGCAATTTTCCAGTATGAGAATTTTTATCGTTACCATTAATTACCAGTATGCTGGGTTTAAACAAAGAACCGGATTAAGGTATGAGCATGTACGAGGTTAGAGCAAAGCTCTGCCTTTCATTGTTCTGCTTTTCAAAATAAAACGGACGCCTTTGTCTCATGTTTGTAAGAGCAAAATCACATTCTGTGTAATCATTCCCTTTGACTGTCACTCAAAGGTGAAAAATCAATGTTGTTAAACTGGAAATATAGAGAAACTAAAGCTAAAGTCATTTCAAATATTTGTCATTCACGTTTACGGATGTGTGAACGCTATCACACCAGTAAAAAGTCTATACAACTATACAATATCAAACTTTTTATAAATAAAAATCACTTGTTCGTAAACAACGTTGATAAAGAGCAAAACTTATAGTGAGATGTACTGTACACATATACAGTATCTCCGTGTAGGTATAAGGAAATAATATGCAAAGTTTGAGGAATAAACGGGTAACAACCTGGAAAATTACAAACACTGTGTATTTGGTGACTGATGAGTGGTAAAGCCGGTAACTGAACAAGTCAAAATGGTGCTTGAGGACTGGATCAAAACGGTAATATCCTGTCGATTTGCTATAATACACAGTTTAATCAACGCACAGAAACATAGCAAGGAGTTTGGTAAAAATAGTCCATGTGACATCAGTGGTTCAACCGTAATTTTAGGAAGCTACAAGAATACTTTTTGTGTGCAAAGAAAACAAAAATAACTTTATTCAACAATTAGTCTCCTCCGCGTCACCCTATAGCACCATTTTGGAGAGTATCACATAAGGAAATAACATACGCTGTTCTGTGTCAGCAGCGCTGTACGCGGATACGCTGTTTAGTCTTTGATTTGAACGAAAACAATGTATGCGCATTTTTGGGTCAACCAACCCTTTAAAATCAGGTTTTGAATGAATAAAAACCTGGATGTTATCTGCACATTATGTATCTCATATTTATTGGTGTTATATATTAACACAGTGTTTTTCTGTTTTGATCTCTTTTATTGTGTACAAGTCAATCAGTTAGCACTTTTCAGTTATGGAATATTTACCCTTCACATGCATCACATGTGTTTAGAATGATCAGTGTGTGACGAGATGAACTGCTAAATTCTAATTGTCTTTGCACTTGTGCTGAGTCAGAGACAAACTTGCTCGGTTGCTTGCCCGAAAGCAGTGCTGGGAAATTCCATTTCAACATCAATTTCTGTGACTCATGTCATTCTGCCTTCTCCTATGCTATTTGTTAATTTTTTTACTCCACTCATCTCCTTCATTGTAGTCTTCAGCCCTATTCGCACAGGATTAGTATTATCTGGGCACCATGTGTGATTTTGAAATTACCCCCCCACATCTGAATTTCATGTGGTGCATTCGGACGGGATAAGCGAAGCCTGTGATTTTACTCAAAATTACTGACTTATCTCCGGATACCCGGATGTTAAGGCTTTAGTTCTATGGTCCAAATGGATTTAAAAAAAAGAAACTAATATAGTTTTGTGCCCCGTGTCATTTACATTTCACCAGGTTAAAATAATATCTCAAGCTTTATGCTTGATTTATTTGTAATACATTAAACCTTTTCAGCTTTCTCTTTCTGCAAATTGTATGATGTAGCGATATGACAGCACCCAAAATACTATCAAACACTCCAACGCAGCTCCATTCTTTGCGAAATATTGATAAAAAGGCGCAAAGGGAACAAAAATCTTGAAAAATTATATACGTCCCGCCAAATCACATAGATGCCGATTCGCACAGGACTAATATTATCACAGGACCTCTGTGTTCATGAAATATGGTAGGTCATTTGCGGGGGAATTTTTACTTTACAAATTACAGACATGGCCGATTCGCACGGGATTAAGATCACAGACAACCTCCGCAATTATTACAAATCACTGGAGGTCACCAGGTAATACTAATCTCGTGAGAATAGGGCTTTCGCCAGTCTTAAATTGACGTGTTTACTTTTCACACCTTTCGCTTATTACATCCTGTTCATCTCAAATAAAGGAAGTATTTGTACTCAGTACATAAATATATTTAACTATTTCAGGTACTTTCCAATCACATATAATTCAAGTATATTTATTTTGCATCAATGTACGCTTTACGCGTAATTAAACGCGTTACGTTCTTATTCTGGACTCAGCTGCTTGTCTATGCATCGTATCACTGTTTTAATGCATTAAGCCACGTTAAACATTTTCAAATGTCCCGCAGGAGGATATGCAGGAGCAAAATATTAAGCATATTAGCAGCATCTAAATACAATTAGCAGCTAAATGCTAAATTAATCTGTGTTTATACAGCTAGACCAAATGCAGTTTAGAGCATATGTAACTGAAGACACACCGATAGTAACAGACATGAAACAGGTTAAATTAAATACGCATTCTTGTGTATGCATTTTAAAGGGGGTTCGCCATATAAATCGGCGTATATCGATGTTTTCATCGTGATGAGTGTGTGGTTGATTTCAGCTGTGTGCAGTGTCAGAAGCATGCGCTTATCGTGGTTATATCAATGACAGTGTTGCGAGAGAAGGGAAATAAGTTATTGCTGAAGATCACTATCTACGGCTGTAGTAGCCCCAAGTGAAATGCATTATGGGCAGTGTGGTTCGGAGAAATGTTGTTCGTAAGATGTGTGCTCTCGCTGTGCTGTGTAGTTCAGAAAAAGGAAAAAGAACATTTATATTCTGCTTTTATTTCAGTTCAGTCCACCCAGGAGTTTTGTGCACTTTAACTCTGACAACTTTATTTGCATACATCGCCTAACTTTGTCCTTCTCATCATTGCATGTACAATAATTAATGAGCTGTTTTGCTACCGCTGTGACTGATGAAGTGTAAAAAATAAAAGCAGATATCAAATGACTAAATTATGATTTTTGCTCAGGTGGGTGCTGGGGTCAGATTTCAATGTATATCCATTTTTGTTAATTAACATTACACATAGTGCGTGTCTATCAGTAGAGGCGGCGCAACTATAACAACACGTGAATAATCCCGCCCACTCTAAAAGCGGTACTAAACTGCAGTGGAAACGCAAACCGAGCCGGACTGAGCCGTGCCATTCTGAATCGAACCGAGGCGAGTCGTACCACGCAGTGGAAAAGCGCCAATACATCGTAATGCATGCGGTTCACATGGCTCTTCGGAGAAGCAGAAGTCTTGGATAGGTCTGCATGTTCGGGGGTGTTTTGTTCTTGTTTTGGCTTGTATTGTCCCTTCTATGTCTCATGCTATGTGGGGGGTTATTTCATGTATGTTATATTTGCAGCAGCAGTATTTCTTACATGCTCAAAGCTAGTGGTCGACCGATATTGTTTTTTTGACAGCCGATGCCTATATCTTGGAAAGCTGGGTGGCCGATATAATGTTATTTATTTTAATTAATATTTAAGAAATTTGAAATCATTTGAAAATGGATTAAAAATAAATGTGTAAAATAAACATACTTATGCTTTAGATGACAGTATTTTTCACAAATAGATAATTATTTAATAAAAATATAATTAAAAAGGAAGTAAACACTGTAACCAACAGGGCACTCAGAATTCTGGGAAGTTTGTGTGCATTGGGAATCATATTTTTTCTAATAAAGCCAAGATAACACTCATTTTCAGATAACACTAATTTTACATACAGCACACAGTGAAAATGACATGAATATGACAGTGGGGAAATGCATAAAGCACAACATAATTTGAAATTACGAGTTTAAAGTTTGTCGATCGTGCATCTCTCCTGTCCCCACTCAAAACTCACGGACCAACAGACAGCAAAAGAGAAAGTATTATAATGTTTGCCTTTCTACTATAAATAACATAAAAGCAATCATTATAATACTTCTTGTATACATTTAATTCCTTTGTTTAACAGTTCTATCTGATTATTAGACAGACTTCTATCCGTATTAGACAGAACTGTTAACGACGACAGTAAACAAATGTAAAGTAAAAAAAAAAGTAAAGTCGTGACGTATTGTCAAGTATGGTGACCCATACTCGAAATTGGTGCTCTGCGTTTAACCCATCCAAGTGCACACACACAGCAGTGAGTAGTGAACAAATGCACACACACACACACACACACACACCGTGAACACACACCCGGAGCAGTGGGCAGCCATGCTGCGGCGCTCGGGGAGCAATTGGGGGTTCGGTGCCTTGCTCAAGGGCACCTCAGTCGTGGTATTGAGGGTGGAGAGAGCGCTGTACATTCACTCCCCCACTTACAATCCCTGCCGGCCAGGGACTCGAACTCGCAACCTTTCGATTATGAGTCCGACTCTCTAACCATTAGGCCATGACTTCCCCTTAGGCCACGACTTCCCCAAGAGGGAGAAAGTGAGCACTTGTGTGCTCAGGCGCTCTTTGAGCATGCTCTGGCCTATGTGCCAGCTGCCACCACAATGAGAAGAAAAACCACCTAGTCTCTTTTCATCCTTTTATTTTAGTTTATTTTATTTTCCGTTGCAAGTTTCGTGTTCTCAGTTTAAGTTTTGCCACCACGCCTCGTCTCCGAGTTCAACTCGAGTCTGTGACCGCCTCAAAACTTCTACCAGCCACAACTCCGCATCTTCAGCCAACACCCAGCCGTTGGCTTCCCAAGACGTCACTTCAACGACTACTGAACATCCAACCAATCAGCAAACTTGGGAAAACCCCCCCTATGACGACGACACAAAAGGGAATCCCAGAGGCAAAGCAAGCAAGTAACCTCCAGACTTTTGCTGAGTCGGTGCAGCAGTTTAATACAAATTTTAGCCTCATTGAGAAACTCAAAGCGAGGGTTAAATAAGTGATTGATGGTTGTTCAGGTCGATGCAATTGTGAAATTCCAAGTTTACAACAATATGTGCATTTTCATTCTCTTAAACTCATCCTTTCCTTACTCTCTTTCTGCAACGTGTGAATGCGTGTGTTCATGAGTTTATGTCTTAGGTTTATATAAATAAAATCTTATTTATATTGAAAAGAGAAGTATCTTGTGTTTTGTGTTTACAAGTTAATGTCTTAATCTGCCGATCTTGTTACTGTGCTATTAAATAGTGTTTTCACTATATTTTGGATTATAATATCCAGTGCAGAGTAGATGTTATATGGCTTGGTCAATGAATCGCTGCCGCCTCAGTGATCAGCTGTAAAACAGTGATTCTGTTCAAATTCCCTATAAAATCATAAATGATTCCCTTTGAGCTAAATTAAACTATTTGCTTTAAATTACATATTACGTTTTTTACGTTACAATGTTGTGGATGTATCGGCAGTAGCAAGTCTCGGTACTTGCTCTGCCGCAACAGCAGCAGCGTATTCCGCCAAGACCAAATACATTAACATTGTCATGTACATTCCCATGCCAATCCCTCCGAGAGTTGTCTTGACAGAAATATATATATATATATATATATATATATATATATATATATATATATACACACACAGGTGCTGGTCATAAAATTAGAATATCATGAAAAAGTTGATTTATTTCAGTAATACCATTCAAATAGTGAAACTTGTATATTAGATTAATTCGTTTCACACAGACTGATATATTTCAAATGTTTATTTCCTTTAATTTTGATGACTATAACTGACAACTAATGAAAGTCACAAATTCAGTATCCTAGAAAATTAGAATATTGTGAAAATGTTCAATATTGAAGACACCTGGTGCCACACTCTAATCTCCAGATCGGGCTGGAGGCGTGCAAACCTCCCAGTCCCGAGCCCTCGCAGTGAGATGATTGGCTCCTCGGCATGGGCTGTGGCTCACGGCCAGAAGCGGCGCGTCTGCCTCCCCCATCCTCGATGGCGGAGTGGCAAAGGGTGACGCTGACATTCCCCAGGTGGAGAGAGCGGTCACGCCGCCACTTGGAGGAATTGTCCACGTCTCCCGTCCAAAGCCTATAGGCTGATGGCTGTTCTTGACCAAAGTTTACAGTGCTGCTGGCCATGCCGCTCCTGCCCTGCATGCCACAGCTATCCTGCGAGTACACCAAGCCAAGGCATTAAATGCACGAGGGTAGTACCAACCCGAGGTTGACGCAGGAGCTGCACTCAGTGACTGACCGTGCCCTATGGGCAACTGAAGTTACAGCGCAGTCGCTCGGGAAGGCGATGTCCACACACTTGTGGTCCAAGAGTGCCATCTATGGCTCAGCCTGCTGAGAGGGGCGAAGTCAACAAAGTACACTTTCTCGACGCTCTCGTCTCCCAGGCTGGACTGTTCGGCGACACTGTCGAGGACTGTACCCAGCAGTTCTCGGCAGTACTGAAGCAGACCGAGGCCATCCAGCACATCTTGCCCCGGCGTGATGCACCACTCCGCCGCAGGGCAAGCCCCAGTCTGCTGGTTGCCCTCCTGTGTTCCCCTGAGCTGCTCCACCTCATGCTGGTGCGTCGAGCCTCTTACAGAAGCGTGGCGCCCCCCGTGTTCCAGCTGGCCCCGATATCGTCCAAGGAGGCGATAAAAAGGCCCTGATACGGCAACCCGGAGATGTGGAAAGCTGATCTATCTCAGGAGATGGCGAGGACAGCGCCGCTCCTTCCCCCAAAGGAGGGCAGGGGGAGAATCATTTCATTCTGTTCCGCCGCTGGTTCAAGGACCACATTGTCAAAAGAGAGAGCAATTTCCCTTTCCTCCGGGTTCTCAGTTTGCGGGCTGACAGTGTGTGACGCGCTGCCTCCTCACTCTCGCCCGCGACCTATCTTGCCAGCGGCCAAGAGAGTGCGGTTTGGGGACGCAGTGCCTCCCCACGCACCTCTAGCCAGTCCCCTTTGGGACCCAGGGAGTTCTGTAAGGATGCTTCAGAACGCGCTGCCTTCTGTACCATCCATCTCTACTCCCCTGCGCTGCACCACCGCAGGTACGTCGATTGTGCCGTTGGAGCCCCTTGCACGGTGTCTGGAAGCGTGGCTTGCGCTACCCAACCCGTCTCGTTGGCTCGTGCGCACAATTCGACTCGGCTACGCGATTCTGTTCGCCAGGCGACCTCCCAAGTTCAGCGGCGTGGTAGCTCAGAAAGCTCCTGTCTTGTGCGAGGAGATTACTGTCCTCCTGGCAAAGGATGCAATCGAGCCGGTCCCTCCAGCCGAGATGAGGCAGGGGTTTTACAGCCCTTACTTCATCGTACCCAAGAAAGGCGGTGGTCTTCAACCAATCCTGGATTTGCGAGTCTTAAACCGGGTCCTGCACAGGCTCCCGTTCAAGATGTTGACGCACAGGCGCATGATCAGGTGCATCCAGCCCCAGGATTGGTTTGCAGCGATCGAGCTAAAGGATGCTTACTTTCATGTTTCGATCCTTCCTCGATTCAGACCGCTCCTACGGTTTGCGTGCGAAGGTTGGGCATGGCAGTACAAGGTCCTCCCCTTCGGGCTCTCCTTGTCTCCCCGTGTCTTCACGAAGGTCGTAGAGAGCGCCCTTGCCCCGTTACGGGAAGTGGGCGTCAGGATCCTCAACTATCTCGACGACTGTCTCATTCTGGCCCAGTCCCGAGAACAGTTGTGCGATCACAGGGATCTGGTGTTACGGCACCTCAGCCAGTTGGGGCTTCGGGTCAACTGGGAAAAGAGCAATCTCTCCCCTGTGCAGAGAATCTCTTTTCTCTGTGTGGAGTTAGACTCGGTGAGTATGACGGCACGCCTCACGGACAAGCGCTCCCAATCAATGCTGTACTGCCTGAGTTCCTTCAGAGGCAGGACTGTGGTACCACTGTAATGCACTACAGTATTTGGTACTTTGGTATTTTGGTTATCTGTTTGTCGCGTATCATTGCATTCATATTAATCCATTGATGTGATGCAATTGATGGTCGATTTAATGGTGTAATGATTTGCCATTGTCTATGAAGTGAACGCGCCGTGCAAGTTATGAATGAAGTGTGAACAACAGGTCATGACTGGCTGAGCGCGAGATTCCCATGCATGTTTACGTCCGACTCACGTGCTTCGCGCACACTGGCTGTTAAGCGTGCACCGGTTTCTTAGCAACGTCTGACCACGGAAGGCGATAGCGAACCCTTTCCGGTTCAAACTCAAGACAGCGCACACATCACAGACTAATGTAAACAGACCACTGTATGCAGCCGAAGCTACCGCGCTAACGGCCCTGCATGGATAGCAGCTAAAGCCCCTTACCTCAGCTATTAGATGTTAGCGTCCGACTAACACTTGGAGACAGTGTGTGTAAAGTGTAACAGTACCCTTCTTCCCTCTACAGTTTCTTTCTGTTCCACGTTCTGTTGGGCTATCAATTACTTTGGTCTCCCCCACATGCTTTGGTTTATTTGTGTATTTTATTTTACTGTTATTTGCAGCAATTATTTATTTTATTTGGGCTTATTTTATTTAATCTACTCCAGTGTGTAGTTAAGTCTAGCTACACCTATTGAGCAAAATTGAATTTACTTAGATTTTAAATCTATTTAAAACAACTTTCCATTTACTTTCCTAAGCAATTAGAACATTTTAAAATTAGAAACTTTGTTTCTAATTTTCAATTTTATTTTGTTACCCTTTTCCTCTCCTTCCCCTATAGGCATATGTAATGCTAGCCACTGCGGTGCACAATGAGCCCTCAAATCTATTAGTGGCCCACTGACACACATCTGATTCCCTTGCTCATTGGCATTGGAGGAATATCCAGCGCAGTTCCGCGTTTATTCCTCAACCTACTCTCTTACTCGGCATGATTCGATTTATTTTAGCCAACCGACATCATCATACATGTACAATACAATTTTAATGGATCCTCCTATTGGGAATACCTTAGATACCTAAACAGACTTAATCAAAATTTGTGTCTTCGAAAGTACATTGTAAGAAAATTAATTGATAAAATTTTCGATTTACAGAATGACACAATGGAGTATACAGCAGATACGATGATGAAGGAAACCCAGGTCCTCATCGTCTAAAAGATGCGGCAAAATGGCTTGAAACTCTCATCTACCCAACCACTCCAACACCAGAAACGTAACTCATGCTATATGGAAACGCCAGAAATTGGCTCCATATCAGTATTGATATCCTTAAACAACATTATAATGATGTAATACGAGAAGTACAGACAGACCTCTCAACACTGGATGGATCCCAGGGAGACGGAGCTCTTGAAGTAGCCATAAAATGGAGCAGACGTAATATCCGCAGACTCAAAGAATTCACGATCATTAGAACATCCAGAGAGATTCTAACGCTCCTGAACAACAACAGCCAAGAAGAACAACCAGATATACAAACAGCCCCCCTAACAACAACAACAGTGATAGACCAAACCAAACAACAAATAGGTCCCAATACAGAGCAGGAGCAAGCTAACTCAGAAAGGAAGATAAACGTAACCCAAAAACAGACCACCATTGAGAGAACAGAAGCCATTGGTGAAACAGAAAACACAAACGAACAAGTTGACAACACAACAGGAGGGACTCTCGAACAGGGCAAGATAGTTAAATTAAAGAAAGGAAGTCACTGGCGCAGCCCCAAATCAGCTCAAAAGACAAAAATATGGTTTGTCTGACATAGCAACAGTAAATAAGGGCGGGTCTTTTACTTTAAATATACTTTAAAAAATGAGTTGAGCTGAGAAAATGGTATTAATTTTAAACACTACACTGTTTAAGCAATGCTTTTATTGCTTGTTTCTGCTTTTTGTCTGCGCTGTCTCATAAATGACAGAAAATTCCATCAATGGAGGGAAAAAGAGTTAAATGCAGGGGTAGATTTATGTATAGGCATTCAAATACAATTATTTGCCTTTTATGTCACAATATGTGGTAAATATTGAAGTTAAAATATTTTAACTTGGTTAAAAGTCATGTTCAGTGTGTGTTTTATGGCCTTATTTCAGTAAAACAAACAAACATAAAATTCACTAGCCACGCATAAACAATTTTCTAAAAAAATACAAAGTTTTACATATTATAAAGTGCTCACGCTTTATAATAGCAGAGTTTGTGCTGAATAAAGTATGTACATTTTTAATGTCAATGTTTTAAACCTATGACCACAACTGTAAGTTTCTCTTTCCCTGAACTTAGGAGTTTAAATAGTTTCCTGGTTCTGTGTTTGAGTGACAGATGTAAAACAGATTCGTCAACAAGTCTGTCAAGCTGGTTCTTCATTCCTGGACATTCCTACTGAGTTCAGTTTTGTCCTCCAAAAACAAGAAATACAAATTTTATGATAATAAAATAATTATCTGGTGTCACATCTAACAGATTAATTGCAAGCATGTCTTGCCACAAACATCTTTTTCACTAATGGCTCTGAACAAAGAATTATTCTTACTACTTTTAATGTATTAGTAATGTTTTATTTTTTAACCATTTGACCTAGTTAGTTTTCCCATAAAATTGGCATTTTATGTATTATTTGCATGTAAATGTTGTTTCAAAGAGTTTCTTTGCGGTACATTTTTTGTGTATGTATATAGCCTGGATGAAGTTCAGTTGGATTGTTTTATATATATCGGACATGTTGATGTAAATCTTCCCCCTCTCCGAACCATCACAAGTGCAAAGTTAATTATCACTACCACTGACGTCAATATTCTGAGCGGTTTCCTGTCAGCGCCTTAGCTTCTCTACTCAGAATGGTGATAATAATTAACTCAATCAGGAGAACAACAAAGATTTTTTGTATCCAGAACTGACAGAGAAGCCTCGTGATCATGATCCCTATGTATGGACCATAAGATAATTCACGGATGCCCTCAGGCATGCAACCACCAGACATCACACGACGTGACTATCCCATGACTTTTGACCAACTGAAACCCAACTCACCCTCTTTTCAACAAAGAAACTCAAACTTGCATAAAGGATTTCTAAAGGACGATCATTCATTTCCATTGCTGTTAGAGCAAGTATATCCACAGCTAATTTGTTTTATGTCTTATATATGCTTGGTATGTTTTATGTAATCAGTGAATTTGCCTTTTATGTCACAATATGTGGTAAATATTGAAGTTAAAATATTTTAACTTGGTTAAAAGTCATGTTCAGTATGTGTTTTATGGCCTCATTTGAGTAAAACAAACAAACATAAAATTCACTAGCCACGCATTAACAATTTTCTAAAAAAATACAAAGTTTTACATATTATAAAGTGCTCACGCTTTATAATAGCAGAGTTTGTGCTGAATAAAGTATATGTACATTTTTAATGTCAATGTTTTAAACCTATGACCACAACTGTAAGTTTCTCTTTCCCTGAACTTAGGAGTTGAAATAGTTTCCTGGTCCTGTGTTTCAGTGACAGATGTAAAACAGATTCGTCAACAAGTCTGTCAAGCTGGTTCTTCATTCCTGGAGAGCCACATTCCTACTGAGTTCAGTTTTGTGCTCCAAAAACAAGAAATCCAAATTTTGTGATGATAAAATCATTATCTGGTGTCATATCTAACAGATTAATTGCTAGCATTTCTTGCCACAAACATCTTTTCTACACTTTATAAAACATCTTTTTCACTAATGGCTCTGAACAAAGAATTATTCTTACTACTTTTAATGTATTAGTAATGTTTAACCATTTGACCTAGTTAGTTTTCCCATAAAATTGGCATTTTATGTATTATTTGCATTTAAATGTGTCAAAGAATTTCTTTGCGGTACATTTTTTGTGTATGTATGTAGCCTGGATGAATTGGATTGTTTTATATCGGACACGTTGATATAAATCTTCCCCCTCTCCGAACCATCACAAGTGCATGTCACGGTTCAGGGTGCCTTCTCGGCTCCTCGTGCTGTCTGTGTTGTCCCGTCATGTTCGGTAGCTCGTGGTCTGGGATATCAGTGCTGATCGTGCAGCGGGAGGGCGTGGATCACGAGCTGACTCTCCCCCACCTGTCGCTCATTCCCCCACTCCCATATATGTCCCTGTTTTTCTGTTCCTCGTTGTGAGTAGATTGTTTTGTCCTTGCTCGTGTTGTGTATGAGAATCTCACTTCTCTATTTTGACCCTCTGTTCCCTTGTGCTACAGGACTGGTAGCACGGAGATCCAGCAGCCTGTGTGGTCCGCAGACGCTGCCGGCCAGCTCTGGAATCTCCGCTTCCTGAAGCCGCTGTTATATATTGTTTATGTTATTTTGTGTTTTGGTGGCGAAAAAATAAAAGTTTCTCCTACTCTACTCTGCATCTAAGTCCTCTATTACTGACACCGTGACAGAATCTACTCACCACATTATGGATTCAGCAGAGGAAACGGAGTTGCATCGAGCCCTCTCGCAGCAGGGCATTCTACTGGGTCGGCAGCAGGAAGAGCTGGAGGCTTCTCGTCACGCCTATGCGGAGGATTCGCTCCAACTTAGCCAGCTGGTGGAATGGCTGGACCAGCTACAGGTCAGCTCTTAGGCGGCTCGGGCTGCTGCACCCGCTCCTGGCCCGGAAGAAGCAGTTCCTCGCCACGTGAGCCCAACTCATGCCGGTCATTTTTGTCCCAATGCTCACTCATCTTCGCTCTCCAGCCATCCTGTTTTCCCACGGAGCTTTCCAGGGTAGCGTATGTCATTACGCTCTTGGTAGGTCAAGCGAGGGAGTGGGGCACGGCCATGTGGGATGGCGAGCATGCCTGCTGTCAGTCATTGGAGGTGTTCTCGGAGGAGCTGCGCAAGGTGTTCGATCGCTCGGCTCGGAGAATTGAGGCGGCACTCGCCTCGTCACTGCTTCAGCAAGGCGAGCAGTCCATGTCCGGTTACTCCGTTGAGTTCTGTACGCTCGCCGCCTCCTGTGGCTGGAACGAGAAGGCACTCTGGGATCACTTCCTCTACGGCTTGGCAGAGCACGTGAAGGACGAGATCTGTTCCCTTGAGCTGCCTGCTGGCTTGGATGGGTTGATCTACCTCGCCATTCGAGTCGAGCGGTTTTGGATCGCTCTCCGTTCCCGGCACCGAAGAGGGGGATTTCACCGCGAGCGTGTCACAGGCGCCAAGTCGACAGCAGCTTGTGACACGCTGTCTCAACGCCTCGTCCTCCCAGAGGAGGAGCCTAAGCAGGCCGGAAGAGCACGGTTGACTGTGGGGGAGCGACGCTGTCGCTTGGCCAATCAGCTGTGTCTCTACTGCGGGGAGGCGGGTCATGTGGCAGCTGCGTGCCCTGTAGCGGGGCGATGCTCATCACGCAGGGGAGAGCATATGGTGAGCGTGACTGGCACTCGACTGCCATCTGGTGGTCGTTTAGAGTTTCAGGCTTCGTTACGGTTAGCGGAGGGCGATTTTATGAATTCTGGATTGGCCACATGCCTGGGAATTTTGTCTGTTGCCCTGGCCGAACCCATTTCTGCTAGAACACTTTGTGGCACCCTACTGACTAATATTACCCATGTTACTAAGTTTGTTACGTTAACACTGTCTGGTAATCATGCTGAGGAGATCCGTTTCCTCCTTTTTCACTCACCCACCGCTTCAGTGGTGTTGGGTCACACCTGGTTGGTCAAACACAACCCCCATATTGATTAGGCTCGCAGTTCAGTTTTGACTTGGAGCCCTTTCTGTTTAACTCAGTGTTTGGGTGCTGCATTTCCCCGGTCATGTCTTGTTCTGTGTTGCAGGAGGAGCCGGTGAGCCTGGTGAATGTACCGGAGGCTTACCATGACTTGAGAGCGGTGTTCAGTAAGTCCTGAGCTTCATCTCTGCCTCCGCACCGCCCGTACAACTGTGCGATTGACCTGTTGCCTGGCACTTCCCCACCTAAGGGGCGCCTTTACTCTGTCCGGACCAGAGAGGGAGGCCATGGAGAGATATATACACGATTCTCTGGTAGCAGGCATTATCCGTCCTTCTTCCTCTCCAGCTGGGGCGGGGTTCTTCTTTGTGGAAAAAAACGATGGTTCGCTGCGCCCCTGTATAGACTATCGGGGGTTGAATGACATCACGGTAAAGAATCGTTAACCTTTGCCGTTGATGTCGCTGGCCTTCGAACTCTTGCAGGGGGTTCATTAATGGCCTCCGTGGCCAGTTCAAAACAGAACAAACATTCATAAGTGGCCTCTGTAGCCACGACAAGACAGGACGAGAATTCAGGGACAGCCCTTTTGGCTGCAACAGGACAGGCAAAGAGTTCACAGACGGCCTCCATAGCCGTGACAGGGCAGGACAAGGATTCATAGATGGCCTCCATAGCCGTGACAGGGCAGGACGAGGATTCATCATTCCGCTATCTCTGGGAGTTCTGTGGTGGTGTACGCGACCCAAACACACAAAAGAGCGACAAGACAAGGGAGTTAGTTCAGGAACAGGAGGGATAGAATGAGTGGATTTGGGGATACCAGCTGCGCGTGCAGACACCAGCGGTGCATCCCTCACGCTGGATACCAGACAGGGAACTCGAAGGACTGACCTTAAATATCTGGGTGTGACAGAAAGGACGAGATAAGACTCAGGCTGCTCAGCTGTGATGTGAAGAGACTCTGGCAGATTAGCGGAGACGTGGTGTGACTCTGGATGACCAGCGGAGACGTGGTGTGACTCTGGATGATCAGCCGAGACGAGGAGAGATTCTGGAAGCTCAGCGGAGACGTGGTGTGACTCTGGATGATCGGCCGAGACGAGGAGAGATTCTGGAAGATCAGCGGAGGTGTGACTTGACTTGAGACGATCCGCAGAGACGTGACTTGACTTGTGATGATGAGCTGAGACATGACAAGATCCTGGCAGATCAGCTGTGAGATGGGTTGATTCAGGACGATCAACGGTGACTTGGCTTGACTCACGACAATCAACTGTGGCTTGGTTAGACTCACGATGATCAACAGTGACTTGGCTTGACTCACGAAGATCAACTGTGGCTTGGCTTGACTCACGAAGATCAACTGTGGCTTGGCTTGGTTCATTAACATTGACTGTGACTTTACTTAGATCTTTAAGATCAGCGGTGACCTGACCGAACTCTAACAGATCATACGAGACCTATACAGACTCTGATGCAACAGCCTCGATGTTAATGGGTTCTGAGGCGGCAGCAATGACATGACGGGGTGTTGTTGTGGCCGCCATTTTGTGAAAGGGATCCGCTGTCGCAGTCATTTTGTGAGCGTGCTCTAACGCAGCTGCTATCTCGGTCATAAATGCAGAGTCGCGTTCTTCCTCTGCAATACCCACAGTAAACAAAGAGCCAACAGTCAATAAAGCATAATCCATAAACTGAGCAATTGATGAACGCAGACCCTCGCGTCTAAACTCAGATTGCAGTGGTTTATTAATGCCGTCACAAAAAACTCTATTAACAAACAGTCCGGTAAATCAGAGTAGTTTGCAATGGCTAAAAATGTGCGGATATAGTTCTCCAGCGATCGCGAGCCTTGTTTAAGGGCTAGCAAAATTCTTGCTGTGTCTTGCTAGCTTCTTCTTGCTAGCTTTTATTTATAAGCGTAGTCAATAAACAGGCAGGGTCAAACAACGGCAAACAGGTATGGTACGGGCAAGACAAAGAGTAATCCTCGGGCAAACGTGGGTCGACGATCGGCAAACAATATCCAACAGGGCAAGGCAGAGAGATAATCCAGGTACACGAGCAATAGTCCAAGAGAGGTGCAAACTGAATCCAAAAGGTGAGACAAGGGTTAATCCACAATACAAGGGCAGGAAACAGGAAACGAGACGGTAAACAAAATAAAATAAACTTATACTTAAAGAATACAGAAAGGCTTGGTAAGGCAGCTAACACTAGGAGAGTGCTAAACACAGAACCAGACTCGGAGCTAAACATAAACACAGAAAGGCTCGGTAGAGCAGCTAACACTAGGAGAGTGTTATACGCAGGACAATACTTGGCCGAGAGGAAGAGGAAGTCCATGGTTTATGAAGGGTGTGTGATCAGTGCAATCAGCTGTGTGATGTCAGTGCAATGGATGATGGAAATTGTAGTCTGAGGTGGTGTGCAACAGTAGTGTAGTGCAAGAGTCCATGTGGTGAGTGAGTGACCTCTGGTGGGGAGTTAATGGAAGTTCATGGCCAGGATTCGTAACAATAGTAGTGTTTAGTATCATGTTGAAGCTTATTTTAAATGCAGGATGTTGAATGACATGACAAGTGAGTAGTATATATAGTGTTCATAAGATGGCATTTTTAATAGAATTTACAGATATATTCCCCACATGGAAGATCACAGATTAGATTAAGTTTTGTGTTCAAATGAAACAGTATGGGCGGGGCTCCGCCTACAGGGACAATTTGATTGGATCAAGTGCCGTGGGATGGACAGAATTCAGCCTGTTAAAACTCCGTGAGACAAAGGCTTTGCGCTGCTTGCTCTCTCAAACTCTTTGCAAACAGACTTCCTAAGAGTTTCCAGAGCGTCATCACGTCACAAAGAAACCAACCGATCACAGGAGGGCTTCCCCCAGTGATGTCACGCAACGACGACCTCAGCAGCCCCGGAGGTTTCCCAACCAGGAAAGGGAAACGAAACCGGAGATCATGTCAACTTTATCGTAGATTAGCAAATAAACTTTTTCATTTTAGTGTTTGTGTTTTGTACTTGATCAATTACTGCTTTGCGCTGTCGGTCCTTTGTTACCTTGCTCATAACAAATAAAATGCTGGTTAATGCTAACTTCGGTGGCCACGAAGCAAGCAGAATGAGTAGGATACACTAAGTGCTAGACGCTGGATGTTTTAAGTTGATAAGGTGTAATCATAAGTTTTAAATCTGCTTAATTTAATTAAATCAATATTGAATCTTAATAATTAATTCCCTAAAGAATAAAATAAGAGCTTAAATTCCTTACAACTTAATAACAAAAATACTGTGATTATATTCCGTTACTCTTAATATATTTAGTACGTTTTTAGTATAATAAAATTCAATATGAATATTCTACTTTTCTGCCACAATATCATGGTTACTGTCAATGTTACTACAGTAAAACCATGGTAAATGTTAGTGATTTGTAGATTGAAACGCCTTCTAACTGGATCGTTGTTGCACAGGTGTTTCCACATCAGTTGTTGGGAATGATCCAGCTCTGATTTATTTGGCTTTAAACTAGTTTAAATCGCATACCTATGTGATTTGTACTGGAGAACTCTGCGCTGAACTCGAGCGTGATCACTAGATCTCACAGCGCTGTTTACTGGTCTCGTGATTGCGACTGGCCAATGTAGTAAATGTATTCGCTTTAGCTCACACTGCGCTCTCTTTTCTTTTGAGCTGAGCTGATAAAAGGTCTGTACGACGCGTGGTTTCAAACGAGAAGCACTATTTATTTTTGCTTTTCATGCGTTTGCCGTTTAATACGTATTTATCATGCACAACAGAATGCTAACGCTTATCAGATTTGCAGATTAGTAGTGGCACCAGCACGATCTCTAGCTAAATTTTGTGTCACTGGCAGAAAAAAAGGTTGCAAAATATCCATTTAGTCGCAGTCTGGAGCCCTGGTAGACTACTGTCAATTACACTTTTATTTAATTGTTTATTTTATTTAATTGCCTTTTCTTGGCATTGTAAACATACAATATAAAAACATTTGGTAACACTTTAGAATAGGTAACACTATTAACTGCGACTTTTCCCTCAATAAATTCTTAATTTGCTGCTTATTAATAGTTAGTAAGGTAGTTGTTAAATTTAGGTATTGGGTAGGATTAGGGATGTAGAATAAGGTAATCTAGAATAAGGCATTAATATGTGATTAATTAGCATTAATACATGGCTAATATTCTAGTAATATGCATGCTAATAAGCAACTAATAGATGTAACCGTAAAATGTTACCGAAAGTGTTACCGAAAATTTACATAAGTCATGTGGTATAATTGAGAAAACCATAAATACAACACCCTTCAGTCTCACTAAAATAGTCAATGTACTTGATACATCATGAAATTAATCATGATGCAAATCAATCATAAGCAACTAATAGGTGTAACTGTAAAATAAAGTGTTACCAAACATTTTTATATAAAATTATTAGTGGAACATTTTATACATGTTTATTTTAACTTGGATGGAGCAGCATTTAATACACAGAGCCGTAGTTCACTAAGAAGCTACGCAAACCAATTTGATTTCATAATGATTGCATCGTCTGTAAATTTTTCAATTTTTTTTAAGTAGCTTGTCAGTGAACTTTGGCTTTGTGTAGTAAATGATGGAGATTTACTACTGATTACAGAACCGGCTTTACTGACAAGATGTACATGACAATTGCATTTGATTAAAGGGTTAGTTCACCCAAAAATTAAACTTCTGTCATTAATTACTCACCCTCATGTCTTTCTAAACCCGTACGACCTCTGCTCATCTTCGGAACACAAATTAAGATATTTTTGATGCATTCTGACAGCTCTCTGATCCTCCCATAGACAGCAATCACTTAATCGGAGACATTCTAGTCTTCCCCTGTACCGGAGTCGACACAATAGCGGACAGTCTCAGCTGACTCAGTGCAGGACTAAGGTAAGACGGCCTTGTCAATCAACTATCGTGGGAGCGGCCTGTGCAGAACTATGTCATTCTGACAGGAATCTCAGAGCAGCCTGATTAGAGAAGGGGGAATTTAAAATAGGGATTTAAAAAAAAAAAACACTGGGTGGATTTTTATCATTATAGGATGGATGTGTACATACACTTCCAACACACATTTATGTTCAAACAACATGTAAAGTGAATTTTGCATCTGATGACCCCTTTAAATTTTAGGGCGTGAATGGAGTTGTTGCCCTGCATCATATTTGTCAACATTCAACTGTATGAAATGTAAGATAATGTACAGGTCTGGGGCAGGGCCAGTGCGTTAACTCCAATAAAATATTTTAATCATGTTATTTTTCATAACTAATTGAGTTAACGCACTTAAGCACTCAGAGGGATGGGCGATACCACTTATTTTATTTTCGGTCCGATACCGATATTTTCAAGCCCAGTATCGTCGATATCGATACCGATACCAATACCGAAACCTCGACTAAACTGATCTTTTAAATTATTAAAAAAATATAATCAGCAATTTTACTCACTTAATATTAGATGTTTTTTAACATTTCATAGGATTTTTTTGTTTTTGTTTTTTGTTTACACCGTAAGAAATAAAGTAACCTCAAAGGTGCACCTACCCTAAAAGGGAGCATATTAGTACCATACAAGTATGCATGCTTTGAAAAATAAACATGGTGTTACATAAGTACTAAAATGATTATTATTATGATAAATTTGTGGTTACTGCAGTTTTACTACAAATACTGTGGTAAACTGTGGTTACTGTAATAAAACCATGGTTAATTTTTGTAAAAGGCTCCCAGGCTGCTGTACTCCTAAAAGTGAAACTTTAGCATATTTTTTTATTAACAGCAATTACAGAATCCATTTGAACTTTTAACAACCAGTTTAAATAAATTTACTTGCACAAACTAGCCTATTTAAAATAAATATTACATAAACCAAGTTTGGGGTTAGTAAGATTTTGTCATATTTTTTAAATAAACCTTATGCTCACCAAGGTTGCACTTATTTGAACAAAAATACAGTAAATATAACCATTTAAATGACTATTTTCTATTTTAATATATTTTAAAATGTAATTTAAAATGCCTTTGTGATCAAAGCTGAATTTTCAGCATCATTACTCCAGTGTTCAGTGTCACATGATCCTTCAGAAATTATTATATCATTTGCTGCTCAAGAAGCATTTCTGATTATTGCTGCTTCATATTTGTGTGGAAACCGTGATGCATTTTTCAGAATTAATTTTATACATAGTAACAATGATATGTAATGTAATAATGTGGCAATGGTTTATAAAGATCTACTTATGCTTCTGATGCTTTTGGGAAACGCAACTCTATTTGAACAAACACTAAGACTGAGCCATGCGTCAGCAGCGAATGCTGTCTGTGATTGACTGATTCTGTCTTTCAGCATTTGCGTTCTGATCGAGCAGGAGAAATCGCTCTTAACACAATTAGACTAACACTTAAAAGCTTATTTATGCACAGAATTTCTTAATAAAATTAGTGATTAAAAAAAAGCACTTTAGAATTGATATTTTTATATTTTTATGTGAGGATCGATTCTTTCGATACAACATCAGTATCGAAAGTATCGATACTTTAGGATCGATCTGCCCATCCCTACTGCTGAGTAGTTTTTATTGATATCAATCTCAAATGCATTTTGGAGGGTATTTACACCTGCTCTTTTCACAATCGGATAGCTATCCAATCAGAGAAAATGCATGAAGTGACCAGGTGTAAACAGTACCTAAGATAAACAGTGGGCTCACTTAAACAAGACTAGGGAAAATATGCAATCAATATTTTATGCTCAACAATTATGCAAAACAAAAAACGTTAATAAGAGAAAGAAGTAAAAAATCAAATGTATTTCCCTTCGAACGGACCCCTCAGAGCATTAATTGGGAAGTCGTGGCCTAATGGTTAGAGAGTCGGACTCGTAATCGAAAGGTTGCGAGTTCGAGCCCCCGGCTGGCAGGAATTGTAGGTGGGGGGAGGGAATATCCAGCGCTCTCTCCACCCTCAATACCACGACTGAGGTGCCCTTGAGCAAGGCACCGAACCCCCAACTGCTCCCCGGGCGCTGCAGCATGGCTGCCCACTGCTCCGGGTGTGTGTTCACGGTGTGTGTGTGTGTGTGCATTTGTTCACTACTCACTGCTGTGTGTGTGCACTTGGATGGGTTAAACGCAGAGCACCAATTTCGAGTATGGGTCACCATACTTGACAATACGTCACGACTTTACTTAATTTTTTCCAGCATTTCTTTCAT
The DNA here is from genome assembly GCF_936440315.1 of Barbus barbus. Lineage (NCBI taxonomy): Eukaryota > Metazoa > Chordata > Actinopteri > Cypriniformes > Cyprinidae > Barbus > Barbus barbus. Next base: position 5,103,543 of record NC_136717.1, read on the forward strand.
ACTTCAAGGCTATTTAGCATTATGACAAATGCCGTTTTTATGTATAGCAAAACATGCTTAGCAAAAGGCAGATACAGTCAGGTCCATAAATATTGGGACATCGACACAATTCTAACATTTTTGGCTCTATACACCACCACAATGGATTTCAAATGAAACGAACAAGATGTGCTTTAACTGCAGACTGTCAGCTTTAATTTGAGGGTGTTTACATCCAAATCAGGTGAACGGTGTAGGAATTACAACAGTTTGCATATGTGCCTCCCACTTGTTAAGGGAACAAAAGTAATGGGACAATTGGCTTCTCAGCTGTTCCATGGCCAGGTGTGTGTTATTCCCTCATTATCCCAATTACAATGAGCAGATAAAAGGTCCAGAGTTCATTTCAAGTGTGCTATTTGCATTTGGAATCTGTTGCTGTCAACTGTCAAGATGAGATCCAAAGAGCTGTCACTATCAGTGAAGCAAGCCATCATTAGGCTGAAAAAACAAAACAAACCCATCAGAGAGATAGCAAAAACATTAGGCGTGGCCAAAACAACTGTTTGGAACATTCTTAAAAAGAAGGAATGCACCGGTGAGCTCAGCAACACCAAAAGACCCGGAAGACCACGGAAAACAACTGTGGTGGATGACCGAAGAATTCTTTCCCTGGTGAAGAAAACACCCTTCACAACAGTTGGCCAGATCAAGAACACTCTCCAGGAGGTAGGTGTATGTGTGTCAAAGTCAACAATCAAGAGAAGACTTCACCAGAGTGAATACAGAGGGTTCACCACAAGATGTAAACCATTGGTGAGCCTCAAAAACAGGAAGGCCAGATTAGAGTTTGCCAAACGACATCTAAAAAAGCCTTCACAGTTCTGGAACAACATCCTATGGACAGATGAGACCAAGATCAACTTGTACCAGAGTGATGGGAAGAGAAGAGTATGGAGAAGGAAAGGAACTGCTCATGATCCTAAGCATACCACCTCATCAGTGAAGCATGTTGGTGGTAGTGTCATGGCGTGGGCATGTATGGCTGCCAGTGGAACTGGTTCTCTTGTATTTATTGATGATGTGACTGCTGACAAAAGCAGCAGGATCAATTCTGAAGTGTTTCGGGCAATATTATCTGCTCATATTCAGCCAAATGCTTCAGAACTCACTGGACGGCGCTTCACAGTGCAGATGGACAATGACCCAAAGCATACTGCAAAAGCAACCAAAGAGTTTTTGAAGGGAAAGAAGTGGACTGTTATGCAATGGCCAAGTCACCTGACCTGAATCCGATTGAGCATGCATTTCACTTGCTGAAGACAAAACTGAAGGGAAAATGCCCCAAGAACAAGCAGGAACTGAAGACGGTTGCAGTAGAGGCCTGGCAGAGCATCACCAGGGATGAAACCCAGCGTCTGGTGATGTCTATGCGTTCCAGACTTCAGGCTGTAATTGACTGCAAAGGATTTGCAACCAAGTATTAAAAAGTGAAAGTTTGATTTATGATTATTATTCTGTCCCATTACTTTTGATCCCTTAACAAGTGGGAGGCACATATGCAAACTGTTGTAACAAGTGGGAGGCACATATGCAAACTGTTGTAACAAGTGGGAGGCACATATGCAAACTGTTGTAACAAGTGGGAGGCACATATGCAAACTGTTGTAACTGTCTACACCGTTCACCTGATTTGGATTTAAATACCCTCAAATTAAAGCTGACAGTCTGCAGTTAAAGCACATCTTGTTCGTTTCATTTGAAATCCATTGTGGTGGTGTATATAGCCAAAAATGTTACAATTGTGTCGATGTCCCAATATTTATGGACCTGACTGTACGTAATTGTATGCAGCCTTTCAAAACAAAGAATGTTGTTTGTTCAGCCAAATTCTTTCCACCTATAAACGAGTACACGCATACACCACATCATACTTGTGTACATGGTAAAGTGACAGTAAAGTGAGTTGAGTTAGACACACATGCCTGGACCAAGATGAAGGTTTCAGTTGTCCATATCTGGCTTCTCTTAGTACTTCTGCACCAAGGAAACAGGAACCTAGCTTCAGGTAAGACAGACAATACTCCTCAGGTAACCTGAGTATATACATATTTTGTGATATACCACAGGGGAAAAAAATCACAGAAGATAGAAAGAAGTGCTGCATTATTTTTCATCTATAATCAAAGTGGTAACACTTTAGATTAAGGTTTTCTTTCTAAAAAGGTTAATTAAAGTGTTCATTAATGACTAATAACTCATTTACAAATGCATTACAAATTGTTGATAAACAGTTATTAAAGCATAAATAAAAAGGGTAACTTTAATGCAATACCTTTCAAATAGTAAGCTATTTTAACTTTAATATTGAGAAATATATGTATTAATACTTTTTTCACTCAAAACCAGATTCATGATTAATTTCATGATGTATCAAGTACATTGACTATTTTAGTGAGACTGAAGGGTGTTGTATTTATGGTTTTCTCAATTATATCACATGACTTATGTAAATTTTCGGTAACACTTTCGGTAACATTTTACGGTTACATCTATTAGTTGCTTATTAGCATGCATATTACTAGAATATTAGCCATGTATTAGTGCTAATTAAGCACATATTAATGCCTTACTCTACATGACCTTATTCTACATCCCTAATCCTACCCAATACCTAAATTTAACAACTACCTTACTAACTATTAATAAGCATCAAATTAAGAATTTATTGAGGAAAAAGTCATAGTTAATAGTTAACAAGTGTTACCTATTCTAAAGTGTGACCAAATTTTCTTAATATGTTACTTACCAAATGTTACTCTGTGTCTAAACCACGATACTCTGCAAAGCATTACACTACTAGTTTATATATACAGTGCCCTCCACTAATATTGGCACCCTTGGTAAATATGAGCACAGGCAGCTGTGAAAATAAATCTGCTTTGCTGATCTTTTTTTATCTTTTATTTAAAAAAAAAAAAAAATCACAATAATTTTAACCTTTCATTGAAGTAAAACAATTGAAAGTGGGGAGAAAATCTCATAATGAAATAAATGTTTTTCTCCAATGCATGCTGGCCACAATTATTGGCATCCCTAGAAATTCTTACAAGTAAAATATCTCTGAAGTATATTCCCATTCATATTTACATTGTTTAGCACACCAGGGTGACTAGGAGCACCACAGGATTATTAATATACGGAACACAAAGGCCAAATTCCTTTAATAATTCCCAAGGATAATTCCTTGGGAATTATCAATTAAAGACTCTCTTTTGGATTACCCCTTCGCCCTGTGCCTTATCCCAACCTACCCATGACGTAAATCCATTGCTATTTGCACTTAGTGTAAATGGCATCACTTAGTGCAAATAGCCACTGCCATTTATTTATTGCGAAAATGTCAAAAGCGGTGCCAAAAGCAGTCCAAACGGCGATTTATTGCCGTCGCAGTCCTCTCTGGTGGTATATAATAGTTTTATATGAGGTACAGAGAAGAATTTAAGTTATTAATCATTGAAAATTTTATACCGTTTCGCTTCACTCCTTCACAAGGCGCGCGTTTCTCATTGAAACCAACAGTAACCCCCAAAACATGGCATGTCTCAATCTTTTGACGAAGCAGACGAGAGCCGATGAACGATATCACTGCCGTAAAACGTGCAATGTCAAGCTTTTGGCATTTTCAAATTCATAACGAGCGCTGGATTTGACGTTTACGTTCGCTGCTGAGCATGGAGATGAAGATCACAGAATAAAGGCTTGAATTTGGATTTGTTCATCACAATCGCATTGATTCTAAAGATGGGGATTACAGCGAACAAATTAAATTGATGTCTTTTGTGAATTTTTATTGCGTTTTGGTGTATTATCTGGTTCTGTTGTCAGTCACAGCATTTTGAGAATGCTTATTCTGATCAAGAAACTTAAATATCACCCAATAAGTGCCATAATAAATGTGGATATAACTTCCACTTTAGAACAGGGGGGGAAATTGTCTTTATTACACTATTCTAACAATTTATAACTAAAACCAGCACTAATTAAACATAATTGAAAAAGTACTAAGTACGTTACTACACCAAAACAATATATGGTGTAGTAACGTACAACATAACTGTTGTAAATTAATAGTTTAAAGTTTACTGTACATTCAGTCAATTACTAATTACTAGTTTATTTATTATGTGGGTCCTTCAAATTGATAATAAATTGTAAATAACGGCTAATATGCGCTAACTGTTAGTTAACTTGGTTATTTATTACTAGTGTGTTCATGCTTAATTAATGCACAATTGTGGACAAGTTAATCATAGAGACAGAGCGACGCGTCATAATTGGAAAACCACACCCACCCGGGGGGGGGGGGGGGGGGGGGGGGGTGCTTGAATAACCCAACGCTCTCCATTGACTATCTATTGCGGGAAGCTGCCTCCTTGTCATTTCTGACTTATGTGACAAGGTGTACAGTAAACAAGTGAAACAACCCAGAACTACGTTTTTATAAGCTGTCGACCCCAAAAAACCGAGCGTTTAAGGACACAAAAGTAGAGCGCAATGTGTCATATTACTCTGAGAACTACGCCCACTGGAGAGAAACGTAATCGGTGACAGGAAACATTCATTATTTTTAACCATGTCAAAGGAATATTTCACCACCCTATATGAACCTGAGAGGAGGAGATATATTGAGAAACTAAATTTTATTGGTCTGTGTCAGTGCCCCTTTTCCTTACCTTCCTTTTGTTTGAGAAATTATCCAACTGAATGGCCCAACGTGAAATACCCTGATCTACAACTATTTGTGTCCTTAAACACTCCAATTAGTTAATTTTGGTTGACAGCTTATAAAAACGTTGTTCTGGGTTTTTTAGCTTGCTTGCTGTACACCTGGTCACATAGCAGCTTTTAAACATTGTTCTGTTTTTGTTATAAGTCAGAAATAACAAGGAGGCAGCTTCCCGCAATACAAAGTCAATGGACAGGGTTGCATTCCCCCTTCCCCCCGGTGTGGGCGTGGCCTAAATGCACTCTGTCTCTATTGATTACTAGTGTATTTATACTTAACTAATGCATAATTCTGGACCCTTAAAATAAAGTGTTACTGCATTATAAAATAAAGTGTTACTGATAACGTTGTCTCTTAGCGTACTATGAAGACTCAAAGGTATATCTTACCTAAAGGTATATATTTTCTAGGCGTGTTCCCCGAACTATACCTTAGAAAAATATATGTCACCTCCCAGTGGTCACCACATAAAATAAACGGGGGAAAAAAACCTACATGAGACACTCCTTAATAATGTAAAAGCTCTCAACAGAAGGAATAAAACAAACAAAAAACATAGGCCTACAAAAGTCCAACAGAAAAACATTCTGGTAAGAGTGCTTTCCAAATAGAAGCACTTCAGAAATAGTTGCATTTATCAGGACTCTTGGAATCTTATAAAAATAATCCAAATTACATACCAAGCCCATCCCTGGAAATTTTACATAATTTCGAAATGAGTGTGTGAACCTGAAACCTCATGCTCAAAGTACCATGCATTTCACTAACTGGCAGTATGCCTTCACTGGCCTTTGAAAGGGTCGTTTATATTATCGTAATATATTTTCCATAGTGTCTTCATTTACTAGCCTAATTGAACACTGGGTGTATTACAATTTACAACTTCGTAGAGACTGAGATGTAAAGAACTCGGAACTGTCAACAGTGATAAGGTGTGTGTGTGTGTGTGTGTGTGTGTGTGTGTGTGTGAAGCTAATTCTATATCATCTTCCTCATCTTTACCATCATCAGCACATTCACAGCCTTCATCTCCATCCCCACCATCTTCATCAACGACCTTACCACCATCAACATGGAGCGCAGCACACTCACCAACTCTGCCATCCTCATCATCTAGATTGCCAGTTACTCTACCTTCACAAACCTCAGCACCATCATCATCCTCACAGCCACCAACCTCTCCAACACCTTCATCGCCAATCGAATCGCTATCAGGTGACTTGTTAAACTATTTTAATAATTCATTTAATTGGCTCTATCCCACATTGTATATGTACTGTAAGCCTGTCAGCACATGCTTTGTTTATGCGAGATCATATATGTTCTAGGTTAGGGAAAAACGGAAACGTCATGCTTTAAAAACAGCCTGGTATAACAATTATCCCATGCTAATCTGTCCAACAACAGTAGTGCTGTTTAACCACTAGAGTGCAGACCATTGTGACAAAATGTACAAAGGCATTGGTGTTTGCATTTTGTAGACATAATAACAAAAACTCTGCAAGAGTAGTAAGGTTGAGGAATTGAGAAAGAGGAAAGAGAACCATTAAAGTGGCACTGTGTAACTTTTTTGTTCTACGCTCTGAATACACCATCGATCCTTCTTCCAAAAATGTGCTTTTCCTGATTCACTAAGGAAAGCCCGTTATAAGTGTTTCTTTTTTAGACGGAGCGGGATGCTTTTTGTGCAAAATTGTACTTATGTCACTCCTCCGTGCATCTCATCATAGCAGCAAATAGAGAAAAGTTGCTCCGGCTCCTTTGATGTGTGTCGGAGTGGCGTAGGTCAGTTACAACGAGTGAGGAAGGTTGACACGGAGCAGCTACATCTCCAAACTCTGGAGAATCACCTGTAAAAGAAAAACAAATGTTGAACAGAGTACAATACGCTTGCAAAAAAGAACGCGACAGACGTTGTGATAAAACAAGAATCAACGTCGGCTTGGCTTTTCAGAGATGGAGATAACTGGCGGATTTGAAATGCTGTAAAAACTATGCGGAGAAGGCATTTCTGTTGCTCAGTGTGACGAGGAGCCTTGAGAATTAGGAACCAGTTTATTAGTTGCAGACATCCTAATTACACAGAACATGCAAAGAATGGCAGCAGCGCAATGAAACGGCATCCCGTTGGGAACACAGCGAGACACTCAATGTAACAGTTCCGAACACACTGCAGAGAGGGGAAGGAGTCCAGGCACGAGACCAGTCATTCACACTAAGCGTAAACGGCATATCGCTAAAAAATACCGCAATTTTTGCTTCGTGAAAATTGTCACATTTATGTTCTGTTTTGCTTTAGTTTTCTGTGTTTCCGTTCTCCTGTCCAGTTTGTTGCCTTGGTTTTTGATTAATTGCTCCAAACCTGTTTCTGTTCTCCCTAATTGCGTTCCCTGTGTTTATAAGCCATGTGTTTTCCTCGGTTCCCTTGTCTTGCGTTAATGTTGTTTGGTGGTAGTTTTCTCCTGTATTCTCCAGTGTTTCCTTGGGAATGACCTATTAATGACTCTATTTTGGATTACCCCTTCACCGTGTGCCTCATCCCTACCTACCCGTGACAAAACGCAAGACCAAGATTAGATTAATTTGCTGCGTTTTTCTTTCCTTTTTGTTTTTTTTCTTCTCAATTTTTTCTCTCCTCCCGGATGGATATCCCCGCTGTCCAGCTCCTCCGCCTAGAGCGAGGACCACACGAGAGACTTTATCGCACTGGCAAATCTCCCGACCTTCCTGGGCCGCTCGCTTTGTATTTTTTATGGAGTCAGCCTCTGCGAGCGGTCCAGAGCAAACATGCCCGTGTCTGGTCCTCGAGGGAGTTTTGCCGCATTTGTGGAGTGGGTGCTGGAGAATAATGGACCGTATTTCTAGCATCTGCCCCGCTAAGGAGGACATCTCCAGCCCAGAGCCCAGCCAGCCTTCGTCTCGCTGCGCGGAACGGATGTCAGAGCCCACCGCAGACGTAGAGTCAGAGCCCGCCGTGATTAAGGTGCGTGAGCCAGCAACACCGTCTATCGCTGTGGGAGTCCTCGTGGAGATCGAGGGAATGGATTTGAACCCCGTCTCCCGAGTCTCCGCCAGTTCCATCCAGCTCTACTGCGTCTCCTGAGCCCCCTGTTATTCTTCTGTTCCCACCCAGCCTCTCTCTCCCGCCTCCTCTCTTAAGACCAACCAGTTCCTCAGCCTTGTCTCGTCTGGTTCCTGTCAGTCCCTCAACTCACCCTCAGTCGGCGCCATCCGGGAGCTCTGATCCGCCTCGGTCCTTCCTGTCTGTGCCTTGGCGTGAGGATCCCCTGTCCCCGCCTCCAGCTTCCGTGGCCTGGATTCTACCTCGGTCCTTCAACCCATTTTAAAATAAACAAGCATTTTTAATAAAACATGATGTGAGCTTAACGGGAACAGGGGTGTGCTTAAAGGGTACAAAAATGTACCCATTAAGCACAGCCAGACTTTTTGAATTTAATGATGTACATCTTAATTGAAATGCTTTTGACATTTAGAATAAAATTAAATATTTTTGTGCGAGAGATTCATATTTTATTTTAGCATAACTTTTTGTACTAAAAACAATATCCTGTGCACTAAAAAGTCTCAATGTAGATTTTGGTGAGCTTAATAGGTACGTTTACCCTACTCACTGCTGTGTGTGTGTGTGTGCACTTGGATGGGTGAAATGCAGAGCACAAATTCCGAGTATGGGACACCGTACTCGGCCAGATGCCACATCCTTTCCTTTCCTTCCTTTCCTAAGAGTGGTCAAGACCAACCTTACGAAAGTATGAGTTACATAAGGTTGCTTAAAGCTGCAGTCTGTAACGTTTACCTCTTTGTCTCCATCTATGTTTGAAAACCTGGAATTGCGGTTTCTTGCGGAATTATCTTCCGTGCGTGGGGTTGTGATCCGGTCATATGGCACGGCTCCAGCGCGGATGAATCTAATGTTCTGAGGTGAATGTGTAGTTGTCAGTCACTGCACCTGTGTGGATGTTTACTGTACTTCGCAATCACAGATTCTAGCCCATGTCTTGGAAGATATGACCCAAATCAGAATTTTCACCGTATATTGCCATCTGAACAAGTAAGTAACAAGCCTGCCACGTTTGTTCTGCCCAACTGAGGAAAAAAAGCATTACAATAAATTGCGCTACCAATGGTGATTTAAATCTAAAGATCAGTTATCTCATATCACATCGAACTGTGCAAAGTATTATCATTGCTATACTTTGTTCTCAAATGATTAATGTTAACAACATCAGCATTGCATGACTATGGGTATAATATTAGCGTGTAGATTTCAATCAAAAATGATAAATTTAGTTATTCTAGCTGCTGTGAGAAAAGGCTATAAATGAGCCGCCACCTGCAGGATCCTCACATACGATAGCCTACTAGCCGGGGCAACTTCTTTGTTTACAAACGTGACGTAATGACGCGGTGCCATGCTCGAATTTCCCGCGGAAACCTACCCATACCACTCAAATTAGAAAACATTATTATAAGCTAACCGTTGTGAATCGGGCTAAAGAAAGGTGATAGTTTTGAACACTGGCTGGTTATGTGCATTCTCAAATATTGATTTTGGATCATTTTTAACCAAAAAAAAGTTACGGACTGCAGCTTTAACTATTACTTAACTAAGAAAATTTCGGGAAACACGCATTACCGATAAGGTACAGCTTAAGGTATAATTTAAGAATGACTTAGCGTTAAGAAGTTTTGGGGAAACGCAGCCCTGATCATTTTTAGAGGCGCACGCAACTCACGTTCTTTGTTGATGTCTTGTGTCTTTCAGGCCAGTGTTCAGTACCCACATTGCTCTGCTGTCCTGGACATGATAACGGATGCTCCCGTGGGTGTTATTGTGATGAGGCTTGCCTCACAATCGGTGACTGCTGTCCTGACTACAATCAGACATGCTTTCAGCGTAAGACTACATACTCTCAACTCAAATCCTTCATCCAGGAAATCTAAATAAATTAAAAAAGTGTTAAAAAGCCACAACACTTTAATGTCACAGAAGCTAATTCTATATCATCTTCCTCATCTTTACCATCATCAGCGCATTCACCGCCTTCATCTCCATCCCCACCATCTTCATCAACGACCTTACCACCATCAACATGGAGCGCAGCACACTCACCAACTCTGCCATCCTCATCATCTAGATTGCCAGTTACTCTACCTTCACAAACCTCAGCACCATCATCATCCTCACAGCCACCAACCTCTCCAACACCTTCATCGCCAATCGAATCGCTATCAGGTGACTTGTTAAACTATTTTAATAATTCATTTAATTGGCTCTATCCCACATTGTATATGTACTGTAAGCCTGTCAGCACATGCTTTGTTTATGCGAGACCATATATGTTCTAGGTTAGGGACAAACGGAAACGTCATGCTTTAAAAACAGCCTGGTATAACAATTATCCCATGCTAATCTGTCCAACAACAGTAGTGCTGTTTAACCACTAGAGTGCAGACCATTGTGACAAAATGTACAAAGGCATTGGTGTTTGCATTTTGTAGACATAATAACAAAAAGTCTGCAAGAGTAGTAAGGTTGAGGAATTGAGAAAGAGGAAAGAGAACCATTAAAGTGGCACTGTGTAACTTTTTTGTTCTACGCTCTGAATACACCATCGATCCTTCTTCCAAAAATGTGCTTTTCCTGATTCACTAAGGAAAGCCCGTTATAAGCGTTTCTTTTTTAGACGGAGCGGGATGCTTTTTGTGCAAAATTGTACTTATGTCACTCCTCCGTGCATCTCGTCATAGCAGCAAATAGAGAAAAGTTGCACCGGCTCCTTTGATGTGTGTCGGAGTGGCGTAGGTCAGTTACAACGAGTGAGAAAGGTTGACACGGAGCAGCTACATCTCCAAACTCTGGAGAATCACCTGTAAAAGAAAAACAAATGTTGAACAGAGTACAATACGCTTGCAAAAAAGAACGCGACAGACGTTGTGATAAAACAAGAATCAACGTCAGCTTGGCTTTTCAGAGATGGAGATAACTGGCGGATTTGAAATGCTGTAAAAACTATGCGGAGAAGGCATTTCTGTTGCTCAGTGTGACGAGGAGCCTTGAGAATTAGGAACCAGTTTATTAGTTGCAGACATCCTAATTACACAGAACATGCAAAGAATGGCAGCAGCGCAGTGAAACGGCATCCCGTTGGGAACACAGCGAGACACTCAATGTAACAGTTCCGAACACACTGCAGAGAGGGGAAGGAGTCCAGGCACGAGACCAGTCATTCACACTAAGCGTAAACGGCATATCGCTAAAAAATACCGCAATTTTTGCTTCGTGAAAATTGTCACATTTATGTTCTGTTTTGCTTTAGTTTTCTGTGTTTCCGTTCTCCTGTCCGGTTTGTTGCCTTGGTTTTTGATTAATTGCTCCAAACCTGTTTCTGTTCTCCCTAATTGCGTTCCCTGTGTTTATAAGCCATGTGTTTTCCTCGGTTCCCTTGTCTTGCGTTAATGTTGTTTGGTGGTAGTTTTCTCCTGTATTCTCCAGTGTTTCCTTGGGAATGACCTATTAATGACTCTATTTTGGATTACCCCTTCACCGTGTGCCTCATCCCTACCTACCCGTGACAAAACGCAAGACCAAGATTAGATTAATTTGCGGCGTTTTTCTTTCCTTTTTGTTTTTTTTCTTCTCAATTTTTTCTCTCCTCCCGGATGGATATCCCCGCTGTCCAGCTCCTCCGCCTAGAGCGAGGACCACACGAGAGACTTTATCGCACTGGCAAATCTCCCCACCTTCCTGGGCCGCTCGCTTTGTATTTTTTATGGAGTCAGCCTCTGCGAGCGGTCCAGAGCAAACCTGCCCGTGTCTGGTCCTCGAGGGAGTTTTGCCGCATTTGTGGAGTGGGTGCTGGAGAATAATGGACCGTATTTCTAGCATCTGCCCCGCTAAGGAGGACATTTCCAGCCCAGAGCCCAGCCAGCCTTCGTCTCGCTGCGCGGAACGGATGTCAGAGCCCACCGCAGACGTAGAGTCAGAGCCCGCCGTGATTAAGGTGCGTGAGCCAGCAACACCGTCTATCGCTGTGGGAGTCCTCGTGGAGATCGAGGGAATGGATTTGAACCCCGTCTCCCGAGTCTCCGCCAGTTCCATCCAGCTCTACTGCGTCTCCTGAGCCCCCTGTTATTCTTCTGTTCCCACCCAGCCTCCCTCTCCCGCCTCCTCTCTTAAGACCAACCAGTTCCTCAGCCCTGTCTCGTCTGGTTCCTGTCAGTCCCTCAACTCACCCTCAGTCGGCGCCATCCGGGAGCTCTGATCCGCCTCGGTCCTTCCTGTCTGTGCCTTGGCGTGAGGATCCCCTGTCCCCGCCTCCAGCTTCCGTGGCCTGGATTCTACCTCGGTCCTTCGACCCATTTTAAAATAAACAAGCATTTTTAATAAAACATGATGTGAGCTTAACGGGAACAGGGGTGTGCTTAAAGGGTACAAAAATGTACCCATTAAGCACAGCCAGACTTTTTGAATTTAATGATGTACATCTTAATTGAAATGCTTTTGACATTTAGAATAAAATTAAATATTTTTGTGCGAGAGATTCATATTTTATTTTAGCATAACTTTTTGTACTAAAAACAATATCCTGTGCACTAAAAATGTCTCAATGTAGATTTTGGTGAGCTTAATAGGTACGTTTACCCTACTCACTGCTGTGTGTGTGTGTGTGCACTTGGATGGGTGAAATGCAGAGCACAAATTCCGAGTATGGGACACCGTACTCGGCCAGATGCCACATCCTTTCCTTTCCTTCCTTTCCTAAGAGTGGTCAAGACCAACCTTACGCAAGTATGAGTTACATAAGGTTGCTTAAAGCTGCAGTCTGTAACGTTTACCTCTTTGTCTCCATCTATGTTTGAAAACCTGGAATTGCGGTTTCTTGCGGAATTATCTTCCGTGCGTGGGGTTGTGATCCGGTCATATGGCACGGCTCCAGCGCGGATGAATCTAATGTTCTGAGGTGAATGTGTAGTTGTCAGTCACTGCACCTGTGTGGATGTTTACTGTACTTCGCAATCACAGATTCTAGCCCATGTCTTGGAAGATATGACCCAAATCAGAATTTTCACCGTATATTGCCATCTGAACAAGTAAGTAACAAGCCTGCCACGTTTGTTCTGCCCAACTGAGGAAAAAAAGCATTACAATAAATTGCGCTACCAATGGTGATTTAAATCTAAAGATCAGTTATCTCATATCACATCGAACTGTGCAAAGTATTATCATTGCTATACTTTGTTCTCAAATGATTAATGTTAACAACATCAGCATTGCATGACTATGGGTATAATATTAGCGTGTAGATTTCAATCAAAAATGATAAATTTAGTTATTCTAGCTGCTGTGAGAAAAGGCTATAAATGAGCCGCCACCTGCAGGATCCTCACATACGATAGCCTACTAGCCGGGGCAACTTCTTTGTTTACAAACGTGACGTAATGACGCGGTGCCGTGCTCGAATTTCTCGCGGAAACCTACCCGTACCACTCAAATTAGAAAACATTATTATAAGCTAACCGTTGTGAATCGGGCTAAAGAAAGGTGATCGTTTTGAACACTGGCTGGTTATGTGCATTCTCAAATATTGATTTTGGATCATTTTTAACCAAAAAAAAGTTACGGACTGCAGCTTTAACTATTACTTAACTAAGAAAATTTCGGGAAGCACGCATTACCGATAAGGTACAGCTTAAGGTATAATTTAAGAATGACGTAGCGTTAAGAAGTTTTGGGGAAACGCAGCCCTGATCATTTTTAGAGGCGCACGCAACTCACGTTCTTTGTTGATGTCTTGTGTCTTTCAGGCCAGTGTTCAGTACCCACATTGCTCTGCTGTCCTGGACATGATAACGGATGCTCCCGTGGGTGTTATTGTGATGAGGCTTGCCTCACAATCGGTGACTGCTGTCCTGACTACAATCAGACATGCTTTCAGCGTAAGACTACATACTCTCAACTCAAATCCTTCATCCAGGAAATCTAAATAAATTGAAAAAGTGTTAAAAAGCCACAACACTTTAATGTCACAGAAGCTAATTCTATATCATCTTCCTCATCTTTACCATCATCAGCGCATTCACCGCCTTCATCTCCATCCCCACCATCTTCATCAACGACCTTACCACCATCAACATGGAGCGCAGCACACTCACCAACTCTGCCATCCTCATCATCTAGATTGCCAGTTACTCTACCTTCACAAACCTCAGCACCATCATCATCCTCACAGCCACCAACCTCTCCAACACCTTCATCGCCAATCGAATCGCTATCAGGTGACTTGTTAAACTATTTTAATAATTCATTTAATTGGCTCTATCCCACATTGTATATGTACTGTAAGCCTGTCAGCACATGCTTTGTTTATGCGAGACCATATATGTTCTAGGTTAGGGACAAACGGAAACGTCATGCTTTAAAAACAGCCTGGTATAACAATTATCCCATGCTAATCTGTCCAACAACAGTAGTGCTGTTTAACCACTAGAGTGCAGACCATTGTGACAAAATGTACAAAGGCATTGGTGTTTGCATTTTGTAGACATAATAACAAAAAGTCTGCAAGAGTAGTAAGGTTGAGGAATTGAGAAAGAGGAAAGAGAACCATTAAAGTGGCACTGTGTAACTTTTTTGTTCTACGCTCTGAATACACCATCGATCCTTCTTCCAAAAATGTGCTTTTCCTGATTCACTAAGGAAAGCCCGTTATAAGCGTTTCTTTTTTAGACGGAGCGGGATGCTTTTTGTGCAAAATTGTACTTATGTCACTCCTCCGTGCATCTCGTCATAGCAGCAAATAGAGAAAAGTTGCTCCGGCTCCTTTGATGTGTGTTGGAGTGGCGTAGGTCAGTTACAACGAGTGAGAAAGGTTGACACGGAGCAGCTACATCTCCAAACTCTGGAGAATCACCTGTAAAAGAAAAACAAATGTTGAACAGAGTACAATACGCTTGCAAAAAAGAACGCGACAGACGTTGTGATAAAACAAGAATCAACGTCGGCTTGGCTTTTCAGAGATGGAGATAACTGGCGGATTTGAAATGCTGTAAAAACTATGCGGAGAAGGCATTTCTGTTGCTCAGTGTGACGAGGAGCCTTGAGAATTAGGAACCAGTTTATTAGTTGCAGACATCCTAATTACACAGAACATGCAAAGAATGGCAGCAGCGCAGTGAAACGGCATCCCGTTGGGAACACAGCGAGACACTCAATGTAACAGTTCCGAACACACTGCAGAGAGGGGAAGGAGTCCAGGCACGAGACCAGTCATTCACACTAAGCGTAAACGGCATATCGCTAAAAAATACCGCAATTTTTGCTTCGTGAAAATTGTCACATTTATGTTCTGTTTTGCTTTAGTTTTCTGTGTTTCCGTTCTCCTGTCCGGTTTGTTGCCTTGGTTTTTGATTAATTGCTCCAAACCCGTTTCTGTTCTCCCTAATTGCGTTCCCTGTGTTTATAAGCCATGTGTTTTCCTCGGTTCCCTTGTCTTGCGTTAATGTTGTTTGGTGGTAGTTTTCTCCTGTATTCTCCAGTGTTTCCTTGGGAATGACCTATTAATGACTCTATTTTGGATTACCCCTTCACCGTGTGCCTCATCCCTACCTACCCGTGACAAAACGCAAGACCAAGATTAGATTAATTTGCGGCGTTTTTCTTTCCTTTTTGTTTTTTTTCTTCTCAATTTTTTCTCTCCTCCCGGATGGATATCCCCGCTGTCCAGCTCCTCCGCCTAGAGCGAGGACCACACGAGAGACTTTATCGCACTGGCAAATCTCCCCACCTTCCTGGGCCGCTCGCTTTGTATTTTTTATGGAGTCAGCCTCTGCGAGCGGTCCAGAGCAAACCTGCCCGTGTCTGGTCCTCGAGGGAGTTTTGCCGCATTTGTGGAGTGGGTGCTGGAGAATAATGGACCGTATTTCTAGCATCTGCCCCGCTAAGGAGGACATTTCCAGCCCAGAGCCCAGCCAGCCTTCGTCTCGCTGCGCGGAACGGATGTCAGAGCCCACCGCAGACGTAGAGTCAGAGCCCGCCGTGATTAAGGTGCGTGAGCCAGCAACACCGTCTATCGCTGTGGGAGTCCTCGTGGAGATCGAGGGAATGGATTTGAACCCCGTCTCCCGAGTCTCCGCCAGTTCCATCCAGCTCTACTGCGTCTCCTGAGCCCCCTGTTATTCTTCTGTTCCCACCCAGCCTCCCTCTCCCGCCTCCTCTCTTAAGACCAACCAGTTCCTCAGCCCTGTCTCGTCTGGTTCCTGTCAGTCCCTCAACTCACCCTCAGTCGGCGCCATCCGGGAGCTCTGATCCGCCTCGGTCCTTCCTGTCTGTGCCTTGGCGTGAGGATCCCCTGTCCCCGCCTCCAGCTTCCGTGGCCTGGATTCTACCTCGGTCCTTCGACCCATTTTAAAATAAACAAGCATTTTTAATAAAACATGATGTGAGCTTAACGGGAACAGGGGTGTGCTTAAAGGGTACAAAAATGTACCCATTAAGCACAGCCAGACTTTTTGAATTTAATGATGTACATCTTAATTGAAATGCTTTTGACATTTAGAATAAAATTTAATATTTTTGTGCGAGAGATTCATATTTTATTTTAGCATAACTTTTTGTACTAAAAACAATATCCTGTGCACTAAAAATGTCTCAATGTAGATTTTGGTGAGCTTAATAGGTACGTTTACCCTACTCACTGCTGTGTGTGTGTGTGTGCACTTGGATGGGTGAAATGCAGAGCACAAATTCCGAGTATGGGACACCGTACTCGGCCAGATGCCACATCCTTTCCTTTCCTTCCTTTCCTAAGAGTGGTCAAGACCAACCTTACGCAAGTATGAGTTACATAAGGTTGCTTAAAGCTGCAGTCTGTAACGTTTACCTCTTTGTCTCCATCTATGTTTGAAAACCTGGAATTGCGGTTTCTTGCGGAATTATCTTCCGTGCGTGGGGTTGTGATCCGGTCATATGGCACGGCTCCAGCGCGGATGAATCTAATGTTCTGAGGTGAATGTGTAGTTGTCAGTCACTGCACCTGTGTGGATGTTTACTGTACTTCGCAATCACAGATTCTAGCCCATGTCTTGGAAGATATGACCCAAATCAGAATTTTCACCGTATATTGCCATCTGAACAAGTAAGTAACAAGCCTGCCACGTTTGTTCTGCCCAACTGAGGAAAAAAAGCATTACAATAAATTGCGCTACCAATGGTGATTTAAATCTAAAGATCAGTTATCTCATATCACATGGAACTGTGCAAAGTATTATCATTGCTATACTTTGTTCTCAAATGATTAATGTTAACAACATCAGCATTGCATGACTATGGGTATAATATTAGCGTGTAGATTTCAATCAAAAATGATAAATTTAGTTATTCTAGCTGCTGTGAGAAAAGGCTATAAATGAGCCGCCACCTGCAGGATCCTCACATACGATAGCCTACTAGCCGGGGCAACTTCTTTGTTTACAAACGTGACGTAATGACGCGGTGCCGTGCTCGAATTTCTCGCGGAAACCTACCCGTACCACTCAAATTAGAAAACATTATTATAAGCTAACCGTTGTGAATCGGGCTAAAGAAAGGTGATCGTTTTGAACACTGGCTGGTTATGTGCATTCTCAAATCTTGATTTTGGATCATTTTTAACCAAAAAAAAGTTACGGACTGCAGCTTTAACTATTACTTAACTAAGAAAATTTCGGGAAACACGCATTACCGATAAGGTACAGCTTAAGGTATAATTTAAGAATGACGTAGCGTTAAGAAGTTTTGGGGAAACGCAGCCCTGATCATTTTTAGAGGCGCACGCAACTCACGTTCTTTGTTGATGTCTTGTGTCTTTCAGGCCAGTGTTCAGTACCCACATTGCTCTGCTGTCCTGGACATGATAACGGATGCTCCCGTGGGTGTTATTGTGATGAGGCTTGCCTCACAATCGGTGACTGCTGTCCTGACTACAATCAGACATGCTTTCAGCGTAAGACTACATACTCTCAACTCAAATCCTTCATCCAGGAAATCTAAATAAATTGAAAAAGTGTTAAAAAGCCACAACACTTTAATGTCACAGAAGCTAATTCTATATCATCTTCCTCATCTTTACCATCATCAGCGCATTCACCGCCTTCATCTCCATCCCCACCATCTTCATCAACGACCTTACCACCATCAACATGGAGCGCAGCACACTCACCAACTCTGCCATCCTCATCATCTAGATTGCCAGTTACTCTACCTTCACAAACCTCAGCACCATCATCATCCTCACAGCCACCAACCTCTCCAACACCTTCATCGCCAATCGAATCGCTATCAGGTGACTTGTTAAACTATTTTAATAATTCATTTAATTGGCTCTATCCCACATTGTATATGTACTGTAAGCCTGTCAGCACATGCTTTGTTTATGCGAGACCATATATGTTCTAGGTTAGGGACAAACGGAAACGTCATGCTTTAAAAACAGCCTGGTATAACAATTATCCCATGCTAATCTGTCCAACAACAGTAGTGCTGTTTAACCACTAGAGTGCAGACCATTGTGACAAAATGTACAAAGGCATTGGTGTTTGCATTTTGTAGACATAATAACAAAAAGTCTGCAAGAGTAGTAAGGTTGAGGAATTGAGAAAGAGGAAAGAGAACCATTAAAGTGGCACTGTGTAACTTTTTTGTTCTACGCTCTGAATACACCATCGATCCTTCTTCCAAAAATGTGCTTTTCCTGATTCACTAAGGAAAGCCCGTTATAAGCGTTTCTTTTTTAGACGGAGCGGGATGCTTTTTGTGCAAAATTGTACTTATGTCACTCCTCCGTGCATCTCGTCATAGCAGCAAATAGAGAAAAGTTGCTCCGGCTCCTTTGATGTGTGTTGGAGTGGCGTAGGTCAGTTACAACGAGTGAGAAAGGTTGACACGGAGCAGCTACATCTCCAAACTCTGGAGAATCACCTGTAAAAGAAAAACAAATGTTGAACAGAGTACAATACGCTTGCAAAAAAGAACGCGACAGACGTTGTGATAAAACAAGAATCAACGTCGGCTTGGCTTTTCAGAGATGGAGATAACTGGCGGATTTGAAATGCTGTAAAAACTATGCGGAGAAGGCATTTCTGTTGCTCAGTGTGACGAGGAGCCTTGAGAATTAGGAACCAGTTTATTAGTTGCAGACATCCTAATTACACAGAACATGCAAAGAATGGCAGCAGCGCAGTGAAACGGCATCCCGTTGGGAACACAGCGAGACACTCAATGTAACAGTTCCGAACACACTGCAGAGAGGGGAAGGAGTCCAGGCACGAGACCAGTCATTCACACTAAGCGTAAACGGCAAATCGCTAAAAAATACCGCAATTTTTGCTTCGTGAAAATTGTCACATTTATGTTCTGTTTTGCTTTAGTTTTCTGTGTTTCCGTTCTCCTGTCCGGTTTGTTGCCTTGGTTTTTGATTAATTGCTCCAAACCTGTTTCTGTTCTCCCTAATTGCGTTCCCTGTGTTTATAAGCCATGTGTTTTCCTCGGTTCCCTTGTCTTGCGTTAATGTTGTTTGGTGGTAGTTTTCTCCTGTATTCTCCAGTGTTTCCTTGGGAATGACCTATTAATGACTCTATTTTGGATTACCCCGTCACCGTGTGCCTCATCCCTACCTACCCGTGACAAAACGCAAGACCAAGATTAGATTAATTTGCGGCGTTTTTCTTTCCTTTTTGTTTTTTTTCTTCTCAATTTTTTCTCTCCTCCCGGATGGATATCCCCGCTGTCCAGCTCCTCCGCCTAGAGCGAGGACCACACGAGAGACTTTATCGCACTGGCAAATCTCCCCACCTTCCTGGGCCGCTCGCTTTGTATTTTTTATGGAGTCAGCCTCTGCGAGCGGTCCAGAGCAAACCTGCCCGTGTCTGGTCCTCGAGGGAGTTTTGCCGCATTTGTGGAGTGGGTGCTGGAGAATAATGGACCGTATTTCTAGCATCTGCCCCGCTAAGGAGGACATTTCCAGCCCAGAGCCCAGCCAGCCTTCGTCTCGCTGCGCGGAACGGATGTCAGAGCCCACCGCAGACGTAGAGTCAGAGCCCGCCGTGATTAAGGTGCGTGAGCCAGCAACACCGTCTATCGCTGTGGGAGTCCTCGTGGAGATCGAGGGAATGGATTTGAACCCCGTCTCCCGAGTCTCCGCCAGTTCCATCCAGCTCTACTGCGTCTCCTGAGCCCCCTGTTATTCTTCTGTTCCCACCCAGCCTCCCTCTCCCGCCTCCTCTCTTAAGACCAACCAGTTCCTCAGCCCTGTCTCGTCTGGTTCCTGTCAGTCCCTCAACTCACCCTCAGTCGGCGCCATCCGGGAGCTCTGATCCGCCTCGGTCCTTCCTGTCTGTGCCTTGGCGTGAGGATCCCCTGTCCCCGCCTCCAGCTTCCGTGGCCTGAATTCTACCTCGGTCCTTCGACCCATTTTAAAATAAACAAGCATTTTTAATAAAACATGATGTGAGCTTAACGGGAACAGGGGTGTGCTTAAAGGGTACAAAAATGTACCCATTAAGCACAGCCAGACTTTTTGAATTTAATGATGTACATCTTAATTGAAATGCTTTTGACATTTAGAATAAAATTAAATATTTTTGTGCGAGAGATTCATATTTTATTTTAGCATAACTTTTTGTACTAAAAACAATATCCTGTGCACTAAAAATGTCTCAATGTAGATTTTGGTGAGCTTAATAGGTACGTTTACCCTACTCACTGCTGTGTGTGTGTGTGTGCACTTGGATGGGTGAAATGCAGAGCACAAATTCCGAGTATGGGACACCGTACTCGGCCAGATGCCACATCCTTTCCTTTCCTTCCTTTCCTAAGAGTGGTCAAGACCAACCTTACGCAAGTATGAGTTACATAAGGTTGCTTAAAGCTGCAGTCTGTAACGTTTACCTCTTTGTCTCCATCTATGTTTGAAAACCTGGAATTGCGGTTTCTTGCGGAATTATCTTCCGTGCGTGGGGTTGTGATCCGGTCATATGGCACGGCTCCAGCGCGGATGAATCTAATGTTCTGAGGTGAATGTGTAGTTGTCAGTCACTGCACCTGTGTGGATGTTTACTGTACTTCGCAATCACAGATTCTAGCCCATGTCTTGGAAGATATGACCCAAATCAGAATTTTCACCGTATATTGCCATCTGAACAAGTAAGTAACAAGCCTGCCACGTTTGTTCTGCCCAACTGAGGAAAAAAAGCATTACAATAAATTGCGCTACCAATGGTGATTTAAATCTAAAGATCAGTTATCTCATATCACATGGAACTGTGCAAAGTATTATCATTGCTATACTTTGTTCTCAAATGATTAATGTTAACAACATCAGCATTGCATGACTATGGGTATAATATTAGCGTGTAGATTTCAATCAAAAATGATAAATTTAGTTATTCTAGCTGCTGTGAGAAAAGGCTATAAATGAGCCGCCACCTGCAGGATCCTCACATACGATAGCCTACTAGCCGGGGCAACTTCTTTGTTTACAAACGTGACGTAATGACGCGGTGCCGTGCTCGAATTTCTCGCGGAAACCTACCCGTACCACTCAAATTAGAAAACATTATTATAAGCTAACCGTTGTGAATCGGGCTAAAGAAAGGTGATAGTTTTGAACACTGGCTGGTTATGTGCATTCTCAAATCTTGATTTTGGATCATTTTTAACCAAAAAAAAGTTACGGACTGCAGCTTTAACTATTACTTAACTAAGAAAATTTCGGGAAACACGCATTACCGATAAGGTACAGCTTAAGGTATAATTTAAGAATGACGTAGCGTTAAGAAGTTTTGGGGAAACGCAGCCCTGATCATTTTTAGAGGCGCACGCAACTCACGTTCTTTGTTGATGTCTTGTGTCTTTCAGGCCAGTGTTCAGTACCCACATTGCTCTGCTGTCCTGGACATGATAACGGATGCTCCCGTGGGTGTTATTGTGATGAGGCTTGCCTCACAATCGGTGACTGCTGTCCTGACTACAATCAGACATGCTTTCAGCGTAAGACTACATACTCTCAACTCAAATCCTTCATCCAGGAAATCTAAATAAATTGAAAAAGTGTTAAAAAGCCACAACACTTTAATGTCACAGAAGCTAATTCTATATCATCTTCCTCATCTTTACCATCATCAGCGCATTCACCGCCTTCATCTCCATCCCCACCATCTTCATCAACGACCTTACCACCATCAACATGGAGCGCAGCACACTCACCAACTCTGCCATCCTCATCATCTAGATTGCCAGTTACTCTACCTTCACAAACCTCAGCACCATCATCATCCTCACAGCCACCAACCTCTCCAACACCTTCATCGCCAATCGAATCGCTATCAGGTGACTTGTTAAACTATTTTAATAATTCATTTAATTGGCTCTATCCCACATTGTATATGTACTGTAAGCCTGTCAGCACATGCTTTGTTTATGCGAGACCATATATGTTCTAGGTTAGGGACAAACGGAAACGTCATGCTTTAAAAACAGCCTGGTATAACAATTATCCCATGCTAATCTGTCCAACAACAGTAGTGCTGTTTAACCACTAGAGTGCAGACCATTGTGACAAAATGTACAAAGGCATTGGTGTTTGCATTTTGTAGACATAATAACAAAAAGTCTGCAAGAGTAGTAAGGTTGAGGAATTGAGAAAGAGGAAAGAGAACCATTAAAGTGGCACTGTGTAACTTTTTTGTTCTACGCTCTGAATACACCATCGATCCTTCTTCCAAAAATGTGCTTTTCCTGATTCACTAAGGAAAGCCCGTTATAAGCGTTTCTTTTTTAGACGGAGCGGGATGCTTTTTGTGCAAAATTGTACTTATGTCACTCCTCCGTGCATCTCGTCATAGCAGCAAATAGAGAAAAGTTGCTCCGGCTCCTTTGATGTGTGTCGGAGTGGCGTAGGTCAGTTACAACGAGTGAGAAAGGTTGACACGGAGCAGCTACATCTCCAAACTCTGGAGAATCACCTGTAAAAGAAAAACAAATGTTGAACAGAGTACAATACGCTTGCAAAAAAGAACGCGACAGACGTTGTGATAAAACAAGAATCAACGTCGGCTTGGCTTTTCAGAGATGGAGATAACTGGCGGATTTGAAATGCTGTAAAAACTATGCGGAGAAGGCATTTCTGTTGCTCAGTGTGACGAGGAGCCTTGAGAATTAGGAACCAGTTTATTAGTTGCAGACATCCTAATTACACAGAACATGCAAAGAATGGCAGCAGCGCAGTGAAACGGCATCCCGTTGGGAACACAGCGAGACACTCAATGTAACAGTTCCGAACACACTGCAGAGAGGGGAAGGAGTCCAGGCACGAGACCAGTCATTCACACTAAGCGTAAACGGCAAATCGCTAAAAAATACCGCAATTTTTGCTTCGTGAAAATTGTCACATTTATGTTCTGTTTTGCTTTAGTTTTCTGTGTTTCCGTTCTCCTGTCCGGTTTGTTGCCTTGGTTTTTGATTAATTGCTCCAAACCTGTTTCTGTTCTCCCTAATTGCGTTCCCTGTGTTTATAAGCCATGTGTTTTCCTCGGTTCCCTTGTCTTGCGTTAATGTTGTTTGGTGGTAGTTTTCTCCTGTATTCTCCAGTGTTTCCTTGGGAATGACCTATTAATGACTCTATTTTGGATTACCCCGTCACCGTGTGCCTCATCCCTACCTACCCGTGACAAAACGCAAGACCAAGATTAGATTAATTTGCGGCGTTTTTCTTTCCTTTTTGTTTTTTTTCTTCTCAATTTTTTCTCTCCTCCCGGATGGATATCCCCGCTGTCCAGCTCCTCCGCCTAGAGCGAGGACCACACGAGAGACTTTATCGCACTGGCAAATCTCCCCACCTTCCTGGGCCGCTCGCTTTGTATTTTTTATGGAGTCAGCCTCTGCGAGCGGTCCAGAGCAAACCTGCCCGTGTCTGGTCCTCGAGGGAGTTTTGCCGCATTTGTGGAGTGGGTGCTGGAGAATAATGGACCGTATTTCTAGCATCTGCCCCGCTAAGGAGGACATTTCCAGCCCAGAGCCCAGCCAGCCTTCGTCTCGCTGCGCGGAACGGATGTCAGAGCCCACCGCAGACGTAGAGTCAGAGCCCGCCGTGATTAAGGTGCGTGAGCCAGCAACACCGTCTATCGCTGTGGGAGTCCTCGTGGAGATCGAGGGAATGGATTTGAACCCCGTCTCCCGAGTCTCCGCCAGTTCCATCCAGCTCTACTGCGTCTCCTGAGCCCCCTGTTATTCTTCTGTTCCCACCCAGCCTCCCTCTCCCGCCTCCTCTCTTAAGACCAACCAGTTCCTCAGCCCTGTCTCGTCTGGTTCCTGTCAGTCCCTCAACTCACCCTCAGTCGGCGCCATCCGGGAGCTCTGATCCGCCTCGGTCCTTCCTGTCTGTGCCTTGGCGTGAGGATCCCCTGTCCCCGCCTCCAGCTTCCGTGGCCTGAATTCTACCTCGGTCCTTCGACCCATTTTAAAATAAACAAGCATTTTTAATAAAACATGATGTGAGTTTAACGGGAACAGGGGTGTGCTTAAAGGGTACAAAAATGTACCCATTAAGCACAGCCAGACTTTTTGAATTTAATGATGTACATCTTAATTGAAATGCTTTTGACATTTAGAATAAAATTTAATATTTTTGTGCGAGAGATTCATATTTTATTTTAGCATAACTTTTTGTACTAAAAACAATATCCTGTGCACTAAAAATGTCTCAATGTAGATTTTGGTGAGCTTAATAGGTACGTTTACCCTACTCACTGCTGTGTGTGTGTGTGTGCACTTGGATGGGTGAAATGCAGAGCACAAATTCCGAGTATGGGACACCGTACTCGGCCAGATGCCACATCCTTTCCTTTCCTTCCTTTCCTAAGAGTGGTCAAGACCAACCTTACGCAAGTATGAGTTACATAAGGTTGCTTAAAGCTGCAGTCTGTAACGTTTACCTCTTTGTCTCCATCTATGTTTGAAAACCTGGAATTGCGGTTTCTTGCGGAATTATCTTCCGTGCGTGGGGTTGTGATCCGGTCATATGGCACGGCTCCAGCGCGGATGAATCTAATGTTCTGAGGTGAATGTGTAGTTGTCAGTCACTGCACCTGTGTGGATGTTTACTGTACTTCGCAATCACAGATTCTAGCCCATGTCTTGGAAGATATGACCCAAATCAGAATTTTCACCGTATATTGCCATCTGAACAAGTAAGTAACAAGCCTGCCACGTTTGTTCTGCCCAACTGAGGAAAAAAAGCATTACAATAAATTGCGCTACCAATGGTGATTTAAATCTAAAGATCAGTTATCTCATATCACATGGAACTGTGCAAAGTATTATCATTGCTATACTTTGTTCTCAAATGATTAATGTTAACAACATCAGCATTGCATGACTATGGGTATAATATTAGCGTGTAGATTTCAATCAAAAATGATAAATTTAGTTATTCTAGCTGCTGTGAGAAAAGGCTATAAATGAGCCGCCACCTGCAGGATCCTCACATACGATAGCCTACTAGCCGGGGCAACTTCTTTGTTTACAAACGTGACGTAATGACGCGGTGCCGTGCTCGAATTTCTCGCGGAAACCTACCCGTACCACTCAAATTAGAAAACATTATTATAAGCTAACCGTTGTGAATCGGGCTAAAGAAAGGTGATAGTTTTGAACACTGGCTGGTTATGTGCATTCTCAAATCTTGATTTTGGATCATTTTTAACCAAAAAAAAGTTACGGACTGCAGCTTTAACTATTACTTAACTAAGAAAATTTCGGGAAACACGCATTACCGATAAGGTACAGCTTAAGGTATAATTTAAGAATGACGTAGCGTTAAGACGTTTTGGGGAAACGCAGCCCTGATCATTTTTAGAGGCGCACGCAACTCACGTTCTTTGTTGATGTCTTGTGTCTTTCAGGCCAGTGTTCAGTACCCACATTGCTCTGCTGTCCTGGACATGATAACGGATGCTCCCGTGGGTGTTATTGTGATGAGGCTTGCCTCACAATCGGTGACTGCTGTCCTGACTACAATCAGACATGCTTTCAGCGTAAGACTACATACTCTCAACTCAAATCCTTCATCCAGGAAATCTAAATAAATTGAAAAAGTGTTAAAAAGCCACAACACTTTAATGTCACAGAAGCTAATTCTATATCATCTTCCTCATCTTTACCATCATCAGCGCATTCACCGCCTTCATCTCCATCCCCACCATCTTCATCAACGACCTTACCACCATCAACATGGAGCGCAGCACACTCACCAACTCTGCCATCCTCATCATCTAGATTGCCAGTTACTCTACCTTCACAAACCTCAGCACCATCATCATCCTCACAGCCACCAACCTCTCCAACACCTTCATCGCCAATCGAATCGCTATCAGGTGACTTGTTAAACTATTTTAATAATTCATTTAATTGGCTCTATCCCACATTGTATATGTACTGTAAGCCTGTCAGCACATGCTTTGTTTATGCGAGACCATATATGTTCTAGGTTAGGGACAAACGGAAACGTCATGCTTTAAAAACAGCCTGGTATAACAATTATCCCATGCTAATCTGTCCAACAACAGTAGTGCTGTTTAACCACTAGAGTGCAGACCATTGTGACAAAATGTACAAAGGCATTGGTGTTTGCATTTTGTAGACATAATAACAAAAAGTCTGCAAGAGTAGTAAGGTTGAGGAATTGAGAAAGAGGAAAGAGAACCATTAAAGTGGCACTGTGTAACTTTTTTGTTCTACGCTCTGAATACACCATCGATCCTTCTTCCAAAAATGTGCTTTTCCTGATTCACTAAGGAAAGCCCGTTATAAGCGTTTCTTTTTTAGACGGAGCGGGATGCTTTTTGTGCAAAATTGTACTTATGTCACTCCTCCGTGCATCTCGTCATAGCAGCAAATAGAGAAAAGTTGCTCCGGCTCCTTTGATGTGTGTCGGAGTGGCGTAGGTCAGTTACAACGAGTGAGAAAGGTTGACACGGAGCAGCTACATCTCCAAACTCTGGAGAATCACCTGTAAAAGAAAAACAAATGTTGAACAGAGTACAATACGCTTGCAAAAAAGAACGCGACAGACGTTGTGATAAAACAAGAATCAACGTCGGCTTGGCTTTTCAGAGATGGAGATAACTGGCGGATTTGAAATGCTGTAAAAACTATGCGGAGAAGGCATTTCTGTTGCTCAGTGTGACGAGGAGCCTTGAGAATTAGGAACCAGTTTATTAGTTGCAGACATCCTAATTACACAGAACATGCAAAGAATGGCAGCAGCGCAGTGAAACGGCATCCCGTTGGGAACACAGCGAGACACTCAATGTAACAGTTCCGAACACACTGCAGAGAGGGGAAGGAGTCCAGGCACGAGACCAGTCATTCACACTAAGCGTAAACGGCATATCGCTAAAAAATACCGCAATTTTTGCTTCGTGAAAATTGTCACATTTATGTTCTGTTTTGCTTTAGTTTTCTGTGTTTCCGTTCTCCTGTCCGGTTTGTTGCCTTGGTTTTTGATTAATTGCTCCAAACCCGTTTCTGTTCTCCCTAATTGCGTTCCCTGTGTTTATAAGCCATGTGTTTTCCTCGGTTCCCTTGTCTTGCGTTAATGTTGTTTGGTGGTAGTTTTCTCCTGTATTCTCCAGTGTTTCCTTGGGAATGACCTATTAATGACTCTATTTTGGATTACCCCTTCACCGTGTGCCTCATCCCTACCTACCCGTGACAAAACGCAAGACCAAGATTAGATTAATTTGCGGCGTTTTTCTTTCCTTTTTGTTTTTTTTCTTCTCAATTTTTTCTCTCCTCCCGGATGGATATCCCCGCTGTCCAGCTCCTCCGCCTAGAGCGAGGACCACACGAGAGACTTTATCGCACTGGCAAATCTCCCCACCTTCCTGGGCCGCTCGCTTTGTATTTTTTATGGAGTCAGCCTCTGCGAGCGGTCCAGAGCAAACCTGCCCGTGTCTGGTCCTCGAGGGAGTTTTGCCGCATTTGTGGAGTGGGTGCTGGAGAATAATGGACCGTATTTCTAGCATCTGCCCCGCTAAGGAGGACATTTCCAGCCCAGAGCCCAGCCAGCCTTCGTCTCGCTGCGCGGAACGGATGTCAGAGCCCACCGCAGACGTAGAGTCAGAGCCCGCCGTGATTAAGGTGCGTGAGCCAGCAACACCGTCTATCGCTGTGGGAGTCCTCGTGGAGATCGAGGGAATGGATTTGAACCCCGTCTCCCGAGTCTCCGCCAGTTCCATCCAGCTCTACTGCGTCTCCTGAGCCCCCTGTTATTCTTCTGTTCCCACCCAGCCTCCCTCTCCCGCCTCCTCTCTTAAGACCAACCAGTTCCTCAGCCCTGTCTCGTCTGGTTCCTGTCAGTCCCTCAACTCACCCTCAGTCGGCGCCATCCGGGAGCTCTGATCCGCCTCGGTCCTTCCTGTCTGTGCCTTGGCGTGAGGATCCCCTGTCCCCGCCTCCAGCTTCCGTGGCCTGGATTCTACCTCGGTCCTTCGACCCATTTTAAAATAAACAAGCATTTTTAATAAAACATGATGTGAGCTTAACGGGAACAGGGGTGTGCTTAAAGGGTACAAAAATGTACCCATTAAGCACAGCCAGACTTTTTGAATTTAATGATGTACATCTTAATTGAAATGCTTTTGACATTTAGAATAAAATTTAATATTTTTGTGCGAGAGATTCATATTTTATTTTAGCATAACTTTTTGTACTAAAAACAATATCCTGTGCACTAAAAATGTCTCAATGTAGATTTTGGTGAGCTTAATAGGTACGTTTACCCTACTCACTGCTGTGTGTGTGTGTGTGCACTTGGATGGGTGAAATGCAGAGCACAAATTCCGAGTATGGGACACCGTACTCGGCCAGATGCCACATCCTTTCCTTTCCTTCCTTTCCTAAGAGTGGTCAAGACCAACCTTACGCAAGTATGAGTTACATAAGGTTGCTTAAAGCTGCAGTCTGTAACGTTTACCTCTTTGTCTCCATCTATGTTTGAAAACCTGGAATTGCGGTTTCTTGCGGAATTATCTTCCGTGCGTGGGGTTGTGATCCGGTCATATGGCACGGCTCCAGCGCGGATGAATCTAATGTTCTGAGGTGAATGTGTAGTTGTCAGTCACTGCACCTGTGTGGATGTTTACTGTACTTCGCAATCACAGATTCTAGCCCATGTCTTGGAAGATATGACCCAAATCAGAATTTTCACCGTATATTGCCATCTGAACAAGTAAGTAACAAGCCTGCCACGTTTGTTCTGCCCAACTGAGGAAAAAAAGCATTACAATAAATTGCGCTACCAATGGTGATTTAAATCTAAAGATCAGTTATCTCATATCACATGGAACTGTGCAAAGTATTATCATTGCTATACTTTGTTCTCAAATGATTAATGTTAACAACATCAGCATTGCATGACTATGGGTATAATATTAGCGTGTAGATTTCAATCAAAAATGATAAATTTAGTTATTCTAGCTGCTGTGAGAAAAGGCTATAAATGAGCCGCCACCTGCAGGATCCTCACATACGATAGCCTACTAGCCGGGGCAACTTCTTTGTTTACAAACGTGACGTAATGACGCGGTGCCGTGCTCGAATTTCTCGCGGAAACCTACCCGTACCACTCAAATTAGAAAACATTATTATAAGCTAACCGTTGTGAATCGGGCTAAAGAAAGGTGATCGTTTTGAACACTGGCTGGTTATGTGCATTCTCAAATCTTGATTTTGGATCATTTTTAACCAAAAAAAAGTTACGGACTGCAGCTTTAACTATTACTTAACTAAGAAAATTTCGGGAAACACGCATTACCGATAAGGTACAGCTTAAGGTATAATTTAAGAATGACGTAGCGTTAAGAAGTTTTGGGGAAACGCAGCCCTGATCATTTTTAGAGGCGCACGCAACTCACGTTCTTTGTTGATGTCTTGTGTCTTTCAGGCCAGTGTTCAGTACCCACATTGCTCTGCTGTCCTGGACATGATAACGGATGCTCCCGTGGGTGTTATTGTGATGAGGCTTGCCTCACAATCGGTGACTGCTGTCCTGACTACAATCAGACATGCTTTCAGCGTAAGACTACATACTCTCAACTCAAATCCTTCATCCAGGAAATCTAAATAAATTGAAAAAGTGTTAAAAAGCCACAACACTTTAATGTCACAGAAGCTAATTCTATATCATCTTCCTCATCTTTACCATCATCAGCGCATTCACCGCCTTCATCTCCATCCCCACCATCTTCATCAACGACCTTACCACCATCAACATGGAGCGCAGCACACTCACCAACTCTGCCATCCTCATCATCTAGATTGCCAGTTACTCTACCTTCACAAACCTCAGCACCATCATCATCCTCACAGCCACCAACCTCTCCAACACCTTCATCGCCAATCGAATCGCTATCAGGTGACTTGTTAAACTATTTTAATAATTCATTTAATTGGCTCTATCCCACATTGTATATGTACTGTAAGCCTGTCAGCACATGCTTTGTTTATGCGAGACCATATATGTTCTAGGTTAGGGACAAACGGAAACGTCATGCTTTAAAAACAGCCTGGTATAACAATTATCCCATGCTAATCTGTCCAACAACAGTAGTGCTGTTTAACCACTAGAGTGCAGACCATTGTGACAAAATGTACAAAGGCATTGGTGTTTGCATTTTGTAGACATAATAACAAAAAGTCTGCAAGAGTAGTAAGGTTGAGGAATTGAGAAAGAGGAAAGAGAACCATTAAAGTGGCACTGTGTAACTTTTTTGTTCTACGCTCTGAATACACCATCGATCCTTCTTCCAAAAATGTGCTTTTCCTGATTCACTAAGGAAAGCCCGTTATAAGCGTTTCTTTTTTAGACGGAGCGGGATGCTTTTTGTGCAAAATTGTACTTATGTCACTCCTCCGTGCATCTCGTCATAGCAGCAAATAGAGAAAAGTTGCTCCGGCTCCTTTGATGTGTGTCGGAGTGGCGTAGGTCAGTTACAACGAGTGAGAAAGGTTGACACGGAGCAGCTACATCTCCAAACTCTGGAGAATCACCTGTAAAAGAAAAACAAATGTTGAACAGAGTACAATACGCTTGCAAAAAAGAACGCGACAGACGTTGTGATAAAACAAGAATCAACGTCGGCTTGGCTTTTCAGAGATGGAGATAACTGGCGGATTTGAAATGCTGTAAAAACTATGCGGAGAAGGCATTTCTGTTGCTCAGTGTGACGAGGAGCCTTGAGAATTAGGAACCAGTTTATTAGTTGCAGACATCCTAATTACACAGAACATGCAAAGAATGGCAGCAGCGCAGTGAAACGGCATCCCGTTGGGAACACAGCGAGACACTCAATGTAACAGTTCCGAACACACTGCAGAGAGGGGAAGGAGTCCAGGCACGAGACCAGTCATTCACACTAAGCGTAAACGGCATATCGCTAAAAAATACCGCAATTTTTGCTTCGTGAAAATTGTCACATTTATGTTCTGTTTTGCTTTAGTTTTCTGTGTTTCCGTTCTCCTGTCCGGTTTGTTGCCTTGGTTTTTGATTAATTGCTCCAAACCCGTTTCTGTTCTCCCTAATTGCGTTCCCTGTGTTTATAAGCCATGTGTTTTCCTCGGTTCCCTTGTCTTGCGTTAATGTTGTTTGGTGGTAGTTTTCTCCTGTATTCTCCAGTGTTTCCTTGGGAATGACCTATTAATGACTCTATTTTGGATTACCCCTTCACCGTGTGCCTCATCCCTACCTACCCGTGACAAAACGCAAGACCAAGATTAGATTAATTTGCGGCGTTTTTCTTTCCTTTTTGTTTTTTTTCTTCTCAATTTTTTCTCTCCTCCCGGATGGATATCCCCGCTGTCCAGCTCCTCCGCCTAGAGCGAGGACCACACGAGAGACTTTATCGCACTGGCAAATCTCCCCACCTTCCTGGGCCGCTCGCTTTGTATTTTTTATGGAGTCAGCCTCTGCGAGCGGTCCAGAGCAAACCTGCCCGTGTCTGGTCCTCGAGGGAGTTTTGCCGCATTTGTGGAGTGGGTGCTGGAGAATAATGGACCGTATTTCTAGCATCTGCCCCGCTAAGGAGGACATTTCCAGCCCAGAGCCCAGCCAGCCTTCGTCTCGCTGCGCGGAACGGATGTCAGAGCCCACCGCAGACGTAGAGTCAGAGCCCGCCGTGATTAAGGTGCGTGAGCCAGCAACACCGTCTATCGCTGTGGGAGTCCTCGTGGAGATCGAGGGAATGGATTTGAACCCCGTCTCCCGAGTCTCCGCCAGTTCCATCCAGCTCTACTGCGTCTCCTGAGCCCCCTGTTATTCTTCTGTTCCCACCCAGCCTCCCTCTCCCGCCTCCTCTCTTAAGACCAACCAGTTCCTCAGCCCTGTCTCGTCTGGTTCCTGTCAGTCCCTCAACTCACCCTCAGTCGGCGCCATCCGGGAGCTCTGATCCGCCTCGGTCCTTCCTGTCTGTGCCTTGGCGTGAGGATCCCCTGTCCCCGCCTCCAGCTTCCGTGGCCTGGATTCTACCTCGGTCCTTCGACCCATTTTAAAATAAACAAGCATTTTTAATAAAACATGATGTGAGCTTAACGGGAACAGGGGTGTGCTTAAAGGGTACAAAAATGTACCCATTAAGCACAGCCAGACTTTTTGAATTTAATGATGTACATCTTAATTGAAATGCTTTTGACATTTAGAATAAAATTTAATATTTTTGTGCGAGAGATTCATATTTTATTTTAGCATAACTTTTTGTACTAAAAACAATATCCTGTGCACTAAAAATGTCTCAATGTAGATTTTGGTGAGCTTAATAGGTACGTTTACCCTACTCACTGCTGTGTGTGTGTGTGTGCACTTGGATGGGTGAAATGCAGAGCACAAATTCCGAGTATGGGACACCGTACTCGGCCAGATGCCACATCCTTTCCTTTCCTTCCTTTCCTAAGAGTGGTCAAGACCAACCTTACGCAAGTATGAGTTACATAAGGTTGCTTAAAGCTGCAGTCTGTAACGTTTACCTCTTTGTCTCCATCTATGTTTGAAAACCTGGAATTGCGGTTTCTTGCGGAATTATCTTCCGTGCGTGGGGTTGTGATCCGGTCATATGGCACGGCTCCAGCGCGGATGAATCTAATGTTCTGAGGTGAATGTGTAGTTGTCAGTCACTGCACCTGTGTGGATGTTTACTGTACTTCGCAATCACAGATTCTAGCCCATGTCTTGGAAGATATGACCCAAATCAGAATTTTCACCGTATATTGCCATCTGAACAAGTAAGTAACAAGCCTGCCACGTTTGTTCTGCCCAACTGAGGAAAAAAAGCATTACAATAAATTGCGCTACCAATGGTGATTTAAATCTAAAGATCAGTTATCTCATATCACATGGAACTGTGCAAAGTATTATCATTGCTATACTTTGTTCTCAAATGATTAATGTTAACAACATCAGCATTGCATGACTATGGGTATAATATTAGCGTGTAGATTTCAATCAAAAATGATAAATTTAGTTATTCTAGCTGCTGTGAGAAAAGGCTATAAATGAGCCGCCACCTGCAGGATCCTCACATACGATAGCCTACTAGCCGGGGCAACTTCTTTGTTTACAAACGTGACGTAATGACGCGGTGCCGTGCTCGAATTTCTCGCGGAAACCTACCCGTACCACTCAAATTAGAAAACATTATTATAAGCTAACCGTTGTGAATCGGGCTAAAGAAAGGTGATCGTTTTGAACACTGGCTGGTTATGTGCATTCTCAAATCTTGATTTTGGATCATTTTTAACCAAAAAAAAGTTACGGACTGCAGCTTTAACTATTACTTAACTAAGAAAATTTCGGGAAACACGCATTACCGATAAGGTACAGCTTAAGGTATAATTTAAGAATGACGTAGCGTTAAGACGTTTTGGGGAAACGCAGCCCTGATCATTTTTAGAGGCGCACGCAACTCACGTTCTTTGTTGATGTCTTGTGTCTTTCAGGCCAGTGTTCAGTACCCACATTGCTCTGCTGTCCTGGACATGATAACGGATGCT
This sequence comes from Barbus barbus, assembly GCF_936440315.1. Taxonomy (NCBI): domain Eukaryota; kingdom Metazoa; phylum Chordata; class Actinopteri; order Cypriniformes; family Cyprinidae; genus Barbus; species Barbus barbus. The sequence continues at coordinate 5,137,409 of NC_136717.1, forward strand.
CCCGTGGGTGTTATTGTGATGAGGCTTGCCTCACAATCGGTGACTGCTGTCCTGACTACAATCAGACATGCTTTCAGCGTAAGACTACATACTCTCAACTCAAATCCTTCATCCAGGAAATCTAAATAAATTGAAAAAGTGTTAAAAAGCCACAACACTTTAATGTCACAGAAGCTAATTCTATATCATCTTCCTCATCTTTACCATCATCAGCGCATTCACCGCCTTCATCTCCATCCCCACCATCTTCATCAACGACCTTACCACCATCAACATGGAGCGCAGCACACTCACCAACTCTGCCATCCTCATCATCTAGATTGCCAGTTACTCTACCTTCACAAACCTCAGCACCATCATCATCCTCACAGCCACCAACCTCTCCAACACCTTCATCGCCAATCGAATCGCTATCAGGTGACTTGTTAAACTATTTTAATAATTCATTTAATTGGCTCTATCCCACATTGTATATGTACTGTAAGCCTGTCAGCACATGCTTTGTTTATGCGAGACCATATATGTTCTAGGTTAGGGACAAACGGAAACGTCATGCTTTAAAAACAGCCTGGTATAACAATTATCCCATGCTAATCTGTCCAACAACAGTAGTGCTGTTTAACCACTAGAGTGCAGACCATTGTGACAAAATGTACAAAGGCATTGGTGTTTGCATTTTGTAGACATAATAACAAAAAGTCTGCAAGAGTAGTAAGGTTGAGGAATTGAGAAAGAGGAAAGAGAACCATTAAAGTGGCACTGTGTAACTTTTTTGTTCTACGCTCTGAATACACCATCGATCCTTCTTCCAAAAATGTGCTTTTCCTGATTCACTAAGGAAAGCCCGTTATAAGCGTTTATTTTTTAGACGGAGCGGGATGCTTTTTGTGCAAAATTGTACTTATGTCACTCCTCCGTGCATCTCGTCATAGCAGCAAATAGAGAAAAGTTGCTCCGGCTCCTTTGATGTGTGTCGGAGTGGCGTAGGTCAGTTACAACGAGTGAGAAAGGTTGACACGGAGCAGCTACATCTCCAAACTCTGGAGAATCACCTGTAAAAGAAAAACAAATGTTGAACAGAGTACAATACGCTTGCAAAAAAGAACGCGACAGACGTTGTGATAAAACAAGAATCAACGTCGGCTTGGCTTTTCAGAGATGGAGATAACTGGCGGATTTGAAATGCTGTAAAAACTATGCGGAGAAGGCATTTCTGTTGCTCAGTGTGACGAGGAGCCTTGAGAATTAGGAACCAGTTTATTAGTTGCAGACATCCTAATTACACAGAACATGCAAAGAATGGCAGCAGCGCAGTGAAACGGCATCCCGTTGGGAACACAGCGAGACACTCAATGTAACAGTTCCGAACACACTGCAGAGAGGGGAAGGAGTCCAGGCACGAGACCAGTCATTCACACTAAGCGTAAACGGCATATCGCTAAAAAATACCGCAATTTTTGCTTCGTGAAAATTGTCACATTTATGTTCTGTTTTGCTTTAGTTTTCTGTGTTTCCGTTCTCCTGTCCGGTTTGTTGCCTTGGTTTTTGATTAATTGCTCCAAACCCGTTTCTGTTCTCCCTAATTGCGTTCCCTGTGTTTATAAGCCATGTGTTTTCCTCGGTTCCCTTGTCTTGCGTTAATGTTGTTTGGTGGTAGTTTTCTCCTGTATTCTCCAGTGTTTCCTTGGGAATGACCTATTAATGACTCTATTTTGGATTACCCCTTCACCGTGTGCCTCATCCCTACCTACCCGTGACAAAACGCAAGACCAAGATTAGATTAATTTGCGGCGTTTTTCTTTCCTTTTTGTTTTTTTTCTTCTCAATTTTTTCTCTCCTCCCGGATGGATATCCCCGCTGTCCAGCTCCTCCGCCTAGAGCGAGGACCACACGAGAGACTTTATCGCACTGGCAAATCTCCCCACCTTCCTGGGCCGCTCGCTTTGTATTTTTTATGGAGTCAGCCTCTGCGAGCGGTCCAGAGCAAACCTGCCCGTGTCTGGTCCTCGAGGGAGTTTTGCCGCATTTGTGGAGTGGGTGCTGGAGAATAATGGACCGTATTTCTAGCATCTGCCCCGCTAAGGAGGACATTTCCAGCCCAGAGCCCAGCCAGCCTTCGTCTCGCTGCGCGGAACGGATGTCAGAGCCCACCGCAGACGTAGAGTCAGAGCCCGCCGTGATTAAGGTGCGTGAGCCAGCAACACCGTCTATCGCTGTGGGAGTCCTCGTGGAGATCGAGGGAATGGATTTGAACCCCGTCTCCCGAGTCTCCGCCAGTTCCATCCAGCTCTACTGCGTCTCCTGAGCCCCCTGTTATTCTTCTGTTCCCACCCAGCCTCCCTCTCCCGCCTCCTCTCTTAAGACCAACCAGTTCCTCAGCCCTGTCTCGTCTGGTTCCTGTCAGTCCCTCAACTCACCCTCAGTCGGCGCCATCCGGGAGCTCTGATCCGCCTCGGTCCTTCCTGTCTGTGCCTTGGCGTGAGGATCCCCTGTCCCCGCCTCCAGCTTCCGTGGCCTGGATTCTACCTCGGTCCTTCGACCCATTTTAAAATAAACAAGCATTTTTAATAAAACATGATGTGAGCTTAACGGGAACAGGGGTGTGCTTAAAGGGTACAAAAATGTACCCATTAAGCACAGCCAGACTTTTTGAATTTAATGATGTACATCTTAATTGAAATGCTTTTGACATTTAGAATAAAATTTAATATTTTTGTGCGAGAGATTCATATTTTATTTTAGCATAACTTTTTGTACTAAAAACAATATCCTGTGCACTAAAAATGTCTCAATGTAGATTTTGGTGAGCTTAATAGGTACGTTTACCCTACTCACTGCTGTGTGTGTGTGTGTGCACTTGGATGGGTGAAATGCAGAGCACAAATTCCGAGTATGGGACACCGTACTCGGCCAGATGCCACATCCTTTCCTTTCCTTCCTTTCCTAAGAGTGGTCAAGACCAACCTTACGCAAGTATGAGTTACATAAGGTTGCTTAAAGCTGCAGTCTGTAACGTTTACCTCTTTGTCTCCATCTATGTTTGAAAACCTGGAATTGCGGTTTCTTGCGGAATTATCTTCCGTGCGTGGGGTTGTGATCCGGTCATATGGCACGGCTCCAGCGCGGATGAATCTAATGTTCTGAGGTGAATGTGTAGTTGTCAGTCACTGCACCTGTGTGGATGTTTACTGTACTTCGCAATCACAGATTCTAGCCCATGTCTTGGAAGATATGACCCAAATCAGAATTTTCACCGTATATTGCCATCTGAACAAGTAAGTAACAAGCCTGCCACGTTTGTTCTGCCCAACTGAGGAAAAAAAGCATTACAATAAATTGCGCTACCAATGGTGATTTAAATCTAAAGATCAGTTATCTCATATCACATCGAACTGTGCAAAGTATTATCATTGCTATACTTTGTTCTCAAATGATTAATGTTAACAACATCAGCATTGCATGACTATGGGTATAATATTAGCGTGTAGATTTCAATCAAAAATGATAAATTTAGTTATTCTAGCTGCTGTGAGAAAAGGCTATAAATGAGCCGCCACCTGCAGGATCCTCACATACGATAGCCTACTAGCCGGGGCAACTTCTTTGTTTACAAACGTGACGTAATGACGCGGTGCCGTGCTCGAATTTCTCGCGGAAACCTACCCGTACCACTCAAATTAGAAAACATTATTATAAGCTAACCGTTGTGAATCGGGCTAAAGAAAGGTGATCGTTTTGAACACTGGCTGGTTATGTGCATTCTCAAATCTTGATTTTGGATCATTTTTAACCAAAAAAAAGTTACGGACTGCAGCTTTAACTATTACTTAACTAAGAAAATTTCGGGAAACACGCATTACCGATAAGGTACAGCTTAAGGTATAATTTAAGAATGACGTAGCGTTAAGAAGTTTTGGGGAAACGCAGCCCTGATCATTTTTAGAGGCGCACGCAACTCACGTTCTTTGTTGATGTCTTGTGTCTTTCAGGCCAGTGTTCAGTACCCACATTGCTCTGCTGTCCTGGACATGATAACGGATGCTCCCGTGGGTGTTATTGTGATGAGGCTTGCCTCACAATCGGTGACTGCTGTCCTGACTACAATCAGACATGCTTTCAGCGTAAGACTACATACTCTCAACTCAAATCCTTCATCCAGGAAATCTAAATAAATTGAAAAAGTGTTAAAAAGCCACAACACTTTAATGTCACAGAAGCTAATTCTATATCATCTTCCTCATCTTTACCATCATCAGCGCATTCACCGCCTTCATCTCCATCCCCACCATCTTCATCAACGACCTTACCACCATCAACATGGAGCGCAGCACACTCACCAACTCTGCCATCCTCATCATCTAGATTGCCAGTTACTCTACCTTCACAAACCTCAGCACCATCATCATCCTCACAGCCACCAACCTCTCCAACACCTTCATCGCCAATCGAATCGCTATCAGGTGACTTGTTAAACTATTTTAATAATTCATTTAATTGGCTCTATCCCACATTGTATATGTACTGTAAGCCTGTCAGCACATGCTTTGTTTATGCGAGACCATATATGTTCTAGGTTAGGGACAAACGGAAACGTCATGCTTTAAAAACAGCCTGGTATAACAATTATCCCATGCTAATCTGTCCAACAACAGTAGTGCTGTTTAACCACTAGAGTGCAGACCATTGTGACAAAATGTACAAAGGCATTGGTGTTTGCATTTTGTAGACATAATAACAAAAAGTCTGCAAGAGTAGTAAGGTTGAGGAATTGAGAAAGAGGAAAGAGAACCATTAAAGTGGCACTGTGTAACTTTTTTGTTCTACGCTCTGAATACACCATCGATCCTTCTTCCAAAAATGTGCTTTTCCTGATTCACTAAGGAAAGCCCGTTATAAGCGTTTCTTTTTTAGACGGAGCGGGATGCTTTTTGTGCAAAATTGTACTTATGTCACTCCTCCGTGCATCTCGTCATAGCAGCAAATAGAGAAAAGTTGCTCCGGCTCCTTTGATGTGTGTCGGAGTGGCGTAGGTCAGTTACAACGAGTGAGAAAGGTTGACACGGAGCAGCTACATCTCCAAACTCTGGAGAATCACCTGTAAAAGAAAAACAAATGTTGAACAGAGTACAATACGCTTGCAAAAAAGAACGCGACAGACGTTGTGATAAAACAAGAATCAACGTCGGCTTGGCTTTTCAGAGATGGAGATAACTGGCGGATTTGAAATGCTGTAAAAACTATGCGGAGAAGGCATTTCTGTTGCTCAGTGTGACGAGGAGCCTTGAGAATTAGGAACCAGTTTATTAGTTGCAGACATCCTAATTACACAGAACATGCAAAGAATGGCAGCAGCGCAGTGAAACGGCATCCCGTTGGGAACACAGCGAGACACTCAATGTAACAGTTCCGAACACACTGCAGAGAGGGGAAGGAGTCCAGGCACGAGACCAGTCATTCACACTAAGCGTAAACGGCATATCGCTAAAAAATACCGCAATTTTTGCTTCGTGAAAATTGTCACATTTATGTTCTGTTTTGCTTTAGTTTTCTGTGTTTCCGTTCTCCTGTCCGGTTTGTTGCCTTGGTTTTTGATTAATTGCTCCTAATTGCGTTCCCTGTGTTTATAAGCCATGTGTTTTCCTCGGTTCCCTTGTCTTGCGTTAATGTTGTTTGGTGGTAGTTTTCTCCTGTATTCTCCAGTGTTTCCTTGGGAATGACCTATTAATGACTCTATTTTGGATTACCCCTTCACCGTGTGCCTCATCCCTACCTACCCGTGACAAAACGCAAGACCAAGATTAGATTAATTTGCGGCGTTTTTCTTTCCTTTTTGTTTTTTTTCTTCTCAATTTTTTCTCTCCTCCCGGATGGATATCCCCGCTGTCCAGCTCCTCCGCCTAGAGCGAGGACCACACGAGAGACTTTATCGCACTGGCAAATCTCCCCACCTTCCTGGGCCGCTCGCTTTGTATTTTTTATGGAGTCAGCCTCTGCGAGCGGTCCAGAGCAAACCTGCCCGTGTCTGGTCCTCGAGGGAGTTTTGCCGCATTTGTGGAGTGGGTGCTGGAGAATAATGGACCGTATTTCTAGCATCTGCCCCGCTAAGGAGGACATTTCCAGCCCAGAGCCCAGCCAGCCTTCGTCTCGCTGCGCGGAACGGATGTCAGAGCCCACCGCAGACGTAGAGTCAGAGCCCGCCGTGATTAAGGTGCGTGAGCCAGCAACACCGTCTATCGCTGTGGGAGTCCTCGTGGAGATCGAGGGAATGGATTTGAACCCCGTCTCCCGAGTCTCCGCCAGTTCCATCCAGCTCTACTGCGTCTCCTGAGCCCCCTGTTATTCTTCTGTTCCCACCCAGCCTCCCTCTCCCGCCTCCTCTCTTAAGACCAACCAGTTCCTCAGCCCTGTCTCGTCTGGTTCCTGTCAGTCCCTCAACTCACCCTCAGTCGGCGCCATCCGGGAGCTCTGATCCGCCTCGGTCCTTCCTGTCTGTGCCTTGGCGTGAGGATCCCCTGTCCCCGCCTCCAGCTTCCGTGGCCTGGATTCTACCTCGGTCCTTCGACCCATTTTAAAATAAACAAGCATTTTTAATAAAACATGATGTGAGCTTAACGGGAACAGGGGTGTGCTTAAAGGGTACAAAAATGTACCCATTAAGCACAGCCAGACTTTTTGAATTTAATGATGTACATCTTAATTGAAATGCTTTTGACATTTAGAATAAAATTTAATATTTTTGTGCGAGAGATTCATATTTTATTTTAGCATAACTTTTTGTACTAAAAACAATATCCTGTGCACTAAAAATGTCTCAATGTAGATTTTGGTGAGCTTAATAGGTACGTTTACCCTACTCACTGCTGTGTGTGTGTGTGTGCACTTGGATGGGTGAAATGCAGAGCACAAATTCCGAGTATGGGACACCGTACTCGGCCAGATGCCACATCCTTTCCTTTCCTTCCTTTCCTAAGAGTGGTCAAGACCAACCTTACGCAAGTATGAGTTACATAAGGTTGCTTAAAGCTGCAGTCTGTAACGTTTACCTCTTTGTCTCCATCTATGTTTGAAAACCTGGAATTGCGGTTTCTTGCGGAATTATCTTCCGTGCGTGGGGTTGTGATCCGGTCATATGGCACGGCTCCAGCGCGGATGAATCTAATGTTCTGAGGTGAATGTGTAGTTGTCAGTCACTGCACCTGTGTGGATGTTTACTGTACTTCGCAATCACAGATTCTAGCCCATGTCTTGGAAGATATGACCCAAATCAGAATTTTCACCGTATATTGCCATCTGAACAAGTAAGTAACAAGCCTGCCACGTTTGTTCTGCCCAACTGAGGAAAAAAAGCATTACAATAAATTGCGCTACCAATGGTGATTTAAATCTAAAGATCAGTTATCTCATATCACATCGAACTGTGCAAAGTATTATCATTGCTATACTTTGTTCTCAAATGATTAATGTTAACAACATCAGCATTGCATGACTATGGGTATAATATTAGCGTGTAGATTTCAATCAAAAATGATAAATTTAGTTATTCTAGCTGCTGTGAGAAAAGGCTATAAATGAGCCGCCACCTGCAGGATCCTCACATACGATAGCCTACTAGCCGGGGCAACTTCTTTGTTTACAAACGTGACGTAATGACGCGGTGCCGTGCTCGAATTTCTCGCGGAAACCTACCCGTACCACTCAAATTAGAAAACATTATTATAAGCTAACCGTTGTGAATCGGGCTAAAGAAAGGTGATCGTTTTGAACACTGGCTGGTTATGTGCATTCTCAAATCTTGATTTTGGATCATTTTTAACCAAAAAAAAGTTACGGACTGCAGCTTTAACTATTACTTAACTAAGAAAATTTCGGGAAACACGCATTACCGATAAGGTACAGCTTAAGGTATAATTTAAGAATGACGTAGCGTTAAGAAGTTTTGGGGAAACGCAGCCCTGATCATTTTTAGAGGCGCACGCAACTCACGTTCTTTGTTGATGTCTTGTGTCTTTCAGGCCAGTGTTCAGTACCCACATTGCTCTGCTGTCCTGGACATGATAACGGATGCTCCCGTGGGTGTTATTGTGATGAGGCTTGCCTCACAATCGGTGACTGCTGTCCTGACTACAATCAGACATGCTTTCAGCGTAAGACTACATACTCTCAACTCAAATCCTTCATCCAGGAAATCTAAATAAATTGAAAAAGTGTTAAAAAGCCACAACACTTTAATGTCACAGAAGCTAATTCTATATCATCTTCCTCATCTTTACCATCATCAGCGCATTCACCGCCTTCATCTCCATCCCCACCATCTTCATCAACGACCTTACCACCATCAACATGGAGCGCAGCACACTCACCAACTCTGCCATCCTCATCATCTAGATTGCCAGTTACTCTACCTTCACAAACCTCAGCACCATCATCATCCTCACAGCCACCAACCTCTCCAACACCTTCATCGCCAATCGAATCGCTATCAGGTGACTTGTTAAACTATTTTAATAATTCATTTAATTGGCTCTATCCCACATTGTATATGTACTGTAAGCCTGTCAGCACATGCTTTGTTTATGCGAGACCATATATGTTCTAGGTTAGGGACAAACGGAAACGTCATGCTTTAAAAACAGCCTGGTATAACAATTATCCCATGCTAATCTGTCCAACAACAGTAGTGCTGTTTAACCACTAGAGTGCAGACCATTGTGACAAAATGTACAAAGGCATTGGTGTTTGCATTTTGTAGACATAATAACAAAAAGTCTGCAAGAGTAGTAAGGTTGAGGAATTGAGAAAGAGGAAAGAGAACCATTAAAGTGGCACTGTGTAACTTTTTTGTTCTACGCTCTGAATACACCATCGATCCTTCTTCCAAAAATGTGCTTTTCCTGATTCACTAAGGAAAGCCCGTTATAAGCGTTTCTTTTTTAGACGGAGCGGGATGCTTTTTGTGCAAAATTGTACTTATGTCACTCCTCCGTGCATCTCGTCATAGCAGCAAATAGAGAAAAGTTGCTCCGGCTCCTTTGATGTGTGTCGGAGTGGCGTAGGTCAGTTACAACGAGTGAGAAAGGTTGACACGGAGCAGCTACATCTCCAAACTCTGGAGAATCACCTGTAAAAGAAAAACAAATGTTGAACAGAGTACAATACGCTTGCAAAAAAGAACGCGACAGACGTTGTGATAAAACAAGAATCAACGTCGGCTTGGCTTTTCAGAGATGGAGATAACTGGCGGATTTGAAATGCTGTAAAAACTATGCGGAGAAGGCATTTCTGTTGCTCAGTGTGACGAGGAGCCTTGAGAATTAGGAACCAGTTTATTAGTTGCAGACATCCTAATTACACAGAACATGCAAAGAATGGCAGCAGCGCAGTGAAACGGCATCCCGTTGGGAACACAGCGAGACACTCAATGTAACAGTTCCGAACACACTGCAGAGAGGGGAAGGAGTCCAGGCACGAGACCAGTCATTCACACTAAGCGTAAACGGCATATCGCTAAAAAATACCGCAATTTTTGCTTCGTGAAAATTGTCACATTTATGTTCTGTTTTGCTTTAGTTTTCTGTGTTTCCGTTCTCCTGTCCGGTTTGTTGCCTTGGTTTTTGATTAATTGCTCCAAACCCGTTTCTGTTCTCCCTAATTGCGTTCCCTGTGTTTATAAGCCATGTGTTTTCCTCGGTTCCCTTGTCTTGCGTTAATGTTGTTTGGTGGTAGTTTTCTCCTGTATTCTCCAGTGTTTCCTTGGGAATGACCTATTAATGACTCTATTTTGGATTACCCCTTCACCGTGTGCCTCATCCCTACCTACCCGTGACAAAACGCAAGACCAAGATTAGATTAATTTGCGGCGTTTTTCTTTCCTTTTTGTTTTTTTTCTTCTCAATTTTTTCTCTCCTCCCGGATGGATATCCCCGCTGTCCAGCTCCTCCGCCTAGAGCGAGGACCACACGAGAGACTTTATCGCACTGGCAAATCTCCCCACCTTCCTGGGCCGCTCGCTTTGTATTTTTTATGGAGTCAGCCTCTGCGAGCGGTCCAGAGCAAACCTGCCCGTGTCTGGTCCTCGAGGGAGTTTTGCCGCATTTGTGGAGTGGGTGCTGGAGAATAATGGACCGTATTTCTAGCATCTGCCCCGCTAAGGAGGACATTTCCAGCCCAGAGCCCAGCCAGCCTTCGTCTCGCTGCGCGGAACGGATGTCAGAGCCCACCGCAGACGTAGAGTCAGAGCCCGCCGTGATTAAGGTGCGTGAGCCAGCAACACCGTCTATCGCTGTGGGAGTCCTCGTGGAGATCGAGGGAATGGATTTGAACCCCGTCTCCCGAGTCTCCGCCAGTTCCATCCAGCTCTACTGCGTCTCCTGAGCCCCCTGTTATTCTTCTGTTCCCACCCAGCCTCCCTCTCCCGCCTCCTCTCTTAAGACCAACCAGTTCCTCAGCCCTGTCTCGTCTGGTTCCTGTCAGTCCCTCAACTCACCCTCAGTCGGCGCCATCCGGGAGCTCTGATCCGCCTCGGTCCTTCCTGTCTGTGCCTTGGCGTGAGGATCCCCTGTCCCCGCCTCCAGCTTCCGTGGCCTGGATTCTACCTCGGTCCTTCGACCCATTTTAAAATAAACAAGCATTTTTAATAAAACATGATGTGAGCTTAACGGGAACAGGGGTGTGCTTAAAGGGTACAAAAATGTACCCATTAAGCACAGCCAGACTTTTTGAATTTAATGATGTACATCTTAATTGAAATGCTTTTGACATTTAGAATAAAATTTAATATTTTTGTGCGAGAGATTCATATTTTATTTTAGCATAACTTTTTGTACTAAAAACAATATCCTGTGCACTAAAAATGTCTCAATGTAGATTTTGGTGAGCTTAATAGGTACGTTTACCCTACTCACTGCTGTGTGTGTGTGTGTGCACTTGGATGGGTGAAATGCAGAGCACAAATTCCGAGTATGGGACACCGTACTCGGCCAGATGCCACATCCTTTCCTTTCCTTCCTTTCCTAAGAGTGGTCAAGACCAACCTTACGCAAGTATGAGTTACATAAGGTTGCTTAAAGCTGCAGTCTGTAACGTTTACCTCTTTGTCTCCATCTATGTTTGAAAACCTGGAATTGCGGTTTCTTGCGGAATTATCTTCCGTGCGTGGGGTTGTGATCCGGTCATATGGCACGGCTCCAGCGCGGATGAATCTAATGTTCTGAGGTGAATGTGTAGTTGTCAGTCACTGCACCTGTGTGGATGTTTACTGTACTTCGCAATCACAGATTCTAGCCCATGTCTTGGAAGATATGACCCAAATCAGAATTTTCACCGTATATTGCCATCTGAACAAGTAAGTAACAAGCCTGCCACGTTTGTTCTGCCCAACTGAGGAAAAAAAGCATTACAATAAATTGCGCTACCAATGGTGATTTAAATCTAAAGATCAGTTATCTCATATCACATCGAACTGTGCAAAGTATTATCATTGCTATACTTTGTTCTCAAATGATTAATGTTAACAACATCAGCATTGCATGACTATGGGTATAATATTAGCGTGTAGATTTCAATCAAAAATGATAAATTTAGTTATTCTAGCTGCTGTGAGAAAAGGCTATAAATGAGCCGCCACCTGCAGGATCCTCACATACGATAGCCTACTAGCCGGGGCAACTTCTTTGTTTACAAACGTGACGTAATGACGCGGTGCCGTGCTCGAATTTCCCGCGGAAACCTACCCGTACCACTCAAATTAGAAAACATTATTATAAGCTAACCGTTGTGAATCGGGCTAAAGAAAGGTGATAGTTTTGAACACTGGCTGGTTATGTGCATTCTCAAATCTTGATTTTGGATCATTTTTAACCAAAAAAAAGTTACGGACTGCAGCTTTAACTATTACTTAACTAAGAAAATTTCGGGAAACACGTATTACCGGGCGAATTTCCCCATGCGCCGCAGCATAAATGGCTGCCCACTGCTCCGGGTGTGTGTTCACTGCTGTGTGTGTGCACGTTGGATGGGTTAAATGCAGAGCACGAATTCCGAGTATGGGTCACCATACTTGGCCGTATGTCACTTCACTATCACTATCACTGTCACCATTACCGATAAGGTACAGCTTAAGGTATAATTTAAGAATGATGTAGCGCTAAGACGTTTTCGGGAAACGCAGCCCTGATCATTTTGACCCTGATTTTAGAGGCGCACGCAACTCACGTTCTTTGTTGATGTCTTGTGTCTTTCAGGCCAGTGTTCAGTACCCACATTGCTCTGCTGTCCTGGACATAATAACGGATGCTCCCGTGGGTGTTATTGTGATGAGGCTTGCCTCACAATCGGTGACTGCTGTCCTGACTACAATCAGACATGCTTTCAGCGTAAGACTACATACTCTCAACTCAAATCCTTCATCCAGGAAATCGAAATAAATTTAAAAAAGTGTTAAAAAGCCACAACACTTTAATGTCACAGAAGCTAATTCTATATCATCTTCCTCATCTTTACCATCATCAGCACATTCACAGCCTTCATCTCCATCCCCACCATCTTCATCAACGACCTTACCACCATCAACATGGAGCGCACCAACTCTGCCATCCTCATCTAGATTGCCAGTTACTCTACCTTCACAAACCTCAGCACCATCATCATCCTCACAGCCACCAACCTCTCCAACACCTTCATCAACATTAGAATTGCCATCAGGTGACTGTCTAAACTATTTTAATAATTCATTTAATTGGCTATATCCCACATTGTATATGTTCTGTGAGCCTGGCAGCACATGATTTTTATGTGAGATAACATGTTGTCAGCCTGGTATAACAATTATCCCCTGCTTATCTGTCCAACAAAAGTAGTGCTGTTTAACCAATAAAGAGCAAAACATCATGACAAAATATACAACGGCATTGTCGTTTGCATTTTGTAGGCATAATAACAAAAATTATGCAAGAGTATTAGAGTTGAGGAATTGAGAAAGAGCAAAGCCTAAACCCAAGAAAACCATTAAACTTACTTTTTTGAAATTACATTTTTTGTTCTACACTGTCTATACACCATCAATCCATCTTCCAAAATGTCCTTTTCCTGATTCACTATGGAAAGCGCCTTATAAGTGTTTATATTTTAGACAGAATTGGATGCTTTTTGTGGAAAATTGTGCTTAGGTCACTCGTCCGTGCATCTCATCATGGCAGTAAATAGAGAAAATGTTCTCTGGCTCCTTTGGCATGTATGGGAATGGCATAGGTCAGTTACAGCGAGTGAGAAAGTTTGACATGGAGCAGCTAAATCACCAAACTCTGGAGAATCACCTGTTAAAAAAAATAAATGTTTAACAGAGTACAATATGCTTTCCAAAAATATAATACGATAGATTTTGTTATAAAACAAGAATCAACGTCAGCTTGGCTTTTCAGAGATGGCCCCTGTTGAAAAAAACAGCATATGCTGGTTAGGTATGTTTTGAAGCATGGCAGCTGGTTTGAGCTTGTTTAAGCTGGTCCTGAGCTGGTTATAAGCAGGAGCTAGATGCTTAGGACCAGCACATGACCAGCTTAAACCAGCTCATGGTAGTTGGATTTTTCCAGCTGATGGTGGTCATGATGGTAATGTTATTATTGTTTTTAATTCTTTTCTGTACTAGTTTGTAATACTTGCACTGAAAATGAAACTTGTCAGAAGAGAGGTGGTGTCTATGGCTGTGGTTGCTTGCAAGGACAAAGACCAAATCCTGAAATCTTTGGTAAGTGCTCTCACACTTGGTGTGCATTCATACATTTATCTAAAAAAACTATTTTTTAATAAAGTTATCTGAGTGTATGTATATAACAGTTAGATATGGTTCATGAGTGTGATTGCTAAACACCTTTTTCAGCTATGCCATATTCTACTAATATCACATGGAGACGTTTCTGCCCAATCTATACTGGCAGCATTTCTCACAGCGTTGGTGTCGATTGAGTGAACACACAATATTTTTTACATATACTACTGTTATTGTGTCACAAAATGTAGTTTTAAGAATCGTTTTAGGCAAGACTGTCTTTAAACCTCAATTTGGCAATTTATGTATTAACAGCACCTTTTTGAATGCCAGCTCTTATGACGGGCGGACTTAACCAATAAGCGGGAATCAGGGGGCCCCATCTGATATCGCAGAAACATATTTGCAGCGTTGAACAATGTAGCCAATCTGTTAATTTCTTGAACGCAGTGACCAGAAGTGTTTAAATTAGAATCCACTCATCGCTCAAAATGCAGAGTTTGCGGAGTTCTGCAAGCTCGGGAATCCTCTCATTATAACAAAGTGGAGATACGATGTACAGATGTGGCCATCATGTGTGTTTTTTCCCACAGCATGCCGCTATTCCTCCTGCAGAATTCCACTGAATCCCATGAGCACAATGTGTTGTGCTTCACAGAATATCCACCTATTAGGGATGCTCAGCATTAGGCCTGATACTGAGCTCCTGTACTCATACTCGTACTCGTTAAAATGCCCCAATACCAAACGCTGATACCACACAGTATGTGATAAGTGCCATATTCAGACAAAGAAACACTGACAACAGAACAACAGGCAGCAGAATAGAGTTATTAGAGATTAAGGATGTCTACGAAGCAGATGTATGCAATGAATAATATTAAACATTCAGTATTAATGCCTGTATAGCTGATGTACGTGAGCTGATAAGCAAAGCACGCTGAGTGGATTGAGCACGCGGCAGCTCAGATGCGTGAGCTTGTCGAGCGAATATCCCTTTCTCACAGACATCACTGGAAAGTTTGTAGTTCGTTGTCAAAAACAAGTAGGTAAATCAAGTTACTTAAAAGGTAGGGAGGGAGAGCGAGAGCGCGCACTTCTGTTGTGTGATCTTTGTTCGCTCACTTAGCACGCATTATTTGGATTCAAACTAAATCGTAAATATAAGACTTTATAGGGACATTCACTATAAACATTATTTATTTTCAACCTTAAGCTTACACGACTTCCTGCCGAAAGTAAAAAAAAATTAAGTTTTGCTTGCTTCTTGAGTGTTTCTGCATTATATAATGAGTGGCTATGGAATATAAATCGCAGCATGCTTCAGATTGAAAAAAAAACGCGATTTCTATTTCTGAAAATATCACAGTTAGGCGATTTATAATGAGGGGTTCCCTGCATTATTACAGCAAAACACGTGATTACAGTACTAAGCCACTGCAAAGGCGCAGCTCTAACGCTATTAAATTAAAGATGTACCATAGAGCCCCAAAAAAAAAAAGAACAGTGAAAGTAACAGACACTTATCAAATATATTTTAATGTGCATAATTAAGTGTGAAACTAACCAAAGGATATACAGTCAAACCCAAAATCATTCAGAGACCAAATGTAATTTTTAGATATGTTTTACTAGTGGGTGCAGGACACTATAGTTCATTTATGTAAGTGAGGATAGTAAGTGATATTATACCCAAAAATTCTTCATACAGTGGACTACCAATAAAATGTATACAAATTTGGAACCAAACATTATTCAGACCGAGTCTGGGAAAAAAAAATTGAAGTTCAGGTTTGAATGAACCAGGTTGACAGCATGCCCAGGATACTACAGGCTTTCATTAAAGGAACACTCCAATTTTTTTACAACTCCCCAAGAATTAAACAGTTGAGTTTTACCATTTTTGAATCAATCATTATCAATCTGAATTTGTTCTGACACAGTTTAACTGAGTTCTTGTCATATTTTATTACCATAAACTATAGCGAATAAACTGTGTTTTAAATATTCACCAAAGAAAGTATTGTGTTTCAAGTCATAATTTTATTCTTAATTCTTAATGTCTCAAAATGACTTTCTTGTGTGCTTTTCCTTGGCCGACGCAAAATGCCACGCACTTGTATTAATGCACAAATGCGATGACTGGAGATTTTTGCTTAATAATAGATAAAATTTTTTGGTCACACTTTATATTAGGTGGCCTTAACTATGTACTTGCATCAAAAAATAAGTACAAAGTATTTATTGTGGTCATATTGTATTGTAAGGTTAGGGGCAGGTTTGGTGGTATGGGTAGGTTTAAGCTTGGGTTAAGGAGTAAGGGATGGGTCAACAGTGTAATTATAAATGTTATTACAGAAATTAATTACAGATGTACTTACATAAAGGTATTTTTAAAAATATAAGTACAATGTAAAAACATGTATGTACACAGTAAGTGCATTGTACCAAATGATTAATTTAAGGCCACCTAATATAAAGTGGGACCAATTTTTTTGTTTGTTTCTCGAAACCCTACCGTATGCCTTCAGAACACTTGGACTATGGAATGAGTTGCATAGGATAATTTCATGTTTGTAAAAAGACTGAAAAAGTTTGCAATTTATGAAATGGACAAGTGCAAGCATTTTTTTTGTTTTTTTTGTTTTGTTTTTTATCCAAAAGAAAAGTAGCCTAATATGGCTTTAGAACAGGATCAGGTTGACTAATTACTGGTTGTGAAGGTATAAATAAACTGCGAGCAAGCAAAATAAGGGTTAGGCATAAATGAGCACCTACCTGAAATTTGCTTAGGGCCCCCAAATCACTAAGTCCGCCCCTGTATGAAGATAGTGGTTAAACAATTTGTTTCAATATCAAACAGGCCATCTTTTGTCATATTAATGTATTACTTGTTCCAATACTATTATAGTGGCTAAAAATTGTTCATTAAATATTATTATTCAGTAAATAATATTTTATTTTATTTGGTATTGAGATGTTAGTGATTTTGGTTTTGACCAGTAAAAATTACATCAGGACATTAGACAATGGAAAAGTCTGTAGCAAAGAATTATATATTGAAAGGGACTGAAACATGGTTGTAAATGAGGACATTCTTTTTCCATAAAATAACACCTCATAAGACACAACCAACATACATTGACTATCGCTGTCATGGGATTTCCCTGTATTACTTTCCTCAGCAGACAAATAATCGACTAAAAATACAATAAAACAAAAGAACTAAAAATAACAAAATACCGAACTATATAATACTATTATTGTTAGAAATTGCAACAATATAAAAATAAAAATATAATATATTTATATATTAAAATTTTTAATTAAACAATAATATCCTGGCCAGAGGAGAACTGGCCCCCCGACTGAGCCTGGTTTCTCCCAAGGTTTTTTTCTCCATTCTGTCACAGAGGGAGTTTTGGTTCCTTGCCGCTGTCGCCTCTGGCTTGCTCAGTTGGGGACACTTAATTTCTAGTGATTATCGTCAATTTGATTTCACAGATACTATTTAAACTAAACTGAGCTAGACAATGACATCACTGAATTCAATAATGAAATGCCTTTAACTAAAAATTGAGTGTTTAATCTTATTTCTATACATTACTGACACACTATCCTCCAATTTGATACTGTTAAGTGCTTTGACACAATCTGTATTGTTAAAAGCGCTACATAAATAAAGTTGACTTGACATAAAAAATTATTCTTTTATTATAAATATAGGATTGACCTGAAGAATTAATGCTATTCCAGATGCAGTTAATACACTCGCTTACTTGATCTCTCTCTCATAATACTCCTTATAAATAAAATAAGCTTCAATGAAGCAAAGGGTTTCTTCGTTACTAGTTCTACAGGGACATTTTAGAACTAGTAACAAAGGCTTGGGCCTTTAGTAACTCGTAGTCATGAGCTATGAATCTATATTAGCATGGCTGTATGGCCGAATCACACTCTTACTCGTGTGATATTACTTATTTATATCTTTGAAATCCTTTGTCTGCTCAGATGCTGTGGAGTCTTGTGCCAGCAGCACTGGCTCCATGTCTCTGTCCCGCTGCCAGCTCTTTGAATCAGGTTTTCATCCGGAGACCCTGCACCTAAATGACTTAAACTGCAAAGGAACCCTTGAGAATGGCAGACTTCTGTTTTATTTTGACAATGAAGGTCACAAATGTGGCACCACTCTGACAGTAATGATCCTTCTATTTCTGTTTCAACAATAGAACTACTAATGAGATACCAAATATATGTGTAATGATTAGTAAGTTGTCCTATAGCTTGACATCTGTTTACCTCCTCATAGAGCAACAGGACTCACTTCATCTACCAAAACTCCATTCAGTCTAACCCAAGGGACACTGACCAGAGAATCATTACAAGAGAGAGATGGATGAACATGACATTTTCTTGTGTGTACCCTCTGATCCAGACCCTATCTATGCCAATGGGTGTCCAAGTTGAAGGCGGGTAAGGGTACCCAGTAACTTCTAAAGTGTGTAGTATTAAGACAATCTATAGTTTTTTTTCAGGTATTAACATTTCTGTTGGTTTAAATGGTCGGCCATTGGGGGCCCCCTTAAAATGCGGAGCACCAGGCGCCATTGCTACACCTCTGATAAGGCATGAGCTACTACCATTAAAGTTTACTCATGATATTTGTCTGCCCACAGTTTGATAAGTGAGGAACTTCCTGCTGGCCAGGGCACATACCAGGTCCGCATGATTCCCTACTATGACGCACAGTTTACTAGCCCATATGACGGAGAGGTGCAAGTGGAGGTGAACCAGCAGATGTATGTGGCTGTGGAAGTGGAAGGAGTGGATAAAAATCAAATTGCAACAGTTCTGGACAACTGCTGGGCCACACCTGTTAATGATTTTGACTATCATATTCGCTGGAGTCTAATTATTAGAGAGTGAGTGACAATGTTTAAATGGTTAAATTATTATAGTGAATACTACAAAACTGGGTCACACTTTAGAACAGTTTGTCATTACAAGGTAACTATGCAGGAAGTAATACAGTACACACAGACACATTAATGTTGTGATCAGTAATCAATTGGTAATTCTTTATAATGCTTCATAATCAGTCAAAGTTAGATAATTACTTGATGAGATTAGCCTCATTAAGAACTATTATTGATTACATAGTAAGGAACTATCTCAGTCTTAAATGCGCTATCATTTAATGATTAGTTCATTCTGTTTCCAAAGAAGTTAAGTGCAGTCTTTATGTAGACTCATGGTCTGTCGTTAATAGGTAACTATGCAGGAAGGAATGCAGTAAAAATTATTCTAAACTGTTACCAAAAAAAATAAATAAATGTGATGCCTAGTTCGACTATACCTAAAAATGGCCCTGCTGACCATAAGACATTCAAGTCTTCCTATGCTCAAATTTTCCTTTCACTGCCTTCCTTTCTAAACCTATCTTCCCTTCCTAGATGCCCCAATCCTGATGATGGCACAGTGGAAGTTCTTCAGAATGGCAATGACACAACAAGCCATTTCTCCTTCAGAATGTTCACCTTCTCAGGAATTTCTGACCGCATCTTCCTGCACTGTCAAGTTCATCTTTGCCTTGTACAGAATGGCAGATGTGCACTGGTAAGTTTGGACAGTAGAACTGGATTGCTTTTGCAGCAATCTCCAAGCAAATTATAAATGTTTTACAGCAAGTGTTTCTAAAAGAAAACACATTTAACAGCCTTTGCAATGTAGAAAACATATTTAATGATACGTTTTATTGTCTTGTCTGTCATCTTCAGTCATGCAACTCTGGATATAGACGTAGAAGGCGCAGATCTTTGGACTTCCTCCACTCTGCAGCAATAACCATGGGTTTTTAAGAGAGCTCAGTAATTCTGATCAATGAAATATCATGCATTTATAATTCAAATTAAGAAATGCACAAAAAATCTCTCTAATCATTCCCTGTATACATGCATTGATTTATTGTTATAGACATGTTATTCAAAGTAGTACATACAAAACTTAATTCTTGGTGTTGGGTGGATTTGACTAACATTTACTATCAATGGAAGCTGTTCTTTCTCTTTTTTCAAGGATTAATCTTGAAGCACAATATAACAGACTACCCTTGAATAAACCTGCTTGGCAATGAAGAATACCCTGTGACTTTTTTCCTTGAGTTTTAATTTCATGCATTTAAGATTTAATAAAAGTGCCTACATAGTATTGCAGAGAGTAAACATATAATTCTGAGGTAACATGTCTACTCATAAAATGTAACACTGGGAGTTCAGACACTGTAAGAACAATAGTCTTACTGTACTAGTGTGCTTATTAAATAAAAGTTACACCAATCCAGAAACAGATACGAGGTGTTACACTTAATTATGCATTAGTTTGTCAAGTGTATTTGAAGGATAACGCAAAGACTCTGATTAATAACGAGTTAACAACTGGGAAGAGCAAGACAGACAGAAGAGTACATGGCACATATAAACAAACATCACAGAAACTTCACACCCAACATGACATTACAAGAACACATGGGAAATGAACATACACTCACCGGCCACTTTATTAGGTACACCTGTTCAATTGCTTGGTAACACAAATAGCTAATCAGCCAATCGCATGGCAGCAACTCAATGCATTTAGGCATCTAGATGTGGTGAAGACGACTTGCTGAAGTTCAAACCGAGCATCAGATTGGGGAAGAAAGGGGATTTAAGTGACTTTGAACGTGGAATGTTTGTTGGTGCTAGACGGGATGGTCTGAGTATTTCAAAAACTGCTGATCTACTGGGATTTTCACGCACAACCATCTCTAGGGTTTACAGAGAATGGTCCGAAAAAGAGAAAATATCCAATGAGCGGCAGTTGTGTGGACGAAAATGCCTCGTTGATGTCAGAGGAGAATGGTTAGAGATGATAGAAAGGCAACAGTAACTCAAAATATGAGTGTAATTCTTCATAAAGAACATTATATATCTTAAATATTACAATAATCACTAAAAAAAACAGGCACTTTTTGAAATTTTTTCCATATATTTTTTTGAAAGTCTGTTATTCAGCTCTCTGCAACTTATATTGTTTGACTCCACTAGGTGTGAAAAATAATCTTTCAAATAAACAGGAGTTATTGCATTATAACTGAAGGGAGTAAAATTGTCATTTTTTTGCATCTACAAATATCATTTTGAGTTTCCTTTGCGAAAAAAAACAGGCTTTATAAAACATTACACCCATAATCCTATTTTACTATGTGCCATAAGAACTTTTCTTGATTTGATTGAATTATGTTTCATTTTAATGTTTTCTAAGTAGTAATATACAAAATGGCATAAACGAATTGGACCAAATATCGCTCTCGGTTACTCATGTAACCTCGGTTCCCTGAAATGAGGGAACGAGATATTGCTGTGGGAAATAAATTTTTCTCGAATACTACTGAAGCCTTATTGAATCACGCCAGTGAAACTGGCCAATGGTGTCCAAGCGCGCGAAATATGAGCGGGAATCCCACTCTATATAAGCAGTGCTTGTACGTCATCCATTCAGAATCTTTGACTGAAGCAACTTGGCATTCTAAGATCCTGAACTCGGTGACACGGCAACAAGAGCAATGTCTCGTTCCCTCATTTCGGGGAACCGATCTCCAAAAGTGCTTTTTGCATTTTACCATTTCATTTGAGTAAAACTAGATATCTTCTTCTTCTTCGTTGGAGTTTTACGGCAGTTGGCATCCATAGTGTTGCATTACTGCCATATACTGTCTTACTTTGACTTACTATAGCTTAATTAAATTTATTAAATTCATCCTTCCAGTCCAGTCCTCCTTAAAAAAACTAAACAAATATCTCCGTCTGTGGTCATTATTTCCACACGTTACTATATTTTTAACATTATACTCTACTATACCTATTTCCCGTAGCTGATTCTTGAACTCTTGCCTTTCTTGTATATGTTTCCTACATGATATAAAAATGTGCTTAATTGTTTCCTCCTCCTGACATTCAGCATCTCATCATATACACACAGAACTTTAAAGGTATTCACAGCAACCCGTCAAAATAAAAGTTTGGTTTAACTTATTAAAGACATTGTGCTAGAAATAGGCTGTATTACTATTATTTAATGTACGTAATACTACTACTACTACTACTGTTGAAAAATAATACAATTTTATTTTTTAAGAATAAAAAAAAAAAAAAAAGAATTGTTTGTATGCATCACATCTCTTCATCTTGCAGGAGTTTGGAGAGCAAAGTGGGGAGGGAATGCTAGCAGCTTTGGAAAGGCAGGTAATGACACCTGCGGCAAGCTTAAAATGTCCTCAGCAGGACGCCATCTGTAGCCAACAGAGTAATTATAAATACATAAATTAATACTAAACACCTTAAATATAATGTGTACCAAAATTCTTGTCATATCTTTGTTAAAATGCTTTATTAACCTTTTGTTTAGAGCGTTGATTCAGCCATCATCATCTCATGGTGCAAACAGGAAATACACTGATCTGGTTATGTGACAATTTGCACTAACCATGTGACACCTCACATATTTATTTGAGACTAGGGTTGCAAAAAGGAGAACATTTCCAGTCAATTTCAGAAACTTCCCGAGATTCCCTGGGATTTTTGGAAAGTGTCTGGAAATTTTCCACTCCTTTGCATCCCTAATTGAGACCCTTTATTTTTTCCAGATTTGCAGGAATACACTAATACATCAGTCAGTGACATTTCTAGAGCTTTATAAATGAAAATATTCTTTATGGTCACTATTGTTGCCGATGGGATTAAATGGGTTAAGCTGAGTAAATGATGACAGATGTTTTTTTTTATTTTATTTTTATTTTACACAAATGTTGGAATATTCTGCTATTAGGTATTTTTGCTTTAACGTAAATATATTACAGTTATAATAATGGCTTTTTTTTTTATATTTTGTATTTTGAGGGGATCTGCTTCTAAACAATATTCTGTGAAAAAAAAACTATTTGAAAACATTTTATTTTATTATTATTTTAAAACAGTGTAAAAAGTGCTGTGACAATCTTGGTTAGCCTAATGTAGTATACTTAGCAAGTGTTTTGTTTTTAAATATAAGAATAATAATGCTAGTGTTAGAGGCTATTTTTATATGATTGACTTTTTTTTGCATTTAACTTCTGCTTTTTACTGTTGTGACTGATTAGCAGATTGGACTCCTCAGAAAATGTTCTGTATTTTTCCATTTTCTATTTGTTTCCTTCATTTTAGACCCCTAAGAATACACATATGCCTATATTTTAAGATCATTTAGCCTTTATCTAAGTGCTACCAAAATCACCAATTACTTATAATAAGTAAACAGATATCAAACAAACAAAAAAAAACGTAAAATTGACAACCACTGAGACTACAATCATCACTGACTGCAGCTGTATTCAGCTGTTTATGTGGATAGACATTTGTCACATAGTTTAGTCTAAATCGACGACCTCCAGTTTTGTTTCCTGATCCAAGTGTTTATTTAATTGTTAAATCAATTTTATTTTAATTGTTTTCATTGTTTCTCCAGACACGTGAGTCACAGCTGCGGGGCGGGGTTTTCTCCTAAGGGGCGTAGTCGATGTTACATCATAAGGCTGCGCCGCGCTTCGGCTGAAGAAAGGTGAGTGCTTTCAACCATTAAAGTTGTTAAATCAATACAACTCGTTTGGAGAATTGTATATATAACTGTGAAATTAATTCTTACCTAATATAACACTTTGATGCGTTATCAGATATTAATGAAGGATATTTTGTAAAAGCGCTCCCGCACAACGTGCGTCTTATTTCGCATCCCATTTGGTGAATCAGTTTATGTTCAGTCACTGGACAATAGTGATGGGGAAACGGACCTTTTTACTGAATCTATTGCCTTTCAAAATGATTCAGTGATTCGAATCGTCAAAACTAAAAACAAAACAACAAATTTCTCAGATTTGAATGCCATCTACGTTATTCGTCACAATGTAGCTTACATAATATAGCAGTTTACAGCAGACATGAGATACGAGTTAAAGTTTATCTCTATATAGGCGTTCTTCCGTGATTTCACGTGTCTAAATCTATAAAAACCATACTCAGTCTTACTCTAGAACATTGTAAATCAAGACTTTTGCTTGTGATCAATTATTAATAATGGTTCTCAGTTAAAGAACAGTATTTATTTGAAATATAAGTACTTTGTAATAACTATAAATATCTTTATACTGTCACTTAAATCAATTTAATGCAACCTTGTTGAAGAAAAATATATATTTATGTATATTTAATCTTACCCGAGACTGAATGGTATCACATTTTCCACAAAAATGTCGCAGCACAATAGTTTTTAACATTCATAATTATCATAAATGTTTCTTGAGCAGCAAATTATTATATTAGATAGATTTCTGAAGGATCATGTGACACTGAAGACTGGAGGAATGATGCTGAAAATACAGCTTTGATCACAGAAATAAATGATTTGATTATATATTCACATAAAAGACAGCTCTTTTAAATTGTAACGTATATTTCACAGTACTGTTTACTGTATTTTTTTGTAGTTTTTATACTCTTTTCCACAACTGGAGCTCTATTCCTTAAAACGATAGATGTCAAGCTCCTGCAAAAGGACAAACACTGTATAAGCACCATAAAAACTATTCAAGTCTTAGACGATCCAGAGCATTGTGTCATATGGACTGATAATATAGGTATTTAACTTAAGTGATATTAAATTGTTCCTCGTAAAAATTTACTATTTGCCATATACACCAAGACAAATTATAATGTAAAGAAGTATGCCGGTCATTTATGGTGTGTTGCGGACCGGGTTTGGTGGGCCACTCTGTGCCAAAAATTCCAGGGCCACTTTTTGGCCCCAGTCCGCCCCTGCTTATCAGGTCATTTAAAGTGTCATGAAAGCCCCACACCTTAAAGGAACACTCCACTTTTTTTGAAAATCGGCTAAACGGAGTTAAACAGTTGATTTGTTACCATTTTGGAATCCATTCAGCCGATCTCCGGTGTTCTGGATCAACTGGGATCGTGTTAACTGGGGATGTGCGCGTGCACGCTAATAGATTTACCTGTGTTTCCAGCAGATGTTGGACCTCCACAGATTCGTACCAGGGAATTTCCAATGGAACAGCTTTCCACATTATTTGTGAACGTTTGTACAATTATTGGACTCTGTTGTTTCCCCTGTCGATGTTCCAATGTCTCTGACACAGTTTAAGGGAAGTTTTAATGCATTTTCATGTCTCGTCTCAGACCACACCCAGTTTAATTTGTTTAGGCTACATTCGTTTCAATAGATTTTTTTTTCTAATGACAATTGTAAATGCATTAAATAAGGTGTTTACTTTGCAAAGCGGGTGTAGGCAGTTGTTCAAAAATATTACTATATATAATTTGTATAAATGAATTTGAGCAGCAATATTGCTGTGGTTAAATTGGTCAACCATTTCATTTTCTTTCTTTTTTTTTATATTGCTAAAGAATGAGTGATAAACAAGCTATAGTTTTGCATTATGCATATAATTTTGAATTAGTGACACATATAAGATGCAGTGAATTATCCTGAATCGGGATGGCACCTAAATTTTCTGTCTAAAAATCTCACCAAAAGAAAAGTGGCCTTTTATTGTGGCCAGCCTAAGGCACACCTGTGCAATAATCATGCTGTCTAATCAGCATCTTGATATGCCACACCTGTGAGGTGGATGGATTATCTCGGCAAAGGAGTGCTCACTAACACCGATTTAGACATTTTCTGTACACAAAAGGCAAGGTAACTAGTTATGATATAGCTGGTGACTACTTTCAGGTGCTGCGTAATATCATTGCACCCAGAGATTGGCTAAATGAATTCAAAATTGGTAAAACTCAACTGTTTTTAACTCTAGGGGAGTTGTAAAATGAGTGTTCCTTTAACTGTTAGATCTGAAAAAGACTCCAGAAATGGGTGTGTAAAACTGTGGAAGTGGTAGTGTAGAGGGTAGGAAGAGGGGAGAAAACATATGTGTTCAAACACTGCTGGTTCATGTTTGGAGCACGAGAGAATATGAAATAGGCCAGGGTTCCTCAAGTAGTTTTCACCGAGGGCCAAATTCCGCCAACAATACCGAGCCCAGGGCCACCGACTACACACTCGACTGAAGCACGCACGACACTCTAAATGAGGACATAAACACATGAACAACATCTCCAGAACTGCTCTGAGAGTCACTTCATTTGCATTTTACAGTTTGATTTGAGTAAAACTAGCGTCACATCATATACGCACAGAACTGTAAAGGTATTCATGGCAACCCGTCAAAATAAAACTGGTTTAACTTGGAAGACACTGCGGCAGAAATATATTACAATTGTTCAGCAGAGTGTACATACTGCTACTATAAAAAAAAAAGTTTTAATAATTTTAAAAGTAATGATCACACATTTCTTCCATGTTTTAATTTTAATAGTAAAATTTTGTTTGCCAAAATAAAGTTTGATTTTCAATAATTTAAAAGATAAATGAAATGAATGTTTTATGCCTTCATTTGAAAACCAGATACAGAACCCAGAATTTCTGAGGAAAAATAAAACATTTCATAAGGCTGTTTTAAGAATAAATTTGAATAAACTAAGTAGTTTTTATGCATTCAAATAATTAGACCTACTACAACACAGAATTTAATAACAATAAAACATGGTGAAAGAAAATAAAACACCCACTTATGAAAGAGAATACAGATTTTCAGTTTCTTGAAGTCTTTAACAACATAGAATAAATGAATAGAAATGATGATTCTGTCTGAGCTATGCGTTTTAAAACGAGCACGCACTAGTGTAAACTGAAAACTATTTGAGCTTTATTAAAATTATTTGCACTGATTTATTGTGTTGGCTATATTTTGTTCCTTTGTGCAGTGGCTCAGGAGATGAGTCTTTGAGTCTGTATACATGTCAACAAGCTGAAAAAAATAAAACCAAAGTTTTTTGAGATTATGTAATCTTGTTTAAACTGATTTCACAAAATTGGTATCGAAAAAAGTATCGTTCAGGAACCGATATCGAACATTTTTGAACGATACCCAGCCCTAGCTCTCTCTCAGTGCACAGACTACTGAACTAAGGAGCTGATTTAGTTTGGATTCATATTTCTTTTTGTTCATTTGTTTTTTTATCTTAAACAGGACAAAGTGTCCCAACACAGAAAAACTCCTGGTGACTCAACTGAGATCCATGTGACACATTATTATAAAGATGGTGTTTATTAAAGAGGAGAGTGAAGACATGAGGATTGAAGAAGCATTCAAACATGAAGATACTGAGGAACAAACAGGTTGGTTTTCATTCTCAAAGCTGAACTCACTCATTTGATCCTAATTCAAATGTCCAGCTCTACAGAAATAATTGATATTGTTGAAGAAACTTGTATGACTGTTATATTTTAAAGTGTTGTGAAACCCCAACACATTTTTTGAGATGTTAACATATATGAACAGGTTGCACATCAGTGAAAACAACAATAGCACTCATTGGGCCTCATTTATCAATCTAACGTACAAACGAACGCAGATCCGAGCGCACAAATCAATTTACGACAGCGTTCATGTGTGATTCATGAAACATACGTATGCTGCCAATCCCATCGGGTGAACTATCCCTTTAAGGGCAGAATTTATTATATTAAATAGAACTTGCGGCTTACCAGTATTTTGTAATAATTTCTCTTAGCCATCATTACAGCATTCTGATAGTTGGCTAGAGACTCCTGTAACATTTCAAAAGATATCTGTAACCTGTCTTTATTCCATTTTCCTCAACCCCGAGTCACATCATTCAGCCAGGGCTCAGGTCTGGATCTACCTTTTTTAACCTGCAGTGGAACGACCAAGTCCAAAAAAGGCAAGCAAATGGAATACAATGCATCGAGTGAGGAATCCAAATCCATATTATGAAAAAAAAAAGTTCATTAAATAACAAGGATCGATTTCATACAATACATTTTTTACCTGTTCTACAGCATCCAACATTTAAAACCCGTCGTGGTCGACTTTGATTTCTGGGTTTCACTATTTTATGTGATATCAATATCTTAAAAATAATAAGTAAAAACTTGATCTGATGTTTCAACATCCTCAATAGATAGACTAAAATACAAAAGTCTTGATGACTGCAGCGTGAAGCAGTACAGTCTCAATCAAGAACCTGCTGAAGATTCACTCAGTCTCCTGATCTTCACTTCTGAGTTTACTACAGCCATTTTTGGATATTGTAGGTATTTTGTCTCTCAAATAAAACTACACTAATATAATCATATTTATGTGTACTTTGTAATACCCTGTGAGGGGATATACTTCTACAGTTTAAGTGTTTCTAATAAACTGCTTAATGCATCTTATATTTAGAAAATGAACATTCACTCCTAACAATGATAGATGAGGAGTAACACCTGAGTATGTTTTCATTTTTGCTGGTTGATGAAACCGAACATGTACAGCTTTAATCAGTGAACCATATTTCTTTCTTTCTCATACAAAGATACTTGGGCTAATATTTAACTGGAAATATCTCAAATGCTCTAGTAAATTGAGAGTACTACACACTTGCTTATATAAGAAGATCTGTGTTATTGATAACGTCTAAATCTGTGACTGATTCATCTCTTACAGATCCATGTGACACTATAAAGATGGAGTTTATTAAAGAGGAGAGTGAAGAGATGAAGATTGAAGAAACATTCAGAGTCAAACATGAAGATATTGAGGAACAAACAGGTTTGTTTTCATTCTGAAAGCTGAACTCACTCATGAGATCCTTATTAAAATGCCCAACTCTACAGAAAGGAATTATATTTTTTAAGACTGTCATATGAGTTTTGTAATAAAAAATGATTTATTTGACATGGAGTGGGTCACCTCATGTGAACAGACACGAAAATGAGCATTGAGTATAAGATCTACATGTTGTTGGTTTTGATGTTTGTTCTTTGTGCCATTAAAAATAGTGTTAATTTTTAATGGCACAAAAAAATTAACACAGACTGGAGTGAGTTCGCTGTCCAGGCCACCACAAACTCTCAGATTAACATTGACATTTATACCAACTCTGTCATGGAGCACATCAACAGCTGTGTGAGCAGAGTGACCACAAACAAAAAAATAAAAATTTTCCCCAATCAGAAGCCCTGGATGAACAGAGAGGTTCGCCTCCTGCTCAAAGCAAGAGATGCAGCCTTCAGATCTGGAGACCAGGAGGCTTACAGCTCAGCCAGAGCCAACCTGAGGAAGGGTATCTGCCAGGCCAAACTCACACACAAACAGAAGATTGAAGATCACTTCAATTCTTCAGACCCCCGGCGTATGTGGCAAGGCATACAATCTATCACAGATTACAAACCACCTAACTCTGTGCCCCCCTCCAGCTCTGCCTCCCTCCCAGACGAGCTCAACCATTTTTATGCTCGTTTTGATCAAAATAATAAGGCGATCTCACTCAAAGCTGAGCATCAACCCAGTGAACTGTCTCTCACACTCTCCACATCAGATGTCTACTCCACTCTGCGTAAGGTGAATGCACGGAAGGCAGCTGGCCCTGACGGAATACCTGGTCGTGTGCTTAAAGCCTGTGCGGAGCAGCTAGCTGAGGTCTTCACGGACATTTTCAATCTGTCCCTGGCCCAAACATCTGTCCCCACTATCTTCAAAACCTCCACCATCGTACCAGTACCGAAACACTCCACTGCCTCGGTCCCTAACGACTTCCGTCCTGTTGCACTCACCCCCATCATTGCCAAGTGTTTTGAGAAACTGGTTGCATCCCACTTAAAATCCTGTCTCCCTGCTACACTAGACCCATTCCAATTTGCCTATCGCCACAATAGGTCAACAGAGGACGCCATCTCAACAGCACTTCACTCTGCCCTCACCCACCTGGACAGTCAAAACACACATGTGAGAATGCTGTTCATAGACTTCAGTTCTGCATTTAATACAGTAATCCCCTCCAAGCTGATCTCCAAGCTCAGCCAGCTTGGAATCAGCACACCCATCTGCAATTGGATTCTAGATTTTCTGACTAACAGACCTCAGTCCGTTAAGTTAGATAACCTCTCCTCCTCCATCATCACCCTGAACACCGGCGTGCCACAGGGCTGCGTACTGAGCCCTCTCCTGTACTCCCTCTTCACCCATGACTGTGTTCCTGTTTATGGCTCCAACACCATAATCAAATTTGCAGATGACACCACGGTGGTAGGTCTGATCAAGGATGACGATGAGTCAGCCTACAGGGATGAGGTGCAGCACCTGGCTGTGTGGTGTGCCACCAACAATCTAGAACTAAACACCCAGAAGACAAAGGAGATCATTGTGGACTTCAGGCGGACTAGGAGTCATGCACACACACCCATCTACATCAACGGAGCTGTAGTGGAGCGTGTGTCGAGTTTCAAGTTCCTTGGCATCCACATCTCTGATGACCTCACCTGGTCCCATAACACCTCCACTCTGGTCAAAAAGGCACAGCAGCGCCTTTACTTCTTAAGGAGCCTTAAGAAAGTTCACCTGAATCCCAGGATCCTTGTGGAATTCTACCGCTGTACCATTGAGAGCATACTCACGAACTGCATCTCAGTATGGTACAGCAATTGCTCCGCATCTGACCGCAAAGCACTCCAGCGGGTGGTGAAAACTGCTCAACGGATCACCGGCACCCAGTTAACTTCCACTGAGAACATTTATTATAAGCGCTGTCTGGGCAGGGCAAGAAACATCATCAAGGATGCCTCTCACCCTAACCATGGACTTTTCACCCTCCTTCCATCCGGCAGGCGTTACAGGTGCCTACGCTCTCGCACTAGTAGGCTCAGGAAGAGCGTCTTCCCCGAGGCTGTGACACTTCTGAACGCCACACCACTAATCTAACTCCTGCACCTGCTTATTACTGCACTGGTCACAGTACTTTACACACATGCATTTGCACTATTCATATTTTGCACAGACTGCACATTGTCAAAGTTATTACAATATAAACTGTCTAAAGTTGTTACTGTACAAAGCACAGTAAACTATTTCTATAAAATATTGCACTACTGTTATTTTGCATAGAATACATTGTTCTATCAATACTTGCACACACTCATCCAGCTGTATTTATTACCACTGTTCTCACATCTCTGCTGTTCATAATGTGTATATATAATCCCACATTGCTCTGTTCATAATGTGTATATATAATCCCACATTGCTCTGTTCATAATGTACATACAATCCCTACATTGCATTCCTATTTATATTCTGTATATACTCTGCTCAATACTGTATATAGCAATTCCACTGTACATTCTGTAAAGCATATCTTCATTTACTCTGCACTTATATGTATATAAAACACTATATTCTTGCACTTCTGGTTAGATGCTAACTGCATTTCATTAGCTCTGTACTTGTACTCTGCATAAATGACAATAAAGTTGAATCTAATCTAATCTAATTTGTCTTTTTTTGCTTTAGACCTGAAGACACTGAAAGAGGAGAGTCAAGAACTCAATAAAAAGGAAGATAATGTTCAGAATGAGAAATATGGTTTCATGACTGGAGAAAAATCATTTAGTTGCTCACGCACTGAAAAGACTTCACGAAAAAGTACTCAAAAGACAGCAAATAGAAGTTACTTCACCTGCCAGCAGTGTGGGAAAAGTTTTACTGAAAAAGGAAACCGTAATGTCCACATGAGAATTCACACCGGAGAGAAACCTTACACATGTTATCAATGTGGAAAACGGTTTACATGTAAACAACACCTCGATGACCACTTGAGAATTCACACTGGAGAGAAACCTTTCACCTGTCCTCAGTGTGGAAAGAGTTTCACTCAAAAAGGAAACCTTAAAGACCACATGAGAATTCACACTGGAGAAAAGCCTTACACCTGCAAACTGTGCGGAAAGAGCTTCATTCGAAAATCAAACCTTAGCAAGCACATCAGAATTCACAGTGGAGAGAAGCCTTACACATGTTCTCAGTGTGGAAGAAGTTTTACACAAAAACAAAGCCTCGATGACCACATGATGATTCATACTGGAGAGAAACCTTTCACCTGCCAACAATGCGGAAGGCGTTTCGCTCAAAAAGGAAACCTTAAGAAACACATGAAGATTCACACTAGAGGGAAGCCGTTTACATGATGTAAAGTTGCCCGATCACAACAGTGTGATTCGTGTCCAGTGTGTCATGTGATTGAATTCAAATACGCTTTCATTCAGATATATGTGGTTGGTGCGGAGCCAGAGATGGACGAGCTTTGCGCTTGTCATATCCCTTACAAACATTAACCATGGTTTTCCTATAGTAAAACTGTAATAACCATGACTGTAGTAAGTGTTTTTTCTATGCATGATGAGTATATTGAAAAGTGTATAAGTGAAGTGACATACTGCCAAGTATGGTGACCCATACTCGGAATTCGTGCTCTGCATTTAACCCATCCAACGTGCACACACACAGCAGTGAACATACACCCGGAGCAGTGGGCAGCCAATGCTGCGGCGCCCGGGGAGCAGTTGGGGGTTCAGTGCCTTGCTCAAGGGTCTCACCTCAGTCGTGGTATTGAGGGTGGAGAGAGTGTTGGTTATTCACTCCCCCCACCTACAATCCCTGCCGGACCTGAGACTCGAACCCACGACCTTCTGGTTACAAGTCTAACTCTCTATCCATTAGGCCACGACTGCTACAAGGGTGTGTTCACACTTGTAGTTCGGTTCGTTTGGTCCGAACCGAGAAGGAAAATAATAAATTTGGTCCTGGTCCGCTTAGCGTTCACATTGGCATTTTTGACAGCGAACCTAAAGATTCCGAAACTAAAGGCATGGTGATACATTCACAACCTGATTGGTCGGCTTGAATGACGTATATATATCGTGATGGAACTTACAGAACACCCCAAACAAAAGGTGCGTTAGACTTAAAGCGGCGCTGCGGGTGTATGATATCAAAGCACCCATTAACCGTTCGGTCGAACACACTTAATGCTGCCTGCTGGACTAAGTGCGCTCGTTGCGTGTACATATTTTATTTTCACCACCTGTAAACTCACAAGGAGCGCATAAAAGGCACTTTACCTCATCGTTGCTCCACATTTGCCCTCTGCTCATTTTGTTTTGGTTATATCGCTCGTTCCGTGTCGTCTAATCATGTCGCACAGCGTCACATCTTTTGGTTTAAATATTTTTATTATTAGACATTTTAGCAGGCAGTCACTTGTAATTACACTTTTTTTTTTTTTTTTTATGTATAAACGTATAAAACATACCAAAAAAAGAGAAAATGAAAAAACAAACAATAGTCATGAAACTGATCATTCTCCCCACCCAAAATCTAGACCCATAAGTGCTTTCCAGTGGTAAAAGTAGGTACTGAAGGTATAAGCATATTAATCATAAGTTTGTAGAAGGGAAATAAAAGGGGACCAAATTTTTTCAAATAACACAATCTTGTCTATTGCTTGCTTGTAAAGCAAGGAGATGGTATTTCTGTGTCTTTAACTGTTTACAAATACACAGGCTTATGATTATAAAGTGAACTTGATATACCTTTAGGTGATAAAAGTATTGCATTAATAGAAAATGGGAGACATTCCTCCTGTTCCAACACCAACCAATTCTCCCTTTCCGGAGTAAAATCTATCCATGAATTCAAGGCCTTCAGGTTTGCAGCCCAATAATAGTAAAGAAAATTAGAATGACACCATTCATCGATATCTACACAAGATTTGGGCGAGGGGGGTTAGGAGGTGGTAGCAACAATGGCTAATATCAAACCAAATTAAGTTTAAAATATTAACTTTTTTTTTTACCCTATCCTTTTTTTTTTTTTTTTTGTCTCTTTCTGTTCTCCCCACTTTAATCGTTCTCTCTTTTTTTATTATTTGATTGTTTTTCCTTTCCCTGGGCTGGTTCCATGCTGCACGTCACCCTTTTTTAATGCATCATACACTCGTTGACACACATACATACATGCATAGGAAGAGAAAAAGGGGAGAAGAAGGGGAAGAGGAAGAAGGGAAAAAAAAGTATGTGTATGTATATACAGGGCTTGAATTGAGGAGGGGTGGCATCCCCCTGGTTGAAAAAAATGACAAAAAGCATCCCCTCTGTAAAACCACCATCCCCTTTGGATTATTAATTTTGTGTATTATGTAAAACTTATCATGCACATGAAGTGTTACAATTCCCTACTTGGGATCATTTACGAACTAAATAACGGCGATTGGCCAATCAGAACTTGGTACTGTAACAACCTGCGCACAAGCAGAAGCAATTTCGTCATTGCTGGTGGTGGTTGAGGAGAGACCCCCCCCCCCCCATGATTGTAAAGCGCTTTGGTTGTACAGCAATACACAATAAAGCACTATATAAATGCATCATTCATTCATTAATTTTTCACGCAAAATGGTTCGAGCATCTTTTGAAGTTCTTTAAATTCTAATCAAGGAAAACTCATAGCTTCCGTTGTCGTCTTTTTAAAGACATTCTCCGGACATAATGTGTGACTGTGAGGGACTGAGAGACAATAGGAGAGCTGGCATTTTCCAACTTTCAAAAAAAAGGGGAAAAAAACATGTCTTGACAGTCCAAAAGCATTCACTGCACGATGAAGCCCATTATAATACAGTTAGAATGCCCTTATAATTCCAGCAATGAAACAAAAAATACCAATGTATGAGTTTTTATGTTTTTATATTCATTGCACAAATGTGCTTTTCTGTATATCAGCACATGTGCGCGAGGAGGCCGCAAGCACTAATGTGCTATTAGTTTTATACAACAGCGCAGAGCAACACGGTGTTGCATTCCGTGAATGAATCAGTTTTTGAATGAATCGAGTGAGTCAGGTTATCCAGACCAGTTTTGAATCACAAGAGGAACATGGACTATTTTACTGATGGCCTTGCTATGTTTCTGGACCTGGTTGCTGTCTACGGAGGATCAGAGAGCTCTCAGATAAAAAAAACAAATACCTTAATTTGTGTTCTGAAGATGAACGAAGGTCTTACGGGTTTGGAACAACATGAAGGTGAGTAATTAATGACAGAATTTTCATTTTTGGGTGAACTATCTCTTTAATGTTTTTGCAAACCTAGTCCCGACATGCCCACCTGGTGTCACTGAGCCTTTGTAGATCTCTTGGGGCACCTTGATATGCTTCCTTTTACACACAGAGCCATTTCTGGTGCACATAGGAGCCAGACATGTACACATACAATTTCTGTAGCAAAGAAAAGAAGGTTTCGGATTCAGGCACAGGCAGTGATTTTGTTGAGTCAACTAGAACAAGGTTAAGACAATGTATGTTATAGTGCACATAAAAGAGTGATTTGTTTTAGCTTTAATCCTTGCTGCAACTCCAGAGTGTCTCCCTGACATGACTAACCTTGCCCCACTAGATTTGACCTGTACTCAAGTCCATACCTCTCCAGGCATTGTATTATTTTTTGAGCAAGTTCCTCTGCATTGAGCTCAGTAGCTTGCTTGAAATCAAGGAAGCTTTCATGGACTGCACCATTATAATAGTACTAATGACGTTTGCCTTTTTTAATATAATTTGTTTCATCTACAATGATGGAAAAAAAATATTTTCTTTGACTTCACTGATAATGCTTTCCTGTACCATATCTGACAGACATTCAAGAATTTCATTTTTTTATAGTATTACTTGCAGGGCCGTGCATAGACCTTTCATGTGCTGAAACTGAAAAAGGGCACCCATTGTTTTTTGGGCACATCTTAATAACAAATTAAATAACACAAAATAATAGTCTCAAAAGCTTTAGATTCATTCACTATTAATAATAATAATATAGTTTGAATAATTTTTTAGCTAATTTGTATTATTTGGTTAACTTGTTTATGTAGCCTGTCATTGAGAAAAGGGGAAGATAATTAAGCAATGAGTCAAGTATTTTTGAAATATAATTTAAGTAATTATGTCCAACACAATTCCAGTCAAAATAGGAGATTATAAGAAACTATAGACATACC
Organism: Barbus barbus; assembly: GCF_936440315.1. Classification (NCBI taxonomy): domain Eukaryota; kingdom Metazoa; phylum Chordata; class Actinopteri; order Cypriniformes; family Cyprinidae; genus Barbus; species Barbus barbus. The sequence goes on from NC_136717.1 coordinate 5,173,194, forward strand.
GTCACTATAGCATATGCAACATGTATCTGCATACCTGGCAAAAACTTGATACTGTTGAGGACCAGGGATGTTGGTCTCATAAAGGTTTCAAAAAAGCCAGCAATGAAATATATATATATATATATATATATATATATATATACGGTATGTTGTGAAAAGTACAGTTGCATTGAAAAGTTTGAATTGTACCAGAGCTCTCTCCTACTAATCCTATTTATACTTACATACATACAGAATATATAGGCCTACAGAATATTACATTCTGCATGATCATTCTGAAAATATAAAGATTTCACCATTATCTGATTCTGTAATGGTTTTCATGGTCACCATGTGACGCACAGTAGCCAAAATAGCACTTATGTTTTATTTATTTTTCCTTTTTATTCGAAACATTCCCAAATGCATTAACTATATCACAAAATATCTTGATTCTCACCTTTATAGATTATTTTAGTTGATCTAGTGGGCGACGGTCAAAGTAACCTAATAATGTAGTCTATTAACTATGCATAAAAACCTGTCTGTTTACTTTAGTATTTAATATATGTTATGGCATGACACCCATATTTGATACTTCTGACTTTTTATTTCATGTGAATTTAACATTGAAATTTAATGTGAATAAAAACAAAGTTAGGCTACTATCATAACACTTTCATTGTACAGAAAGAGAGCAAAGAATATTTTCACAGACAGTCTAGAGTTCAAGCACTCTCAAAAACTCCCATTAAAATCACTGAAGCTGTTTACACTGAGAAATTAATATCTTACTTACAGACTCATACACACATCTGCACTTTGTTGTTTCTGACGAGAGAATTCGCTAGAAAGAGGTATTCAGTCAGCGAGCGAGTGAAGAAAACACCGGCATTTTTTTAGCGATGACTCGTTGGTCTCGATGCCTCTACCTCAAATGCATAAAATATGAGCCTTTATAGACATGTTGTTTGAATAAGTAAAGCCTTTTCTTTATGCAAAAAACAAGACTTTGTTCAGCTGCTGTGGAACTTCAGTTCATTCAGTCCAGATAGAGTTATGAGATTCTACTGACAGTTTGAGCGGATCCAACAAGATTTAGTCACACACTCTTTTTAATACCTCTCACTGGCTAAATATTTGTAAAATAGGCAGACAAACGTAAAGGGTGACCAATAGCATAGATTTATGGAAGAAGAAAAAAAACACCGCCTCTGTCATGAAACAGAAACTCAAGATCCAATTGCGAGTGAAATAGATAGTCTTTATTAGACAACTCCAAAACACAGCCACAGTAGAAGTACAGATAATACGGCAGTGCAGAGTGTCCAGCTCAGGCAGAGAAATCACTCCGACCAGTCCTCACCCTCCAGGGAATCGAGAACAGCAAGCAGGCGAAAACAGACTCAGGAACTAGAAGGACTGACAAGAGAGCAAGACAGGACATGAGTAACAATGATCTGACAACACAGAAACGCCAGCCAGATATAGGCAGTGCAGATGAGCTACACCTGTGACCGCTCTGATCACCTTGCGCGATAATTAGGCAACGCTGACAAGCCCAACGAGCGGAACCACTGTCAAACAGTGTTGGGCAAGTTACTCTGAAAATATAATTAAATTATTGATTACTCCTTTTAAAAGTAATCGTTACTTTCCTGATTACTTTCAAAAGTAATTAGTTACGTTACTTTTTTCTGTGACTACATCCATGAAATTTACATGAAATCCCAGCATAAACGATCCCAATAAATACTTGTTGTTGAAGCATCAACATTCACAAAACACTGTTATTTTTAACTAAAGCAAGCATATGATGTTGCGTATGGTTTGGCATGGCAGAATGCCAGCAAATAGCGCTGCATTTATAATCTCTAAAAATATGACATTTCAGTTCATCGCAATCTTACAAAGCTCTATTATAACACAATGAATATAGCCAACATGTCCATGTGGGCTCCACATGGGATTTATCTGGGCTACAGTATTTGGGCATCAACTGGGCATGGGCTCAGAGTGTGCACTTTGATGGGCTGAATGTGGGCCCCAGCTCAGATAAAGTTGTGGGCTCCAGTTAGGTTGCCCATTATTGTTTATTTGTGAGTCCCATTGAAGTTTATCTGAAAGTGAAAGTTATATGCCTTCCACAGACGATATAAATAAATTTAGACCACTTAACTCGAGAAAAGGTCGAGAAAAAATAACAACAAAGTCACGTCATGACGTAGACCGAGATGTGAGGATATAAACCACAGCACCTTTATACCCAGCCTCGAATGCTTTCTCGTGCATTCCAAATGACGAGGAACTCTGGCAGTCATCTGGAATTCACAGAACCACAGTTGCATACGTAACTAGCGTTCTGTTTCATTCCTCCTGACCGCCAGAGGCGGTGCTAAGCACTAGTGGATGACACATACCAACAGAGTCATGAGGAATGCCACCCACCTGCAACATCAGGGATCTTCCAGAAGGACTGCAGAACTCACATCATGGGAAGCAGCCACGTTCACCTAATGCTCAATTGGGTTTAAGTCAGGGCTCTGGCTGGGCCATTCAAGAACAGTCACGGAGTTGTTGTGAAGCCACTCCTTCGTTATTTTAGCTGTGTGCTTAGGCTCGTTGTCTTGTTGGAAGGTAAACCTTCGGCCCAGTCTAAGGTCCTGAGCACTCTGGAGAAGGTTTTCGTCCAGGATATCCCTGTACTTGGCCGCATTCATCTTTCCCTCGATTGCAACCAGTCGTCCTGTCCCTGCAGCTGAAAAACACCCCCACAGCATGATGCTGCCACCACCATGCTTCACGGTTGGGACTGTATTGGACAGGTGATGAGCAGTGCCTGGTTTTCTCCACACATACCGCTTAGAATTAAGGCCAAAAAGTTCTATCTTGGTCTCATCAGACCAGAGAATCTTATTTCTCACCATCTTGTGGTCCTTCAGGTGTTTTTTGTGTCTTGCACTGAGGAGAGGCTTCCGTCGGGCCACTCTGCCATAAAGCCCCGACTGGTGGAGGGCTGCAGTGATGGTTGACTTTCTACAACTTTCTCCCATCTCCCGACTGCATCTCTGGAGGTCAGCCACAGTGATCTTTGGGTTCTTCTTTACCTCTCCCACCAAGGCTCTTCTCCCCCGATAGCTCAGTTTGGCCGGACGGCCAGCTCTAAGAAGAGTTCTGGTTGTCCCAAACATCTTCCATTTAAGGATTATGGTTCCTAAGAGGCCACTGTGCTCTTAGGAACCTTAAGTACAGCAGAATTTGTTTTGTAACCTTGGCCAGATCTGTGCCTTGACACAATTCTGTCTCTGAGCTCTTCAGGCAGTTCCTTTGACCTCATGATTCTCATTTGCTCTGACATGCACTGTGAGCTGTAAGGTCTTATATAGACAGGTGTGTGGCTTTCCTAATCAAGTCCAGTCAGTATAATCAAACACAACTGGACTCAAATGAAGGTGTAGAACCATCTCAAGGATGATCAGAAGAAATGGACAGCACCTGAGTTAAATATATGAGTGTCACAGCAAAGCATAGCTGTCAACATTGAATATTGAAAATAAGGGAGATTTCCCGGAATCCATCCCCAAAATAAGGTTTTTTGTTTTTTTTACACGATTCTTACCCACAAACTTAAAAAAAAAAAAAGCACTAGCCTTCGTTTTCCCCAGTGTATTTCTTGGCAATCGCTGAATCCGGGAACATGTCAGCCACACTACGGTTGAAGTCGATGTTATTTTTGGCAATTAGCATCGACATTTTCACCTCAGCTTTCAATATTTCGTTAGCTTCAGACGAGGCACGGTTCACCACGAATGATGCTAAAGATGTTGTGTGCCTAGCTGACTCACTTGCGCGCTTGTGTTTCAGTGATTTGTCGTGCTGCGAAACGTCGTTTTTCCCTCCATGACCAACACTGAAATTACAACGACAAATTTTGCAGTGGGCATAATTTGGACCTACATGTCTGCTTGTCAGGTAGTGGAAGGTGGTCTCCCATTTACTCAAATATCGGCATAATGTCCTCGGTTTTGGTTGGTTAATTCGGTGATTTTGGCCGTCGGCGTCCTCCTGATCCATCATCGCACATCACACTCATCTACTCTAACGTTACTCTCCTTGAAGTTCCCGCTACTTTTTCCCTCTTCCTCCCGCCCGCCGCTGCAACTGTCTTCTTCTTCGATAGTAGCCTAAGCTACTGTCTGTATACTGCCACCTGCTTTACTGGAGGTCTGGTCTAGCAACCCAAGTGCAAGCCACTTCACAGACACAGATAGTTGCGTGTTCTGAGTTAACACAATCAGAGTGTAAAAATACGGGATATTTTACAGGAAAATACTAAAACGGGAAGACAGCGGGAAAAGAACTAAAATACGCGAGAAACCCGGAAAAAACGGGAGGGTTGACAGCTATGCAGCAAAGGGTCTGAATACTTAGGACCATGTGATATTTCAGTTTTTCTTTTTTAATAAATCTGCAAAAATGTCAACAATTCTGTGTTTTCTGTCAATATGGGGTGCTGTGTGTACATTAATGAGGAAAAAAAATTAACTTAAATGATTTTAGCAAATGGCTGCAATATAACAGTGAAAAATTTAAGGGGGTCTGAATACTTTCCGTACCCACTGTACATCTTTCCCTGTATGTTTCTGTCTTTTATAACCTAAAGAGAACCTTCCCAGATCATTCCTCGCAGGTTATTTTTAGCTTTATTTTCATAACCATTGTAAACTAAATAAATGTTGCAGATGTTTCTGAGTGATGCCCAGCAGAGAGATTATTCTAATGCTGGAGTGTGTATTTTTCATAAACAAACAATTTCATATCTGAAATAAGATTTTAATAAACTGTGATTATTAAAGCAGTCAAAACGCATTATAATGATCAGATAAATCCAGGTTTATAGCTAAAACATTAACCGTAGTGTGAAACGTGCATCATAAACACAGGAGTTAGCGTCCCTTATTTCCCTTTCCTGAAGCTGGCAACCCTATGTTGTCGTTATTATGAGTGAACTCGTCTTCACTATAAACTGGGTCACTACATAGGGAGCGAAACGAGACGCAGCTTCTCTGTTATTCATGTAAGAGTGCTGTTTACTCATAAAAATAATGTTTATTGATGTTAGATAAAGTATCACTACGTTTACTTCATCCATAATTAAACCATTTTACGTTGCTTGTAAAAACTATTACATTTCCTGAATGTTTTTTTTTTTGCATCGATTTAAACACTTTAAATGCTTAAAAACACACAAACCTTTCTTCAGCCGAACCACAACAGAAGCCGGAGAGCGGCGCAGTCTTATGACGTCACACCACAAAATAAAAGTCCTGTCTAAAATACACAAATGCACATTTAAATGCCTGAGGAATTCAGAATTGATTTATTGGTGAAATACATATTTAAGCAAATGTTGTCCAATGGTGTGTTGAAAATATTAAGAACTACAAATTAAAGAATAATATGAGATTCTGTCTGAAAGACAGAACTTTAATATTTCCCACGTAGAATCAGATGGAAGGCATTGGACGGCTATAAATAAACATATCCCACTCGTCGGGCAACAAAGCCAAATTGGAAGGGAAGCAGATAAAGAACGGTGCTGGATCACTCACAACCGATGCTAACAAAACTAGCCAAGAAAGATGGGGACAGAGTCCGGAAGTGTCGCACATAGACGCCTCATTGGCTGCTTTGAGCCGTTGTTGCGATACGTCAACCGTCCGCCATTTTTGTCCGGGGCTCCGAGCAAGACTGCTTTAAAAACAGTTTTTTTTCGGGATAAAATCACGATAACCTTTACATTTATCAACCGATTTCAGTGGTTAAAAGTAACTAAGCCTCCAGTTATTTAGTTAGGCTTGGAAAATTATTAATTTTCTTAAGAAATTGTGAAAACTCAAACTCGTGTTGATTTGGTTGATTTTTTTCGGTTAACAATTCTAATATCAATGTAGTATAACTGTGACATATACATGTTATGTAATTTTAATGTACATAAATGAAATTAATTTTTTTCATTGCTTTCTCTGCAAATGTAACTGATAATCCTTTATGGATCCAGTAAAACTTACAGTTACAGTGATAAAATATTATGCACTGATACAGTGCGCAGTAAAAATATAGTAAAATTGATATGTAATATTAAAAAGTATATGTAGTACAAGTTGTAGTAAAGTGAATAATATAAAAAGTGGTAACATAAGTGGTATAATAGATTTATAAGAGCACAAATTATATGTGTAATCCCATAATAAATAAATGAATAACAATAGATGAATAATAGCAAGTAGGATGTGTAATATCAAGGGTGGAATAATACAGAATAGACAACAATGAAGAATAAATTATAAAGTAAATTAAATAATCATGAAAAGGACTGTTTTATTTTGGTATTTGTGTAATAATTATTAAACAAAGACAACTAATGACAAGCCAAAAATGTTGGTCATGAATTCATTCCAAATTGTGTTTAATTAATGAGCTCCTTGAGTATTATATATATATATATATATTAGTTGTGACGTCAAAACCTGACTAATAAAGACTAATTCTCCACTGCTTCACTTTCCCCCTCCCTTCTTTCCTCTGTTGTATCCTCCTCTCTTCCCTCGCCTACCCATTTCTCAACAAGTCCTCCAATGTATTCGGCCGTATAGGTCGTTTGCAACTTTCCTCAAATACGACCCAGTGGAGCGTTCCTGATAGCGTATGGACTTATTTTTGTGTCAATAAAAATGAACATAACTTTATAAAAATGAACGTAACTTTATAAAAACGAACGTAACTTTTCCAGAAACTATCAAAAATATGCCATTACAAAAGAAGAAAAACACAATGAAAATGAAATAAATTAATGCAGTCGCACAAATGTAACATGCTCTTTAAATAGGCTTAATTCTTTGTTAATGATTTTCATAGATTCGAATGCGTTGCTACAGATTTCGCTTACGCTTTGCAAATTTTCGTTTGCTGTTTTGGCACAAACCTCTCGTGGGGGCGGGCTTAACAGCGATCCACTCTGATTGGCTAGTGAGCTTTTGATGGACAGCTGCTCTCTGAGCTGGAAGTACAGACGTCAGTGGCGCGCATATTGGAAAGCTGCCGCAGTGATTTGTGTGCAATACGTCGTGCTTGGTTTATATTATTATTAAGATGAGCTCTCAGGAGAGACACGGAGCGGCATCATCGTCCTCCTCAGCTTGTCCCTCAAGGCAGCTTGAAGTAAGTTCGTGTTACTAAAGTAACGTTAATCAATAACATCGATAAAAGTTTTATTCATGTACAGTGTGCAACAGTTCTGGCTTTATTTGACACATTTATTGTTTAAAAACTTGATAAAGTTTTATTTATTGTTTAAAAACTTTTTATGTATATCAAGAGACAGTGTATAGATATCAGTGATGGGGACTCGAGTTTGAGACTCGGACTCGAGTGCGACACACAGTCGCACACACAGTGACTTCAGACTCGACTTGAGGCTCGTCCTCGAAAGACTTCAGACTCGACTTGAGACTCGTCCTCGAAAGACTTCAGACTCGACTCGGACTCGAGCTGCGGGACTCGTGAACAATGTTTATTTTTAGGAAACAACTGATGAGCTCGCTGTTATTCCCCTCCCTCCGTTACCTATAACCTGCCCATGTAACACGTGACGTATCCGCTGCGCGCGGGCGCGGCCACACATTTTTTATTTTTTTTTATTTTAGGCGTGGCCGCCACACATGAGAGGACAACGAACAAACATGTCGACTGCTGTGCCATTCATCGTTAGCTTTGGATTTAAAAACTTCAAACAAGACGGCCCAAACAGAAGAAGTGCTCAATGCAAAATATGTGATATGAGGATAAAAGATTCAGGCTCAACCACATCGAATTTTATCAGGCATCTGAAAACGCATCCTGATAGGTCAGTAACGTTAAACATGTTTAGCTCAGCATTGACCATCTACCGTTAGCTTGCTTCTTGCTTTAGCTATGACCTAACATTACAGGAGGTTAACTGTCTGTCTTCCTTATGAAATATAAATGAGCGTTTGTTTAACCCTTGTATTGTGTTCTGTAGGACCCAGCAGCGGCTTGCCCATAGAGGGCGCTGGGGCGCCGACCTCCCTGCCAGTTTTTTATTTTTATTTATTTTTTGATTTAATAATAAGAAGTTTTTAATAATCTCTCATTTTGAAAAATGATCTGTGTTAATGACATGCTATTAATGGTTTTACTTTAGAATGTGTTTAGAACTCTCCAGAATGATATTTGCATTCACTTCATGTTGGTGTAGTAGTAGCCAATAAGCTGTCTTCCCTGGGCTCCAGTTCGCTCAGCCCTACAGTGCTGGAATTTAAGCCAATGGTTCCCCTGTTGCTACGCAAAAAAGTTAATATTTTGCCAATCATCGTCGTCAAATTTTATGGTTTGGGGGCTCTGAAAATATCGCCCGTAGTACTAAGATTAGAGCAGTGCACCTGCTGCGCGGGACATTTACCTCAGAGGAGTGCGAGTGCAGTATGGCAGCGCCGGCGACGTTGAGTAGCATTAATGTAGTCGTGGGAGTTGAGCTAGCCCCAAATTCAGTTAAATCTCTACACCTGTATCCCTTCGAAAGAAGAACATTAGTGGAAAAACTAATTGTAAAAGAACTCGGACCAGACAAGCCAGAGGTGAATATAACCCAACAGGCACGAGAAAAGGAGAAAACCTACAAGAGAACCTTTTCCCGAGGTTGGTTCGATCGAAAGGTTTATTATTTGACTTGGACTCTAGCTCAGAGACTTGAGACTTGACTTGGACTCTAGCTCAGAGACTTGTGAGCATCTCTGATAGATATACATATAAAATAGAAGTAATATGTTTGCCTAATCTTCTTTTCTTTTAATGCTACTTGTCAGGACCAAAGACAAATGTCACTTTTCAGAATTATTGGGGGTAACACACCAGAGCTAGGGAACCACTTTATACTCTGGGTAATGTCTGCAAGAAACTGGTTATAGTGCTGTAACACTGTCTTGATATGCTGACTGTAACTTTTCATATGATCATTTCACAGGTCTTTGATGCCCCTGAAAAACAAGTGCGTATTTATGATTCAATGGGGATCTATAATTCTATAAAAACGAATGACATGGAGATTCTGAGGTAATAAATTTCTAATTTTTACCAAGGTTTTTATAAAAACATTAATTATTCTAAAAACAGTATATAAATAATACATAGAAAAGGTGAAAGATGCATGACGTGTGAGCTCTGTTTTAATCTAAAATCTGTAAAGAGAGGCTTTCCGAAAACATTGGTCACTGGATGGCTGGAGTGTTTGCAATCCAGAACAGTGGCTGCAGCAAGACTGTGTGAACTGTGGTGTATTTGTGTGCACTGTAAGTTTTCTTTCCCACTTCGCTGTAAAAATGTTTTCAATGTAAATGTGTTGTTTTGGCCTGTGAACAACAATGCTTTTTTGTGTTAAAGGCAGCAGAAATGGAAGCAAAAAACATGAAAATGTCATCTGAAGTGCTTCAAACATGTCAGCTAGTACACCTACGTGTTTACCATGTCACAAGCATGCTGAAATATGTGACAACTGATGTAAGAGAAATAGGAATTAAGAGTTTCAATCAAATTTGACAAAATGAGAATATTAAAATATATATGTACTGCTGGATAGGACTTTCCGACTGCAATTGGAGAAACAGAGGAAAGTGAAATAGAGACCAACATCTGCATGGCCCAGGACATAAAAGCCTGCATTTATCAAAACACAGGAGATAAGTAAGTACTAGGGCATATGCAAGTTTTGGTGTAAATGAATTTTGCTGCTTTAAAAAATTACAATAATGTTTATGGTTTTTAGAACTCTGCATCCACACATCAAACGTACAAAGTGGATTCAGTGTGACGTGCAACAAATGGTTACACACACATTGCTCTGGCATAGACCCTAAAACTATAACTAAAGACACACCCTTCAGCTGTGGATGTGATCAAGAACAGCCATATTCTTTCCATATTCTGGCAGCTGCCAGTGGGTACTGGCGGGTCACATGACCTGTCAGTGGCGGCCCCTGCCAGCCAGTTGAAGATCGAACCCCCTCTCCATCTGGCGCAACCCTCTTTATTAGTGCCTGCAGCCCGTTTCTTGACCCTGCCATGGTCTGTGCGCTATGAGAGCAAAAGCCCACACAGTTTTCCCATTTAAGGCCGTGTTCTTTGAGGTAACTGTCCATGATCTTAAACAGCTCATCAGCTGTGGCTCTATTTTTTATGTATTTGCAAAACAGCAAATCCTTGCACAGTGACTCGCCATTCACAAAGCGGACGTACGAGATGAACAAGCAGTCTTTATTGCTGTCAGTAGCTTCATCCACTTGTAATGCAAAACGACTGTCTTAATTTCTCTATGAGTTGTTCCTCAAGATCACTTGACATGTTGCATATACGTCTTTCAACTGTGTCGTTTGACAGGGGAATAGCTTTTAATTTTGCTGCGCTTGTCTCGTCAAGCATAATTGACACCATGTCTAGCGCAGCGGGGAGAATGAGCTGCTCTGCAATTGTGTGTGGTTTTTTGGATTGTGCAATTCTGTATGCCACTCTATATGACGCCATCTGTGCTTTACTGTTTACTGATGCAGCTTTTACCATGCGAGTCTCCTGTTGACGGTATTCTGCAAGTTTTCTTTGAAAGAAATCAAGTGGCTTATTGACGTGACTGGGGTGTGTGGTCTCTAGGTGTCGTCTTAATTTGTTGGGTCTCATACTATCTGCTGCTAGCGGTTTAAGACACAGAACACACATCGGTCTCTCCTCTGCCCCCACCACCGCTGCCGTGAATCCAAGAGCAAGATACCCATCATCATATTTTCTTTTCGGTTGGCTTTTTGGTTGATTAGGTCCGTCTGGCTTGTGTCTCTCTGCTGGCGCTGGCTCGACAACCTTTGAGGTCCGTGTCACAAATTTATCCATGTTTTGTTATTGTTTTTTTCAAGGCGACTGTTATTTTATAACATTCCCGCTTAATGTTTCCATGGCGACGCTTCATATTTGTCACGTGACACACCGCAGCCACAATAACACTGTATGACAGATCGCCTTAATTTCTTTTTTTATTTAAAAATATTCACAAACTTGCTTACCATGTCATCAACTATCTGATATTCCGATTCTCAAAAATGTGTAAGTGAGTGTGTTTGGTCGTTTAAAAACCTTTATAAATAATCTTGATCTATAACGTGAGATGGGCGCCACCATGTTTCTTTGCGACTCAGTCAAAGACTATAGAATACCTAAGACATGTCACTCGTATTGTTTTGTATGGGGAAAAATGCAACGCTCAATATGGCCGCTCAATCGCAGGAAGCCCCGCCTTCTGAATGAAAGAACCAATCGCTAATCAGTAAAGTCAGCGCGTCACTGCAGCTGCCGTTAGAAGTCCCGGTTGCTATAGAAACAGTCAGCGCTCTGAGACGCGCGCTCAGGACTGCGCATGCACACTGGCTGATCTAGCCTGAGAAATAAGCTTTTTATAATGCTATTTGAGCAGAAGAAACAACATTTATGACATAGTTGTTGTCCGATTTCATTGGTGATTTCAAATATTAAATTTAATCGTAAGCTTAGTGAACCGTTTTGGAGAATTTGATGGATCCCCATACAAAGAGATAGGAGCTGCACTTGGATGCCCGAGAGGCGTTTCAAAGATGGCCGCCGAGTGACAGGAATTGTCTTAAAGAGACTTTGACTCAGTTCAGAGAGTCCTGTCTGTCATCAGTTTCTCCCGAAATACATGCAAGAAAGTGGCCGGTGAACTCCGAGAAGAATAGAGTAAACTTTATAGTTACATCCACTAGGTTTGTCTGATGTGAATAACACACGTCGTCAAATTATATTTGAATAGATAGTTATTGCTGCTTCCACAGACATCAGTGTGTATTTTACAAACTCCAAATGTATTGTTTTACTAGTGTTTATGTGTATTTAAATGTCTGAAACCTAAAATAAACATTATTAGGTTGAAAACAATGCATAGTTGTGATATACAGTTGGGCAAAAAAGTATTTAGTCAGCCACCAATTGTGCAAGTTCTCCCACTTAAAAAGATGAGAGAGGCCTGTAATTTTCATCATAGGTACACTTCAACTATGAGAGACAGAATGGGGGGGAAATAATCCAGGAAATCACATTGGAGGATTTTTAATGAATTAATTGGTAAATTCCTCAGTAAAATAAGTATTTGTTCACCTACAAACAAGCAAGATTTCTGGCTCTCACAGACCTGTAGCTTCTTCTTTAAGAGGCTTCTTCTTCTTCTACACAAAACAATTATGATCACAAAAGTTTATTTTTCAGAGATATATAGTATGCATTACAAATATTTGATTTCAGTTCAGCATCATTAAGGGTTGAGAATCAAAAATTCAGTTCAGTTTTTTTTTTTTTTAGCTCAGTCTCGTGATAATCTGAGGCAATTTTGATGACGTTCGGATAAAATTTGAAGGAGTTCAGTACATTTCAATATGGTAACAACTGTAATGGGAAGAGATATATAAACTAAAAATGTAGTCTCTTGGACAAAAGTTCAAAAGTTATCAAAAGAAAAGTTAATTTTTTAACTAGTGGTGGCATTATAGAGTTGGTACTTGAGACCCTAGAGGTGGTCAGATTACTGTTCAGGATTAGGGATGGGAGAAAAAAAATAAAATAAATTGATTCTCCGATGCATCGCGATTCTCTCTTCAACAATTCTGAATCTTTCGGATACTTATAGAACACTTATTTTAAATAAGTAATTGTTTAAAAAAAAAATAGCAGCCTGCTTATATAATTTAATTAAAAAGCGAGTAAAATAAATTTGATATAAATTGTATATGAAAATGTAGCCATGTGCAGTAATATTGAAAACTGAGAATGTGACGCATCATGATATTGAGTTGATAATGAGAATCCTAATTGAATTGAAACCAGTGAAGATTAACACCCCTATTTTTAAGGCAGTACTGACATACAGAGATTCCAACTATAAACAAAAAGCATAGAAACTGCAGTTTTGGTTAAAATATAAAGATGTATTTACACAGCAGAAGAATTAATTAGGAAGAAATGTAGATCGAGAATCATTTTTTCGGATCATGAAAAGACTGAAGATTCCCACCCCTATTCAGGACCACACCTATCAGTATGCCATATTTGATCATTTTGGAAAGTGTAGTTCTTACAGTTTCCGTAAACTCCCATTGGATAGGAACAAAAGGAAAAATAAACCAAATAGATACAAAAGGGATTAAAGCAAGTCTGTGCTTGGCCCCTGATAAACGCAAAATAATATTCAATATTAATATTCAGGGAAAACAGTCAGACTACATTCTATTTAATGGGGTAGTAAGGGGTCTGGATAATGGGAAGAGGGGGGTGCTGGCCCCAAAAACTTTAAGAATAACTAAATGTTTTCATGTCTGCCACTTTGTGCCATTAAACTGGGGTTAAATTTGAATTATTTTTTTTACCTTAGACCTGATGCTGCTGAAAGAGGAGAGTCAAGAACTGCATGATGTAAAGGAAGACAAACATCTGTATGAGAAACAACATGATTTCAAAACAGCAAACAATATTTTAGTTGCTCAGACAAAAAAACGCTTCCTCATGAAAAAGAGCACAAACGACTAGATCTAGAAGTTATTTCACCTGCCAACAGTGTGGAAAGAGTTTAGCCAGAAAAGGAGGACTTCAAGTCCACACAAGAATTCACACTGGAGAGAAACCGTTCACCTGCCAACACTGTGGAAAAGGTTTTATTGAAAATGGAAACCTTACAAAACAAATGAGTGTTCCCACTGGAGAGAAGCCTTACTTGTGCCCTGAGTGTGGAAAGTGTTTTAAACATCAAGCAACCCTTAATGCCCACATGAGAACTCACACTGGAGAAAAGCCGTTCACATGTGATCAGTGTGGAAAGAGTTTCACAGTTAGAGCAAGCCCAAGGACTCACATGAGGATTCACACTGGAGAGAAGCCTTTCACGTGTGGTCAGTGCGAAATAAGTTTCACATATATCAGAAACGTCATATGCAATCTCATTCTAGGAAGAAACTGCAGTGTTCCTCAGTGTGACAAGGTTTACAACACTGAGCAATTTCAAAAATCACCTGTGCATTAACTCTGGGTGGAGAAAATCTTTTGTCATCACTTAAAAAAAAAAAAAAAAACCCACCTGACAAGTCATGCAGATGCGAGACCCTGTTTTTGTTCTTTGAAAAGAGTTTTACAGTTTAGCTGGCTCAGCGAATTATAATGGCACCAGAAAATATGTATCTGTGAAATTAATTTTGACTGAATAGAAGCATCACTCATATTTCGTTCAGATTAATACTCATATTACATAAAGTTCCATCTTGCTGTGAATGGCACAATGTAAATAAAAATTATAAATAAGAGGACATACTGAATGAAACCGAACATTGCACTGCATTATTTGATTAATCTTTAGTGAGAGAATGCACAGGTAAACGTTTTCAATCTGGTTATGATTAGGGCTACAGTTGAGACATCTGGAATCTGGTTCAAGCTGTGGTTCACATAATAGCTAATCGCTGTCTAAATGAACAAATGTAAGATTGCAAATACTTGATCTGATGTAATTATTTATATTTTTCACATTTTTATTGAACAAGTTAAATATTCATTTACAGCGCAGGGTGGAGAATGTAAGTGAACCCTTAAATTTAATGGGCTAGTTGGATATCTCCGCCATCTTGGATTTCCTGTCAAGCAAGTGTGTGCATAGATACTTCCTGTTCCGCCAGCACAGAGAACCGGAGAAATACAAATATTAACTTCTATATACACTCACCTAAAGGATTATTAGGAACACCTGTTCAATTTCTCATTAAGGCGAGACACGGCAGGCAAAAACATCGTTTTTTTTTTTATTGGTCAATTTTGAGATTTTTGGATATTTGTCTTCAATAACATGTCTTCTTTTAGACTTGTGGTGAAAAAAAGTCCGAAATACACATTTAGGTCTTTATTTTACTGCACTTTGTCTGTTTGCGTCTGTAGATTTCTCATAAATTCAACAAAAGTTGGCGTTCTAAATCAACATGCTGCTCCGCGATCTCTGCCTGTACCCAGTCATCACGTACACTGCTGGAAAGCTCTCTCTCTTCTCTACAATGCTGTCGGATCCAAATATGGTCATTTCCTTTTTATCAGCAACCAATCGTGAAAGTAAAAGAGGGGATTTAACTCTAAATGCGCAATCTCATTGGCTGAAGACAATTTCTGACAACGTGATTCGTTCAGAATCGTCACATGGTATGCTTTGACGCGTCGCTTCCTTGTTTGGTTAAGCTTTCCGCGGGATCTTTTGAGTGAATTAATGAAAATGACTTCGCGTCAATCATCGAAAAGAGTACAGCAGTTGTCACTTGCAAGGGGGAAAAGGAAAATTAGTGATGGATTACCCAGTGAAATGCCCTCGGGAAGCGCATCTGAACGTAAGCTGTCGATGGGAGGTTTAGAATTTCTAATGTCAGAAATAGCCCAATACGTGTGGCTGTTACCACCTTCTAACATATTATAACATTACTGTAACAATATTTGTTTTGTATGGATGAAATATTTATTTATAAGATTTATAAGAATCCCAGCGGGCACCTTGATGTCAATTTGACGTCAAATATTAGTCAAGATTTGACCAAGATGCTTTACAGCATAATTTTAATTTCAGCTTGGATGCCAATTTCTTCTGATGGTTAATTATGGAAAAATAGGAGGTTATCCTGCACTGAAATTGGTTTAATATATATGTAGGCCAATATATTTGACGTTCAATGTACGTCAAATCAACGTTTGACCAAATCAAAGTTTTAAACATTTAATTGATGTCATATCGACGTCGTATTGACATCAATGATTAGTATGTTTAATCAGGATTTATGTAAAGTTATGGTGTACTATGAATTTGTCATTAGCTTGATTAAGTTTAAATAGCATTTTTTTTCTTAAATGAGGTTTTGAAACACATCCTTGTCATCTTTTGAACCATGATGTGTTGGATTTGTGCATGGAACACAAACTGCTGTATGTGGACTTGTAACTTCTACTCAAAATTTATTGTTATTATTATTATTTTTTTTTTTTTACTCATGCTTAAATTGAAGGTAAACAGTCGAGTGATTATTAAATTTACCAAAAATACTTTGGTATAGTGCTATCATAATACTGTATACTGGCAAATACAGCATTATGGATGTGACATTTTGTGTTAAGGATGTGACATAAATTCTTGAAAATGTATGTGTTACCAATATACTAAATCATCTGCTTATATTTTAATAAACCCTAGTTGATAGAGTCTAAACATCAGAAAAATATCAGTCTATATAGTTTTCTATGTTAAAAAAGAGAAATAATCATGTGTTATGGATGTGACAAAAAAGGACACTGTTTTTGAGAGAATAGGTCTATACTTTGTAGGATTTCTTCAAATTAAAATGCACAAACCAGATGCAATAATACCCAACAAATAGAGAAGCGATGGCTCTTCAAAGAATAATGTTATTAATTTTGATAAATATGTACTGTTATGGATGTGACAAGCCTGAAAATAGCACTTACCAGACTATGGAAAATCATGCACTAAAAAAACAAAAAACAAAAAAAAATTGCTTTAAAAACCTTAAGAGAGACCTGGGTCATGGGTATTTGAACCACCAAATTTTGACATCTGTGCTGTCAGTATAGAAAAAACTTTGGTAAAAACGTTATTTTTTTCATGGTAAGGTTGACTTTTGCATGGAATTGCCATTTGCTGTTATTACGATATAATTGTAAAACCAGCATTTACAGTAACAATTATTAATTATTGTAAAATTTACATTAGGCTTAATTTTTCACAGTGAAATTTTTCACTTTGACATTTCATGTCTGGTGAACAAAAACAGGCTCCCCTTCAGATTTTATAATTATTCAGATTTCCTTAATTGACCAAGATGTAATGTATCTAATTTTATTTTTTCCATTTTTTTTCTTTTAAATTTTTCTTGACTCCAACAGACAAATAAAAAATATATGTCTAATTAATTGAAATCATAAAAAAAGTAATTTAACAGTAATTTATTAAAAAAGTTATTAAAAGTTTAACAAAAAAATACATTTTTTTGGGCTCTATGAAACGTGCATTTTATTTTCTCAAATTCAGTTTGTGTTTTCCAATAATTTTCTGGAATTATGAAAAATGTAGGGCCATAATGGCCATTTATTGAGAAAGCATTCCACATCTGTAGATGGTGCTGTTTTACTCATTTCCGGGTTTCCGTTGAAACGCGTCATCACTGCCTTGATTGGTCCATTCTGAAGTCGAAGCTTCCAGAAAGCGGTTCTCTGACACATTTTATCAGGTGAGTAAATGTGTTATCTTATAAAATATAAATCAAGTTATACGTGTAACTATTAACACTTAGGAGGTTGTGTTAGAATGAACTATGACTTGCAATGGAACTGCAACGTGCAATGATTTTTTTGTGTGTATTCGAATTTCCCGCCAGTATGTGGCCTAACGTTACCAGTGTGGTTGAAGCTTTGGCTGTGTGAACATATAAAATATGACTATAAGCATTGTATTGTAAGTCTAACATTAATGATTTTGAAATGTCAAGGGGATGATGCGTTAACCGTTTGTGTTCGGACTAGAGCTCCGCGACGAACATCTCCCTGCTTTCACGGGGGTCCGTGTTAGAGCCCTGCGCGGGACTGTTTTCTTCATCCCGCGCCCGCCGAATTTCTGACCATTACCGCCCGCTCCCGCAACGTGTGTGTTACACTCCCACCCGCTCCCGCAATATGTATGTCCACTCCCGCCCGCATCCGCAAAACTCTGAGAATTTATTCCTGCACGATAATAGAGATGCATTGATTTTGTGTCTTCTCCCGTCCCGCAGGAAAAAAAAAACGTATTGTATTGCTATTATTAAAGAGATTCATGTTTGTTTCTTTCCCTGCCCTGCATGTATTCTGACGCACTGGTAGGGAACATGAATATAGCCTGGGCTATCGGGGACATCTAAAACGCTTAGGCTACCGCGCGTTTCTTTACACTTCAAGTACTTTGATTTTGTTGACAATGACATCATGTCGCTAGGCTACCTCCCGATCCCGCAGTGTTTTTTTTAGCCGCCCATTCCCGCCCACAGCAAAGTTCAAACCGCCCGCTCCCGCGAGATTTGCGTTGGGTGCCGCGGGACCCGGCGGGTCCCAATCCCAATGCAGCCCTCTAGTCCGTGTATTTTTGAGACCATTCATTTTTTCGTTATTTATCCCAGAAATTGAATACGGAAAATGCGGTTTCTTCTCGTTCAAACTGTGATTAATAAGCAGAAACATACCTTTTCACTATTATTTCATTAAGAGATTTTTTCATTAAAATCAAAATAATGATATAAAAATAGTTTCATAGTGTACGCTAAATTTAATTTTTAGCGTCTCTATGCAGACTGTAATAACAGTGGACTGGCCATCGGGAGCACCTTCACAGTGAGCCGCTGTAAAATGTGGGCCGACCCATTGCCTAATTATAAATAATGAATTATAGTTAGCTGATGGGCTGAGCTGATCCTGTATGTACAATTATAGCACCCGACAGACAATTGCAAGTCTTATAGGTCAATGGCCTAGGACCTAAATATATTGCTGATATGCTCACTGAATATAAACCGAACAGACCACTCAGATCATTAGGATCGAGTCAGTTAGAAATACCAAGGGTTCACACAAAACAAGGGGAGTCTGCTTTTAGCTATTCTGCGGCCCGCAGTTGGAACCAGCTTCCAGAAGAGATCAGATGTGCTAAAACATTAGCCACATTTAAATCAAGACTCAAAACTCATCTGTTTAACTGTGCATTTGTTGAATGAGCACTGTGCTATATGTCCGAACTGACTGCAATACATTGTATGTATAATAATTTTCTTTAAATTTATTTTAAATCATTTTCTATATCATTTTAAAATTCCTTGTTTTTATTATTTTTATTTCCATGTTTTTATTGATTTTAATGTCTATTTCACTTTCTTTTATGTAAAGCACTTTGAATTACCACTGTGTATGAAATGTGCTATATAAATAAACTTGCCTTGCCTTGCCTTGCCTTATATTCAGTAAATCAACAGTGTAGCCTATAATAAAATGAAATGTATAAGTTAAACTACTTCAAAACAGGGTTTGTACGGTCATTAAAAACCTGGAAATGTCATGGTATTTTCAAACAGCAATTTCCAGGCCTGGGTAAGTTTTGGAAAAAGTAAGAAATAATAAGAAATAATGCTCGACCAAAGCGATGGAGAAAAACTCTAAGGCATTCCTTCTCTGCTTGAAGGCTCAGCTGTTCTGGTCACTTACATTGTTCATTCAACTAAACAAATATTGGTTACTGATTTCACTTGGTTGTCTTTTTTCTGTTGGCAGAGTTCTTACAAATCGATTGATGGCCATGATGAACATGGACGGCACAGGACCAAAGAAAGCCTTTGGCAAAACACAGCTCTGCCAAGTTATGATAGGTACTGGATCACTTTTCTAGTATGATTAGAGGATGTAGTGTCCAGCTAGGTCAGTGTTACTCATTGTAGAGGGTTCGTACAAGATGCTTAAAGTGCTTGAAGTTGACTTTTTAAAAATGTAGGTCCTGGAAAACACTTTAAAACAGGCATAGTTATGTATACAGTTATCTGATTGGCTTGAGTAAATGGTGGGTGGAGTGTACACATTTGTGGATCATCAGCTTCTTGAGGCTAGAAATGTTTCTAAATCCACAAATGCACAGTGACCGATCTACAAATGCACAGGATGCGATTCACAAAAGAATACCAGGCAAAGTTGTGTTTGTAACATAAAAATATATTTGCATTTGTTTTTTTATTTGCAAATCATATTTTATTTAATTTTTTGTGTGTGAATTTAATTCTTGATTGTGAAACTATAACATTTATTTGTGGATCTCATTCTGTTTATCAATACGTTAAATTTTTGTTAATGTCTTTACATTTATTTGTGGCTCATAGTCTACTTTTTTTTAATTTTGCAACGATTCTACACAGATGACAATAATGTATATAAAAATAGCCTACTCAACCCTGCTACACAATTCATTCCAAAAGCTGTTGTGTACTCACGAAGCCTATAGTAGCCTTGCATTGGTTAGAATTTGTTTTGTAGATTGTAATGTCTTGAGTGCAAAATGGCTCAGGGATCCTAACGCTTTCCATGTCAATAAGCAGTGACAAACTGTACTGTCTCCCTCAGTATCACATCATATCACTTTTTCGTTCTTTTTCTTCTCCTAGTAAATGTAACAGTATATGAGAATTTGGGTATTCTGTATACTACACTCATGTAATCAAGGCTTTTGAGTATGGAGGAGATGTACTTAAGCAAGTGTTCATACTGGAATTATCAGAGAATATAAAACACACACCTTGTAAAATATGTGAATTCTATTTTGTGTAGCGCCAATTTTAGTCGAATCGGGTCCATGTAACACTTGTCAGTTCAATTTTGCATCTGAAAAATTGGACATTTAAAATTGGACTATGTTGACTTTGTCCTGCTGGTGCAGCTTATAATAGTGAGGATCACTGAGCCACTAGTTGGTTATCCATGCTTATTTAAAGAGTTTAAATTACTTTGTGGATTAGTACGAGTGATGGTTAGTTGAAAATGTATACTGCATTTTAAAATGAGTGATACAAGTGTCTCTATCTTCATTCAGGTGCTGTACAGCAGTCAAAACCATCAGCGTCAGAGGCTGACATTAAAAAATTCATGCGGAATTATCTCCGGTCTGCTCCCGACAGATGTGGGGGTATGGGACGCCGAATGGGCCAGACAGCGATTGATCTGTGTTCTGATTCTGAATCTGTACAAGCTAGCATTTACACTACCAGTCAAAAGTTTATGAACCGGAAGATTTTTAATGTTTTTTTTAAGAATTTCTACTATTTAGGAATTTTACTATTTTAAAAATGTAATTTATTCCTGTGATTAAAGCTGAATTTTCAGCATTATTACTCCAGTCTTCAGTGTCGCATGATCTTTCAGAAATCATTCTGAAAATACTGATTTTCTGTTCAAGAAACATTTATTATTATTATTATTATCAATATTAAAAACCGTTGAGTACTTTTTTCTGGATTTTCTGTTGAATAGAAAGATCCAAAGATCTGAAATATAATTTATGTAAAATAAAAAGCTTTTGTAACATTAGACACCATTCAAAAGCTTGGAGTCATATATAAATATATATATTAGGGCTGTAACATCCCAGTCGATTAGTCGATTAATTGGTCGATACGGTCTGGTTCGACCAAAATCTGATTGGTCGATTTTTTGCCACGCTCATTTCATCAGGTGGAAAGCACTAATTGCTAATGGGGGTGTTTTCAGAGCACCCCTGTTTCACAGGTAACAGTCTGTTTTCAGAACACCCCCATTGTTTTCACTTTTTTTGGATTAGCCCAACCCACTGGAGAAGAGAGACAGATAAGTAGGGTTTAGAAGGTTTGATGCTGAATATTATTTATTTAATAATAAGCTAGTGTAAAAACAAGAAGCTGTCTCCTTCCAAAGAACCAGTGTTAATTTCGTTAACGAAGAGGACGACGAAAAATATTCGTTAACGAACCTTTTTTCTGTGACTAAGACGAGAAGTTGACGAGATAAAATTAATATCTGATGATAAAAACTATGACGAAATGTATGCGCGTCTTCGTTAACGAGACGAGACGGGACTAAAATGTTATTTGAGGACTACCGGACATTCAAAATACATCCTATAGGCTAAGTTGACTGTCTTGCATGGCTGGACTGGCCATAGGGCATACCGGGCATTTGCCCGGTGGGCCGATGGTGATTTTCGTCTTTTGTGGGCCGGCCGGCGATGGTTTTTTTTTTTTTTTTTTTTTTTGTAACGTTATAAACTATTAAAGGTGGCGGATTGGCCAATTGGTCATGATCGACTCTGGGCTGGACCAATTACAGCCAAGGAGGTCAGATGCACCCTCCCCCTTGCAACGGCTCAGCAATCACATATCATTGCTGAACAAAAATGGAGAACAAAAAACGCAAAGGAGCAGGAGGAGCCGAAAAAATTAGGGCCAAAAAGAAACTAGCCCTTCAGGCAGATGCTGCCAAATGTGCTAAAATATCACAGTTGTTTGGTGGCTATAGTGGAGCTTCCACTTCAGTAAAATTAGCAAGTGATGGAGGCCAGCAGCCGCAGGTTGAAGAGGGAAAGGCAGGAGGAGGAGAGACCCGAGGCGGCCGCCGGTCCAAGTGGCAGAACTGAACTTGAGGTAAGTAAAACCATAAAAAAACTTATAAACCAAGTAGGTGTAGCTTATTTTCGTTGTGCTTGCTAACTTTTTACAGTCAGTTACAATAACTCCTAACGTTACTGTGTACTAGTTAGCATGATGACAGAGTTTCTATGCTGATGCTATGATGTTACTGAGAGTGAATTATTGATAAGGTTAGTTAGTATGGGTTGCCAAACGTAAAAAAACTTAATCGTCCCGTATTCAGAGAAAATATTACGAGTTACGTATTGAGGTGAAAAGGAACTTGATTTGTCCTGTATTTCAGCTAGAATGAAAAAAAAAAAAAAACACAAAGCTGGAGTTATCCTGTGTCTTTACGCTGCGCAGCTGCCTCGGCTTCTCTCATTCTCTCCCCCTCCTTCTCCTGTTGATCAGCTGATCGGTTTATCAGCTGTTTGCTGGAGCCACAGCCATAAAAGCTGCTAGTCATGATCGGTTTGGATATGTGAGAGAGAAACATAAAGGTGAAACCAGGAGATGTCCTTATTGAATCATCAGAGTTGAACAGGTGATGGAGAAACAGGTTTATCTTTTAGGTGACAATCCACAGACGATTTGTCACAAATGGCCCTCTTGTTGCAGATTTGGCATGGTTGGACCCCAGGAAGTTTAGCCAGGTCAGAACAGTTTCTCTTCCTAGTAATGCACTTCAAAACCTCAGCACATGTCTCCTCAAATTTGACAGCATGGCTACAGTAAATAACCTTCAGTCAGAACTGAAAAGTTTTGCTGGACAGTGGGAAAGGCTTAAGACATCACATGTAGATGACTACAGGACCAGAACAGCAGAGGACAGATCTGAAGAATGGGACGAAGGAAGTGAAATTGTGACCAAAATCTGTGATTCTTGCAAAAATTGCCCACTGTGCTGCTATCAAATTCTCAGGCGGTTCAACATGCTGTCTGATGCCTACCATCTCATTGGGCTGGCATACAAGTACCTGCTGACCCTCTCTCTCACTCAGGTTGCCTGTGAGAGAACATTCTCTACACTCAAGTTCATTAAAAGCAGACTCCGAAGCAGCCTGTCTGGAAACAGGCTGGAGATGTTTATGCTGATGGCCACTGAAAAGGACATTCTCATGTCATTGGACTCCGACATGGTCATTGACAGGGTAGCTGAGAAGAGTGACCCGCTGAGAAAGCTGCTTTTGTAACCTGGTTAGGTGAAATAAAATTATCAAAACATTCCTAATTATGTATCAGTTAAGATTAAATTCAACTTTATTGTAATTGCCTAAAAGTAAATGAATAGGTTTAGTATCTATCTTCACTTCAAACATGTCATGCTCAGAAAGTGCTTAGAATGTGTCCATCTTAATAGGTTTTAATGCATAAGACAGTAGATAGAATAAATATGAGATTGGGGTATTAGGCATTTATAAACATGTTTTCTTACAGCCTTAATCTGTCTTTGTTTCATTTCAGACTGTCAGTCAATTTTGGAAGCCTGAAGTGGGTTCATTTTAAGTAAGTACTATATAGAATATGATTCAACCATTTCTCTAGAGTAAACATACCAGTACTGTCATCGTCTGAAAAAATCCATTAAGTGCAAGTCTTTCTCACCCTTCGCTGTCTGTCCTTTCACTTCTTAAAGGTTACCATATGTTAAGATATGTTCAGTGTTGCTGCTGTGGAAGTGTTGTGGGTGACTTTCTATTGATGCAGTGAGTAAATAGTCTTTGGTGATACAATTCAATCACAATCTATCCTTAATAGATTTTATTATTTATCTAATCGTTGTTCCTTTCTGTCCTGTTTTTCAGGGTCTAATCATCCTTTAAGGGGTTCTCTAGACCATGCAACTGTTTAAGTTCCCACGTAAGTACTACTGTATATGATTCAGCCATTTTTGTGGAATAAAGATACAAGTACTGTGATCATATGAGCAAGTCCAAAAAATGCCATTCTTTCTCACCCTTCTCTGTCCTTTCACTTGTGTCCTGTTTTTCAGGGTCCCATCATAATTTCTTAAGAAGTAAGTACTGTATATGATGTCAGTATTTTCCAACATTTTCTAGATACTGTACCAGTACTGTGTGTAAAATGGCATCAAAAATTCAATTAAGTGTTATTCTTTCTCAACTTTCTTTCTCTGTCTCCTTTCACTTTTTAAAGGTTGCCATGTTTAAAAAAATATTTTGTGCTGCCATGCTGTTGATGTGGTAAATAAATAGTTTATGAAAAAATCACTAAATCTGTAATTTATTAATTTTAATACTCATTAATGATCATGTCTCACCTCTAGTCTTCTCTGTCTTAATTTCAGGTTTCCACCATGTGTTGTAGATAGTTCAGGAGGTTAACTCGACCAAGCAGTCTTTTGTTTTCCACTAAGTACTGTTTAGAATACCAGAATAGGGAGGATGGTGTAGGTTTAATTAAGTTTATTAGATTGATACATATATACCAACAGGACCGTGTACATCGCTGTCAGAACAGCGTTTGTTTTCATTCAAAGGCTTTATGGCTTTGCCAATTATACCTAGTGGGCCGGTCTCTAGTCAAAATGCCCGGGCCGATTTTTTGTCCCAGTCCAGCCCTGCTGTCTTGTCTTTTAAAATGTGCGTCCCTGTCTCTGGATCGCAATCAGATGAGGGGCGTTTGTATATCTCACAGTATGGCAGCCGCAGTGGGCGGATACGCTACCAAAACGCAAACTAGCGATCTGAAACAATGGCCTCAGCAACTGAATGGTTATAGGGATAGGGTGACTAGACATCCCGTTTTTCCCAGGAGTCACAATTCGTTGTTGATTAACTTAAAGTTAGTGAAGGCGCGATAGGCGGAATCACTCTGATAGAAGTGCTCCACTTTCTCAGTTCTCACACAGCGCGCGATCAGTTCTCAGTTCTCACAATATTGCGCAATTGCGCTGTGCCCACTGTTTGTGTTAGTTTTGAGCCTAATATGCTTTATTTTTCAGTTATGCACTTTATTTGGTTTCTGCTCTTGTTTGTTTAATAAATATTCTTTTTTTTATTAAAGTGGACGCGCCTTTTGTGTTTATTAAGAGTAAAAGCTTTAAGTCTATTCGTGTCTCAGCCGCGAAGCTGAGCTCTTATCTTCAGCCTCGCTCTGTGCGAGCTGCGCAGAGCGGCTGAAATGATAGTGTCTGACAGTTATACTTATAACATATGACAAAAATAATTTTCTAAATTATGTTGCACATTCCTCAAAAGTTCTTGTGATATCACTAGTTGACAACATAGTACTGTTTTCAGAAATCACAGGCTATGATATTGCGCAGGTGCACGTGATGCACCGCTGTCAGAGACGACAGACTCGTGTGTCAGACTCATTTCAGTGCAAAATAATTAGGTCAAAAACGATTTAATATACTGCAAATAGCCTATTAGTTTTTTTATGTTTATTTATAATTAATTTAGGCAGACAACAAGGCTACCAAGTACTGAGCACAGTGCATATCTAATTAATGTAACGTACGTTTTTTTTTCTCTCCACAACGTCATTTTTAGTCGATTTTTAGTCGAAAGTTTCAGGACTTCAGTCGACCAAGATTTTCTTTGGTTGATTACAGCCCTAATATATATATTATATTATAGAAAATAATACTTTTATTTAGCAAGGATGCATTAAATTGATCCAAAGTGATGACAAAGACATAATGTTACAAAAGATTATTTCTATTTCAGATAAATGCTTTTCTTCTGAACTTTCTATTCATCAAAGAAACCTGAAAAAAATTCTACTTTGCTGTTTTCAGCATAATATAACAATAATAATAATAATATGTTTTTGAGCAGCAAATAATAAAATTAGAATGATTTCTGAAGGATAATGTGACACTTAAGACTGGAGTAATGATGCTAAAAATTCAGCTTTGAAACCACAGAAATAAATTACATTTTAAAATATATTCAAAGAGAAAACAGCTATTTTAAATAGTACAAATATTTCAAAATTTTATTTTGTTTGCTGTACTTGGATCAAATAAATGCAGGCTTAGTGAGCAGAAGAGAATTATTTAAAAAAAACATTAAAAATCTTACTATTCAAAACCATTTGACTGGTAGTGTATCTACATCGTCTATCTACAGTATGTTGTTAATTGGCCTTTTTTATGCTTTTGATTTACATTGTTAAATTTACATACTGTAGTCCCTTGACGAGATAAAATCCAGTTCACATTTGTATTTTGGAATTGATAAATAAAATAGTTCTTACATTTATTAGTTGTGTCATTATTTTGGTTGTCTAGAATAGGACATAAATGTGTGGAAGTCATTGACCTTAATTTTTGATGTCAAATTTTTGACGTCAATTTGATTTGACCTGTTTTTTGATGTCAATTTGACATTAAGTTTTGATGTCAATTTGGCGTCAAGTTTTTGACGTCAATTTGATTTACGTTTTTGACATGTTTTTTGACGTCAATGTTTGATGTCAATTTGACGTCAGTTTGATATCAATTGCCCACTGGGATAGAATAAAGTGCCATCTCATTCATTATGTTGTGTTGCGGTGGTCAGTTTTACTTTTACAGTACAGATTTCTGTGTGCTGTATCTATAAAAACAAAACAAATGAACAGTTATTGATACAATACACATTTCATTTTAGCGGCAGAAATTGAGAGGGGTCTTGAGTCACTTCACAGGACCAGGGAGCAGGTCAGGCAGGCTTATGCAGATATTGATGCAGATGTGGCAGGGTTGCTGAGAGAGGATGCAGATGCGGTGATAAATATCAGTGTGTCTTTTGATGGCACTTGGCAGAAAAGAGGGTTCACATCACACTATGGGATCGGGGTGTGCATCGATATTTTTACGGGACTGGTGATCGACTTTGAGGTTCTATCCTCCTATTGCCATGCTTGTGCCCTTTAAGAAGCTGCCAGGCATGAGGGAAAGATTACAGATGAGGAAATTGACAGCTGGAGAGAAACACATGACTGTGCACATAATTTTAGGGGCTCAAGCAAGGCTATGGAGCAGGAGGCAGCGAAGAGGATGTGGGCCAGGTCTGTGAGTCGCCACCAGCTGAGATACATTCAGATGCTGTCAGATGGGGACAGTGCTGCATTCAGGGAGGTGGTATCCCTCAACCCATACCCTGGGCATGAGGTAGTAAAATTAGAATGCATCAACCATGCCCATAAGCGTATGGGCACAGCACTACGAAGATTAAGTGCTGAACGCAAATTGGGGGGGAAGGGTCTGGGAAAATTAACGGCCAAAAAATGTAAAACATTACAAAATTATTACAGGGGGGCAATTTTAAATAACCAGGGTTCCATAGAGAAAATGAAAAATGAGATCTGGGCTGGTCTCCTCCATAGCATGTCCTGTGACGAAGTCCCCTTGCACACCAGGTGCTACCTGTCCTGGTGTTGGTATAGGAGAGCGGAGGAAAATGGAGAAACTCATGCAGGAAACCTTTTGTCTCGGGAGGTGGGCCAGAAGCTGATACCTGTATACCACCGCATGTCAAGTGACAGCCTGCTGCAGCGCATGCAGCATGGTGGCACTCAAAATGCGAATGAGTGCCTCAACTCCGCCATTTGGGCCCGCTGTCCAAAAACAGTGTTTGTAGGTAAGAGTAGAGTTGAGGCAGCTGCAAGTATGGCCATTTCAACTTTTAATGAGGGGGCCTCTGCCATGCTTGCCATTATGGATAAGCTTTGGCTGGAAAGCACTGTCGTTACCGTCACCACCATCAGGGAAACCGACACGCTGAGGATCACAAAAGCCGAATCCATCCGGTCTGAGAGTGTAAAACGTTGCAGAAAGACTCTGAGCACAGCTAAAAAGCTGAAAAGGCATCAGCAAGAGAGGGGTGAGGGGCCTACATATGGTGCAGGCATGGAGAGCTAGGCTTTCAACCCTCATGGGTGACCTTTGTGTTCCGATGGACATAGATGACTAGAGTTGCAGTTCTGATGATAAGTTTGTGTCTGTATTTGTGCTTCTCTGTGGTTAGTTGAAGGTCTTATTTGGCAATGTTGTTTTATTCAGTTGTCATTGTTCATGGTCTACATTGTTATAAACAATTACTTGGCCAGTTGTTTTGCTTGTTAGCAATGTTTTCATATAAAAATGTGTGGATTTTTACAATATAAATCTTTAAAGCCCGTTTTCTCAAAATGACTTTTCTCTCATACTCCAAGTCCGAAATCTCCACTTCAGTAGCACTTATATACACCAAACTTTCCAGTCTTGTACCTAGTTATATTATGAAGAGAATTACAGAGGGATTTGTAAATATGTTATTCCTAGCCTGATTTATATAACATTTTATTCCAAAAAACATGGCGAAAATACATTTTTTAAGGCTATTGACAGTATATTCTGATTTACAGGATAACAAAAGTAGATATCCATAAATCCCTCTGTAATTTTTTTCCCATCTAATATGTGAACACAATGAAAAAAGAATTTTGAACCTGGCTTTATCCAATTCTGAGATTTCGTTTTTTAAAATATATGCAAATTAGCACATATTTAATTAGATAATGCCTAATTTGCATATTTAAACATAAAATTACAGAAACTTTGTAATACATTTTTTTCTCATCTTAATGTAGGTAATCCACTGGGAAAGTTTCATGGTGATATCTGCTAGTTAAAAATTTTACCCTATTCACCTGTAGTGTCTCGCCTTAATGCAATTATCTAATCAACCAATCACATGGCAGTTGCTTCAATGCATTTAGGGGTGTGGTCCTGGTCAAGACAATCTCCTGAACTCCAAACTGAATGTCAGAATGGGAAAGAAAGGTGATTTAAGCAATTTTGAGCGTGGCATGGTTGTTGGTGCCAGACGGGCCGGTCTGAGTATTTCACAATCTGCTCAGTTACTGGGATTTTCACGCACAACCATTTCTAGGGTTTATAAAGAATGGTGTGAAAAGGGAAAAACATCCAGTATGCGGCAGTCCTGTGGGCGAAAATGCCTTGTTGATGCTAGAGGTCAGAGGAGAATGGGCCGACTGATTCAAGCTGATAGAAGAGCAACTTTGACTGAAATAACCACTTGTTACAACCGAGGTATGCAGCAAAGCATTTGTGAAGCCACAACACGCACAACCTTGAGGCGGATGGGCTACAGCAGCAGAAGACCCCACCAGTACCACTCATCTCCACTACAAATAGGAAAAAGAGGCTACAATTTGCACGAGCTCACCAAAATTGGACGGTTGAAGACTGGAAAAATGTTGGTCTGATGAGTCTCGATTTCTGTTGAGACATTCAGATGGTAGAGTCAGAATTTGGCGTAAACAGAATGAGAACATGGATCCATCATGCCTTGTTACCACTGTGCAGGCTGGTGGTGGTGGTGTAATGGTGTGGGGGATGTTTTCTTGGCACACTTTAGGCCCCTTAGTGCCAATTGGGCATCGTTTAAATGCCACGGCCTACCTGAGCATTGTTTCTGACCATGTCCATCCCTTTATGACCACCATGTACCCATCCTCTGATGGCTACTTCCAGCAGGATAATGCACCATGTCACAAAGCTCGAATCATTTCAAATTGGTTTCTTGAACATGACAATGAGTTCACTGTACTAAAATGGCCCCCACAGTCACCAGATCTCAACCCAATAGAGCATCTTTGGGACGTGGTGGAACGGGAGCTTCGTGCCTGGATGTGCATCCCACAAATCTCCATCAACTGCGAGATGCTATCCTATCAATATGGGCCAACATTTCTAAAGAATGCTTTCAGCACCTTGTTGAATCAATGCCATGTAGAATTAAGGCAGTTCTGAAGGTGAAAGGGGGTCAAACACAGTATTAGTATGGTGTTCCTAATAATCCTTTAGGTGAGTGTATATATATATATATTTCAATTATATGTCCCTTTGAAGAGTGTTTGGAAACACACAGATATATTTTTAATTAGTGAAGTGTTCATTATTTCAGTTGGGGGAACCGTAATTGACCTAAATGAGAAGAGCATTCTAAGATGTGGGGAAGAAAAATCCTTGATCTCCCATTCTTCAAAAGGGGCACATCAACAGGACAGATTTCTTTTAACAGCACAATGCAGCTCTCTGACTCATCAATGCACAAAGTTAAGATCTTGTTGATGATGCCTTCAAAGGCACTACAGTGTCATTTGATCTGACTGGTCTTAGGTAATCTGTGGAGTAAATGACCTCAGAATTCACAATTAGTCTGCAGTAAATGTTGCACTTCATCCATATTTTGAACAATTTACCTCAAAGCAACTTCCTCCTCAAGACTGAGTGATAAACTACAGCAGAGCCCAGTAAACAGACATCACCTACCGTGTGAGAATGCTTAAGTCTGTCTGGGCTGGCTAACATCGGAAGAGTTTTACTCATAACTCATAAAACTGTCCATTTCCATTTTTAATGTTAAAGGCTGAATGTGTCCAAAGAGGTCCCCAGTTTTTCACGCTCACTGACAAATGATGTAGCAAGTGGACATTAAATGTCATGGACTTTTCTCCATACAACATCTGGAAACGAAACACAAACTCAAGGAGTAATAGATCGGCAGCATTCACATCATCTTTTGAAATGCTGTCACGCAGAAGCATGTATACAGCTTCCACTAGTAGTGCAAAATGGCAAAGATACTTTGATGGAGAATATCTTTTGAGGCAAGGCAATGCATAAAAAGGAGCCAAGATCTCCACTCAGCAGCTTTCCAGTACTTTCTTTCACTGAGATCCCTGGGGAGTCTGCGAATATACTGAGGAGGTTTTATTTTGGACAAGCGTGCATTTACAACACGTTGATTGTTCGGGGAGCCAATATAGAATTCACTACCCGATTCCTCCAGCCACAATTTTGACAACTGCTTCGTCACCCCAAGTAAAACACAATGCATATAATCTGGCACAAATCAATAAACCACATCAAAATATGGCAAATTGACCAATGGTGATAGGCCCTTGACCCTTCTAATAGATTGTCTTCCTGTCTCTTCCATGTCTTGGATCATTTCTGATGCATTTCTGTCAGCATGCTGCTCCTCACTAACAGAATATCTGATTACTCCACAGATATATCGTCCTGGATGATAACAAAACCCACAGCCATGGTAGCCATTAAACTGGGTGATGTTTTGCATCAGGGGTCTAGCAACAATTTAGTTTTTATCCACGAATTTGTGATCTTGTTCCACCACATCACCCCATTTTGACAAGTTTTTATTGCTTGCTCTAAGAAAAATATCCATTCGGGGTTCCCCTTTCCCATGGCACAGACCAGCAAGTATCATGTTTTTCTGTGTTTTGCTGGTGGAATTTCATTTATAGCCAACTTTATTGGCCAGACTGATGCACCGGAGGCTTTGTATAAGGGACAATATGAAAGGTTGATCTTATTGTGCAAAATTCCACCTGGATGTGAGAGCTCCTTGTACATATTGCCATCAGAAATATTCCTAAGGACTTTTTCTGATGTTGCGCTTGAAAATATAAAAGTGCTGGAAATCTGATTATTTTTTCACTGAGAATCGTAATTATTGTGTTTGTCTCATTTGCTAAGAGACAGTCTGTTATAAAAGAATATAAATGTAAAGAGGCATTATGAGACAAAGCATGCAAACTCCTATCAGAGATTATTATAGGGAACAGATTTTTTTTTTTTAATTAAATACACAATATATACTTTTTTTTTAACCCAGAACCACTAGAACAATAACCAGGTTTCCATCCAAGGATTTTCTTGCAGAAAAATATTTATCGCTTTAAAATATTTCCGATATAGCTGATGGAAATGCCAATTATCGATTAAATTTCTCATGTGTCGACAAAATCTTTTTCCGTTTAACTTTAGCGCATAAATTCCGTATCGATACTTCAAATGTCGCAAAAATTAGTTTGGAAACACTTTTTGTCGAGAAAGGGGCTTTAACGCAAATAAATGTTTTTAAAAATAAACTAGTCAAAATATTTATTTTATTTGTGTACATTCACAATAAAAAAAACAAAACGTACTTTTGTGAAATAAAGGAAAACTGCCGCTTTCTCAAGAGTGCATCACAAAAATTAACCAAAATTCTGCATATAGGCTGTTAATTTCGTTTTGTTAACTCATTAATTATTTAGAAAAATATATATTGCATATGGATCTGTTTCTTTTATGTATAATAGCTTATGTTTTTCTCCATTCACAGAAGCGCTGCAGTTCATGTTGTTTATGCTGCTTTTTGCGTGTATAAAATGAATCCCTGGAAAACAAATGTAGGTATTTGTAATGGGTCAAGCCACCTTTCAATTGAAATTTAATTTAATTGTAATTTAACATAATATTGTCGGTTAACGGTTAATATGGCTTAACGACCATCGGTTAGGAGAAATAAAATAACCGGAATGAACATTCATATTTCCTATAAACGTTAATCAGAAAAATTATAATAATACAACTGCAACTGTTTATGATCATTGCTTGATTATCAACAGTGGCCTATCTATCTAGTCTATAACAAAATACAAAAAAAACTTAATAAAACACTTAATAAAAATTATTTTATGTAGGCCAATAAAATTTAATATAGCCTTTTTTTTTGTTGTTGTTTGTTTCAAATGGATGAAGAACAGCTACCCTAGCCTATAATTTACACAAAAGAATAAATTATGTATGGAAACAGCTCAAGGGCAAAACATTTTTGCGATACACCAAAACTTATGCGACAATTAGTTTTTTTAGGGATGACGTCATGACGCACACCATTTTATCGGTAAAAGGCCAGTTGGATGGAAACATGCTGTAGACAGCAAATTTCGCAAAGTTTTTTTTAACGCATATCTCTTTGTCGATAACAAAACAGCGCGAAATCTGGATGGAAACTTGGTTAATGTTATATATGTTATATATTTTGTTATTCCAAATTTTTCCAGAGAAATCAGTAGTTTTAACCAGGGTAACGGGCCTTGTTGACAGGCAATGCAATAACAGTGTCATACCTGCATTATCCTTGATTACCAGTTTTACTTTGTAGAAACCATGGAAATGTTTTTTTGATTTTTTTTTATGGTAATGAAGATTGATCTAAGGAAACAGTAGCCATTAAATGACTTAAAATACAGTA
Source organism: Barbus barbus (assembly GCF_936440315.1). Taxonomy (NCBI): domain Eukaryota; kingdom Metazoa; phylum Chordata; class Actinopteri; order Cypriniformes; family Cyprinidae; genus Barbus; species Barbus barbus. Next base: position 5,206,561 of record NC_136717.1, read on the forward strand.
CATATATAATAGCAGAGGCAATAATAATTGGTTAAAATGAAGTGTCAAAAGAAAGTAATCATATGGTTTTATTGAACAAATATGATAAAAATACATAATATAATATAAACAATATAATCATGACTTAAGTACACTATGTATTGTCACTGTTCCACTCGCCGGAGAATAGGCCTTTTTAACGGCCTGCATGTCATTACATCCGGCTTCGATTAGAAGTGTAAAATAATTTCTACCTGCATGATTGTCAACGGGCTGTAGCCAATATCGACAAGAAAATTAAAACTTTGTTGAACTTGACAATAAACAGCAGTGTTGCAAATAATAATACAATAACCTACCATATGTGTAATCTTCCATTTTAACGAGAAACATCATGTAAGCAAGCCGACTGTCAGCATTGTCGGTGTCGCCATTCATGAGATAAAGGAGACTCTGTCCATGGCTGCTCAAGTTACTGCTGGAGAAATACTCTGAATATATATACACTGTTATACAGTATATTCTGTTATATATATATGTACACAATGATATTGTTTTTATTATTGCGCAATGTTTATTAAGATCAATTTCCAAACTTATATACAGTATAATGCTATCCAATTACGGCGCTCAAACCTGGAGGTTTGTATCGGTTGTATTGGAAAGTACAGTAAGTGCATGAAAGCAATACTAACATGATTATTGTTTAATTTGTTAATGTTTTATGAGCTGTATAAGCTTGTCCGATTTTTTCACATTAATATTCTTAACAATTCAAATGTGTGGCATCTATTTATTAAATTATCTGACATAATATTTAAAAATCGGCTAATTTCCTGTAAGAATTTATTATCCCTGTTGACAGATACTGATTAAAATTGTTGTTTTTTTTATCATTTAGCAATTTGCACATGATCAGTTGATAAAATGAGAAAATCTTCATATATTTTGTCATGCGTGTGTTTAGGGGTGCAGTTCCACGACTGCGATACACACACACAGAAATCCGGTTTATGCTCATGGTGGGGATTAAAAAAAATAAAAAACTGCACTAGCCATATCAGCAGCGCTTCCTGAGCCTATCAAAAGCTAAATATTGCTATGTTTTTGGTCCCCACTATGAGGGTGTGCTAAAATTCTGAGGACCCCACCATGTAATAAAAACAATCTCACACACACACTGATCTGTCTATATGAGTATTTATTACAGACATTTATTCAGACATGTTATTTCAGTGACAGAATTTCAGTTGCAGTATTAATGTAATGAAGAGACTTTATAACATCTCACTGTTACTGATTTATCATGGCGCTCAAAGCATTATGGGTAGAATCTCTCATCAGTCTATTCAGATTCATCAACACAGTTTCACTGATGATTTCCAATGAACAGTAAACCCAGGATAGAGCGGCTGAGTGAATGTGGTCTGGACTGTGTGGATGAGGCTCGTTGTGTCAGAGACGCTGTAGAAGGACAGAGTTCCTGCACTGTGATCCACATACACTCCTATTTTACTGCTGCTGATGGACTCTACAGGGAGATCACTATATTTGTCATTGTGTCTGAATAAGTATCTGTTAGGAGAGCAGGTCAAACTCCAGGACTGATCATTAGATCCAAAATCAGACTGAACACCCTGTCCCTTCCTGTTGATACTCTTATATGACACTGATACACGCACACCATCTCTTCCACTCCACTCAGTCTCCCAGTAACAGCGTCCACACACACTCTCTCTACACAACACCTGATTCACATTAACAAATCTGTCTGGATGATCAGGATACGACTGTTTCTCTTTCACATTTGTCACATTTCTGTCTTCCTCAGACAGAATGAGGTCAGTATGTGCTGTGTTTGGATCCAGTGTGAGAAAACAGGCATCTGAACACAAGAACAGAGACAGTTATAACACAACAACGATCACTACTACTGTGTGTGTGTGTGTGTGTGTGTTTGCACACGTACATTTCTGTAGTCCAGCTATAATCATGGACTCTCCTTTATGATCCACACTATAAAACACACAAAGAGTCACATACACACACAGTGCAATGCAATTCATTATATTACAGTATATCTTCAGTTTTGATTTTGGCTTCTGATTATTGTGAAAATAAGATAATGTAGCATTTGGACAAATCAGACACACAATTTTGCATTTCATTGACATTAACAAATAGTCACAGACCCCTCACCCTAAACACATACAGGGTGCTGGTATGTCTGTCAATGACTCCAGGCCCCCAGTTCCATGGCAACCGATCTGATAACACTAGTTTTATTGCTCAAAGGAATGCGGGCAGAGCAACACTCACTTCATATCCCCTTAGGAAAGAGACATTATGCCATTAAAATGGACCCTTCTCTAATTAATTAACAGAAAAACCTTTCTTTAAATCAACACAGTTCATTGTGCATATTATTACTGTTCTTGTATACGTTCTTTTGTACTGTATACTGTTTTATGCATGCTTACGATAGATCACTAGTTCAGAGCACCTCGCTCATACCATGTTTGGTCTCAATCAATTCGTCTTCGGATGATCTAATTGAGAGTGAATATTACATGTTGACACCTATGCAACATATCAGTGTCCTAAGAATCTTTAGTAGTTTATGCATTAACCCCATGCAAATTACCATGCTCAGAGACAAAGAGATGTAAAACCTTCCCTCCAAAAATTTAGGACACCATTGGCTATTTGAGACCCCAGAGGTGTGATAAAGCTCTCACATGAGTGACCAGCCTCTAGTCTTTGGTTCTGTTAGATCCTAGGAGGAAGAGGAGGATGTGAGCAAGAACTCTTCTGGACCCAAAAGTTTTTGTGCCAGGCCTTGCGGCCTTGACTTTCCATTTAACCAAGGATCCTCGGATCTCAGCAGCAGGGAGACATGGTCGTTGTTATTACTTGGAGTTCTGATAAAGAATAGAGCAACACATTGGTGTACAAACTGCAATGCTTTATCAATATGTTTCTGCATTGGGTTAACACATATACCATGGCTGTTTGGGTGTTTACCAGAGCTGTAGGCTAAGTAATAGTGATGGGCGTTCCGTTATTGACATGCGCTGCACGCTGTAGACCAATCAGTCACGCAAAGGAGGGGTTTGGAAAAATTAATTGTTGAACTAATCGTTTGGGAGTCGTGAGCAAAAGAGGAAAAAATAAATGCATATTTTAAGACAATGAAAGTGTTTTTTGACCTTGCATGCATGTCAACCTGTTGTTGGGGACTCCCAAAACCCATAATAGTGGCACTTTAATGTAGTAGTAGTAGTAGTAGTAGTAGTACTATTACTACAACTAGCACCACTACTACTTCTAATAATAATAATAAATTTGTATAGCAACCCTGAGTATAAAAATGAGCCATATAAAAAAAAAAAGCATAAGTAATATAGCAATTTATGTAATATATACAATCGACCTAATCAATTTTTAAATATTATAATCAGGGTCATCCCAAGATGACGCGGGGCCTGGTGCAAGGTAGGGAGCAGGGTACCCCTTTGGTCCTATTGGTACTCCCTCAGTCCACTTGGCCTCTGAACTTGAGTACCCCTGCAATATTGCATATTTAGAGAATGCAGAGGCTTCCATCTCATTGCCATTATTTTCTCGGCAGCTGTCAAGCCAGTTAAATACACTCACTTTTGTGTTTTGTTAAGTTAGATATCAGAGAGATAATTTAAAATAAAAAGAGATGGAGACAGAGAAAAAGAGAATCTACTGTCAACGAGGATACGTTTTTTCCAGAATACAACTGTACAATTAAAAGACTAATCATTTTATCCCCTGTGCCTTGTGTAATATTGTCATTACAGCATTTATAGCATGCTGCAGTTCTCTTTCTCTCCATGTATTTAAATGGGAAATGTAACTGGGACTGTAGAGTTGGGGTGGGCTCACGCAACCACGCAACACATGCCTACCAAATCAGGGATTTGGCAATATTCTAGGCTTGAATGCATGTAGCATTTTTTACTGATGGTATAAAGTTTCATAGTTTAATGCTTTTATAACATTTAACCTGAAAATGTCTTAAAAGATTACATAAACTGTTCATTGAAATGTCTTTGGATAATACTTTATACATATGAGTTGATTTATATCTTTATTCTATTTCTGTTAAGAAATGAATTGATGAAAAATGCAACTATAACTGCCTGTGACAGACTATTGCAGTGTCTTTTGTAACTGGTAGTGAGCAGTTACTCTGTGTTAAATCCTGTAGGTGGACAGTCATTAACAAAAAGCCACATTTGTCTGGCAGTGTCCGGCAGAGCATGTGACCGGAGTAGAGCGGTAACAATTTCCCCTCCACGCTCCGAGCATTTAATAATCACACCGCTCCAGCTCAACTCTGGGTTCATGTGAAGGTATCTCCACAACATTATGAAAAATAGTATTTGAGGTAGGGCTGGGCGATATGGCTGAAAACTGTATCACGATATCAGTGTTTCAGATCGGTCGATATCGATAATTATTGATATTTTTTTTAAGGTGGTACATCGTTCGTGGTATTACCAGTCTTGGCGGGGACGACGGTCTTGCATAATTTGCAGACGACATTTGGTCTGACTACGGTCAGACTTATAATATCCAAAAAACTGCCATACTGGCGAGCTGACTTTCTCTTTTATTTACAATTTCCTCGCTCGCTGCGGCACTCATTTTCTGCTTATGAAGAGGAATCCAGCAGACCAGCCAATAGGGTCTGGCTGCAGACGTGCGCGCGTGCGCACTTAGACACGAGACAACGATATGGCGCAACCAAACATGATACTGTTACATGATTGGCTGTTAGCGTGTCACTCCCTACGTTGCTAGGTTACCAGAGAGCGAGTGCCTTTGTTAATGCAACCAAACTTGCTTCGCAGCCTTTGTTTTCTTCTGACGAAGAATAAAAAATATCGAAAGTTTTATCGAACACATTTTTTATTGATATCGTTCACGTGTCTATCGCGATACATATCGTTATCGTTTTATCGCCCAGCCCTAATTTGAGGGATACAACTTAAAGAAAACGGTAATATTGCACGGTTCCTTTTGAAAATACTTTGTCAGTGATGTGCAGAGTCAGACAATTGTTTTTACACAGCAATAAATATGGGCTGTTTATATATATATATATCTGTTTCCACTAAAAATAGCTAAATGAGGTTCAACTGTATAAGCAAAACTGGATTAATTTAATGTCATTTTCTGGTGACAGATTTATTAAGGGATTTTGCACAGGTTCTGACTGCAAAATCTAGCTTTTGTGCGTATGTACACTTTTAGAATGAAATCTAAGTTTTATAAATGAGACCCCAGATCCTGTGTGAAATAGAACATGCTTTCCATTGATAATAAAACATAATTCTGAGGGGAAATCATGAAAATAGCTGTTTATCTTTTTTGTCTTAACTGTAATGCTGTCAAAACCTGACTGGAACTACTTTAGCTGTGGGTTTACTGCAAAATAATTACACACCCTAGAGTGTTCATCAACCTATCAGAATGAAGTATTCAATAGTACAAATACAGCTAAACTGTTAATTCTCACTAAGAACTTTTGTAGATGTATGAAAGACAATGTCAAAATAGTTTATAAGTAAAGATGGTAATGCTGTCTTTGGAGTTGTTTAATCAAAACTCCTCCAGCTCAACATACTTGAGTTTTTTCAGTGAGCAGTTTGGATCCTCCAGTTTTTCAGAGAGCAGCTTGACTCCAGAATCTCCTGGGTGATTGTAGCTCAGATCCAGCTCTCTCAGGTGTGAGCGATTTGAACTCAGAGCTGAAGACAGATAACCACAGCCTTCTTCTGTCACCATACAGCCAGACAATCTAAAGACATACACAGCAACAGTCCACATGACTTCAAAATGTATACTTATTTCAGCCATTCATTAGGTATTATACATTTGTAACTGCCAGTATAACTACCAGTAATTTCCAGTGACTAATTGAAAAATTTTTTAAACTGAAAATGTCATTTGTAATTGAATATGAGAAATGAAACATTAACAGTCATTGTCAGCATACATTGTCAAACATTACAAAAAAGAATGAATATATATAAAACGTGGTAGCGGTCGGTAACTCTTGTATAATTTGAACAGGAGCGGGCGGTCTAACAATATCCCATTCCCAAGGTTCTTTTAGAACAGCATATCTGTGCTTTATTCTTATTGACCACCGGTACAGCCTGCACTCAGGACAGTTATGCATGCATGAACAAGTGTTTTCTGTATCAAGGATTTTATTTGCGAGGTCTGTGCGCAACATGTGCATAACGGTCCTCAGAGCAGGCTGTACTGGTGGTGAATATACGGCCCTCAGACAGAACAGGCAGGTTGTGATGAGTGACAGAGCAGAATAAGGATGCAGCAAAGTGGGGATGCGCTGTCCTTGAAGGACGTTCAACTCGGTTTTGTTTATATTTTGCTTAGCGTATAATTTTAAATGACAGATGTTGTATTTATTTTAATTTTTTTCTCTGCGACACTTTTTCCTATTGTGTTATAAATGTTAAACAAATTATATGAACAAGATGAATAAAAATAAGAAATACAGTTTTTTTACAACATTTTTAGTTTTTCTATGACACATTTTTACCTACTGTGTTGACAGCAAAATGTTAAACAAATCTTGTGTCTTAAGACACATTGTTCATTTAACATTTTGCTGTCATTAAATTCAAGACTCGACTCGAATAAAATAACAAATACAATTTTGTGCAGACTACACTTTTATTTTTAGCCTCTCTTTCTTTCAGGAGCAGAAATTTAAATGTGAGATTCTGGAAATGGAATCTAAATTTAGCCAGAACGGTCAGGTTGGGAAGAAATTTATTCTAAGCAGACAGCGGGTGAACAAAGAGTGAATATATAGAAGGAGCGGGTGGGTGTGGGATATAACCTCGTGGGAGCGGGACTAAAAAAATAGTCCCGTGCAGACCTCTAGTTCAAACTCAGCTCCAGGAAGGCCACTGCCTGCAGAGTTCAGCTCCGGATTCACAAAAATCTTCTTAAGAAATAAGTTAAGAAATTTCTTATGATAAATTCCACAAAGTTCGTAAGAATGTTCTTAAGTGCAATTCTTGAAAAATTCTTAAGAAGTTCTCAAGTATATTCTTAAGAAGAAAATGACAGTCTTTATCTGAGTGAAAACATGACGCACTGATAAACTCACACATTATTGTCTTTTTGCGCTTCCTGCAGATTACCCTAATAATGACAGTAAGCACGCACACTCTTTTTGTCGCGACTTTGACTGGCGCTCAGCTTCACGTTTTTAATGCGGTGTGTTTTTGAACAGCCTGTCTCAAACGGAAACGGTCTGTTTCATTAATTTTTGTTCGGTGTTTTTGGGCTCTCATCCGAGTGATGAGTGCATACTGCCAAAGATTATGCCGTATTTATCAGCTAAAATAAAAGCTCCCTATCTGACTTGTTTTTGTAGAGTTGCTATTGAATTTTGAAGTTAGCAAAAAGTAGCGTCACACATAGGCTAATCATCATGACCGATCATTGTTTACATTATCAGTCATCGCCGTCACTTCAGAAAACTCGCCACATCCCTATTAATAGTCATACTATGTATTAGGCTATATGTAGCTAATGTTGTTGTAATTAATTTGAAATAACCCAATAAATTCATTAAAAAGTGGCCCTCCAGAAGCTGAAGTTGACGCCCATTATTTGCCCTCAATCAAGCTATTCTGAAACACCGAAAACACAGGATAATGACCTGCTTGTGTGTAAATGAATACAGTTCCACCCTTCACATGGAGTATGTCAGAATGTCTATTTATATAATTACATCACAACCTCAAAAACTTTAAAATAAATTATAATCATACAAAGCCATATTCCGTTTTGCCAACCATGTATTGTCAGAATTCATTAAAAAAGCCAACCAACTGATGAGTACCAATCATATAATTGTGAAAATCTGAACAATATAAACACAAAGTAATTGCATACAGAATAAATCATAGCAGTTTGACTTGTAATAATTAACTTAATGCAAAAAAAAATAAAAATATCTGAACTGAAACCTTAGAATCTCCAGCTGACAGTTTGGGCCCTTTAGTCCATCAGAAAGAAGCTTCACTCCAGAATCCTTCAGGTCATTGTTGGTCAGGTCCAGCTCTCTCAGGACAGAGACTGAGGAATTTAGAACTGAAGACAAACTCTTACAACAATGAGTAGTGAGATTACAGTTATGTAGCCTGTGTAGGAAACAAAAAAAACAGTGATATTAAGTAAGGTTTATAATAGATAACCTGGATAAACCTTTGATTGTACGGAAAGCTAAAAAAATTATCTTCATAAAACATCAAACCAGTATTTGCAAGTTTCTTTAATTTACAATAAAATTAAGCCTGTTGTGATAATTACTATATCAACTTGTCACAACTATGGGCATTACTGAAAAAAGTTTTGGTGATGCAATATATTGTCAATTGTGTTTTCATGCCTCACTGAGTCTGAGGGGGAGTGCAGGCAGCTCCTCCACACACACACACACACACACAGGTTTACATGTTTTGTGGGGCCATTCCATAGGTGTAATGGTTTTTCTACTATACAGTCTGTATTTTCTATCTCCTTACCCTGACTTTACACCTAAACCTACCCCTAATATACATCAACATTTTTAGCCAGTAAGTCATCTGTGTAAGATTAAGACCCAACTAAAAGATGTTTATATAAATTAGAGTAAAGAAGACTCTTACAGTGCTTTTCTGGTGTTTTTGATCACAGGCAGCAGTCTCATCACTGCTTCATCAAATCTTCTGTATTTCTGCAGTTCAAATTTCTCTTGAGCCTCTTCTGACATCAGGAGCACAAAAACCAGACCAGACCACTGAACAGAGGAGAGATTCTGTGTTGAAAGTTTTCCTGAGCTCAGATTCTTTTGTATTTCCTCAACAGAGTCAACTTTCATTTCAGTCAGACAGTAGAAGAGATTGATGGTTCTTTCAACTGATTTCTCCTTCTCTATTTTCTTTTTGATATAGTCGACAGAGTATTTCATGTTCTCTGATTTGAGCTCTAGTCCTGGCAGTAGTTCCTTTATGTCGCTCTGATTGGACTCCATTGAGAGACCCAGCAGGAACCGAAGGAAAAGGTCTAGGTGTCCATTCTCACTTTTTAAAGCCTTCTTGACTGCAGCCTTATGAATTTGAAACAGTGGCTTTTTAGAGAGTTTCCATGTCAGTTTTTCTATGCAGGATTCAAAAAAGAGGTTTACTTTCTCCTTTTTGTCAGTCAAAGTTGAATAGAGAGCAGCAAGGAATTCCTGGACACTAAGATGTATGAAGCTATAAATACTTCTTTCTGAAACAGCTTTTTCTTCCTGAAAGATCTCAGTGCATAACCCAGAGAACACTGACCCTTCACTCACATCTAATCCATATTCCTCAAGATCTACTTTGTAGAAAATCAGATTTCCTTTCATCAGCTGATGAAAGGCCAGTTTCCCAAGCTTCAAAATAATCTCATTGGCCTTAGATTCAGGATCATCACTGTATTTTGTTTTCATCTGCTGCATCTGAGAAAGTACAAAGTTTGTGTACATCCCTGTGAGAGTTGTGGGAGTTTTGTCATTGCTCTCTTGAGCCAGCAGAGGCCGAAGAACAGTGAGAGAGATCCAGCAGAAGACAGGGATGTGGCACATGATATACAGGCTCCTGAATTTCCTTATATGACAAATGATATTTCCAGCAACCTCAGGACTGCTGTTTTTGTTGAAGTATTGCTCTTTCTGCTCATCGTTAAATCCTCGCACCTCTGTCACCTGATCAATGTAGTCTCGGGGGATCAGACTGGCTGCTGCTGGTCTGGATGTGATCCAGATGAGAGCAGAGGAAACCAGATTTCTCTTGATCAGGTTTGTTATGATGATACTCACTGTTGTTTTTTCATTAACATCTGTAAAGCTGTCATCCCCTTTAAAGCTCAAAGGGAAGCGACATTCATCCAGCCCATCAAAGATGAACATGACTTTACCAGACCCTTCAGGAAGAGAGGGCAGTTCTTCACGACCACTAAAGAAGTATTTGTTAAGCAGTCCTATGAGACTGACCTCTTCTTTAATCAAATCCAGTCTACGGAATGGGAGTGGACAAATGAAGACTATATCCTGATTTTCTTTTCCGTCAGCCCAGTCAAGGATGAATTTATTGACGGAGACAGTCTTTCCCACCCCTGCAATTCCCATTGACAACACTTTTCTGTTTTGTTGACCCGTATCACGCTGTACTTTGAATATGTCGTTGCATTTGATTGGTGTGTCAGTGGCAAATCGGCGACTCGATTCAATCTGTATCACCTCATGCTCACTCTCTATTCCTCCAGTCTCGTTCTCCACCACATATAGATCAGTGTATATATCATTCAGGTGTTGCTGATGACCCTTCTGTGAATTACCAATCAATATCCGTTGGTAGTCCTGTTTTAATTTCTTCTTCAGTCTGAGGCTGATCTCTGCGTAATCATGAAGAGCAGCTTTATGGTCCTCTGCAGCTGAGCATTTGAGAAAGGGGAAAAGTGAACAAACAGTAAGTGATCAGTGAACTCCTGCGATTGAATAAATTTTCCAGCAATCCATGTTTTCACTGTTATACTGTAGGTGCTAGCTATTACCTATCTTCTGAGAGAGTATGGAACCTCTGGATCAAAACACGCATGAAGAAGCAAAAAAAAAAAATTGGTAACATTTTACAATAAGGGTACATGAATAATCATGCACAAATTAATACTTAATTAATCATATAGTAATGATTATTTAAAGAAGTTATGATTATTAATGATTTTTAAGGAGTGATGAATTAAGTATTAATTTAGGCATTAGTACATGATTATTCATGTACCCTTATTGTAAAGTGTTACCCACAAGCACTGCTTCACACATTTATATGCTTTTACAGCATATAAATCCAAACTGTTCAACCTTATCGAATTAAATGTTGAACCCACAAAGAGTTAAAGAACTGTACAAGATTTGGGAGTGTTGATGGATGTGATCTGTGTTTTTATCTTTGTCCTGAATCTGATCTGGATGTAGTCTTAAGCCCCTATTCGGACGGGACTAGTTTTCTAAACAACGTTTGAGTTTTGATTCTTCTCACCTGACGTCTGCGATTTTCATGTACCAATTCGGACGGGACTAACATCTCCGTGTTTATTACAGAGGTGGGAGGGGCTATTTTGGACATCTGGGCGTTTCGTGCATTGCGTTTCATTCGGATTATTACCATAATTATACAAATACTATGGTGAAGCTAAATGGCTAATATAACAAAACCGTGTTAATGTGTGGTTACTTAACTAAAGTAAAAGTCATTTATTTGTAGTAAACCCGTGTTTAAATTTCATAAAGATACATATGTAATTAAAACATTATGAGTGCAGAAATGAACGCGAATAATTTTACCTGACTGATATATTACAATAGCCAGTCTTAACAGTTTACGTGCTCTAGCTCTTGATTTTATCATCATTTTAATTTTCCTTTGCTGGGAGGCAAATATATCAAATGTGCGCGCGTAATTGCGTCTACGGTAATTCACGTTGGCCAAAACACACAAGGAAACGCGTTGTGAAAAAACCGGCAATCACAGACATCGCATTCGGACGGGATTAGTTTTCCCAGAGGATCACTGAGTTTGCTGAAAAACAGTAGGTAATTTGCTCTGGAATTATTACAGAGGTTTTTACGTCTGTTAAAGATCTCTTGATCTGGAAAGCATCTGCGGTCTACAAACGTCTGGCAGACGTCTTTCAGATGTCAGTTTAACATGCATTCTAAATCATAAACATCTTAAAGACATCTAATAGACGTCTATTTGACATCTAAAAGGAAACATCCTATAGACGTATTGCAGATGAGCAAACACTCTAAAAAATACGTCTTGCAGACGTCAAATAGACGTGTCCGAGATGTATGTGTGCTATCAGGGCAAGTACGTCTGTGAAACACAAATTTCTCTAACGACCCCCTGTAAAACTAGTCCCGTCCGAATAGGGCTTTTGATAAATAATTTTACAAATTCTTGGCTGTCAGGTAGAAAGTATTGAATTGAGATATTTTTGCTTCATAAGGGATTTTCAGTTGGTGAAAACAAACAACGGGTAACACACTGATCCAATAAAACCACACAAATGTGTCTATTGGTGTTGGTCAGCATCTGTCAGTGCAATGTGAACTAGCCATAAGAGAACACTGCACCTTGTTTTTCTGTGTGTTTCTCTGTGTCTTGAGACTTTTGTGGCTCTGTGAAAAGAAAAAAAAAGATAAGACTGCCACGTAGTTAATGTCACTGAACAATATTGCCATAAAATACACTAAATTAGGAATAACGTTCACAACCAATGGGCATTAATAAGCTATTAACTAATGGATAAAAAGCAATATATCTCAGTAAGCACAGTTAGAGTGAAAGTACCAGTTCCTGCAGTGTTGTAGTTGAAGATTAATGATGTTATGGTGTTTCCAGTCAATATAGGAGCATTTACAGTTGCTCCTGTCTCAGCTTTCTGAGCAACACTGATTTCAGGTTGAGCGGTGCTGTTCATCTCAACTGGAACAGACAAGAAATTAATTACCTATTTTAAATAGCACTTTAACATTACTGATGATCTTTCATTCATTACCTTCCTTCTGTTTTCTTCTTCCAGCTCATCTAATTTGTCATAATGCTCTTGAATACATGACATTGTCATTGACTCACTGTTGTTGGACAGGAAGAAAAGGGTTTACAATAAGTCCCCTTTTACCACCAGGCATTTTCAAAATAATGAATAAAGGTGTGTTCACGCCATATCGTAATTACGAGATATCAACTTGTAAAATGTGTTCACGTCCTCATAGAAATCGTAATTTAAATTTGTGAACTGGGAGCTTTTTCTATAGCGACTTTTTTGGACTGTCGCTATAGAAACGGATAATCCTCAGTCCGAGGATGTGAACAGAACCAAGTTGAAATCACGTGTTGTCATCTCGGAATTTCGGTAATTATAGCATGAACGCAGCATAAGGTACTAATCTACTAATTCAATCTGATTAGCTGAGAGAACTTTCCAGCCATAAGACATTCACCTAGTATCACCACAAGAACTTTTTCACCATTTGTATCACTCCGCTTACGGCATTTGTCACAGTGAGTGTCATGGCGTGCAGCCAAACCCCATATCATTTTACAAATACCATTGTCGTATCATGGATTGTAGTTTTGAGTGATTTAGGTGAGAATGTAGTTGTTTAAACTTTAAATGTATGGTTTACTGATATAGACAGTCCCTATTTGAAAATTAGCTTTGACCTTTTTTGAGATGTGAGCTCCGGGACGGAAACTGTTGTATAAGGACAATATCCCATTCGTAGCCATGCGATATAATGGCGCAAATACCAGTAATTTGATGAGCGCAAACGTTTGTAAATCTCACTGTGTGATTCATTTTGAATACTCTCCTCCCATAAATTTTGCGTCTGAAAAGGAAACTCCAACAAATGCATATTCAATAAGGTCAGGCGCAAACATAACTGTGTCCACGCCTTTTCAACGCTAATTCCTCACTGTGCATCTTGTAAATCCTGACAGTACTCTTTTAATGCCAAGAGACAGTTTGCGCTAGCGTAAACTGTAAGTAAAACTGGCCCAATATATTTATCATGCCAAATCCCCCAGCTAAGTGTTTATGGGTCATTGACGTATAAGGATTTTCGACAGGCAAATTTTAAAATACAAAAAAATTATATATTTTGAAAAACTAAAACTAAACAAAATTAGCAACAGCTATCGAAAAACTAAGTGAAATAAAATAATAATTGCCAAAAATCAATAATCGTTTTCATAATTATTAAGCGTTCATCCCATTTCGTAAAATCTGACGTGTGGCTGTTTAGTTTAAACCAACAGGGTGTTTAATCGTGCATCACCTGTAGATGGCGAATGATGATGCAGCTGAGGCTGACAGCAAGAAACATCAGATAGATAGATGAGATAAAGACAACGGACATGAATGATGGCTGCCGGTAGGAAACGACAGAGCCCTGTTTGCGACTATTTCAAATTCAATTCTGAAACTGGAAAAAGTAAATGCATTGTTATGCTCAATAATACACATTGTGGTGTTGAAATTAAGGGGGAAAAACCCCACAAATCTTAATGTACATCTCCAAACCAACCATCGCAAAGCGTACAAGTCGTTCATGGCAAAAGATTCGGAAAGGAAGATGACTAATGATAAAGTCGGCGAAAGTGCTCGCTCTCAAAATCAACTTGGCAAGCAGCAGACTCTGACATCGTGCTTACAAAAGTCGGAGGTTTGGCCAACAAATTCAAATGAATATAAGAAACACAAAAAAGCACTAGTAGATTCGTTTTTTTGAGACTGGCATGTCCACTAGACTAAGTGATTCGGTAGCCTTCAAAACTTTTAATGCTGCTCTTGACCGCAGATTCATCACTCTCAGCGCTGCATGAATTAATTCCTTGATTCGTGCAATCAATATATATATATATATATAATATGATAAAAAAAAAATCAAGAGACTTACGTTTTAAATTTTAGACACAATATTGTCCGTTTTTGCTCTATTTCACCAACCAAAAAAAAAACAATTTTGTTCCTCAATGAGTCAACTGTTTAAATGATTCGGTTCAAGCGCAATGACTCACTTAACAGTGCCTTGCTGCCACCTACTGGTGGTTTTAATTATGCACTTAAAGTATTTTTTTCATTTTTAAATAATTTCAAATATCAGTATTCAACATTTCATGTTTAAAATATCAAAATATTATTTATGCATTTGTAACTGCAAGTTAAAGCATGTCCCTCCAAGCTGCATTAACGTGTAAATACATCTAAATGCCACTTCAGATGCAGCTTCTGCAAAGATTAATTTTCTTGATACTGATTTCATTTGTTTAGTAACAGTCTAAATGTATTATTATTATAATTGACTGATTAAATGTAAGAATTTGACTCAAAAGATGATGCACACTTTTAGAAAAAATGGCTTTATAAAGGTAAAAATGCCCATAAAAGGTAAAACTCAATTGAATCTAATTGGAAAAGATGAATTTCTATCACTGCTGTGAACTGACCACACAGAATATGAAGAATATCAAAAACTTTAGGAGTCAGCTGTCCATTGTACATTTGAAGATTGAATGTGAAATTATTGCAATATAAAGTATATTTAAAAACTTTCATGTTAGGTGGGATTAATCACGATTAATTTTAGAAAAATGTGTGATTAATTAGTTTGTTTTTTTTATCGATTGACAGCACTAATATATATTATATAAATAAATAAATAAAAGTGCTTTGTTATATGGAGCAGTTTAGAAAGAAAAGAAGTGTAACAATGGGAGTAATAATTGACCAGATTTTCACAATAATATTTAATAGAATATTGAAATATAATTTCTTTCCCTATTCACTTGTTTTGTCTCCCAAAACCCATAATAAACATGCTTTTAGCGACACCGGGACTAAATCTATAAATCAATATCCTGTTTCGTAACAGAAAGTAATATTTTGATTTGAAACCCCATAACATTTCCTGAGATGTTGATTTATGACAGAAAATTTTAAAATTAGACAGATTTAAATGATAATTACAAAATATCATATTTCCATAAGGGTGTCACTAAATTAATTTCAGACATTTTTGAAGACCAAGGAGAGTGTCACGTTAACTGATCCTGACAGAGAGGGAGTGGTCATGGTGAAATATCCAATCATTTGGTGTCTCTGAAAAGCCCTGAATGTGCTCTGTACAGGACATCCAGACTTAAAACTGTGGCATGTATAGTCTCAGAGAAATTCACTAAAATATACTGTCCTCGTATGAGACCGCAGGGTCTTAAGAGGTTAAATGCCCCTAATGACTATTAATGTTGGGACAATGATTAATAAAGGATGAACTGACTATTTACTAATGCTTACCTAATAATTCATAGTGTGCAGTTATTATAAAGTGTTACCCTATATTCTTTGGGTGTTTTTTTGTGATGGATGAAAAAGAGAATTTGGGCTTTGTGTTTCTCCTATTTATATTTTATATAAGTCATGACTGGATAATTTCATGTTCGTATCACCCTGGTGTGCTGAAAAATTTAAATATGAATGGGAATATACAGGTGCATCTCAGAAAATGGTGAAAAAGTTCATTTTTTTCTTGTAACTTATTTCAAAAAGTAAAACTTTCATATATTTAAGATTCATTACATGTAAAACAATTCAAAAGTTTTGTTTTCATTTGGATGATTAGCGCTTACAGCTAATGAAAGTCAAAAATCAGTATCTCAAAATATTAGAATATTTACATTTGAGTTTCAATAAATGACCATCCCTACAGTATAAATTCTGGGTATCTCTTGTTCTTTGAAACCACAATAATGGGGAAGACTGCTGACTTGGCGATGATCATTGACACCCTCCACAAAGAGGGTAAGTCACAGAGGGTCATTACTGAAAGGGGTGGCTATTCAAGGAGTGCTGTATCAAAGCATATTAAATGCAAAGTTGACTGGAAGGAAGAAATTGGGTGGTAAAATGTGCACAAGCAACAGGGATGACCGCAAGCTTGAGAATACTGTCAAGCAAAGCTGATTCAAACACGTGTGAGAGCTTCACAAGGAGTGGACTGAAGCTGGAGTCAAGAGTCACCACACTCAGACGTCTTCAGGAAAAGGGCTACCAAGTTACTTCTGAAACAGAAACAATGTCAGAAGCATCTTACTGGAGAGGCTGGAGAGGCACAGAATCCAAGCTGCTTGAAGTCCAGTGTGAAGTTCCCGATGTCAGTAATGATTTGGGGTGCCTTGACGTCTGCTGGTGTTGGTCCATTGTGTTTTCTGAAGTCCACAGTCAACGCAGCCATCTACCAGGAGATTTTATAGCACTTCATGCTTCCTTCTGCTGACAAGCTTTATGGAGATGCTGATTTCATTTTCCAGCAGGACTTGGCACCTGCCCACACTGCCAAAGGTACCAAAAGCTGGTTCAATGACCATGGTGTTACTGTGCTTGATTGGCCAGCAAAAGCGCCTGACCTGAACCCCCATAGAGAATCTATGGGGTATTGTCAAGAGGAAGATGAGAGACATCAGACCCAACAATGCAGATGACCTGAAGGCCCATACCACCTCAGCAGTGCCACAAACTGATCACCTCCATGCCACACCGAATTGAGGCAGTAATTAAATCAAAAGGAGCCCCTACCAAGTATTGGGAACATATACAGTAAATGAACATACTTTCCAGAAGGCCAACAATTCACTAAAAATGTTTTTTTTATTGGTCTTATGAAGTATTCTAATTTGTTGAGATGTGATTTGGTGGGTTTTTGTTAAATGTGAGCCTAAATCATCAGAATTAAAAGAACCAAAGACTACTTCAGTCTGTGTGCATTGAATTTATTTAGTACACGAGTTTTACAATTTGAGTTGAATTACTGAAATAAATGAACTTTTCCACGACATTCTAATTTATTGCGATGCACCTGTATGTAGGCTACAGAATTAGGTAGAACTTATAGAGAATGTGAATCTACGTCACGCCGCGTTGCAAGCTGGGGCGCCGCCGCCATCATTTTGAGATGTTCACCCTCTGCTACAAATGCTGAAATTAATACGGATACCTGCTTATCTGTTGTTTTGTTTTCCCCTTTAAGTTAAATATTCCCATTCTTCATTGGATCGTTTACAGGGAAGAGAAGCTATTTTATCGCTTCGCAAAATGCCATCAGAGCTATTGAAGAGGGAACTGCTTTGAAGGCTGCAGCCCCCCCAAAGACCTTGAGGCGGCATAGGGATAAAAAAAGTTTTGGAGCCTGGATCAAAGTGTTTAGGCCGCAAAGCAGTTTTTACGTCATCATTCGAGCTCCAGTTAACTGAGCACATTCAATCAATGGAGAGGGCATTGTTTGGGCTTTCAACGATTGATGTAATTGAGGCTGGCCTATGACCTGGCAGAGAGGTTAGGCTTGAACCATTGTTTTAATTCAGAGCGCAAGATGGGAGGGAAAGACTGGTTCTATAATTTTCTAAGAAGACAAGGAACCCTGTCTGTCAGGACTCCACAGGCGACGAGCATTTCTAGGATGGTGGGGTTCAACAGACCGAAGGTGGACCTGTTCTTCCGTATTTATGAGGATGAGCTCCATAGGCTTGGCGAAAACGTTGACCCCACCCGTCTGTGGAATATGGATGAGGTGGGTGTCCAGAATGTACAGAAGCCAAACAAAATTGTGGGTTCAAAGGGGAAGAGGCAGGTGGCAAGAGTCACAACTGCAGGCTTTACTGTCACTGCTGCCTGTTCCATGAACGCCGCTGGGCAGTTTGTACCACCACTGTTCATTTTTCCAAGAAAAAGAATGAATGAGCGCCTGCTGTGTGTGGTGCCCCAGCAGGATCGATCGGTGGAGTGACTGACTCAGGGTGGATGGACAGTTCACTGTTTCTCCAGTGGCAGAGACGTTGTTGTGACAACATTGGATGCACTCCTCAGAGGCCTCACATTCTGATATTGGATGGCCACCACTCACATAAGACCCTCGAGGCTGTGTTGCTTGTGAGAGAGCGTGGGGTGATAATGATTACCATCCCACCCCACTGCAGCCACAAGATGCAGCCATTAGACCGCACCTTTTTCAAGTCTTTTAAGGCAAAATACAACACAGCTGCAGATAACTGGATGACCTCTCACCTAGGACAACGAATAGATATTTATGCTGTGTGTGGGCTTTTCGATAAAGCATACTCAGCTTCAGCGTGTGTGGGGAGGGGCCAAAAGGGTTTCAAGGCCTGTGGGATGTGGCCTGTTGACAAGACCGTCTACAAAGATGAAGACTTTGAAGGAGCCGAAGTAACTGAGGAGCCAGATCCAACCCTCGAGGACAGCAGGGAGATTGAGGAAGAGATAAGTGCTGGTAAACAATTACAACTACTATTACTATAATAGAGACACCACCCCTCACAATGTAGAGCGCTTTGAGTGCTTAGAAAAGCGCTATATAAATGTAATGAACTATTATTATTATTACTATAAGGCTAGTGTCATCGTCATCATCACTACATTGTGTGTGTGTGTTCTCTTGACAGGCCCCAGTGGATCATCCGTGGTCCCCAGCACTAGCGCCCACTCCCAACCACAGCCTGGGACAAGCCTCCAGAGGCCATCTGAACATGGTAAGAAAAACTATGTATTTTAAAGAGCTTACTATAATTTGCCTTCCAGTCACTTGAAAACACACTCTAGCTGGTCATTTAATTTGTATTACAACCTCTATTACTGTTAGGCTACTGTCATTGTCATCATCATCTTATTCATCACTAAATTTTGTGTTTGTATGTGTGTGCGTGTTCTTTTGACAGGCCCCAGTGGGTTTCTGTATTCTAATGTATTTTTTATTCCTTTTTAAAGGACCGAGTCAGTCACCCTCCTCGATTCTAGAAGAGCTGTACCCTAGGCCAAGAATAAAAAAACAAGAGGGCATGTGAATCTTCAGCTGTGCTGACCTCCTCGCCATATAAAAAAATGTTGGAGGACAAGATAGCTGCACAAATCAAAGGCACACAAAAAAAAGTTAAACGCAAAAGTGCAGCTGAAGTGAAGAAGAAAGATGATACAGAATGCCTCTACTGTGGGGAGTTATTTTCAATTAGTGGGGGGGACTGGATAAGGTGTGAGGGGTGCCAAAAGTGGGCACATTGATTGTTCCAATGAGATTCGAGGGGAATTCATCTGCGAAATGTGCATGGATGAACAGTGAACGGCTAATGAATGTTTTTTTTTTTTATTACAACATATTTGTTTGCATGGCTTAGTTATATGTATAAATATAAATGTAAAAAAATTGGATATTTTGGACATTCCTCAAATAAATATTAATATATATACACGTTGATACATTACTTGCCTTTTACTTTTAGAGATTAAAAACTATAGTCTGTTCATTTTGCTGTTGATCTATGAAGCAAACTGGTTGGTAAGAAAGGAGGCTTTTTACCCCACCGCTGGGGCAAAACGCCCCCTTTGTACAAAAATATGTTCAGTCAAAATACTAATTAATTATGAAGGCTGAGCAATTTTAATATTTGGTGAATAACTCCTGCCATAGTCACTCAAAACCGGGATGGCAATTCTAATCATATTTATGTTTTGTTTCACTGTAATGTCACATTTTCCTTAAGGGGGGTGTTTTCCCCCACTCTACCTTATATATTTTTTTCTCTTAAGTTTTGTAGAATTTTGTTTACTTTGATCTGACTAGTGTGAAAACAGCGTGGTCCCCTGGGCATGCGCTGCTGCTTCAGCCGTCATACGGTAGATTTTATATAAAGTGTTCGTTCAACAGGCTGACAAAAGTCGACCCATTTATTTGTTGGAAATGTTATAATGACAAAGTATAATTGTTATCATTGTAAATATAATTATTCCCATGGCCACGGAGGAGAATCATAAATTGTGGGTCACATACATCAGACAGACACAAGCATACTATGGTTATATTTATTTAACATTTATGTAGCATTTAAAAATGCTGGATTAATGAAGTAAGACAGTGATGCTAAAAGACATGCAGGTGAGCCAGAATTTTAACGGAACTTGTTTAATTACACAAGCATTTTCCTCCCTCTAGAACACCGTAATGAAGAAAGCGCTTATGCATTAAGACAGTATTTAAAGTTCATATTTTGTGTTCATCAGTTTTTCTGCAGATATTACGCTTTATTAGTAAGGTGTGTACAGAATGTGGTCTTGTAATATCACTGTCGCGGTACATTAAGCCACACAAAGCGTTATTTGATGTCCCTGTTCAAGTTCTCTAATTCACAAGCCGAGTGAGAGTCATACTCACGAAGGTGATGTTAATTATTAAACCAAACAAAATTGATTCTGTCTGATTCTGTCGAAATTAGAATTTGCAAACACCGGCACAGTAACTTCATATTGACAAAAAACAAAGGTAGAGCACCGTTTGAGCGTTCAAAACAAAGTGAAAGAACTCAAACTGGTGTTATACAGCCTTGGCTTCTCAGGAGCTGCAATCATATTTTTTTTCTCGAAAACAACGAAATTGACTCAAGATACTATCCCAAAAATATCAATAACTCATTTTCGACACAAAAAATAAAATTAATTAATTAAAAAATAAGTTATACAGTCTTTTGCCTTTTTCGCGGCAGATTTGTTTTCGGATGAAAAATATCATACATACCGATTCACATTTAAACAGGTACACACGCATTGCCTAAACATTTCTAAGCGATTGCAACGAGCGTTTGCGCAAGGTTCGCCTAAACACTTATGAATAAGAAAACAATAAACGAGAGCGTCTGAACTCCTCTTAACTTTTATTCTCCGTCACACACCCGGGAAACAGCACTCAAAAACTCGCAAAAGTGCGCATGCCCCTTGCCTATCTACGGCAAGCCCCGAGGGGAAAAATGCTTTACACACACACCCGAGTGTGCCGCACTAGTGAGGTGCTGAGCCCGCAGCAGACTACAACAGTCAAAGCGGGATTATGTCATGAAAGTGCAGACTCAGACCGCGAGGGTTTATGGTGCCATTTAGGACAGGGCCAACATTACCTCTGAACGTTTACTTTCGCTTTCATTTATGAATATGGGCGTTTCTTCAACTAGGGGCACTTTTAGGCTTGTGAAGTTGAATAAAAAACCATGTTCAAAAGTCACGTAATACAGTCTCATAAGTTTAAATAATTTGTCTAGTTTTAAGGTCTGTAAGAGGACAAACTTAGATTACAAGAGAAATTGTTAATATTTTACATTTTTTTCGACCTGCAATGAACAAATGTCATTTCCACCACATCTCAATATACAGCTGTTATTTAAAAACAGAATAACTTATGCCACTCAAGAATAGTCTAAGATAATTTTTGTAACTAGTTTTATCAGTTTTTCCACAATGTACAATAATTATACATTTGTCAATGAGATAAATGAACTGCCCTAAGGACCAAATGCTGAACTGAACACCTGTCACACTCTGAAATTTAATATTGGTTTGGGCAAGAGCTTATTAGAAAATAAATAACTTGAATTTTTATATTAAGTAGAGCATGATCTCGTAAATTGTGGATACATTTTTAATGTGTGATGAGAACTTTAAATATTTTTTTTAAATGTGTGTGGTGGTGGAAATGACAATGAATTAACGGGAATGTAGAGAAACAGTGATATTTATTAGAAAAACTCTTAAATCATCACACTCAGAAAAATCAATTCACAAAGTCATTAAACATAACCACAACTGTGTTTAGTGTAGTGCTGAGTTTGATGTATACAACTGATTTGTCTCACAGATGAACGGTTACAGTGCATACTGTAAATAACTGACACAACTGATGGCAAGGCAAAAATATAATGATGCAACAAAACAATTAACACTCATCTTCTGTAAAGAACACCTGAAACTGTATCATTTAAACAGAGATGTGGAATGTGTCAATTTTTGAGCACCTTGAATGTGTGAGTGTATGTATGTTTGCGTGTGTGTGTGTGTGTGTGTGTGAGATGTGATTCAAGGCCAAATCTAATTACGTGTTTCACAGATTTCTTTCCAAACAGACACATTAATTTCCTTGTGATGTTTGGTGACTGGTACAGGCTCAGGGATAAGGCCTATAATATTCCTGGTTTGGTACCAGATTATGTCATCCCTTAGAGGCCAAAAAAAACGATTGAGTCCAGCACTGCTCATGGTTTTAACCAGAGCGCCACTGTAGACATCTGTATCCTGTATGATGCCTGGATAAATATCTCCATCATACTTCACAGCACACCACTGACCAGTGAGTCCCTCATTCAAGTCCACAATGTGCCGCAGACCTATTTGAGGTGTACTGGTTGAGGGGGAAGCTTTGTCCCAGTGCTGGAACATGACTGTTTCTGGATTGAAACATTTGCAGTCATGAGTTGCAGAGCAAAAGCAACTGAGGATTCTCCATGACATTTGGCTTGGGCTAGCAGAGATTATCTGAAAGGAGAGAAAAACTGTTAAGGCATGAACTTAGTAGCAACAATAATTTGTTTGGAGACGACTGTCAACCATTACCTGATGTATCTTCATTGTGCCACGGATTGTTTGTAGCTCGGACGGCACATGAATGTCCATAGACTCAATGTCTTCTGGCTCAACATAGAAGAGCTCTGTGGCAGACTTTTGCTGCTGAAGCTTCTCAAAGAGCACCCGAGCATTTGGTAGGTCCTTCCCTCTAGCTATGATGTCCTCAGCTCTTCTTTTCACTGCTGCTCCTATCCCATCAGCAGGGCCTTTTCCGTGGCCAGCCTCCAGAAAGTTCCAAGTCAGTTTCTTCCAGCAAATTTAGCAGAGTTAAAATTATGGTGTTGATGGAAAGTTTCTAAATTCAGAGTTAATTTAACACTAAATAAAGTTAAAGTAACACTGGACTGAGTTTAAACTATTTTATTTAACAATTTGTTAAAAAAGTGTTGGTGTCAAAATACAGTGTCATCACTTTGGAGAGAGAAACTGCCTGCACTGCTTATCCGGTCCTCACGCATCGAAACGTGTTGACGCAGAATTCAAGCGAAAAATTGTCTCTTTCGCTCTAAGTGGTTAGTAAATGTTAGTTAAATATTTTTTTTTAGTCAGTGGCTTTTGCCAGAGGTAACGATAGCTGTCAATATCGAGTTTTATATTACGACCAGTGTTACTAGCAGCGCCTTAACGGGGAAGGTGTTTAGGCCTAACGTTAATAACCACTACAACAACAAACATGAGGAATTAAATTCTTATCGTTTTTTAGATTACAGTTTACAGTAATACTCTGCGCGTGTGGGTTTTATAGATATTTTATGATTCTGGAGTTGATGGAAGTTTTTTTTTTTTTTTTTTTTTGTGGAAGGGATTTTAACTCCTGTGGTGTTAATTAGGAACCCTCCCCCCTTCAGTCGCCGCCGCGTTGATGTGAGATCGTCTCTTTCGCTCTAAGTGGTGAGTAAATGTCAATTAAATATTTTTTTAGTCAGTAGCATTTGATTTTAGTTGCATTTTAGTGAATAAACATTGTCAATGGTCGATTCATCTTGACCCTAACTGACCTATTGTCACTGACTATGTGTCTTACCACCAGGTCGTGTTGAAGGCCGCTTTAACAAACACCATGCCAAGGCTAGGTGCATCATTGAGCGTGCCTTTGGCATGCTTAAAACACGCTGGAGGGCTATATTCCTGAGGGCCCTGGAGATCAATCCTCTATTCGCCCCAAAAGTGGTTGCTACATGCTGCATTCTACATAATACATCATACAGAAACTGACTATGTACAAGAGTATAACCGCGGTCAAGCCAGCCGCCACCTGGATTCTGCTGCACGTCTGTTTGTAGTATTACGGTACGGAGACACGAAGCGGCCAAAAAGCTGACGAAGACCTATATTTCAGCGGTTATGAATTAAATGTGCCCCAAAACACAAAAGATAAAATATAGTTATATTATGTTCAAATATATTATACTGTGGAGTTTTCCGTAAAAATAAAGTCTGCTAAAATACATTATAGCATTGATTATTTCCTACTATTTTCTACATGCATTATTCAAATTCCAACAGAGTTAATACGAAAATGTCAATAAATTATTTTTCAGAACGACCAAGTCTCTGTGTAAACTTTCACTGGGTTTTACTGTAGAATTTGGAAGAAAATGAATGGCAAAGTCTGTCACAATGCATTATAGCACTCCTTGAGATTTAGCATTATTCAAATTCCTTCAGAGTTAACAATAAAATTGGAATGAATTCTTCTTCAGGACACCCAAGACTCTGTCTGTGTCAACGTTCACTGGGTTTTACTGTAGGGAGAAAAATAAAGACAAAGTCTGTCAAAATATACAGGACATTGATCATTTCCTGCTTTTTCTAATGGCATTAATACAATTCCCTCAGAGTTGACGTGACATTTTCTATAAATTCTTCTTCAGGATAAACATGGCTCTGTCCATGCCAAGTTTCACAGGATCTGTCAAAAATGAACCCTTTTTTAAAAACAACTGTAAAATATAGCTGCAAGCAGCGATCCCGGGGCCAAGCCTGCGAATAGCCCGTAGAGCTGCGCAGAGCGGGAAGAGCAGCAATATACTAATAAAAAGATGGAACAAACTGAACGAATGTGAAAATTTGCCACTTTGTAATTATTGGTGAGAATGAACTTACAACAAACAGGAGTTTAAATAAAAATGATCACAGCATGTATAAAAACATGCATTTCTAATCCAGGAGCAATACATATTTGTACAATGCTGGTCTGGACAAGGAACTAATCAAAACAGCACAACATTACACACGTTTTTATAAAGCTGCTCTATGTGGAATTCGAACCCACAACAAAGAAACCCTTGACCTTCAAAGGAAGTGGCTTAGCAGAGTGCACCACTCGGTCGCTGCCCGTTTGACAGGCTGCCGAGGAGAGGTTTAGGTGTGAGAATGAGCTGACAGAAAAGTTATTTAGCATTTTAAGCAGCGTAACACAAAGTAAAGTTAATTGTAATGCAGCTTATGGTTAATTCGATAGCTGAAGAGTCACTTTAAACAGAATGGTAATTGTTTAGCCTGTAACTTAGGAGAATGCTAAGATCACTAGTATAAGCCAACAAATTTCAAAGTGGCGGATACGTGGTTCAGCCAATCCTGGCAAAATTGACATCCTTATAATTTTCTGACTGACTGTTCAAAAGTTATAAGCGAAAATGTGAATTTTTTGGTATCTCACGACCCATAGGTGGCGCTGTTCCCAAATTTGGCATGGACCCTCAGATCATGGAGTTGAAGAAGTGTACCAAGTTTTGTTTTGATTGATCAAAGCTTGGCTGAGATACAGCCTCTGAACCAATTTTGGTCGACCTCGTTATGTTCACAGCATCATAACTTTTTTTTTTTTCACTAGTACTCAAATCATTCCGATCAGTCATTTCTGTGCGGCTCGGTCCAACAATCATTTGTTTAGATTTTGAACAAAATTGCACAAACTTTGAATAAGGAGTAGCGAAAAAACAGTTTTAAATTTACTTCAATATGGCTGACAGGCACATTTATGGGAAATGACAAATGAGACATTGTCAGAATTGGCATATCCCAGGGAATTAAAAGAAACAGAAATAACACAATTTGGACAATGCTTTCAAAAGTTATAAGCAAAATAGTGCATTTTTTGGTATCTTTGGTGCTGTTGCCAACTTTGGCATATATCCTCAGTTCATGGTGTTGCTGAAGCATGCCAACTTTAATTCTGATTGTTCACAGTTTGGTCAAGATAGTACCTCTGAACGGGCTTTAAGTTTATATCATAACTTTTTTTAAACAAGTAGGTCATAAAATTCTGCTGTGATGTACATAAGATTTGGACAAAGCCTGGAAGAGTAGGGAAAAAAAAGTTAAATTAATTCTTAGTAAAGTCTTTGAAAAATACATCAGGAAACAAGGGATCAGTGCTTTTTCATATGCCACTAAATGAACACATTTGCTCTGATGGTGAGTGGAGTGATCGATGTTATGCACCAAAAATGAAAAAGTGTCATATTGAGCTGAAAGAATAAGAGAGATGAGCACATTAAACAGAACACAAAGTGTTGGTTTTCATAATAGATACATTTTCCCTTGGTTGATATAGTACATGACTTAAACGCTTGACCATTTTAGAAGGAGAGTAAGGATAAAAAAAATTGTTTGCATGCCAAGAGGGTAAAACAAATAAACCAAACAGTCAAGGGAGAACATTTGACTTACCATTTTGACTTACAAAAAAGTACTTGGGACAGTAAGAGTCGTAATTTTAGATTGGAAGCATGGAACTTAACATGCCACAAAACATTTGCCTTAATATTGTGAAGAGTATACCAATGAATTGAAACAGCAAAATTCAATGTTAAGAGTGAAAGCACATTTGAGTAAACTAAAGAGGTAATGTTGTAGAGAATGCAACATTGATTCAATAAGTGAAAACATTCTGCAGATTCGATATAGTCATTTATTAGCTTGAAGAACAGAAAGCTCAGCATTGTAGACAATACAAATAAACTGCACTTAATTTCAGCAATAAATGAAAACAAAAATTGCAATGAAGCATCTTAAAGCCTTAAAACAAACTGTTTGCAGTTACACTTTTGACAAGTCAAAAAAAAATAAAAAAAAATAAAATAAAGTTTCTATTTATCCTTGTTTTTGTTTGAGGTGGTGCAGTTGGTGTTGTGGTGGGTGGTACAGGTGGTGTGGGAGGTATTTAATCTGCTTGTCCACTGGTTGCAGGGAATTCTTCAAAATCTTCCTAATTTTCAATGGTTTGTGAAAGTGCAGAGAACTGTGGAGGTGTTGATGGAGTGACAACAATTTTTGGAGGACTGATGTCTACAGAAGGTTGGATGTCGCAGGGTGAGAGATCAGTGATGAAATTGTTGTGGATTGTAATGTTCATTGAGGGAAGTGTTAATAGAGAATCAATGATAAGGTCTTGGGTTGCGTTTGGCGGCATGTCAATGATGGAATTTATGAGATGGTTTTCAATGTTAATTGTTTTGATGTCATTGTCTGCTTTCATTGTGAGATTACCATAGGTGTACATTTGTAAGGCGGAGGACTTATAAAAACTGTTACACTTATTGCAGTGTACACGTGTCGCAGATGTTGGGATGTCTAGGAGGACATGCTGTCTGGGGCAGATGTTCATTAACTGTACAGTGGCACCAACAATTTCTCCAGTGACGTGCTCAGAAGTTGTGTGTTGTACTGGATATGTGGTGTCATTACGTGTGAGTTTGGTGAATGTAGTGTCTTTTGTTGTGGACAAGCAGATGTTACCTTTAAACTGCCGAATGGATATGTTAGAGAGTTCATACCAGAAACCAACTTCAACACTTTGGGTCCCCCAAACTGTAAGTTCAATTGAGCCAGTTGTGTCTGCAATCACATAAGCTGTTTTAATAAGAAAAGTGTCATTGTGCACAACACTATGTCCTCGACTTTCCTCTTTTATGATCCGTGCTTTAATATTGATCTGAAAGGAGGAAAAAATAAAAATAAATAAGAGACATAACATTTTTGCAGCCATTTGAAGTGCAAACAAACTTGGAGCTGAACAAGTGATGACTATTTCAAAGGTTTTAGCACATACCCTCTGGTACTCTGTGTCCATTTTTCTGACTTCAGCAATGGTCACTTCGTCTTGGTCCGTTTTTATTGTAGTATTGTACACATAATCCAAGGTGTCTAAACAACACACCTTGGATTCATGTGTGAAGAACACAGACTGGCGTGATGCAGTGGTTGAAGTCTTAATGACCACTTTGTCCAGTTGTACCGGTGTTCTGTATATAGGGAAAATGATAATTAGATTTGTACAGATGAACTGCTGCAATATACAGATTTTCCCCCAAAAAAACAAACTTACTGCTCTTTATTTATTCCAAAAAAGTGTGTTTGCAGCTCCGGTTTAAAAACATATAACCTTCTTATTTTGTGTTTCTCTTGAAGTGTGCCTTCAAAGTATGGACGCTTGTTTCCTTGTTTTAGTGGAGTAACATTGTGCAAATATCCCATAATTGTGCCTCGAAGTGATGTTGGTGGTGTCGCCATGTCTAAATAATTGAAGGAAAAATACGCAAGGTTAAACTCGGAATTCAAACCTTGAAGTGTTATTGTATATGAAACTGAATCAAGAAGATTAATGACATGCTTCATGTTAAGTGGGAAATTACATAAATATTTAAATTGGCAACTGCTGAATACAATATGGCCAACCAACTTTGGAAATGTTAAAACCCAATAAGGCTTGTTCCTGTGGCTCAGTGGTAGAGCTTTGTGTTAGCAGTGCCGAAGGTCGTGGGTTCAATTCCCAAGCAACACACATACTGATAAAAACTGTATAGCCTGGATGCAATGTAAGTCCTTACATGCAATGTAAGGGGTGGTGATGGCACGGTGGATAAGACACATGCCTTTGGTGTGAGAGACCCGGGTTCAAATCCACTGTGAGACACCAATGTGTACCTGAGCAAGACACTTAACCCCTAGTTGCTCCAGAGGCGTGCGACCTCTGACATATATAGCAATTGTAAGTCGCTTTGGATAAAAGCGTCAGCTAAATGAATAAATGTAAATGTAAGTCGCTTTGGATAAAAGGTGTCTTGTTTTACTAAATTTTTTAAAGCAAATATCCTTTTGCATTTTATATTTTTCCAAATAAATTGGTATTATGATGTGAATAAGAGAATTTAGTTTATAAGAAAACAAACAAACAAAAAACTACATTAACAAGGTCCTACTTTATATTAGGTGGCCTACACTACTATGTACTTACATTTTAATTAAGCATTTGGTACAATGCACTTAGTGTGTACATACATGGTCTTACATTGTACTTATTTTGTTAATACCTTTATTTAATTACATCTGTAATTAATTTATGTAATTACATTTATAATTATACCGTTGACTCATTCCTTACCCCTAAACCTACCCATACCAAAAAACCTGTTGCTAACCTTACCCATATCCTGCCTCGATACCAGCAAAAGTGTTTTGCAATACAATATGAACAAAATACATTGTAATTATATAATACCTAATATAAACTGTGACCAGTGGTTTTGTTAATTATTAAAAAGTCATTTGCAGTATACCATGCCTTACCTTGTTGTTGTATTCACAGTCAGAGTTGTTGTTGCTCTTTTTTGTTGAGAATAGCAGCACTGTTGGATGTAAGAGTTAGGTGGCTTCAGATTTCACATTTAAATGGTTAAAAGTTAAGTGACACACCTGAGCCTATTCAGTGAGTGGTGGGTTAATGAGGCTGTTCAATTTAATTATTTGATTTTTATGAGTAACTCATCCAAAATACAATTATATGTAATCAACCTGACATTGAAAGATTAATTACATGTGATGTTTTAATGTTTTTTTTTGTTTGGTTTTAAGCCATTATCATGGTGTTGAAATATAATCTTTTAACCTAATAGCCTGTACAGGAAAAAATATAAGAAAAGGCATAGCCAAAATAAAACAGATACCATATCCTGTACAATACAAGCATAAGTGTGGTCTCATTTTAAAACAGACTTTTGGGAGTTTGTTGTCATTAAAGTTAGTCAAAATTAATTCTGATAGCAGCTGCATAAGGGCTAACCTTAATGTTAGCTTAGCAGAGCATCAAAACTGAACTCTCAGTTATGTGAACTGGCATTAGAAATATATTTTATTCTTATGAAAATATCTCAGATGGCTTGAAGAACACAGATATAGCATTTATCATCACAACTGTGTGTTTATTCACATGTTTCATGGCTCAAAAATGCCTCTATCTGCATGTTATTCAGCTCCAGTGATATCTGGATGCCTTCCTGGAGTATCAAGGAATGATTAATTCTATGAGTCTCACTTGTGGATGTTTTGTGCGAGGATGCCCTCTTGCTATGAGCATGACTTAAACAAATAGTATATGTGAGTTTTCACTGTACCATAATGCTCAGAACATTTTGTGTAAAATAGAAATACAATATTATTTCATTTTTAAAATAAATTTGAATTGAACATGAGAATTCATCAATTTGTTCATGCTTCTCAACTAAAAGCCCTGGAGATGGGTTTTGTAGTCACGTGGTAATAGATTAAGGCTCATATTTTATATTAAATGTGTTGACACCATTTTTCATTTTCATAATTCTTGGCAAACAATAGAAATAAGTAAAACAGTGGTCAGAAATTAAAGTGTGAGTGTTACACTTTAAAATGATGATGATGATGATGATGATGATTATAATAATAATAATAATAATAATTATAATTAAAAATTCCAATTATTATTATGGAAATATGTAAGAAATGTGAGTGGTGTATATCAATCAGCAAAACTGGGTGGAGTCATTCTTCTGTTCCTACAGCAGGTAAGTTTGGTTTAGACCTGTTAGTGTACTAGCATTTCAATGTTGAATTTTTGAACTGCTGGTGGCGCTATAGAGTTGGTCCTGGAGACCCCAAAGTTGGTCAGATCACCATTCATGGCCATCAATACAAGTGTGCCACATTTCATTATTTTCCTATGTTCCCTTCATAGGGCTGCCATAGAGCCCCATGGGAAGAAAATAATAATAATAATAAATATAGCTGCAAGCAGCGATCCCGGGGCCAAGCCTGCGAATGGCCCGTAGAGCTGCGCAGAGCGGGAAGAGCAGCAATATACTAATAAAAAGATGGAACAAACTGAACGAATGTGAAAATTTGCCACTTTGTAATTATTGGTGAGAATGAACTTACAACAAACAGGAGTTTAAATAAAAATGATCACAGCATGGATAAAGACATGCATTTCTAATCCAGGAGCAATACTTATTTGTACCATGCTAGTCTGGATAAGAAACTAATCAAAACAGCACAACATTACACACGTTTTTATAAAGCTGCTCTATGTGGGATTCGAACCCAAAGCAAAGCAACCCCTGTCCTTCAAAGGAAGTGGCTTAGCAGAGAGAGCCACTCGGTCGCTGCCCATTTGACAGGCTGCCGAGGAGAGGTTTATGTGTGAGAATGAGCTGACAGAGAAGTTATTTAGCAAATTAAGCAGCGTAACACAAAGTAAAGTTAATTGTAAAGCAGCTTATGGTTAATTCGATAGCTGAAGAGTCACTTTAAACAGAATGGTAATTGTTTAGCCTGTAACTTAGGAGAATGCTAAGATCACTAGTGTAAGTCAACAAATTTCAAAGTGGCGGATACGTGGTTCAGCCAATCCTGGCAAAATTGACATCCTTATAATTTTCTGACTGACTGTTCAAAAGTTATAAGTGAAAATTTGATTTTTTTGGTATCTCACGACCCATAGGTGGTGCTGTTACCGAATTTGGCATGGACCCTCAGATCATGGAGTTGAAGAAGTGTACCAAGTTTTGTTTCGATTGATCAAAGCTTGGCTGAGATACAGCCTCTGAACCAATTTTGGTCGAGCCCGTTATGTTCACAGCATCATAACTTTTTTTCCCTAGTAGTCAAAAAATTCTGTTCAGTCATTTCTCTTCAGCTAAGTTCAAAGATCATCTGAGCCAATTTTGGGGAGAATTGGATCAATTTTCAAGGAGGAGTAGCAAAAACACTGGTTTTCATTTGCTTCAAAATGGCTGCCAGACACCATGTTGGAAAATGACAAATGAGACATTGTCAGAATCGGCATGACCCAGGGAATTTTGGAATATGGAATATTTTCAAAAGTTATGTGTTTTTGTTGGAATAGTTATATCTCTGGAACACTAGGTGGCGCTGTCTTCAGACTTCTGTGGTCCCTCCGGGACATGGTGTTGATGATCCCTACCGATATTTGTGCCGATATGTTAAATGTTTCAAAAGATATTGCAATTTATACCAAATTTCAAAATGGCGGACACGTGGTTCAGGCAATCCTGGCAAATTTGACATCTTCCGATTTGGCATGACCCAAGGAATCCATAGACACAAACATCATAATTTTCTGAATTACTGTTCAAAACTTATAAGCGAAAATGTGAATTGTTGGTATCTCACGACCCATAGGTGGCGCTGTTCCCAACTTTGGTGTGGCCCCTCGGATCATAGTGCTAATGAAGCGTATCAAGTTTCGTTTCGATTGATCCAAGTTTGGCCGAGATACAGGCTCTGAACCAATTTTGGGTCAACTTCGTTAAGTTCACAAAATCATAACTTTTGAACAAAGATGGATAAAAAAAAATCTGTTCAGTTATTTCTGTGCGGCTCAGTCCAAAGATCATCGGAGTCAATTTTGGGGAGAATTTAATCAATTTTCAAGGAGTAGTAGCAAAAAGACAGAATACTGTACTTTTCAAAATGGCCGCTACTGTAATGGGTGGAGTCTTACTGTAAGCTATTGAATGTGATGAGCATGAAGAGAGTAATCAGGTGTACTAAGTTTTATTTTTCTACAACAAGTGGTTCAGGAGTTATTACCATTTCAATGTTGAATTTTTGAACTGGTGGTGGCGCTATAGAGTTGGTCCTAGAGACCCCAATGTTGGTCAGATCACTAGTAATGTCCATCTCTACAAGTGTGCCAAATTTCATAATTTTCCTGTGTTCCCTTCATAGGGCTACCATAGAGCCCCATGGGAAGAAAATAATAATAATAATAATAAAACATACAGATACAATAGGGGCTACAGCCCTTTGGGCTTGGCCCCTAATAATAAAACATACAGATACAATAGGGGCTACAGCCCTTTGGGCTTGGCCCCTAAATAATAATAATAATAAAACATACAGATACAATAGGGGTTACAGCCCTTTGGGCTTGGCCCCTAATAATAAAACATACAGATACAATAGGGCAGGGATAGGCAATTTCGGTCCTGGAGGGCCGGTGTCCTGCAGAGTTTAGCTCCAACGGGGCTAAAGGCGCCTTTGATATTATTATTATTTTCATCTAAATCACTAGATGCAGAGTCGATCCTCCCTATAGGCAGAATACACAAGCTGCGTAGGGCCCCTGAAACACCAGGGGGCCCCCTTGCTCTCAGAGATGTTTTAATTTTAGTTTCGTTTTTGAGTTTGGCCAGCGGTTATTGAAAACATGAATGATAATTTATTTCAATGCAGTGTGCTGTCACTCTCTCTACGTAAAAATCAGTCAAAACATGTTTCACGAGTTCACACTTACATATATTTAGCACGAGTTACGTAATGCGTATTTGGCGAGTATGGTAATACGTAGTTGGCGTGCTGTCCTGGGGAAGGGCTCTGAGCTCGGGAATGGCCCGAACCCAGAGTATCCCCCCGTGGTATGGTGAGAACTTAGTGATATTGGTGGAGAAGGGGTGGTGGAGGGATGCTGATAGACCGTCAAATGAGTGGAGGTATGTCAGCTGTATTTATGTCCGTGAGTTGATTGACTTGATTGCGTACCACTTGTGTTTAATTAGGCTAAGTATCTGACGTGCTCCTCCCGAACTTTGTTAATAAAACATCATAACGTGAAAGTCGTACAGTCTCTTGCTCAAAACTAAAAAAACGAGTTGAAAACGCACCAAGCCGCGGAAGAGATACTGTTCCTCGAGTGCTTTCCACGAGCGCGATTCGAAACGGAGTGAAACACGGACAAATGCGTTACATCCATTCTTTCAAACCCCCCCCCCCCCCCCCCCCCCGTATATTTATTGAACAAAAATTATTTTTTATTTATCTAAATAAGCAGAAAATAGTACAAAATTTGCACAGATTGTTTTGAACAAGCATTAACTTAGACATTATAAAAAAATAGCAATATACATTATTTTAGCTGAAGTATTTTTGTATCAATACCGTGGGCCTTTTACCCTGTGTGTGGGGTAAAAGGCACCCCTTGCCACCTCATACATTTATAAGATTTTGAAGCAAAATACACAACTTGAAGGATTTGTTTTCACACAAAATCTGTTGCTCCATTATTGTTCAATACAATGTCATTTTTTTTATTTCTGCAATTATACATTTTAGGCGCAGTGAATAGCGCATTTTTTATTAAGGTGGGCCTTTTGCCCCGTTGTACCCTACTGTAGAAAAAGTATTCTTATTTGGTTTAGTAATTAATTTAGGTCTGTGTTGGGGTTCTCAGGGGAATTTACCTCTTTAACATATGGCCAGTTGTGAGGGCTTTTATTTCCTGACACACAAACTTAAGCTGTAGTTTGAATTTCATATGAACACAATGGAATGCCAGCTATTGAACATGGGAGAAGGACATAAAGACAGAAGACAGAAGTAAGCTTAAGATATCAAATGTATGTAAACTTTTTATGTATTTTAGTTCTTTTCCTCTATTACAGACTTGGGAGAAGGAATTCCCTCAAAATGTACCCCCTTCAACACACAGCAGTGAGGAAGAAAAATACTTCACATGTGCTTTGCCAGCTCAGCCCTGTTTCTTTTTTATAGAACAAAAAGAATGGCAGGCACTAAGAAAAAACACTGGTATGGACGACTTTTTCAAGGTCTTCAATGGACCAACATAATTGCCAAGGGCATCAGGTCTGTGCATCCATACTGCAGCTTCGGGTTTAAGCGGCACTTAAACCCTGCTCTCACAGAAACCAGGACCAGTTTTTACATGTGTGGGCTACTGCCGGTTTACAGATTGTCCAGTGAGAGCACATGTTGAAGTCACTGATGAGTGCACCCTAAAGGCAACAGTGGTTTTCTCTGGAGGTGATGTGTGTCATAACACACACGAGCTCAAGAGAAGGCCAGTGCGTGCAGATGCACGTCAGTTCACAGCAGAACTCCTACAAACGAAACTCCCTAGGAGTTTATACTTAAAAGCTTCCTCAAATGGTCATTGATTCTGGTTGCAGGGACAATGCGCCATCCAAAGACGTGCTAAAAAACATAACTTGGAGTGAACGAAAACTAAAACGACCACATTTTGATGAATTCACCAGTTTAAAGAAAATCATTGATGAGCAACCTGGCACGGACAATGATGTTCTACAGAAGGTTTTAATGCAGCCGAAAGGGATAATGCTGTGGTCGAGGAAGACACTCTCTGTATTTTACAAGAGGTCTAAGGAGGATATAGTGTATCTGGATGCAACAGGGAGTGTGATTCAAAAAAGTGCACAAAATCCACCATATTATGTGTATGAATTGGTGGTAAGAAATCCATCCAGGGGGGCTTCACCTTTACCTGTTGCAAGCTATGTTACATGTGACCACACAACAGCATCTGTCACATACTTTCTGCAGTCTTTCCAAACAGACCTTATCAGAATGTATGGAAGTGGGGCAAGCAAAACGCCAGTAATGATTATGTGATGGCTCCCTTGTGCTTATGCACTCCATATCCATTACATTCTGCAGAACAGGTCTGGAGGATTTACTGCAGAAATACTTCCTGCTGATCACAGGACAACATCCTGCAGATACATTTGACCTCCCCATTCTTCATAGATGTTTAAGTCACATCATGAAGAATGCCAAGGATCTATGCAAAAAACAGTAAGTAAGTTTTGGAGTGTAATTTACTCTTTGAAAATAAATTTACTAAGATAATAATGTTCTTGATTGCTTTCTTTGTAGGATTCCAAACCATTACAAGCTAGCAATGCATGTATTTGGCCTCCTTACGTGCTGTTCAACGCTAAAAGAAATGGATGAGGTGGTTTGTAGTTCTGCAGTTCTATTTTGCAGTCCTTGCAGTGGAGAAAATCTACAAAAACACTACAACAACTTACAAATGCTCATGCAGCAAAGAGGGAGTGGGTTAAAGTTAAGTTTCTGTCTATGAGTTATCCGAGTAAATTAACACCGGTCAAGGACGTATCATGCATCTTAATTCAGGTCAGGCAGGCATAGATGAGCCACATTACTGTTAAACAGAATAAATTAAGAATTAACACACATTTAACATTTGAGCCACTCTTGAACAAGAGACAGCATCAGAAGCGTCTTGACTGGGCTAAAGACAAAAAGGACTGGACTGCTGCTGAGTGGTCCAAAGTTATGTTCTCTGATGAAAGTAAATTTTGTATTTCCTTTGGAAATCAAGGTCCCAGAGTCTGGAGGAAGAGAGGAGAGTCACATAATCCACGTTGCTTGAGGTCCAGTGTAAAGTTTCCACAGTCATTGATGGTTTGGGGTGCCATGTCATCTGCTGGTGTTGGTCCATTGTGTTTTCTGAGGTCCAAGGTCAACGCAGACGTCTACCAGGAAGTTTTAGAGCACTACATGCTTCCTGCTGCTGACCAACTTTATGGAGATGCAGGTTTCATTTTCCAACAGGACTTGGCACCTGCACACACTGCCAAAGCTACCAGTACCTGGTTTAAGGACCATGGTATCCCTGTTCTTGGTTGGCCAGCAAACTCGCCTGACCTTAACCCCATAGAAAACCTATGAGGTATTGTGAAGAGGAAGATAGACTATGCCAGACCCAACAATTCAGAAGAGCTGAAGGCCACTATCAGAGCAACATGGGCTCTCATAACACCTGAGCAGTGCCACAGACTGATCGACTCCATGCCACGCCGCATTGCTGCAGTAATCCAGGCCAAAGGAGCCCCAACTAAATATTGAGTGCTGTACATGCTCATACTTTTCATGTTCATACTTTTCAGTTTGCCAACATTTCTAAAAATCATTTTTTTTGCATTGGTCTTAATTGATATTCTAATTTTCTGAGATACTGAATTTGGGACTTTCATTTGTTGTCAGTTATAATCATCAAAATTAAAGGAAATAAACATTTGAAATATATCAGTCTGTGTGTAATGAATGAATCTAATATACAAGTTTCACTTTTTGAATGGTATTACTGAAATAAATCAACTTTTTCATGATATTCTAATTTTATGACCAGCACCTGTATAGTGCATTTTTATGTGTAGTTATGCACTTACAGGTACTTCCTCCAAAGGACACTCGTCCGAGAGGGTCTCTTCACTGTCCTGTGCAATGAAAATAAATGGTATGACAAAGTGATACGGTGTCTCCACTATTGATATTGATTTCGCTATTGAGAAAACAAAACAAAAAGTCCACTTACTGCACATGCTTCAGCCACCACTTGCATGGGAACAGGTACAAGTGTGGGTGTGTTATGTAAAACTGCACAGAAATAGAGGAAAAAATTCATTACAATGAGGTACACAGGAAAAGAAACAGCAACTTTTTTTTTTTTTTTTCCCATTTACTCAAAGTAGGTTTAACTGCCTTCCTTTCATGTCAATGCAATTCAGCACTACTCAAGATTTACCAGTTGAAGAGTGTAGCTGACATTTGGATTACACCAAATGCAAGGTAGCGCAATGATCTCAGATAACTCAGTCCAGCCATACTAATCATCAACAACAGGTGCGTTCGAAGAACCTAATTAGCCAGATAATGAGTAGCTGCATCATATCATCTCGGATGTGTCTTTTGATCTCGGATGTAATAAGCGACGTACGAAGAACGGACCCTTGGGAGGCTAATCAAGGGGAACTACAAACACCATGGGAGACAAGAAGTGACAAAAGTTCAAGGCACACAGAATATGTAACAACAAAAACAAGAAAGAGTTGATTGTGAGGAGAGCAATCACATTCTTTTTAAACCAAAAATAATACTGAACACCACAAAATTGTAAAAAGAAAAAAAGTTGAGTTAAATTAAAAAGTTTAAGCCTTCTTGCACTGGATGTGCTAGTGTCTTCTCCTCATTCCATCCGCGACATGCTGCTATTTTGGAAAGTATATCACAATGCATGCGCGTGCCTTCCTCTGAAAGTAAACAAGACGCAGTACATATGTTCAACATAACGAATGGCATCATTTTTGCCATCTAACAGAAGGCTTAGAGTTGCATATGCTAGATTGAATTGGCTATGTTACGTAAATCTTTTGTGTATCAGTATGTAAAATTAATAAATCAGAATTGGGGTTCATATAGGCCTCTGGGAAATAGATATGTTTATGTATCCACTGTTGTTTTTTGTATTAAGGTGCATCTATTGTATTGTTTGTTTAGTAATTATTGATGTGAGACACGCGCTGTGAGATCCAAGATACATTTTGGAAAGAATTCCAACAATAAAGTGTAATTGGATTGAAGTAATATTAAAGCTAACAAATGCCTCTAGTTTTATTAATTTAACAGACCTTTGAAGTTTGGGCAATAATTCATGGAAGCAATGTGTTTTTGTGCATTTTATTTTTTCATATGGTGATTGTGAAATTTGTTATTTTTTAATGTTAATTGGGTCAAGTTTGATCAAGAACAATGCACTGTGACTTTAATCCAGCGTAAGCGGCGCAGCAAAAATAGAAACTATCACTGTTGCTCACTGCTCCTGCTCCCAGTGTCAATACACTCATTTGCTAACATGTACGCTGAAAATTGTGTTGTGTTGAATTTAAACCGCCTGCCAGAATTCAACTGCCTTACGAGAGCATGCTCATGACATCAGTTGATGATGTCGGTGTGTCTAAATCAGTGCTCGCCAACCCATCGATCCTTATCACTGTCCCAGTAGATCCCGAAAATAACAGTAAAATAAGAACAAAAATACATTACATTTCTCTATTCCTTTATTAACTATATTTATTATGTATGAGTATTATGTTTATCATCTTTATATTGTTATTTTGTGAATCAATATAGTCATGTATTCAGCTATACTCACTGAAACCATATTTTAATGTGGGTTACATGGTGTTGCATCTTTGTTTGGATAGTGATTAAGTGTAAAACGGTTTGTAATAAAAAAGTTATCAAACGTTTGCTTTACCCCATGACAACATTGAACATTTAAGAAGGCGTTAAGAAAACTAATCAGAGGTTTTAACTGTGTATGGTGGTCTGTAGGCTTTGTGATTGTGATTTACACTCAATGTGTTTAGCATTGCAGTTCATAATGCATGTGTCTCTAATGTGCTTTTAGAGACACATGCATTATACTGTGTAAAATATGTGCAGTTGGCAGTTATGTGTACTGCACAGAGAGCAAGAATTACCATTGGTCTCAAACTCAATTCCTGGAGAGTTAGGCACAGTTTAGCTCCAACCTGCTCCAAATCACACCTGCTTGGAAGTTTCTAGTGATCCTGAAGACCTTGATTAGCCGGATCAGGTGTGTTTGATTAGGGTTGGAGCTAAACTGTGCAGAGCTGTGGCTAGGGGTGGGCGTAATGATCCTAATATCGATAGTATCGATGCCAACGTTGGTATTGGTATTGGTATTGGATCGATACTAGCCTGATAAGATCGGTACTTTAGATTAATTTTTTCTCCTAAACACTTAATAACATTGCTTAATACATACAACAAAGTGTAGACATGTCTGTAGGTGTATATGCCGCTCTTTTCACATCTTGTATGCAAACATTGCTGCTCCTCCCCTGCTACGCTGTGATTGGTGGTCATGCCATCACGTGACTCAGCGGCTCCGAGCGCGAGCGGATACAGCGAGAGATGGAACGGAACTCCAAGCTACAAAAGAAATTAAAAGGGGAGGAAGGAAATACTTCACATAGTGCATATTATACCTGTATACCGAATTTGTCCTTTTTATACAGTATTACTGTAAGGTGTGTACTGAGTTTAGCTTTTTAAAATTATTTCTTAATGGATTAAGACACTTAAAATTTTCATTATAATGGTTTTCTATGGAAGGAAAATACTTAACATTCATGTTCTGGGCTCCTCTGCCTGCAAAGTCCTTTTAGAAAGGCAAATAATATCCACGTAGCTTTAAGGTGAATATAATATTAGTCATATCAACATTAGTATTGTTAATTTTTGTAATTGTTGTTGGTCATTTAAATGTATGGTTTTTTAAATGACGGGTATCGGTATCGGCGATACTGGCCCTGTATTTACTCGTATCGGATCGATACCAAAATTTGCATTATTGCACACCCCTAGCTGTGACCCTCTCCAGGAATTGAGTTTGAGACCAATGAATTAGACTAATGTCCCTCTGTCTTATTTGAATAATTGAGTTTTTATTATTATTAAATGCCTGCTAATTCATTTGGATTTTTTTTAACACAAAGAATACGCATAATGTTGCAAATAGACATGGGATGGGATGCAGACAAATCTGAAAATGTACAGTAAGGGAGTGTGTGAGTCAAGTTAAAAGAGTGCAGTCAGTATTCTGTGGAAAGTATACTCATTTTGAAAAAGGGAAACCTGAATACCAATGCTGAAGGATTTAAGAACTTTTCTATACAATACACTGTACATTTGTTCCTGCTGCCTGTACATGACCCCTTGCCATAGCATGTCAGGTGTTCAAATGTGACCCTGGACCACAAAACCAGTCATAAGCGCCAAGTTTTCGAAATTGAGATTTATACATCGTCTGAAAGCTGAATAAATAAGCTTTCCATTGGTGTATGGTTTGTTAGGGCAATATTTGGCTGAGATACAACTATTTGAGAATCTGAGAGTGCAAAATATTGAGAAAATGCCCTTTAAAGTTGTCCAAATTAAGTTCTTAATGCATATTACTAATCAAAAATGAAGTTTTGATATATTTACGGTAAGAAATTTACAAAATATCTTCATGGAACATGATCTTTACATAATATCCTAATGATTTTTGGCATAAAAGAAAAATCTATAATTTTGACCCATACAATGTATTTTTGGCTATTACTACAAATATACCCCAGCGACTTAAGGCTGCTTTTGTGCTCCAGGGTCACAAATGAGGCCAAAAACTAAATTTTTATTAGGAAAGAAATATATTACACAGCGTTCAACAAACTGAGTATCATTAAATGTAACAAAATAAATAAATATATGACTGAACACTTACATTGACATTTATCTGACTTTGGCAAGTGTCTTCTTTGCTTTTGCTGGTGGATCTTTTTGACTGAATGTGACATGACATCCATGACCCACACAACACAACAGATCCTTCACTCCACGGCCTGTAGAGAGAGAGAGAGAGACATATTGTACTTGTACAAACATTTAAAACTTGTATAATGCAACAAAAGTGACTAAAACTATGAAAAATACCCTCCTACTGGTTCAGGAACATTAGACAATTTCACAGCTCTCTTTCTATTTTGTGTTTGAATGAGCTTAACTGTGATTCACGGCATTCAAATATTTAGTGCTTTTCACAAGAGCAATTTTCAGCTTTGCAAAAAGCTAATCAAACACAAAATGTAAAGTTAAATCCCATTTTGTCTTTATGTCTGTATTTTTTGTCTGTAAAAAGGTCGTTTATACTGCAGCTGATATATCAGTTAGTAACTTTCCCGAGTCCTAATATAACGTTCATTAAAAATGACAGCACTGAACACACTTAAACTTATGGTCAATAACTTTCCATTTTTTGAAGTACTAAAGTTTTTACTAGTACTAAAGGATTTCTTTATGTATGGTGGTTGGACCTCAGTCCCTCAAGGTGGGTCTGGAAATACATTTTCGACATTTTAAACCTAAATTTATCAGTCTGGTGCACTTTGAGTGCTCAAAATTAAGTCCTTCAACTCACGTTCAATGAACAAATTTCATTCATTCATTCAAAAAAAAAAAAAAAGCATACATGAACTTTAAAGGGGACTCGACCCTCGTTTTAGTTGTGATATATTGTGTCTCATTGCTGAATTTGCAGAGAAAATGAAAAGTTCTGGTCAGTTGACATCTTGTAATGTACATATTTAACAACCTAACAGCTGTATTTTAGAGAATATCATTATGGATGTAAGTGATTTGAGGATTTCCAGCATGTACGTTAGAACTTAATTAGAATAAATAACAATGTAATGTATTATTAACTGTCTGGTTAGTAACTGATTCCCTGAGTTTTGTGTGAATTGAGTTCTGCTGAAACTCTAGATAGAATTAGAACTGCTACATATTTTGTTCTCAAAACTTTTAACTTCACTAAAATAACACAAATATAAATACTTTTTGCTTGGATTTGAGTTTCTAATAAACTGTTTTTTTCATCTGGTATTTATTAACTGAACTGTTCTCTCTTAATAAAGGTAGATGAGGAGTAACAACTGAATATATTGTCATATTTTTGCTGTTAGAAGAAGCTGAGAATTGAACACTGAAATCAATATTTAATCAAAGACTGACCATAATTATCCTTTCCAGGTTTGTTCATTTTCACCATGTCTGTTAATCATACAGGGCTGATATGTTTGTAATCAGTTTCCAATAATTAAAATCTGACAGCTTGCTAGATTATTTATAATGAGACTTATGTACTGCTATTTTTAATAAAGTAATCTTAATCATGTTAACATTTAGAAGATATTATTTGAACCATTTTAATTAAAGATTTTCATTCAGAGAGTCTTAATTCTATCATCAATGCAGTCCTTTACTATAATGCACTTTATTTAAAAAAAGCTGAAATTTGATGTATTGCTTTTACCTTCTGGGGAGAAACTGAGATGAAATGAGATGAATACATTGACATGAGAATTCAGTTTCAGTTTGTAAATTAAATAGTTAAATCTTTTATTGCTAGATCTGGAATTCATCGTTTCGATTGATCGTGTATCGTATTATATTTTTCTTAATTAAAATTATTTAGTGAAAAAGACTTTTATTTTGGTCTGGCGATCTGACGTCATAAGGCTGCGCCGCGTCTGTGATTCTGCTGGAGAAAGGTGATCGTGCTTGTAATAGTTTAAAGTGTTTCAATTAACTAAACTCATTTAGCCAATTGTATATAAACTGTGAAATTAATTATTAACCGGTATCACATTGTAATGCGTTATCTAGTGCTATTAATGAAGGGAGTTTTGTGTGTAAAGCGCTCCCTCGCATGAGTAACAGAGAAGGGGCGTCATCATAAACACAAGCAGTGATGGAGAAACGGAGCTTTTATCTAAATCTATTTATTCGCAAAATGATTCAGCGATTCAAATAGCTGACTAGACCTGCTGCTCAAAACAAACACATTTTATTTATTTGTACAAACCACCTGCAAATGCTTTCATGAACGTTGGAATCTTTTAAATATAACCTGCAAATCATTAAAAATACCAAATATAAATCTTAATGCAATGTGAACTTGTTTATAATTTGTGTTCTGTTATTAATTCGATTTTTTTGGGGGGAGGTTATATCAGTTGGCCATTTAAGGTCATTATAACTCTGACTGATTCTCTTACCAGTGCACTGCATGAATACTGAACTAGGAGATGATTGAGACACTCGCAGAGATTTAGTTTGGAATTATTTTTCTTTCTGTCAATTATTCTTATCTTAAACAGGAGAAAGTGTCCAAACACACAGAAAAACACCAGAAGAAGCTGAGATCCTCGTGACACACTACTATAAAGATGGATTTTATAAAAGAGGAGACTGAAGACATGAAGATTGAAGAAATATTCAGAGTCAAACATGAAGATCCTGAGGAACAAATAAAGATTATTAAAGTGGAGAGTGAAGACATGAAGATTGAAGAAGCATTCAGTGTCAAACATGAAGATCCTGAGGACCAAACAAAGATGGTGTTTATTAAAGAAGAGAATGAAGACATGAAGATTGAAGAAGCATTCAAAGTCAAACATGAAGATCCTGAGGAACAAACAGGTTGGTTTTCATTCTCAAAGCTGAACTCACTCATGAGATCCTTATTAAAATGTCCAGCTCTACAGAAAACTCTAGTTTTATTTTATTTTTTTCAGTAATAAAAGTAGTCTTAGGTGGAAGAAGGCTATTATTGTCCCAAAAAACTGTTTCTGTGAATGCAACAGCCGGGTTCCTAATTATGAAAAATAACATAATGGATGTTATTGACCCTCCATCAGGATCTAGATCATTGGTCTCAAACTCAATTCCTGGAGGGCCACAGCTCTGCAA
Organism: Barbus barbus; assembly: GCF_936440315.1. Classification (NCBI taxonomy): domain Eukaryota; kingdom Metazoa; phylum Chordata; class Actinopteri; order Cypriniformes; family Cyprinidae; genus Barbus; species Barbus barbus. Next base: position 5,250,868 of record NC_136717.1, read on the forward strand.
AGTTTAGCTCCACCCTAATCAAACACATGTTGACCTAGAGAAATGTGTGCTGTTCAAGTGTCTGCGAATCGTGAAAGCTGAAGAGTAGCGCTCACTGCGAGGCGCTGGAGCACTTGCTCTTAAAATACTTCATTTTTGGTCACAGATAAGAGTAATATATCTTTCAAATCTATGAAGACTGTACGTTTATTTGTGTGCACTCACAATAACAACAAAATGTGCTTTTGTAAAATAATGAAGGCAAACAATGCACTTTCTGCCGTCTCTGTGAACTTGAGCGTGAAACTCTGTATATCTTTGCCTTACAGACATTAACCCTATAAAACCGATGGTAGCGCCCGCACTCCGGTTTGCATGTCTCTGTTTAAAAGCCAATAAAAACCAAAATGGTAGCACAATAATTATTTTTGCATACAAAATCAGAGACGTTACACATTCAAATCAAGCCTACAACATAACATGCTCCTATTGCGTTGTTTTCACCTTCTAACGAGTCTGCATAAAATGCGTTTTCAACAAAAACATTGCACGTCTTTGCACACGTTCTATAGACCTGAGGTTGTTAGTTACCTTTTCCTACGACTACTATGACGTAATCACGTTCTGTGCACTATGACCCCACGGTTTGTCGCATGTGGTGGCGTCACAAGCCGCGACATTTGACTTTCATTTCTGTACACAATGTGTTCTATTCGTCACTCGCTCTCTTTTTCATTGCAATCTGTTGCTTCATCTGTTCTTTTTCATGCATACACACAAATGCAAGCACAATCACACACTCGCGTGCATAATGTTACGACTGCATGAAAAAATAAGTACATGAGGTTTTGGCGCTACTAACGTTACTCGCGTCCGACGACGAGGAACTCTCCGACTGCTCATCTGCTCCAGATTATGTTTCTACTGGGGTTTATTTTTGTTTATATATGTTTTATGTATTTATTTTAATTTTTTTACATGAGGATAACTGAGATGGTCTTTATATATTTATTTATTTTTCAATCAACATCGCTCTCAAAAGCAAAATGTTGTCTTTTTGACCCCACAAATTCAAATGCACTCCATTCATCTGTGAGGCATGCCACATGCCCCTCTGCATTATTCTGGTCAGGAACGGTCACAAGTGTTATCACATCCTTTCTGCGTTTTTAGTTCTGATAAATTACAGATTTTAGAGTAGTGTAACATTATTTTACATAGTCTTTTTTTAGTTGTTCAATCAACATTGCTCTCAAAAGCAATATCGGTTATTATCGGTTTGACTTCACAAAAATGAGTGTATCTCACAAACAAATTTATGTAATCAGTCCAAATCAATTGTATGTAGTTTCAAAGTGTTTTATGCAAGTCTTTTACATTGACGTTGCCATTTGTGATATTTATGTATTTAGTAGAATATTGAATTTGTTTTTTTGGGGGGGTGGGGTGGGGTGGTTATTGCACTTTTGAGCTATTTATCTAGTAACTATGGATTTCTTACATATCCTTCAAATTCGGGCTCTAAGGATTGTATTGATAACATTTGAAAATCCTCAAAAGAATGACAGCACAACATGTAAAAATACTAAGATATACTCTGGTGGAATTGTTCTATGGCAGGTCTTAAAGGGTTAAAAATATATCTATAGAGAGTGAAATGTCTACTTTCAAATGAACCAATTCAAATGGAAAACAAATTCTCAGATTTATGAATCTGTGAAACATGCATCCAGGCGCATTCACTACTCCGGAGATGACGTGTCGCACTTCCATAATCATGCTCGCTGTAGCAAGATTTATGCCTGTGCTTGAGCGGTTCTTAGGCTATGTAGGCAATTAAAGGCTCATTATAAAGATTTTTAAATGGTTCAAACGTGCGATTAGTCGACTTATGCTGGATACGCACAAGATACTCGTCCTGATTTTGGGCCGATTTCTTCCCTTCCGACAATCCTAGGTAATGTCCCGATTATCTTGGTGGCTCTAAAGAGTGTCTTATCAGATTTTCCTGTGGTGTGAGGTGTGTTAAGAATGACTGAATCAGCTCGGAAGAACATCCAGGATACGGATTTCCGTATTTTCCGACCTCTGAGATACGACCCTTGTGATTCGCGTAGGTCCGAGGGTTTTTTTTGTGGGCCGGGGGGGTGGGGGTGGGGGGTGGGGGTGTTACTTGCATGATGATTGAAATCACGCAAATGGCCTTAAGCTATTGCCTAAAATAAACTGCGCCATCTGCAGGACAGTTAAAAGCGGTTCAAATGATTCAAAGCGCCAAACGCGAGTAGATTCAGTGCTGAAATGTGTTACTCGACCCGATGACTTTTCATGAATGGCGGTGAGAATTTGAGATTGCGCTGTCATAAAATTTGCAACGGTAGTGATGTAATTATATAATAGGCCGTTGTCTGACGCACTATGTCTGCTGTTACAGTACTATTTTTAGTTTCGATCCACTGTTAATGCTAGCTGCACTTGGTTCGAGCCACTTTAATTTGCATTTGAGAACACAACATTCAGTCTTTAGAAACGTTTATAAATCTGTTGTTGTTTACAAAGACAAGTTTCAGTGTCATATAATCCTTCAGAAATATTCTAATATGCTGATTTGCTGCTCAAGAAACATTTCTGATTATTATCAATGTTAAGCAAAATGTATGAGCGAAATTAATAATTTTATTCATCATGCATGAAAGTCATAAAAAGTGAGTGAAGACAATGATTTATATTTAATAAATGCATTAACAAATGTAATTAATATATTTGATAAATGCTGTTCATTAAACTTTATATTTATCAAAAAAATCCTGAAAAATTGTTTATCACCATTTCCACACAAAATATGAATCTGCTAAATTTTCAACATTGATAATGATCAGAAATGTTCCTTGAGAGTCAAATTGTACTGATTTCTAAAAGTGACGTGACACTGAAAACTGGAGTTATGATGAAGAAAATTCTGCTTTGCATCACGAATAACATTACATTTTATAATATATTAAAATTGTAATAATATTTTACAATATTGCTGTTTTTTTTTTACTTTATTTTGATCAAATAAATTCAGCCTTGATGAGCAGAAGATAGTTATTTCAAAATCATTAATAATTGTAATGTTTCCAAAATTTTGGCTGGTACTTTAAAGGAGCACTGCGTAAGTTCTGAAATTTCTAACAGTTACTGACACCAGTGGCCGTTAGAGGAACTGCAGCCAGTCTAATGCTCGTTCTCGGTGCACACTAGATAAGGCTTTTTTTTTTTTTATTAAGCTTACGAGGAGTTTCCGTGGGTGTCTGGGTTGTGCTGGAGGCTGGTCGCTTCTTTCCGTCCGCAGAGTCCATTTCAAACACTACCGCTAGCGATTGCCGCTGTAGACAAGAACGCGCATGACGTCACATTTTTGCGTCAATTTCCGCGCCAATTCGGACCCGACTCCTCCAGACACAACTGAGCCTACAGGCTGATAGAGGCAACCGTGGTGGACAGTCAAGGTGTCATTCTTCCTATTACATTATGGTTGGCTCATAAATGGACAAATGAAAACTCTATCTTAAAGATTTTTTTAAGTAAAAACCTACACATAGCCCCTTTAATAATAATAACAATCCTATATACTTCACTATAATATATTATAGTACTTTATTATAATATATTATATTGTTATGATTATTAAATGCTGCTTTTTATTTTTACTGGACAACAGTATGTATTACTACAATATAAGATATATAAATATATTTGTGCTAAAATGTATATTTTTAATATATAAAATAACACTGTTGAGGCCCAGAAAAATTTAATGAAGCGACGAGAATACTTTTTCTGCACAAAAAAAAACAAAACGACGACTTTATTCAACAATTCGTCTCCTCTGGTTCAGTGTAGCGCCATTTTGGAGAATATCCGCTGGACGCAAGCAGCGTACGCTCTTCTGTGTCAGCCGCACCACAAGTATATGCTGTTTTCATTCAAATCAAAGCGTAAACAAGCTTGTGGTGCGGCTGACACAGAAGAGCGTACGCTGCTTGCGTCCAGCAGATATTCTCTATTTAACTTAGTGTTTCGTTGCCGAATGAATCTGCATTTTTGAACGAATTGTTTGAGAAAGCGATTTAACGACCCATTCATAAACAATGACAATCTCAACGTAAATAAAGTGTAGTTTAATATTCTTTATTTTTTTCCATGAGCTGAAGAAGCTGAAGAAATCTCTCTTCTCTCTCCTTTGTCTCCCTCTCATTTCTGTCTCTTCTTTCTTCTCTTTCCCTGGCCTCTCGTTATCGTCTCTCCCTTTGCTCTCATCTCTCGTTCTCTTCTTTCCTCCCTTTCCATCATCTCTCTCCATCTGCTCTCCTCCCTTTCTATTGCTTCCATTTCTTTTTCTGCTTCCCTCTTCTCCATCTTGTGGATCAGTTCCTCTATGTCCTTCTTCTTCCTCCCTACTCTTTCAGCTGTTGACCTCACCGAGGATGGCAACATCTGGTCTAGATGAGGACATTTTGTTAGGGTTTGAGGGGGGATGAACCCAATCGCAGACAGTATGCAATTAACACAGATTTTTTCAGACAAAGCAGGGAAAACAAAACCCACGATGGGGCAAAACAAGTCTGGAGGGCAAAAACAAAGACTAACTACACTAGACTAAGACTTGACAGATAACTAGACAAATAACTAACAGCAGCAACAAGATCAGGACTTCACAAGGTACTCATGGGAAGGTCTACACAAAGGGACCGTATCACAGGATACACACACTGAGAATCGCAATGAACCCGCCAAAGACAGCAAACACAAAGGGATTAAATAAAGAGACTAATGAAAATCCAACAGGTGACACAGATAAAGCAATAATGACAAAACGAGTATAACAAGGGGGCGGGGCAAGAGAACAAGACAACACAAGCACATGGCCCAAACAAAAGGCCACAAAACATGGGTCTGTCATGATCCTGCCTCAAGAATTAAAGAACGACAAGGACTAGATGGCAGAATCATGACACATTTAAGATCCTACAAAAATTTTAAAGCAAAATACCAAGACAGTCAATCATAACATGGAAAAACATTAGCATGATCAAATCATGAAATAATACAAACTACTTTTATATTTTTGTTTTAGGTTTTCCCGCTTCACTTGAGCAGCAGAAATTTTGCCCTCAACCTTCTGCTGTGTCACAATAAATGCACAGAAATCAAGCACAAAAAGAATTCAGTAAGACCTTTGCTTGAAGTGTTAGTATGTACTACATTCAGTGTCAACAACACCTGATTAAAATTACATTTTACGTTATTTGTTTACTTAAAACCTTTGATGGCAGCATTACGCTTTCCAGTGAAGAGAGCTTACACTGGATAATGATCCGAGTGTGTTCATCAGTCATTAATGATTAATTAACATTAATCTTGATCAATCGCTACATTGACAAACTGAGGCATACTTATATACAATAACTTGCTATGTAGCCAACAGAATATATACTAACTTTAAATATAAACACTAGAAAAAGAGGGGGAAAATCATTGTAATTCCTTTTGAATTTTCTCATTTCATTAAACTGCTAAACAATTAATGTCTCTTAAAAAAAGCAGTGTTAACAAGCTGATGTACAGCATTAGCAATTTAATGAGAACAGCCTAGGCAGTCGTTGTAATGTCCATCATAATAAAGTGAAGAGCTTAACATCAGAAGCTCAGTGTCTATTTGGAGTATTTCTGATTTTATGGTTAAGTCATAATCATAATGTGTAATTTTTTTTTTCAGATTTATGGAGAGAGAAATATATTACTTTAGGCTGTGAATCTGTGATCCGTGTCTTTTATTCCTGTCATAATGAAATTTGAAATGTCCTGGAAAATGAACTCTGAAAAAGAGTGAGAACCCTGACAGGCGAAAATTCATTTGGATAGACTTGTGGAGTTCTGGAAGAATGTTTTATGGAGTGATGTGACCAAACTGGAACTTTTGGGATTGAGATGCCTTTGGTGCAGAGACTGAAGGTCGATGATCAATGGACTCTCCTGCAGGACAATCATCCCAAAGTACACGTCCAAATTTACTTATGTTTGGTTCAGGGATCGGCTGAAGAATGTTCTTAAATGGCCTGTTCATTCTGCAGGTTTAATTCTTAATATCTGGTTGAATTTGAAGAAAGCAGTGGCAATGTGAAAACCAAAGATTATGAGTGATCTTGAAGCTTTTTCAGGTGAGGAATGAGGCGAGATTGCAGTGGAGAGCTGACAAAAGCTTCTAAGTACTTATAAGCAGCATTTATTGGAGGCTAGAAATATATATTTATATATGCTTTTTTAGAAATTTCAAAATCCTTAGGCTAACTGAGACTTGTCATAGCATTTACATATTATTGTTCTTTTGTTGGTTTTGATTGCTTCCATTGTCCTCATTTGTAAGTCGCTGTAGATAGAAGTGTCTACTAAATGTAAATGTTTTGATGTCTGTTGCTTTATGCCAAACTGGTGTTATTTATCTCTTTTCACCACAGATCTAATGGCAGTGAAAGAGGAAAGGCAAAAACTGAGTGAAACCGAAGAGAAAGATCAAAATGAAAAACAGCATGAAGAAAAATCTTTTAGTTGCTTACAAACTGAAAAGATTTCTTCACCAAAAACGGCTCAAAAAACTCAAACTACAAATCTTAATTCCCACATGAGAATTCAAACTGGAGTGAGACCTAACACCTGCCAACAGTGTGGACAGATTTTCAGTTGCAAAGAAGTCCTTGAAGTCCACATGAAAATCCACTTGGAAAAGAAGCCGTTAATATGCCCTCAGTGTGGAAAGTGTTTTACACGGAAAAATCACCTCAATGCTCACATGATTATTCACTCTGGAGAGAAGCCTTTCACCTGTCCTCACTGTGGAAATAGTTTCAGGGTTAAAGGAAACCTTAAGACTCACATGAGAATTCACACTGGAGAGAAACCCTACACCTGCAAACTGTGTGGGAAGAGTTTCAGGGTTAAAGGAAACCTTAAGATTCACATGAGAGTTCACACTGGAGAGAGACCTCACAAGTGTCTTAAGTGTGAGAAGAGTTTCACATGTCAAAGCAGCATGAAACGTCATTTGCAAACTCATTCTGGAGAGAAATTGCCATTTTCCTCCGAGTGACAAGGTTTAAAAAGGAGCGATTTCTACAATCATCTGTGCATTCCTTCTCAAAGACAATTTAATTGTAGTCTGTGTAATAAAAACATTAAAGTCATGCACACTTTTACACACTTAAAGACGTGTAAAATCATGCAAATGTGAGACCATGTTTGTGTTAGAGTATGATAAGAAAAATTGTATGACTGACACCATGACTACTTCTTTTACTTGCATCCTTGACTTTTTTATGCTTCTTATTTTCTTTTGTGCACATGTACTCAGTTGGCCATACCTGACCATCTTCTTTGCTGTAGTTTAAAATATTGAGCAGTTGTACATTTCCTCCAATTTTGACTATGTTGGGCTGTCCTCAGCCCTTCAAAGCAGCCAAGCACCGCCCAAGAGGCCATATTACTGGAAGGTAAAGCAACCACTTATATTTCCTTTTGTGCTGTTTAGGGGCGTGGAAATTTAAACATAATAACAGACTGGTCTGCATCTTAAGGAGACAATTTTATACGGTCACCTGCAGGACCACCGGTAAAGTGCCCATAAACTCCTTTTCCAATGTGATTTAAAGGGATAGTTCACCCAAAAATGAAAATTCTGTCATTTACTCACTCACCAGTAGTTCCAAACCTGTATGAATATCCTTCTTCTGCTGAACACAAAGGAAGATATTCTGAAGAATGTGGGAAACAGAGCAGTTCTGGGGCACCATTGACTTCCATAGTATTTTTTTTCCCTACTATGGAAGTCGATGGTTCATCGCAGATGATTCGGAAAGCGATATTACATTTATTAGGCTTCACACTTCAGTTCAGCAACAGGTTGCCAGACAGTGTAATTAAAGATGAAAGGAGATCTATATCATGTGAAAACACATACTTAGTTGTCTGAAATGAGAAGGTGCAGGGAAAGGTCACAGGCATGAGCATGGGTTATATTAGTTTGCATGTCTGATTAGTTGTCTGGTTATGTTTATAAATGGATCTTGTTCGGATGATAGTTTCTCCACAATAATTACATCACAGCACTCTTCATTTCTCTGGTATTGTTTGCTTGCTTTTTCAGTTTGATTCACCTGTGTTGGATATATATATATATATATATATATATTTCTAATAGTTAAAAAAATGTATGGGCCTCAATCATGAAACGAGCAGAACAAATTTTTGTGTAAATTTTTATGAATCTGAAAACTGCTTTACGAACAATGGGTCTCATTCACTAAACATGCGTACGCACGAATTTTTGCGTGAAATGTGCGTACGGATGTTTTCACGAATAAATCATGATTCATCAAAATCTTTCGTACTAAAATTTATTCTAAATGTACGAAAAAATTCAAGAACAACTTGTACCACACGTACGCAATAATCATGTACGCCCAGGGCCTTATAAGCATGTATAAAGAACCCCACATATAATTAGATATGTTATGTACAGGGTGGGTGAAAACTAACTAGACGTTAAAATTGATAATAAAGTATAATTAGAGGTCCAATTATATATATATATATATATATATAAAATTAGAGGTCCAAACAACAAATCACCTGATCTATCCTTATATAAACGGTGATTATTGTTTCTTACCTTGTGCTTGGAGGCATGGCACACTTAGTACTGCTTGAAGACATTGCGGCGCGTGCTCTTTAGAGAGCGCACAGCAGGGCCGGTGTTCTGAGGATAAAATGTCAGGACACCGGCGCCAAGGGGGGCACTCGTGGGCCGTGGCCCCCCAAACGAGTTACTGTGCCTCCCCACTTTCCATCCTCTCCCCTCCTTGCTGAACGCGATCGATTTTGAAAGCGAAAGTATCGATAAAACGGCGCACAAAAGAAAGCAATTGAACGCTTTAGCGAGCATCAGCAACTGCACGCGATCACAGATTGCTCACTCTTCATGAATATGCCCCCCGATGGAGGTGCCCTGGCGCCGGCTCTGGCGCACAGATATGTTTGCTGAGAGTGACGAATGGCTGTTCAGTTGCTTTTAAATAACGCATTTTTTCTGGCTTCCACCTCCGACAGCAAAACCTCACGTTCAAGTTATTTTTCTTGCCATAATTGTCTTTCTCTAGACTAGTGCCGCTTTGCGGAAAGCCCTTATATGGAGCTGGTTTGGGCGTGTATTATGCTAATCACTAACCTCGTGCACGCGGGCGCTCTTTTAGAAGACTCCAGATTCACTAACAGAAGAACGAGATTAAGAACAAGCTCATGTGCGTACACACGTGTTGTGAATTAGGCGGAAAGTTTTCGTGAGAAGTTCAAATGTGCGTATATATACGAAAAACGTACGCACTTATTAGTGAATGAGACCCAATGTTCGTATTTTCAAAACGATAGTTGCTATGAAAGAAATTTACACCTGCTCCCTACTGCGTGTAAATGGTGCGTAAAACGTTCTGTGTTCTTTTTGGAAAAGTGATGACACTGAATTTTGATGCAATACCATTATAATATTTTACAAGTTCATTTGCTCGGTTTTTATTTTTTTTTTGTAGCTGCGAGTTAATCAACTGTTTAGCTTTGGGTAGAACGCAGCGCTTGTCACTGTTACTTTTTACCCAGCCATCCAATCAATGGAGGAGGGGCGGGACAAATACTACACCGACCAATCATCCTACTTGTACAACAACTGAACAACAATAGAGAAGTATGAATATTGCTGGTTACTGCATTTTATATTCAGTAATATTGTTCAAAGTGAGATACTAGTAACATGTTACTGCCATGGATATTCCACTTCATAGCAACCAAATGGACTGCTGGAAAAACTTTTTTTTTTTACAGTCTATGGGAAAAACGCTGTGCCACAAAAGCGTTTAAGTGCCACCAGCTGGCCGTTTTCAGAAGAGCACCTGTCATTTTTCAGGTGGCTAAAAACACTTTGGTGGACACACGTTATTGAATATTTATTGTTAGCCATGTGGCCTATTAGTCTTTTTTGCATTTATGCAATATACTGGAGCCAAACTTGAGAAAGTAGACCAGAATATTCCACTGCGTTCCTGGACACGAAATTTGCGTAGCTGTAGTCATAGGTGGGGATTATGCTAATTGTGAATGACCGTGCACGAGCGCCCCATTATGAATGATTGGAATTCATTAACATACACGTTTAACTATCAAATTGGACGTTTACGAAGCGTTTGTGAATCCAGAGGAGAGTTTTCGGAAAGGTCTGTTTTATGCGCAAATTACTCGGAATTTACTCCTATATTTACGAATGTTTCATGAATGACGCCCAATGTTTCTCCTAAAATAAACAGTTTATTACAAATTTAGCTATTTTTTAACTTAAGCAGTATTTAAGGTAAAATTAAGAGTAAAAGACATTTCAAACCCAGTGAATGAAGGCACATTTGTCATCTGGTGGAAATAAATACAGAAACTCAAATGTAATACCATGGTGTAATACTAGATATGTGTTTTTGTTTAGGAATGTGTATTTCCCTAGCTGCTTATACATGTGTTTTCAGACGTAATTACTTTCTTTTATTAGATTTTGCATTTAGATATTATAAATATATAGAAGGTTGTGACAATTCCAAGGGCCCAGCAATAGAGGGGGCCCTCCCGAGGGGGAAAGCAATTTCTACCAAAGGCCGTGGCCTTGCCAATCACCTGCACAGTGGCCTTTGTAGCACCCAGAGCCAGGTTCCCTGCATGAGCCACATTCACAGCGCGACATTTGAATCGACATAGTTAGGAAATATGCATGAAATCTGCTTCGAAATTTGCTCTAATGTGCCGGATGGATGTCCTTAAAACAAAAGAAGTTGATGTCTCAAAAGTATGCATAAATGTATATGTCTCAATTGAGATTTGTAATCTGGTTATAGATTTTCAAAAGTGAAGTAGAAAGCTGCACGTTTGGAAGTCTGTTTGGAAGTCTGGGGGTTAACCACTTCAAATTCATCTCTGTAGAGGTATATAACCGCACTACATTTGGATCTCAAAAAAAGGGTTGTTCTTGGAATATCTTCCCGTCAGAAAAATCTTCCAAAAAGTCACCTGAAGCTTTTTTGCCGCTTCTTTGAAAAGTCAAAAAAGTCCTTTTTCTCTAGCTGGACCTTCATCAGATATGTATGGAAGCCCGTTTCCGCCACTGAATTAAAAAATTTTCATCTCACAATTCTGACTTTTTTCTCATAATTGCGTGATACAAACTCGCAATTGTGACCTTTTTACACAGAATTGTGACAAACTCGCAATTGTGAGATATAAAGTCAGAATTGCGTGATATAAACTCGTAATTGCGATTTAAAGTCCAGTTTTGAGGGAGGAAAAAAGACTGATATGTTCTCAGAATTGCGAGTTTATATCTCACAATTCTGACTTTATCACTCGCAATTGCGAATTTATATCATGCAATTCTGAGAAAAAAGTCAGAATTGTGAGATAAAAAGTCGCAATTACCTTTTTAATTTTTTTATTCAGTGGTGGAAACGGGCTTCCATAGATATGGGTATATATACAGGTAGGGTTCCTCAAATGTTGCCCTGGAGGGTCAATGTGCTGCAGAGTTTAACTCAAACCCAGATCAAACTCACCTACCTGTGATTTTTCTGAGTTGATTTTCTTGAAGATTCAAAATAAAAAGAGCAATATGATGTTTCAGACCACTCAAAAGTATATTCAGATCAAAATGAGGGACACAGTTGTCATCAATGTATTGCAAGCTCTCTGTCTCCATGAGGTCGGAATGATTTGTTTCACATTCATGAGTCTTCCTGGATGGAGGGCAGTTACATTTTATGGTATACGTAAAACTTGACATTATTGTAGCTCCTCTTACACCCATCTATATTACATATTATTTTAAAGTCTCGATGGTGTGATGAAGTAGTTACAAATGTTTCAAATGTACCTCTGTAAAGTGTCTGATAAATGTCTTTAAAATGTCAGTTTTACATACATTCTAAATCATAAACCTCTTAAAGACATTTTCTAAATGATGTTTTATTAACAAAGTTCGGGAGGAGCACGTTCAGATAATTAACACAAGTGGAGAGCACTCAGCAATCAATGGTAAGAGGTATATATACACTCAGCAGTCCCACCTCATTCCATTGACAGTTTTGCAGCAATGTCTCAACGTCCAAGCTCTTCCTCCGACGAAGAAGCAAACTTTGCCAGGGATGCACCTGCGCATTCCACCGGTCCCACGACCATACCTCCTACGCCGGACGTCGCACCTGAGCCCCAGGCTTCTTCGCACACCGGCCCGAACAGCCCTGCGCTCACCAAGACGCCGTGGCCAGTCTTCACCGCCCCCGGCAAGACTTCCATCTTCTTCCCCGGCTTCCTCCTACCACTCGGCCGTCCCGACGATCCCACCTATCAGGAAATGGACCGTAGCTGGATTAAAACAAGCACAGGGGAATTCAGACATACACGCTTCGTGGAAAATGAACAAGGCGGAGCTGTATGATCTGTACGTTTCCTTACAGTCAACTCCCAAGATGACCCACAGGCAGAGCAAAGCCCGCAGCAAAAATCGCCTGCCCAGTCACCACCGTCATCTTCCCGCACAGGATCCGGATCGCTTCGCCCATCAAGACGCAGCAACAGGCCTTCAGCGAGCCTGGGCCGCGCACCAGATTCCGCCATGGCACTCCCACCTCTCAATGAGGCCCAGCCCTCCACCACGGCTTCTGCTGCCACAGCCGGGCCCAGCGGCCTCCCCACAACCACTCAGTTTTATACTCCCGCTGTTTATAACCCTTTTCCTTTTCAGTGGCCTCCAGCTCCTGTCACAGACACTAGCGCAAGGCTATCACCGCTAGCAGCACAGGTCCAACCACTTCAACAGTCTCACCCAACAGGTTACAACCCCACCCACTTCCAGTGGCCTACAGCTCCAGTAGCTCAAACAAGCACGGGCCCGCCTCCGCTTGCAGCTCAAGCCCATTTTTCATCATATAATCCTTCCATTCCTTCATATCCTCCAACTAACTTTCCTTTTTAAGCCACAGCATGTCATCCAAGCGTGAGGCCGCCGCCGACATTTGCAGACCCGGCTTATACCCTTTCCAGTTCTATGTTACAACAAAAATCACCTTATTCTCTGTTCACAGCAACACCGATGCCCGTTCCGTCCAACGCCATGGAACCACCACCAGTATCCCAAAACATCCGCGCACAGATCCTCTCAGGTGCGGATGTAGACCTTTACTCCCCGCAGCTGAACCAGACCGCCAAATAGATTGCGGGGATTTCTCTGTTACCCTCAAACACTCACTCATCTCGCGTTCTTTCATTTTCAGAATTTTCAATTGCTTTTTCCCGTTACACTGAAATCATCTATTCAGCTTTCCCCCACAGGCGACGCGAACTGAATGATTATCAAGCAATCATAGCCGAACTCGCACTGTCCTATGGGGTTGGGCACTTCTTCACGTACCATAAACTTTTTTCAGCCAAACGTGCCGTGCGAGTCGCACAGTGGAACCAGTGCACATACTGGGGCGCACTCGACAGCAGGGTGTTTTTAGGTTGCAAAAACATTTCTTGCGCGGTCTGCAGGTCAGTAGCGCACACGACCGCGTCATGCCCGCAGGTTAACCCTTCCTCTCTTCCCCACCCGGGAACAAGCACATCTAAATCCACCAGCTACGTGCCTCGTGCAGCAACCACCAGCGCAAACCAGGATTCCACTTTCGACGAAAGCAGACATCCTTGTAACCATTTCAACGCGGGTAAATGTAACAGATCGCGTTGCCGGTTCATGCATATCTGTAGCTTCTGTGGCGGCGCTCATGCCCGCATTACAGTGGGGATCGAAAGTTTTGGCACCCCAGGTAAAAATTTGTATTAATATGCATAAAGAAGCCAAGGAAAGATGGAAAAATCTCCAAAAGGCATCAAATTACAGATTAGACATTCTTATAATATGTCAAAAAAAGTTAGATTCTATTTCCATCATTTACACTTTCAAAATGGCATCTGCAAAAGTTTGGGCACCCTGCAGAGTTAATATCTTGTACTGCCCCCTTTGGCAAGTATCACAGCTTGTAAACGCTTTTTGTAGCCAGCCAAGAGTGTTTCAATTCTTGTTTGAGGTATCTTTGCCCATTCTTCCTTACAAAAGTCTTCCAGTTCTTTGAGATTTCTAGGCTGTCTGTCACGCACTGCTCTTTTAAGGTCTATCCATAGCTTTTCAATTATGTTGAGGTCAGGAGATTGTGAAGGCCATGGCAAAACCTTCAGTTTATGCCTCTTGATGTAATCCACCGTGGATTTTGAGGTGTGTTTAGGATCATTATCCATTTGTAGAAGCCATCCTCTCTTTAACTTCAGCTTTTTCACAGATGGCATCAAGTTACCGTCCAAAATTTGCTGAAATTTTATTGAATCCATTTTTCCTTCTACTCGTGAAATGTTCCCTGTGCCACTGGCTGCAATACAACCCCAAAGCATGATTGATCCACCCCCATGCTTAACAGTTGGACATTCATTAAATTCTGTGCCCTTTCTTCTCCAAACGTACCTTTGCTCATTCCGGCCAAAAAGTTATATTTTAACCTCTTCGGTCCACAGAACTTGTTTCCAAAATGCATCAGGCTTGTCTATATGTTAATTTGCAAAGTTCAAATGCTGATTTTTGTGGTGAGGACGTAGAAGAGGTTTTCTTCTGATGACTCTTCCATGAAGACCATATTTGTACAAGTATCTCTTTATAGTGGAATAGTGTACCACAACTCCAGTGTCTGCCAGATCTTTCTGGAGGGATCGTGCAGTCAAACGTGGGTTTTGACTTGCTTTTCTCACAATCCTGCGAGCTGTTCTGTCTGATATTTTTCTTGGTCTTCCAGATCTTGCTTTAACTTCCACTGTTCCTGATGACTGCCATTTCTTAATTACATTCCGAACAGAGGATATTGGCATCTGAAAACGCTTTGCTATCTTCTTATAGCCTTCTCCTGCTTTGTGAGAGTCAACTATTTTCAGTTTCAGTTTTTTAGACAACTGCTTAGAAGAACCCATTGTGCTGATTGTTGGGGCAAGGTCCGATGAGTCTGGGCATTTAAAACCTTTGAGATTGACATCACCTGGTCTTTCCAGACGATGATTGAGAACAATCCATGACACTGTCAGGTCTCAGCTTTCCAAAGGGGGCAGTGCATGCTATAAACTCTGCAGGGTGCCCAAACTTTTGCAGACGCCTTTTTTTGTTTTCTGTTATTTTGAAAGTGTAAATGATGGAAATAAAATCTAACTTTTTTTTACATATTATAAGAATGTCTAATCTGTAATTTGATGACTTTTGGAGATTTTTCCATCTTTCCTTGGCTTCTTTATGCATATTAATAATTTTTTTTACCTGGGGTGCCCAAACTTTCGATCCCCACTGTATATGTCCAGTTTACAAATCTGTGAATAAAAAATCTAAAAATTATTTGGCGACTCCTGTAAATATTTCACGCATGCAATTCGAACTAGCTCATCACCCGGACGTTGAATTTACTCATTATCTGCTGTCAGGTCTAAAAAATGGATTTAAACCCGGCTTAGAATGCCCACTCTCCCAAAACATCACATGTAATAATCTTCAATCCGCCCTCATAGAACCTGAAGTTGTAAACAAACTGATCAAAAAAGAAGTTGAGTCAGGCTTCATGATTGGCCCGTTTGACAATCCTCCATTTAATCTGTTTCGTATTAGCCCCATCGGAGTGGCTACAAGAAAATTCTCGGGTAAAAAACGCCTAATAATCGACCTGTCAGCCCCACACAATTCCCCGTTCCCAAGCATAAACCGCTTGATCCCTCTCGATGAATTTTCGCTGAAATACCACGACATAGATCAGGCTATCGACATAATCAAAATCGCAGGTCGGGGTGCTTGGCTTGCAAAAATTGACATTACATCTGCTTTCAAAGTAATGCCCATACATCCAGATTCTTGGCACCTATTTGGAGTTCGCTGGCTCGGGAAATATTATTTCGCAGTGCGTTTAACGTTCGGATGCAAAAGCAGCCCTAAAATTTTCGACATGCTATCAGAAGCCGTCTACTGGATTTTGTCGAACAACTACGCCATTCCCCACCTCATTCACCTGCTAGACGATTTTTTAATAATCTCGTCTCCCAATGCTATCCCAGCCGCGCACATCCTCACAGTCCAAAACGTTTTTCCTGAGCTAGGAATTCCTATCGCAGAGGAAAAAACCATGGGCCCTGCAACATCCATTGAGTTCCTAGGAATTCATTTGGATTCAGACAAATTCCAAGCATCCCTGCCCAAAGAGAAAATGTATCGAATAATTCTTGTCTCTTCTACTCTCCTTAAAAAATTAAATTGTTCAAAACGCGAACTCCTATCCCTGCTCGGCCATTTAAACTTCGCAATGCGCATCATTCCGCAGGGCCGCCCCTTCATATCGCATCTCTTCTCACTCGCGTCCTCCGTCCACTCGCTAGAGGACCTCATTTCTATAACTCGAGCATGTCGCGACGAACTCAGGCTATGGTTAACATTTCTAAACCAGTGGAACGGCCTATCCTTTTTCTATAAAAACCTTGTTTCGTCCCCGACCGATATCCAACTGTTCACAGACGCCGCCCCCTCAATTGGTTTCGGGGGATTTTTTCAAGGTCGTTGGTTCGCGGCTCCGTGGCCACCGCAGCTCCAGGACATATCTCAATCCTCAGCTCTATTCGAGCTTTACCCTCTCGTGGTAGCAGCTTTTCTGTGGGGGAAAGAATGGGCTGCTAGTAGCATTTTAGTGCATTGCGACAACGACGCAACAGTGCATTGCATTAACAAAGGCCATTCCCATTCACCTGCTCTGATGCCACTCTTAAGGCGTCTCACCTGGATTTCAGCTTGCGACCAATTCATCATAATTGCTAAACACATCCCTGGGTCAGAAAACCTAATCGCTGACTCCCTGTCTCGTTTTCTGTTCCAGAAATTCAGGACACTGGCTCCAGAGGCGGATCAATTCCCAACTCCAGTACCTCGCTATTCAGAACTAATATTCCCGTAACCCACCTGTTAAACCCCTGCTTGACGCATCGCTCGACACTATCCTCCAAGCAGTTTCTCCCAGGACCCTCCAAACCTACGTAACTGCTTGAAGATGTTTCAAAACATTCTATGTCTCTTATAACATGCCTTTCCCTGATTTTTCTCTTCTTTCAATCACCTCAATAGCGTTAAGGGCCTTCAAGTCGGGTCCATCAAAGGTTACTTGAGCGGCATCCAGTTTTTCCATAAATTGATGTACGGCGCTCCTTCCCCTGAGATAAACAATTCACAAACCTCCCTCCTGATCAAAGGGATTCAAAGATCCCAGCCCACCCGTCCCGACGCCAGACAACCCATAACGCTAGACATTCTCACCAAATGTATTCACGGCCTCCGCACAGGCTACCAGCCCATCAGTACCGCTCGCACACTCGACGCCATGTTTATCCTAGCCTTTTTTGGTTTTCTTAGATGCTCGGAACTCGCCATCACTTCCAAATTCGACCCAAAAATCCACCCCACCATCTCAGACTTATCAGTACTAGATGGTGAAACAATTTCATATTTGATTAAACAAAGCAAGACCGACCAAACCAAAAAAGGTCATTTCATCTACATTTTTAACCTCTCATCGCCAATCCAACCATACCAGTCAATTCTGGCATATTTGCAATGGAGAAGCTCTCAGGCTAAATCTCCTCTGGAACCCCTATTCATAGACGAATCCAAAAAACCTGTGACACGTTTTTGGTTCCAGAAACACCTCAAATCTGTTCTCCAACAGTCAGGCATTCCAGTAAAGAATTGTTTCATCTTCCGGTCAAGCTCTCATCTTCCTCTTTCCTGTTTTTTCTTTCTGTCCAGCGAGGATTTGGTCTCACAGCGGACGCAGTGTGAGAAAATCTCCCGGTCAAGCTCCCATTTTCCTCTTCCCTGTTTCCTCTTTCTGTCCAGCGAGCATTTAGTCTCACAGTGGACGCAGTGAGAACTTTCCCGGTAGAGCACTTACGTTTTCTCTTTCGTCAAGCGAGGAGCATTTGGTATCACAGCGGACGCAGTGTGAGAAAATCTCCCGGTCAAGCTCCCATTTTCCTCTTCCCTGTTTCCTCTTTCTGTCCAGCGAGCATTTGGTCTCACAGCGGACGCAGTGAGAACTTTCCCGGTAGAGCACTTACGCTTTCTCTTTCGTCCAGCGAGGAGCATTTGGTCTCACAGCGGACGCAGTGTGAGAAAATCTCCCTGTCAAGCTCCCATTTTTCCTCTTTCCTGTTTCCTCTTTCTGTCCAGCGAGCATTGGGTCTCACAGCGGCCACAGTGTGAGAAAATCTCCTGGTCAAGCTCTCATTTTCCTCTTTCTGTCCAGCGAGCATTGGTCTCACAGCGGAGAAAGAAGGCGCAAACTCTCCCGATCGGTCGCTCCAAATTACAACTGCTCCCCGTTGCAGGCCAGAAGGGCCCGTCAGTCCAGGCACAGTGAGCCGCCTGGGCAAACATCCAGACCCTTTCTCGAGATACCAGCCCGCCAAACTCGGCACTCATTTGGGGGGGTCTTTAGTTCGGTGGCTCTCCTCTGCTCTTTAGCCTTTTGGGGGGAGTACTCTGGGTTCGGGCCGAACTCCGAGCTCGGAGCCCTCCCTCTGGACAGCACGCCAAATACGCATTAAAATTTACCCCTTGAAATTATATGTAAGTGTGAACTCGTGAAATGATGTTTTATTAACAAAGTTCGGGAGGAGCACGTTCAGATAATTAACACAAGTGGAGAGCACTCCGCAATCAATGGTAAGAGGTATATATATATACACTCAGCAGTCCCACCTCATTCCATTGACAGTTTTGCAGCATCCCTCCACCACCCCTTCTAGTCCTAAGCACTTACATAAGGAGGGAGTACTCTGGGTTCGGGCTGAACTCCGAGCTCGGAGCCCTCGGACAGCACGCCAAATACGCATTAAACTTTACCCCTTGAAATTATATGCAAGTGTGAACTCGTGAAATGTCTATTTGACACCTGACAGGATATGTCCTAGAGACATATTGCAGATGAGCAAACACTCTTCTCACCTTTATTCCAGGTAAGAAATAAACATTTTAAATTCTAATGGTTTTAATTGTTATAGGGTATTTTTAGTGAATATGTTCAATACATACATGCAGTGCAAGCCAAAACAAAACCATGTTAAATTCTAATAAAAATAATTGACAACACACTGCATTCATTTATTAATCTGCATTTAAGTGTCACTTTCTACATCTGAATTTGATTGTGTGGGTAAAAATTGGTTTGAGTGAGTGGACAAAATTGTAGGGATCAGCAGTCAGATGTGATGATTCAGGAGCGATGGGTTTTTTAGCGCTATAAGGGATCAGATTTTGAATGTATAGCTGTATATTTGAGTAATCAAAATGCCAGAGTGACCTAAATAAAAGTTGCATGGAAAAGATTGGGAGAGTGCCTCAACTCTCAAAACGTGAATCACACCTGTGGAGGGAGATGACATGAAGGCTCTTGATGTCAGTGTAACTCTGAAATCAGAGTACAGCTGAATAATTGAATCAAAATCAAAACATCTTTTAAATGGTCCAGATTGGTATATCCTTCAAAGCTGCTGGATTACATTAGTTTTGACTGAAAGTTATGTATTGTATTCTTCAATATGTACTTCACAAAATAATTCCTCTAGTTCTGACTGCTGACATTGAAAATGATGCATGTTTTTTTTTTTTTTTCTCGGATACTGGGAAATTCGTTGATTGCCATTTTGACATGTCTGCTTACATATTTGGTAATAATTCTCTTTTCAAATAGATTTCTATATTATTTTGTATTAAGGATTTAAAAATGATCCTTATCAACCTTGATTGACATGGCAATATTCTATCACATTATTTTGACAGTTAATGTTTGGGCGTTATTTTGTTGGAGTGGGTGGGTTTCAGTTAACTTTTGGCTTGGAAATCATCCATCCAATATGGCAACACTGATTAGCATATATGAATAGCAATTAAAGAGACCATTCACCATTTCTCCAAGTTTGCAGTTTGCAGATGACACCACACCGATCGGCCTCATCCAGGACGGTGACGAGTCTGCTTACAGATAGGAGGTTAAGGAGCTGGCTGCCTGGTGCAGTCTTAACAACCTGGAGCTTAACACTCTTAAAACTATGGAGATGATCATGGACTTCAGTAGAAACCCCCCTGCTCTCCCCTAGGCTTGCTGCGATAGACAGATAGATGGCGGTGATACCGCAACACCGGTTACTTCACTTGCCCACCGCTCTGCACTTCAATAACTGTCTGGTTCAGCTCAGCTACCAAATCTGACCTCAGAAGACTACGGAGAGTAGTCCGGACTGCTGAACGAAACACTGGTACAACCCTCCTCAGTCTCCAAGAGCTGTACTCATCCAGAGTGAGGAAAAAGGCTGGTTAAATCACTCTGGACCCCTCACATCCAGCACACTCTGTGAACCTGAAAGGCCAGACACAGAAACAGTTTCTTCCCTCAGGCAATCCATCTCATGAACACTTGACTAAACGTGGAACACCCAACTCTATTATAAATTATTTACCACACTTACTTTTTTTCTCTCATTTCAAATTTGCACATATCAGACCTGTACACACATAATTGTCTATATTATATATTGTTTTTGCTGTTTTGTACATTGCCTATTTGTATATTATTCTTTTATTATCTGTGTCCTGTCCTGTTGCTGTCTTTCTGTTGCACTGTGGAGCTTCTGTCACTACAACAAATTCCTCGTATGTGTAAACATACCTGGCCAATACAGCTCATTCTGATTCTGATTCTTAAAGGTGTGGTGCCAGACTTGTTTAGGACATAAAGTTGAGGACTTGCAAAGACTCAAGACTTACTTGTGACTTGCAAAACAGTGACTTTGGCCCCGTTTACACTAGTGCGTTTTCGTTTTAAATGCATAACTTTTGCTACGGATACGCCATTATCCATATCGTTTACACTACTCCTCGAAAACGGAGACGTTTGAAAACGCTGCAGACCCCGTTTTAGATTGAAAACTCCAGGGTTGTGTTTCAGTGTAAACGGACCAAAACGGAGACTTTTGAAAACTATGGCGTGGCTGCCCACATTTGCTCTGCGTATACTTGACGACCGTGTAAACAATAACATCATGTTCATTATTGTACCCATAGATATGTATGGGTAGATTCCCCATTCGACTGCTCCAAGCACGCAAATGCATCCGGAATCTAAATAATAGGGAATCTACCTATACATATCTATGGTCGTACCTGCATAAATGGTCATGTGACATGTGTTTTCGGTTGTGTAGTATTAACGAAGATCGTTTCGAAAAAACACCAGTGTAAACGTTGATCGTTTTCATTCTAAAACGCCGTTTTAAAACGAAAACGCACTAGTGTAAACGGGGCCTTGGTCTCACCTCTGACAATTCCCTCTCTCATGAACTCTTATGTCAAGTCAGGCAAGTCAGCTTTGAAATGACATCAATTCAGCTGTAAAGCAACTCTACAGAAGATTTTTTTTAATTTAATTCATTATTTGACAGGGACAATAGACAGTCAGAAAACTGCCCCAGAATTAGCTACAGAGCTAAATACGAAACAAAATGTGGCAAAAACATCAGTATAATACCATTTACAGTAAAATCCCCCCACAATTTAACAGATAAAAAAAATATAATCCCCCACATAGAAACTACAATCCAAATCTCTACAAAATATCCCCTATAATACTACAAAGCATCATCCTACAAACAATTATAAAAATTTTACAATTCAAAGTTTCATTCAAAATACAGAAATATTTAATGGTCACACACCTGACTCGTCTTTAACCATATTTTCAAATGTAGCTTAAATTGTGCTAAGGTAGAACACTGGCTTATATAAAATTGTCAAAAGGAAAAAAAAAACTTTTTAATAATCAAACGATGATTTCTTATTGAATACTTTTAGAGCATGTTTATACAAAGTATATAAAGGTCTAAGAGTAGATTTTCCTGCTTGCGACCATGAAGTAACACAATAAGAGAAATGAGAAAAGATCAAAGAATTCAAAAAGACTCTTGAAGCTTCTATTGAAAGTTGACTCTGTATACATTTTTAATTTCTAAGTTGAGGTGTCACTACACAAACTATATTTTCACCATTACCTAATATATCTGGTTGCACCTCCTCCTTTTTAAATTTAAAATACATACATGCACTTTTACGAACATTTAATGTTAAGCAGCACTGAGTAAACCAATCTAAAAGTTTTGTCATTGCGATAGATCATTTTTGTGCCACCTTTTCTTTTGTTTTGTCATGTATATAAATTACAGTGTCATCTGCGTACATTTGAATATGTACATCAGGACAAACATTTGGAAGATCGTTCAAATACAGACTAAAGAGTAATGGCCCTAGGGTTGACCCCTGAGGAACCCCTGTAGGACGATCTCTTAAAGAAGATATGTATTAATCCGGGTACACTGTTTCCTTGATGTAAGATAAGTCTCAATCCATTTTATTGTATCTTCTGAAAAATTTCAATGTGATCATTTGGATAATAAAATATTGTGATTTAGTGTATTGAATGCTTTTTTTGTGAATCAAGGAACACAGCCCCACCCTTATCTAATTTTGACCGAATTTGCTCAATAAAATAACATACAGCAGTTTCTGTCAAATGCGGTTTACCAAACCCAAATTGCATAGGACATAATAAATTTTGTATATCTACGAATTTCACAATTTGATCAGTTACTACTTTTCTACTATTTTAGACACTACGAATAGAATTGAAATCGGACCAATAATTTACCACATTAGTTTGATCACCCGTCTTAAAGACTGGGGTAACTAACCCCGTTTTCCAACAACTTGGGAATGTAGATTGTCTAATTGATAAATTCACAAAATGAGTAATTGGTGCTAAAAAGATATCACTATTATTATTTTTTTTTTAGTCTAAACCATCTATCTGAATTATACTCTCTGTAACTGTTGTCAAATGAAATGCAGATTTTACTAAATTCACTAATTTAATTTCTTTGTAGACTCAGTTCAAAATTTGAGTGATAAATTTGGAATAAGACAAAGAAATTATTAAATACATCAGCAATTTCATCAGGTTTATCAATTATACTTCCTTTAAAATCCAATTCTAAACATTTATTACATGATTTAATGTCTTTATTAATAGTTTCCCATACCCTTTTACTACTGCCTTTAGCCTCATTTAAAATATTAACAAAAAATTGTATCTTAGCCTGCCGTAATGTCTTAGCTACCTTATTTCTTAAACTATTAAAAAGTCTATCTTGTTGCAAACCAGATTTTATAGCTTTTTTTAAGCAGTATCACGCTTTTTCATAAGCATCCATACCTGTTCATTAATCCATGGACTTATTTCCAACTAGCTTTTTATATTTATTCCTTACATTTTTTAGCTCCTCTATAAATATTATATGTGCAGTTTCCAGGTTTTCAGAAAATAAAAGTGATTGCCAATCAATTTGTCCAAGCTCTTCTTCAAAAGCACTCATATGCTTTTTTGGTATTCTATATGAATAATTCTGGTCAGTATTATGATATACAAATCTATTCTTATTCAGCTTCCTAGAAATAAGCATTAAATTGTGATCTGATATTCCAGTTAAAAAAGATGAAAAGTTTTTGTAATTCTGTCTGGTTTATTAGTAAAGATAAGATCTAGGAAGGTTCGAGAAGTTCAACCAATTGTGTAATTCAGTTACTTCCTTCAGTTTATTTTTGGTCATTTTATCAGCCCAGTTAAGATTAAAATCCCCCAAAACAATACACTCTACTTATCTCAATTTCTTTAAAAAGTATTCTAAAATGATCATAAAATGAAATATCAGGTGAAGGGGGCCTATAAACTGCAACAATGGTAAAAGACGAAGCAATACATTCAAAATCATTTGAGCACTCAAGATGAACTTGTTTACTTATAAAATGTTCTTTAACAGGAAAAATGGCAGAGGAGGAGGGCTTCTTATCTTGTCTGAAATATTTATACCCTTACCCAGGCATTGCTAAAGATGCAGTAGGAAAAGTTTTAGTTAGCCACGTTTCAGACAAACACAAGAAGTCTAAATTTGAGTCCATAAGCAATTTTTCAAGTTGTTCATGTTTTGATAACATACTTCGAAGATGGTATGCCATCATCCAGCTTATGTGAAACTAGAGATTTGCTTTGTTTCTGGAAGTCTTTCCACAGTGAAGGCACATGATAGGCTTCTCTCCGATGCCCCTGAATGATTTCTTGTCTGTAAAACGCATTCCACACTGATGACATTTAAACAGGTCCCTCGAGTAAATACCTAAGGTTAACTTTTCGGTTGAACCCTCTCTCCGGTGTGCATTCTTCTCATGTGGGCTACAAGGTTTCGTTTTTGACTGAAACTCTTTCCACACTGAGGGCATGTGTAAGTCGTCTCTTCAGTGTGAATTTTCATATGAATTTTAAGGTTTCGTTCTCGCTTGAAAAATTTTCTACACAGATGGCAGATGATGGGCTTCTTTCTAGTGTGAACTTTAATGTGGTAATTTAGGCTTCCTTTTTGGTTAAAACTTTTTCCACACTCTTTACAGGTGAAAGATTTCTCTCCAGTGTGAATATTCATGTGGATTTTAAGGTTTCCAACTTGATTGAAACTCTTTCCACACTGATAACATATGCAAGGCTTCTCTCCGGTGTGAATTTTCATGTGGTCTTTAAGGTGGCGTTTTACGCTGAAACTCTGTCCACACCGATAACATGTGCAAGGCTTCTCTCCGGTGTGAACTGTCATGTGCCTTTTAAGGCCTCCTTTACGAGTGAAACTGTTTCCACACTGATTGCATGTGTAAGGCTTCTCTCCGGTGTGAACTGTCACGTGCGTGTTAAGGCTTCCTTTAGTGAAATTATTTCCACACTGTTGGAAGGTAAAAAGGCGTTGGACGTCAAGGTTTCCATTTTGATTGGCACTCTTTCCAAACTGAGGAGAACTGTTGTGAATTTTCATGTGCCTGTTAAGGCTTCCTTGTTGACTGAAAGTCTTTCCACAATGAAAGCAAGTCCTACTTCCTGCTCTTTTTTGAGTGGAAGTCTTTTCAGACTGTAAGGAACAAACCGATTTTTCTCCGATTATGAAATCAGGAAGATTCTCATACTGATCTTTCTCCTCAATTTCATTCATTCCGTCCCTCTCCTCTTTCATTGCCATTAGGTCTAAGGTGGAAAAACAAACAAAAGTTAACCCCAGTTTAATAGCTCAAAGCAGTCAGTATAGTATATATTTAATGCCATGTCAGCATCAAAGACTATTTTCAAGGCAAAACAATTTTAAAAATACAAGTATAACACATAATAAAAAAAACAGCAAACAAACAAACAAGTTATATTACACAAGATTTTTAACATTGTGATAAAAATTCTAAAACATTTCCTGGCAAAATTATAATAACTTCATAAAATAGTTTTCTACATACATTAAAAGCTGGACAGTCCAATAAAATATGTTTGACAGTAAGAGGAACCTTGCAAAACATACATAGAGTATGGTCTTCACCTTTAAGCATAAATGCACGTGTCAAGCCCAATGTATACTTCTGTGTCGAACCTACGCCGTAACTTACACATAGACGCACACCTCTCCAAAGATCTAACAGCGCGTCAATTCTACGTGGACCGCAAGTGCTGTGATTGGTCTGCTAGAACCCCTCCCTCTGGATGTACTTGAGTTTTGTGTGCGTTTATGAGCTGCTGCTCCAGCCCCTTTCCAGAATAGAGCTGTGCCATTTCAGCTTGTACCTGCTAAAATATCTGTTTTGATTCTGATTATCATGTTTATCGAGCTGAAAGCATGCGTTTTAAACCATATTAGTTTAAAGGAGCACTGCGTAAGTTCTGAAATTTCTAACAGTTACTGACACCAGTGCACAGTGGCCGTTAGAGGAACTGCAGCCAGTCTCATGCACGTTCTCGGTGCACACTAGATAAGGCTTTTTTTAATTTTATTTTAAGCTTACGAGGAGTTTCCGTGGGTGTCTGGGTTGTGCTGGAGGCTGGTCGCTTCTTTCCGTCCGCAGAGTCCATTTCAAACACTACCGCTAGCGATTGCCGCTGTAGACGAGAACGCGCATGACGTCACATTTTCGCGCCAATTCGGACCCGACTCCTCCAGACACAACTGTGCCTGCAGGCTGATAGAAGCAACCGTGGTGGACAGTCAAGGTGTCATTCTTCCTATTACATTATGGTTGGCTCATAAATGGACAAATGAAAACTCTATCTTAAAGATTTTTTTAAGCAAAAACCTACAGCCCCTTTAAACTTCTGATATACGGTTTTCTGAGTGCACACATATGAAGCACACGGACAGAAAGCGACTGTCACACCATGTGAGTAAACTACGTTTTCTGTGCTCTTCTGTGCGGCCAAATACAGAACAATTAGCATGTTTTGCTCAATCTTTCACCATGGCATTAGAACTCGTACACCGTTGTCACTTGCGAAATCAAACTGAAGGCACAGCGGGTGGAAATTTACAGATTAGGGGGCGGTAATATTATAATGAGATCCCTTTGCCACGTCACCAAAGGAGCGAAAAGGCTCGTTTTTTCAGAAGCTTGCAGAAAAGGGCTCACTAAAACAAAATTACTGGGTTCATCTTTTTCACGTGTTCTCGGTTGGTAGATGAACTGGGGACCTGATTAAAAACTTGGAAAAGTCAGATTTTCATATGTCACCTTTAAAAATAAGAAGCAAAGAACAAGTGTCTTCTCATTTATTATACTACATAGCATTATACATCAGTAGTCGGCCGTGACAAACAATGTTGATCTTCCATCGTAAAAGTCAGCATTGAAAGAATGCCATCTTCTCCTGTTCCGTTGTTGTCTCCTTTTTGTAGTTTTAAATAATGATTTGATATGTATTTGCTGCCACCACGGCTATAATGCTTCTCCGACGACCCGGTACTGCGGGTTACACCAGCAACATGCCCGTGGACACTGCAGACTAGCAGTCTGCATGTGTACTGCACGTCGACGTGGACAAAAAAAAAATGGAGAAAAACTAACTTGGAAGTTTTTAGAATTGCGTGGAAAAACAGTATGTCCAGCTATAGACAGGCTCTAAAAGCTGCCAGGGTAGAGCATATCCGCAAACTCATAGATAATAACCAAAACAATCCAAGGTTCTTATTTAGCACAGTGGCTAGATTAACAAATAAACAGACACCGCCCGATCTAAATATTCCCTCACAATTTAATAGTAATGATTTTATGAATTTCTTTACTGGTAAAATAGATAACATCAGAAATACAATAACAAATGTAGATTCTACTGCGTCTAGTATTTCAGCTTCATTCATCGCACCCAAAGAAAAACTGCAGTGCTTTACAACTATAGGACAGGAAGAGCTAAACAAACTTATCAGTACATCTAAACCAACAACGTGTTTATTAGATCCTGTACCCACTAAACTACTGAAAGAGTTGTTACCCGTAGCAGAAGAACCGCTTCTCAATATTATTAACTCATCGTTAGCCTTAGGTCACGTCCCAAAACCATTCAAGCTGGCGGTTATTAAGCCTCTTATTAAGAAACCACAACTAGATTCTAATGAACTGGCAAATTACAGACCCATTTCAAATCTTCCGTTTATGTCAAAAATTTTAGAAAAAGTTGTGTCTGCTCAATTGTGCTCCTTCTTGCAAAAAAATGATCTCTATGAGGAATTTCAGTCAGGTTTCAGGCCTCACCATAGCACAGAAACTGCACTTGTTAAAATTACAAATGACTTGCTTCTTGCTTCAGATCAAGGCTGCATCTCATTGCTAGTATTACTTGATCTTAGTGCTGCGTTTGACACTATAGACCATGATATACTCATAGATCGACTACAAAACCATATTGGTATTCAAGGGCAGGCTTTAAGATGGTTTAAATCATACCTGTCCGATCGCTACCACTTTGTTCATTTAAATGGAGAGTCATCACAATTATCACCAGTAAAGTATGGAGTACCACAAGGATCAGTCCTAGGTCCTCTTCTATTTTCAATATACATGTTGCCTCTTGGTAATATTATTAGAAAATACGGGATTAGTTTTCATTGCTATGCTGATGATACTCAACTATATATCTCAACAAAACCAGGTGAAACTTCTAAACTATCTAAGATAATAGATTGTGTAAAAAATTTAAAAGATTGGATGACCAATAATTTCCTCCTATTAAATTCAGATAAGACAGAGATATTACTTATTGGACCAAAAAACAATACACAGAATCTCTTGGATTACAATTTACAACTTGACGGATGCACTGTCACATCCTCTAAAGTCAAAAATCTGGGTGTTATATTAGACAGCAACTTGTCCTTTAAAAATCATATTTCCCATGTTACAAAAACAGCATTCTTCCATCTTAGAAACATTGCCAAGCTTCGAAACATGCTACCTGTTTCTGATGCAGAAAAGCTAGTTCATGCATTCATGACCTCTAGACTGGACTATTGTAATGCACTGCTAGCTGGTTGTCCTGCATCTTCAATAAACAAGCTACAGATAGTCCAAAATGCAGCGGCTAGAGTTCTTACAAGGTCAAGAAAATATGATCATATTACCCCAATTTTACAGTCTCTGCACTGGCTACCTATTCAGTTCCGTATCATTTACAAAATATTATTACTTGCCTATAAGGCCCTAAATGGTTTAGCTCCTGCGTACCTAACTTGTCTCCTACCACGCTACAATCCAACCCGCTCCTTAAGGTCGCAAAACTCTGGACTTTTGGTAGTACCTAGGATAGCAAAGTCCACTAAAGGAGGTAGAGCTTTTTCACATTTGGCTCCCAAACTCTGGAATAGCCTTCCTGATAACGTTCGGGGTTCAGACACACTCTCTATGTTTAAATCTAGATTAAAGACACATCTCTTTAGCCAAGCATTCACATAATGCATTTTATAATCTTGTACTGTAGTATATCTGATCAAATGTACATTATTATTATTCTTTAGCTTGGGATGGAACAGCAGCTACGCTAATTATGTTTCTATTTGTCTCTGTTTCTGCCACGGGATTAACATCCCGTGGTAATTAGGAATGACAGAAGCTTCAGTCTGGATCCAACCCCTAAATGATCTGAGATGACCGAACACCTGAGAAAAGATAATGCCAACCCCTCAGAGGATGCCAACGCTCAGACAACATACAGAATTACCAAATGACCACTGGAACTAGTTGAGACCTTACAATCTGACTTTGCTGCAGTTAAATTGAACTGCTGGTTTGTTGGCCAGAGGCCAATGTTTGATATTGATATTGTGATATGTTTGATATTGATATTGTGATATGTTTGATATTGTGCAGTTGCTTTGACACAATTTACATTGTTAAAAGCGCTATATAAATAAAGGTGACTTGACTTGACTTGACAAAGACGCAGAAGTATAAATGAAAACCGACACACAGCTTACAGCAAATACGACAAAATGTGCAGGGCTTGGGGTCCTCCAGGATAGGATTGAACACCCCTGTCCTTGGGGATAAAATGCAACAAATTTAGGGAGAAAGGAAAAAAGTTACACCTCAGGGAACCTAATAAAAAAAGTAAATCAAATTGGACAATTTATTGGTCCTACACCTTCCACGGGATGTATAAATACATTTAGACCACTTAGCTATCGGGATGTGAAGAGACTGTCTTCAGAAACATTTTTTGTTATGCTGTTTGAAAATCACCTATTGCTCCTATACAGTGGGGGAAAAAAATATTTGATCCCCTGCTGTTTTTGTACATTTGCCCACTGACAAAGAAATTATCAGTATATAATTTTAAATGGTAGGTTTATTTTAACAGTGAGACAGATTAACAACAAAAAAATACAGAAATACGCATTTCAAAAAAAGTTATAAATTGATTTGCATTTTAATGAGTCTAAGTATTTGATCCCTATCAATCAGCAAGATTTCTGGCTCCCAGGTGTCTTTTATACAGGTAAGGAGCTGAGATTAGGAGCACTCTCTTAAACCTGTATAAAAGACACCTGTCCACAGAAACAATCAAATTCCAAACTCTCCACCATGGCCAAGACCAAAGAGCTGTCTAAGGGGCCGTTCACATATCGCGCCTAAAAACGCGTGGAAAACGCTAGGTGCGCCGCTTTCTCCTTTTTCCCCAAAGCGTTCGGGCGGTTGCGCTCAGGAGGCGCCTGTCGTTGCTAAGCAACCATCAGCTGCGCTCTCCGTTACAACAAGGAAATTTCAGCAATGGATTTCCACCACCGAAAAACCCTTGCTGTAACTCTGTTACAAGATTTATTTACTAAGAAAAAAAAAAATATGCCACAGTGTTTGGGTGCACCCCATACTTCAAAAATGCAAAAACCATGGGAAATTTCACCAGCTGATTCAGGAGCTTCGCCTGGACAACATGATGAGCCATGAGTTCAAAGCCATGATGATGAGCCAATGCTCCTCCATTTTTCTGCTGAGGTTTCAAAGTAACAGAAAAGGTGAGGAAGCTGATTGGTTATGTAATGGAAGTCGTGGCCTAATGGTTAGAGAGTCAGACTTGTAATCCAAAGGTTGCGGGTTCAAGTCTCCGGCCAGCAGGAATTGTAGGTGGGGGGAGTGAATGTCCAGCGCTCTCTCCACCCTCAATACCACGACTGAGGTGCCCTTGAGCAAGGCACCGAACCCCCAACTGCTCCCCGGGCGCCGCAGCATAAAATGGCTGCCCACTGCTCCGGGTGTATGTTCACGGTGTGTGTGTGTGTTCACGGTGTGTGTGTGCATGTTGGATGGGTTAAATGCAGAGCACGAATTCCGAGTATGGGTCACCATACTTGGCTGAATGTCACTTCACTGGTTGGTTCTCGTCACATGACATGCGGTGCGCTTGCGACATTCTGAAAAGTTGAGATGTCTTTATCTCGATGCGGCGCGGACGTGCCTGGAAAAAACAAGTGCGTCGCTTCCATTATGAGCGCACATACCGCGCGTCTACATTTGAAATAACGAACTTGAGCGCGCAAAAGACGCGATATGTGACTAAGGATGTCAGGTACAAGATTGTAGACCTACACAAGGCTGGAATGGGCTACAAGACCATCGCCAAACAGCTTGGTGAGAAGGTGACAACAGTTGGTGCAGTTATTTGCAAATAGAAGAAACACAAAATAACTGTCAATCTCCCTCGGTCTGGGGCTCCACGCAAGATCTCACCTTGTGGAGTTTCAACGATCATGAGAACGGTGAAGAATCAGCCCAGAAATACACGGGAGGATCTTGTCAATGATCTCAAGGCAGCTGGGACCATAGTCACCGAGAAAACAATTGGTAACACACTACGCCTTGAAGGACTGAAATCCTGCAGCACCCGCAAGGTCCCCCTGCTCAAGAAAGCAGATGTACAGCCCGTCTGAAGTTTGCCAATGATTCAGAGGAGAACTGGGTGAAAGTGTTGTGGTCAGATGAGACCAAAATCCAGCTCTTTGGCATCAACTCAACTCGCCGTGTTTGGAGGAGGAGTAATGCTGCCTATGACCCCAACAACACCATCCTCACCATCAAACAGAGGTGGAAACATGCTTTGGGGGTGTTTTAATCCTAAGGGGACAGGACAACTGCACCGCATCAAAGGGACAATGGACAGGGCCATGTACCGTCTGGGCCAGGGCATTGAAAATGGGTCGTGGATGGGTATTCCAGCATGACAATGACCCCAAACACACAGCAAAGGCAACAAAGGAGTCCTGCAGATTTGCTTTATCCATCATCAAGAAGATCAGGCCCTTTCTTTTGGAACATGCTCCACAACTCCTTGTTCAGGGTCCTCGAACAGTTCTCAAATCACCTTAATGTCAGAGTAATAGTTTACTGATATGTGAGACAAATGTTAAGGTCGAGACTGAGGAGCATTTGTGCAAAGGGTAGCGAACTAATGTAGTGATAACGTAACTTACAATCTTCATAGCTATCGCAACAGCAGCCTCACGCAAAACAAAACAAACAACAACAAAAAAACGGCTCACGATGTAATCACCATTTAAACTGGAACACCATAATTGACAGCAGATACAAATGCATTCCGTCCGAAATATGGACAGTTGCCTGCAGCGTCTAAAAGCTAGGCTTCAGGAGTGAGATTGGTTGGATGAGGGAAACAACATTAAGGTAAACCAATCAGAGGCAGAGTAGGTCTGGTCCATTCCTTTGCCAACAGGGGAAAAAAACGTTACAGGTGATGTGAAACGATGACTCATACGACAGATACGACAACAACCCGCCCAATTATTTATTTTTATTTTTACGTTTCTACATGATTCACGTGAATGACCTATTTCACCGAAAAGGTGACAAGTTTGCACCCCTGCTAAGACT
Source organism: Barbus barbus (assembly GCF_936440315.1). NCBI lineage: Eukaryota > Metazoa > Chordata > Actinopteri > Cypriniformes > Cyprinidae > Barbus > Barbus barbus. Next base: position 5,283,332 of record NC_136717.1, read on the forward strand.
GACACTTAAGGTTTAGACCTACACTTTGCTGAAATTACGACTGAGATAAGTAACTTTTAAGCGCAGCTATGAGCCAATAATTTTTTTTTACTTAAGTCAATTCTTAGAGGCTTGATAAATATGGACCCTGATCAAGTGCCATGGTGTAAATTTCCAGTTATGCGGGGGATATGCAAATCTATTTTTTTGCACAGCCCAACTCTGTTTTTTCCTTCTACTTCTTTAACATCTTGCCTACATGATCTTAAAACGGACATACACACGGTTTCACCCAATCTCATGTTAATCTTAAATTCCTATACTATAGATTAGTATTGCATCCTTCATGTCTCCGAAAAGTCTTTTGTTTTATCATACTTACAAAAGAAAGATACAGCTTTATGATTCTCTCCGAAAAAAGCTGAGCTCTTGGAGGCACACCGTGGGCGGAGTTAAAGAGTGACGAGCACTTGTGCCGATTGCCAACAAAACACAGACTTACCGTCTGCAGTTCTGAATCATGACCGGGATCGTTTATAGCTGGGACTGCTCCATCTTTCAGTATCAAACGATGTGCAAATTCAGCATCGAACTGGGCCTTGTTTATAAAACATTTTTAACACACTTGAGAAACTCCGTTGCTGCCCCAGAAAAACAAACTGCATAGACGGTTAACGTAACGCTGAGTTCTTTGGGAAGCTGCACAAGGTTATCTTTCCCTCACAACCAAAAACAGTTCTTTAGAGACATTCTTCATGAGGGAGTCTCGCTCAGTGCTGCCAAATGAAGCGTGTGCTCTCGCTCTGGTCGATGCGTGCACGGGCATGTTCTTCCAGGAGAAATGCCCATAAAAGGAGTTACAACCTTGTTTACGTCATGAAGAGCCACGACCGAAAAAACTCTCCGAAACTTGTACGAACCCAGAAGTGAGATTTTTGAAACTTACTTAATATCGACAGAGTACATCCTTCCCCTACTGTACATAATCTTGGTGTATTATTTGATTCTGCACTATGCTTTGAATCCAATATAAACCAGCATGTCAAGTCCTGTTTTTACCAACTTCGCAATATTGTCTGTTTACGACAATCACTAAATTTCAAAAATGCTGAAACTGTTATTCATGCTTTTATAACTTCATGCCTGGACTATTGTAACTCCTTGTTATATGGCCTTCCTAACAAAGCCCTTAATTGCTAACAGCTAATTCAGAATGCTGCTGCTCGTGACCTTACATTTACCAAAAAATCAGCCCACGTCACACTCATATGACCCTCTTCATAAATATCATTCATTTCTGTAGAGCTGGACATTTTAATAAGGATCTCATGAGTGAGTTCAGCTTTGAGAATGAAAACCAACCTGTTTGTTCCTCAGGATCTTCATGTTTGACTCTGAATGCTTCTTCAATCGTCATGTCTTCACTGTCTTTAATAAGCGCCAGCTTTGTTTGTTCCTCAGGATCTTCATGTTTGACTCTGAATGCTTCTTCAAGCTTCATGTCTTCACTCTCTTTAATAAACACCAGCTTTGTTTGTTCCTCAGGATCTTCATGTTTGACTCTGAATGCTTCTTCAAGCTTCATGTCTTCACTGTCTTTAATAAACACCAGCTTTGTTTGTTCCTCAGGATCTTCATGTTTGACTCTGAATGCTTCTTCAATCGTCATGTCTTCACTGTCTTTAATAAGCGCCAGCTTTGTTTGTTCCTCAGGATCTTCATGTTTGACTCTGAATGCTTCTTCAAGCTTCATGTCTTCACTCTCTTTAATAAACACCAGCTTTGTTTGTTCCTCAGGATCTTCATGTTTGACTCTGAATGCTTCTTCAAGCTTCATGTCTTCACTGTCTTTAATAAGCGCCAGCTTTGTTTGTTCCTCAGGATCTTCATGTTTGATTCTGAATGCTTCTTCAATCTTCATGTCTTCACTCTCCTCTTTTATAAACGCCATCTTTATAGTAGTGTCACGTCGATCTCAGTTGCTTCAGCAGGAGGGTTTTTTTTGTGCCTGTGAGCACTTTGTCCTGTTTAAGAAGAAAATAATTAACAGAAAGTAAATTATTCTCTAAAATAAATCTTTGTGCCTCTCAATCAGATCCCTAGTTCATTAGTTCATTAATATGTACATCATATTAAATAGATTCCACTTTCATGAAACTATTTGCAGCTGGTTTGTAAAAGTTGTCATTACACAGTTTGTGTTAATATATAACTCATGAATAACTAAAACTTTTATTAATAATTACTGCATCAGCAAAGAATTAACGTTCTATATGATGCATAGATTAAGTAATCAAATTGTTATTAGTTAAACGTTTCAATGCATTAAAGGGTTACTCCACCCCAAAATGAAACTTGTCTTTAATCGCTTACCCCCATGTCGTTCCTAACCAGTAAAAGCTTCGTTCGTCTTCGGAACACAATTTAGATATTTTAGATGAAAACCGGGAGGCTTGTGAGCGATACTCTACAAAGTGGCACTACAGTGACGTTACGCTGCCGAATTGTTGAATAAAGTTATTTTTGTTTTATTTCCATACAAAAAGTATTCTCGTCGCTTCATAACGTTACGGTTGAAGCACTGATGGCAGATGGACTATTCTGACGATGTCTTTCACACTTACCTGGACCTCGACAGTGTAATTTACTTGGCAGTCAATGGGACAGTTAACGACAAAATTTTCATTTTGGGGTGAAGTATCCCTTTAATTCCCTAATATTCAACTTATAGTTGTCTGCTTTAATTAATCATTAGCTATTGCAAAGATAACATTGTTATGACTTTACCTCCTTTTTGAAGCACATGACTAACCAATTCAAAATCCTTTACCACAATGACACAGTGTTTCCCACACGTTGATTTATTTGTGGCGGGCCGCCACAAATACCCATCGCCCGCTGCCATCAGCTACCGTGTCTCAAACACACGAGCGCGAACAATATTTAGCAACTTTTGGACCCTTTTGGCAGCTTTTTTTCCATAACGAGTACATACTGACAAACCTAGCGACTTTTTTGAAAAAACCCTTAGCTATCGTTCAGTTGGAAGATGTCTCCAGTACTGCCCCGCGAGCGCGAGGTCTGTTTATTAGTTGCTGATGTAGTAGTCATTAAGTAGTTTTTCATGAGAACTCAATCTGAGTGATTATCTGTGCATTAGTTAAGCATGAATTCCCACATGAAAAAAATTCTGTAGTAAATTATGGTAAATACTATAGTGGTTTTGAACCATACTATAGTAAAGTACTTGATTTAATTTTTTGTGGTAATATAACAACTATAGTAATAAAAAACAAATGACTTTACCCAAAACTGTACGTTTTCTACAACTATAGGATATATTATACTACAACACACTACAGTTTACTAACTAAAGTATGCTACAGTATTTACTATCAGGTCACTATAGTTAATAATACAGTAGCATTCATTAAGAAAGTGTTGTAAATACTATAATATATACAGTATAATACAATTTACCATAGTATGGTTCAAAAACACTACAGTATTTACTATAAATTCGAGTATTTTGTTCATGCGGGGTATTGTAAAGTGTTACAGTGTTTGTTGTTCTCGTTTATCGCGCGCGCTGATTCGAATCTCGACTGATTCTGTTCCTATGATTCGGTTTCTCCGTTTCTCTCATCACTTCTTTCCAGTGAAAGATGCACTAATGCTGTGTTCCAGGCGAACTTCTACCCGTGAAAGTGCACTGCAGTCAAACCCTGAACTCATGCTAGATCCACGTTACTCCCACAGCCCGCGAAACAACAATAGCAGCCCCCACAGATGCGCGGTTTATGCAACAAATAGATCAATAATAAACAAAACAAACAAAGAAAGAAAGAAATGAGAAATAAATCAGTCGTGAGTTGTGGTTTGAAGTCGTGAGCTCAAAACGCTGCCTGGAACGCGCATTATTCACGATATAATGAGCCAAATGAGACGCACCTTTTCTGTTCTTAATGAGGATATATACTTAACTCTAAAAAATAACGCTAAATAAAGTATTACCACGTTATATTTAAGATGTATTCATTTGTTTTATGTAGCAAGTAAAACGGTGTAAAGTAGTTTGAACTGATTTAAAAACCACAAACCTTTCTTCAGCCGAATCACAACAAATGCAGGAGCGGCGCAGCTTTGTGACGTCACATCACCAGAACAAAATAAAAGTCCCGTTCACACAATAAGGTTATTATATTTCCACAATTAGCATCGTATATATATATATGCTGAAAAAATAATAGAACCCTGCCCAAAACACAATAGAAAATGTAATGGATTTAATGGTTATGATGGGAATTGTATTGGTTTTAATGGAAACTATAATGGTATGTGATGGATTCTATTGGTGGATGTTAAATCCTATTGGAAAAATGCCCAAAACACAATAGAAAAATGAATTTTGTAATGGTTTTACTGGAAAAAGCTAATGGTTTATAATGATATTTTAATGGAAACCATTGGAATTTCTGTGATGGTTTCTATTGGGCTTCTAGCGTATTTTTTTTTTTTTAGCAGGGTATATATATGTAAATATATCTTCCATTCATTCCCCTATTTTGGAAAGTCATTGAAACAGTTTCATGGATTTTTTTTCTTTTGCTCTTGGGTCACATGAGAACACAAACATATACAGTGCCCTCCAGCTCCACTAATATGAGCAAAGGCGGCTGTGAAAATTAATCTGCATTGTTTATCCTTTTTATCATTTTTTTTTTATTTTTTTTAATTGCAACAGTTTTTATATTTTCTTACAGATATGAGGTATCCAAAATAAACCTAGACAATATTTTAACAGCTGGATATAGTGTACAAAAAATAAATAAATAAATAAAATAAAAAACACTACAACAACAGGACATATAAAAACCAATATCAGACTAGATAACAGATTAAGTAATATACATGCCTATTTACGTGTTTATATTTTTACATTCAATACAAATTATACATGTAAATTATTACAAAAACTGAAGATGATGTTGACTTCCATTGTAATTTAAAAATGTTCTTCCACTCTTCCTCCGATATTACAAAATGTCCCTCTTTTTCCCATTTATTTTGAATATATTAGCTGTTCTCTGATTTACTGTCTTGTAGACTTCTGTATAATTTCGTGATTATCTTGTTCTTGTTACCTGCTTTATATGCAGATATAAACAGTGTAAGAATACCATTATTTGTTTTTTCATTATATTTCCTAACAGTATTTTTAATTTTATGTTTTATTTGTAAATACCTATGAAAATCTTGATCTCCTAACAAGAACTCACTTTTAAGCGTATCAAAATCCTTCACTTCTCCTTTATGTAAAAAAGTGCAGTATGAGGTGAGACCTCGTTTAATCCAAGTTTTGAAACTGTTATCTATATTATTTGGAGCAAATGTTGAGTCATAAGCAGACCATCTTAATATTGTTACTAAATCTGTCAAGTCGTTTTTGTTTTATTATATCTTGCCAAATTTTTAATGAGTTGCTTGTCCATAGGTTGAATTCCTTTCCATAGTTTTTAATCAAATTATCATCTGCCATTATAGCTTGCACTGGAGGTCTATTAGGGTTAGCATTTTCTATTTCTTTCCATCTGGCCTTATAATTTGGATTGCACAAACATATTAATGGTCGTAATTGGGCTGAATAGTAATACTCTTCTAAACATGGCAGGGCAAACCCTCCATCTTCTTTCTTGCACTCTGATTTATCTTTTCCTTCTTTAGGGATAATCGTAATTGTAGCTTCTCTCCAAGATGGGGGAATCTCTCCCGTTTGGAGGCCCAGTTACATGTAGTTTGGAGTCTTGGGACTATTTGTTCTCGAAAGCATTTATACCATTCAGATGTGCTTGGGCTTTTGTTAGCTTTTAGCCTTGTTATTGACGCGTTTATTTCTAGTTCTGTTATTTCTTTTATCAAATTGGCATTCTGCTCTCCAGTAACTCCTGGTAGGTTTAGTGAGTCTATAATTTTTTTTATATATTGTTCATTCTGCATTTGGGGTTGTGAATATAAGGTTCTATAATATATTTCAAAACTCTGCTGTATCTTTTCCAATTTATGATATACTTTTTTAGTTTGGGGATTTTTTTATTTTATAGACTGCTGAATCTGTTTGTTGTTTTCTTAATTTATATGCTAAAAGTCTTGTAGATTTATTTCCTGATTCATAATACTTTTGTTTAAGGAACATTAATTTACGCTGAATTTCATTTGTGAACAAATCATCTCATTCTTTTTGCAATTTTTTGATTCTCTCTTTTTTTCCCTGGATCCTTTGTTTTCTTATGCTCCTTCTGTAACTCTTCCAATTGTGTTTGTAAACTATCCATTCTTTTTTGTCTATTTTTCTTTAATAGGGCTGAACGGGCAATCATTGTTTTGCCTGTCTTTTGTCATGGCCCTAGACTTTATTAAGTTAAACCCTCAAAACATATACCCCCGGTTTCACAGACATGGCTTAAGCCTAGTCCTAGACTAAACTGTAAGTCTGAGCTGTTTCTGCTGAAATAAACTTGTACTGACTGATCATAAAATATATCAGTGCCTTTGTTTTGTCTCAAGATGCACCCCAGTAATGTTTTTTTTCCAAGCATGTTTATAAATATTGCTGAAATGTCCTAATTGAACTATGGCCTAATCCTGGTTTAGTCTAAGCCCTGTCTGTGAAACCGGGCCTTAGAGTACTACTCTTCGTTTAGGCCTTTTTATTCACTTTGTCGGGAGCGACTCGTTAACACGCTGCCATCTTGTTGTCGTCCAAACCGGAAGTCCCCATCCATATGTTTTTCAATAACAAAATTATCGGTAACAGAGTCATTAAACATTAGAATTAAAGATGAGATTATAGAACAAGTATCAGAAGAAAAATATCTTGGTATGATTTTAGATTCTCAGTTAAATTTTAAAAGTCATGTTAAAAAGTTATGTAAAACAATTAAGGCAAATCTCGCCACCTTTAGAATAATAAGAAATTGTCTAACATATGACCATGCTTTTTTGTTTTTGAATTCGATGATATAATCACATATGGTATATGGATTATCTATTTGGTCTCAGACAAATCAATGCATAACTAATCAGGTTGAATGCCTCTATAATAGAGCCTTGAAAGGTTTAGATCACTTTGTCTTTTTTCATTATGTAAAGCTTGTGTTTAAATGTTTAAATGGACTTGCTCCTATGTCTTTATGTAATTTTTTTGTGAGATTACAGGGAAGCAGTAGATCCACTTGAGCGCTTCTAGTGGGAATTGTAGAGTTACACATTGTAAAACATCATTTGCTCAGACTTCTCTCTCAGTGAAAGGTGTGAAATTTTTTAATTCATTGCCTGATTATTTAAAATCTACTGTAAATTATAATTATTTAAAAAAAGCCACAAAATCTTGGTTGATACATCAACAAACCTGTAGTCATGTTTAGGGTATTAGTATTATAAATTTGTGTACTACTTGTTGTTTTTTTCTTGTAATAGCCCTTCTAGGGACAAGTGTTGCGAATTAGCTTTGGCTATAAGCACTATGGTACGTGCATGGGATGACTGTTGTTTCAGTTCCATCTATGTTTATTGTATCTGTCCCTAAACAAAACAAAAAAAAAGTTAGGTATCTTAAAGAATGTTGGTAACCAAATAGTTGTGGGGCACCTTTGACTTACGTAGCATGAAAAATATACTATGGAAGAACTTCATGTAGGTTTACAATAATATACACCAGGGTGAGTAAGTAATTTTTGGGTTAACTATTCCTTTAACCCATCATCAGTGTTACCAATGCCCTGCGAACTGCTTGCACGTCATCAGTTACTCTGTTGTGCTCTCGGTCAGTAGCCTCAGCAGAAACGTCACACTGGTGGTCAGTGTTCCATTCAGGCAGGTATGTGTCTTTCCTGAGTTCACAAATATTGTGCAGGATGCAACAAGCTACAACAATATCAGACATGATATTTATATCAACATCATTGCGCTTCAATAAACACCTCCAGCGACCTTTGAGGCGGCCAAAGGCATTTTCTACGACCATTCGAGCTGAACTCAAGCAGAAGTTGAAGGTAGACTGGTTGAGTGTCAGATTTTGGTGATTTGGGAACCCCTTCATTAGCCATTTTTAAGGGGGTATGCGGCATCTCCAATAAGATGGATGGGAACCTCCACTCCATCCACCACCATAGATTTCTGTAAAATAATTAATATAGTGATTATTTAAAAATGAGTGGCATGTCAAAAACTGTTTTGTTGCTTTTGGAATCTTGAAAATACCTTGCATGATAGTAGTTTTTGGTAACACTTCTTACTATTATCCTCCAATTCTCACTATTAACTTGTTGCTTATTAACATGCATATTAGCTGTTTATTAGTACTTAGAGCACATATTAAAGCCTTATTCTGCTTCACTTAGTCCTACTAAATACCTAAACTTAACACTACCTTACTATTTACAAGCAGCAAATTAGGAGTTTATTTATTTATGTAAAACGTTGTTAATAGTGAAAATTGGACCCTAAATTAAAGTGTGACAGTTTTTTTTTAATAATATTATAAAAGGTGTACCTCACGAGGAAACAAATACCCATCCTGGGCCTCAGCCATGTGGTATATGGGAGAGTTGGCTAGCACTCTTGCATCATGAGTTCGACCAGGCCAACCCACATACACATCCGTAAAGCTGAAAAACAAACAAGAATTTATATTATCTCAGTAATACGTCAAACATGAATAACATTTTAGAATGAAAACATTATATAAATCACAAATTTCCATGCATATGCATACACGTAATGATAAAAGTTAGACATAGCACTGAAACAATATAGCTTATGTAGCACATAACTAGAATGAGTTTAAATAAGCAATATCAACATTTCATCTCGTAGAAGGCCGAATTACAGTGCTTAATATTAGACCACCTTCATAAGAAAAGCAAATATTTAATCAATCTGAAAAAACTTGTATTGTCATTTATTAGAAAAAAAAACTGAAACAACTAAATAATCTTTATGAATTAGTGTTTTTATACCCATTTTGAGCTGGCACATTTAGCTTCTTTCAGAAGTCAGAAATTAATCAAGCATTAATTCAACCATTAAACTTTTTTTTCTATTAAGGACTACAAGTAAATAACTGTAATTGGGTATCTCAATAAAAACAAAATAATAAAGTGCTTTACTGATTTTGGTAATCATCAATGCTGTTAGTTTACGGCAGCTGTGGCACAAATCGTACATTGGGTGGTGGTCTAATAAGTGTGTTAAGCACTGTGCATTCAGGCCTTTGAGGTTTTTCTTATGTCTACTTACCAAACATTGTGATCCACAACAGCCTGCAACACTATAGAGTGCCAACCTTTACGGTTGCAGTAAGCAGCCTGGTCCTCATGAGGTTTTATGATAGCTATGTGGCATCCATCGATGGCACCTGCACACATCTTGTAGCCACGGGCAACAAAACCATCAATGGTTTTTTGGAGACGCTGGCCTTGAGGCAGGCATATAAAGCGCTTGCAAAGGGATGTCTTCAGAGCATATGTTACCTACGGTGGTGAAGTTAGTTTAACTTTGACATTTGTTAAACATTCAGTTTCATACCCATAAAACTGAGCATTTCATGTTTTGAGCCCTAACCAACTCAGATATGCATATACAAATGTCCTTACCATAGCATAATTAATTGATCAGAATCATTAATTTGGGGTCACCAAGGTTTAACAACAACAATAACGTAAACGTAACAAATAACGTAATTAAAAAATGTAATTAGCAATAATAATAATAATAATAGTTGCTGTTGTAATTGTTATTATTATTATTAATTGTCGTAAGGGTAACTTCACTGCCGTATATTACCTGACGAACAAGCATGCAGACTGTTGATATTCCAAGGCCAAACAAACAGGATATGGTCCTGTATTCACTTGGGGTAGCATACCACCACAACACAACAGCGAGTCTCAGTCGGGGTTCCAGCGGTTTTCGCCAGCCGGTAGTCTTTCGTTCCAAAGAGGGTCTCACAAGCTGCAGCACATACTCAAACGTATCTCTCGACATGCAAAAGTGTTCCGTCCACATCTCATCATCGAAGTTGTTCAAAACACTTTCCCAAAACACTTTCCCATGTATCCGCGGAATTGCCCATGTCCGTCGCACAGACCTCTGTGTAGCCATATGTGTAAACATAACTGTTTTTTTTAGCTGCAGGTAACGCCTCTGCCTTCGGATGCTAGCGACAACATTTTTTCTCCTATAATTCAGTATTTTGTTTTGTAGTCGTCTACTACGATGTCTCTGGGACAAAAGCAGCTGCATGAATGTGAAAGTTTGAAACAAAAATGAAACCAACAAAAAGACTGACCACATATACCCCTCCATGTTTATAAATACAAGCGCAGCTGTTTGGAGGTTAATGATGTCACAGAATTTACCGGTATTTTGAATGGATGTGTGAATGGTGCTTTTCTGGGAAAAAGACAGAATGTCGTTGCCTGTGTGAACAGCGCGTTTTTGAATTTACCGGTAAAGTCGTTCCGGCAATTTTACGGCAATTTACTGGTATTACTGTGTGAAAGGGGCTAATCGGTCAACAAGCCACTTCTTCTACATAGTTTATTGTTCACAAAACATGAGAATTTTATGAACCATGAATTAAATATTTAAAAAAATAAATATAACTTGCATTTAAAGAAACGATCTCAATCTCTGAAATGAGATATGAACATTTTAAACAACAAACATCATCAAACAAAATTTACATCAATAGGTATGAAAATGTGTACGATGAACATGAAACTGTGAAAATGTGTACGATGAACATGAAACTGTGAAAATGTGTACGGTGAACGTGAAACTGAAAATGTGTACGGTGAACATGAAACTGAAAATGTGTACGGTGAACATGAAACTGAAAATGTGTACGATGAACATGAAACTGTGAAAATGTGTACGATGAACATGAAACTGTGAAAATGTGTACGGTGAACATGAAACTGAAAATGTGTACGATGAACATGAAACTGAAAATGTGTACGATGAACATGAAACTGTGAAAATGTGTACGGTGAACATGAAACTGAAAATGTGTACGGTGAACATGAAACTGAAAATGTGTACGATGAACATGAAACTGAAAATGTGTACGGTGAACATGAAACTGAAAATGTGTACGGTGAACATGAAACTGAAAATGTGTACGGTGAACATGAAACTGAAAATGTGTACGATGAACATGAAACTGAAAATGTGTACGATGAACATGAAACTGTGAAAATGTGTACGATGAACATGAAACTGTGAAAATGTGTACGGTGAACATGAAACTGAAAATGTGTACGATGAACATGAAACTGAAAATGTGTACGGTGAACATCAAACTGAAAATGTGAACGATGAACATGAAACTGTGAAAATGTGTACGGTGAACATGAAACTGAAAATGTGAACGATGAACATGAAACTGAAAATGTGTACGGTGAACATGAAACTGAAAATGTGTACGGTGAACATGAAACTGAAAATGTGTACGGTGAACATGAAACTGAAAATGTGTACGGTGAACATCAAACTGAAAATGTGTACGATGAACATGAAACTGTGAAAATGTGTACGGTGAACATGAAACTGAAAATGTGTACGGTGAACATGAAACTGAAAATGTGAACGATGAACATGAAACTGTGAAAATGTGTACGGTGAACATGAAACTGAAAATGTGAACGATGAACATGAAACTGTGAAAATGTGTACGGTGAACATGAAACTGAAAATGTGTACGGTGAACATGAAACTGTGAAAATGTGTACGGTGAACATGAAACTGAAAATGTGTACGGTGAACATGAAACTGAAAATGTGTACGGTGAACATGAAACTGAAAATGTGTACGGTGAACATGAAACTGTGAAAATGTGTACGGTGAACATGAAACTGAAAATGTGTACGGTGAACATGAAACTGAAAATGTGTACGGTGAACATGAAACTGAAAATGTGTACGGTGAACATGAAACTGTGAAAATGTATTGCTCGTATGGCAGTAGGACTGGGTTGACAATATTGATTTCCCAGTTTTAATAGCTCTTTATTTTGATGAATTAAAAATTGAATTGATCCTTAAATCTCAAAATCGTTCTTTTGGTCAATGCTGTTTTCAGCTGATCCATGGACAAAATGTTACTAAACATTATTTATATCAGGGCTGCCATCCAATAATCACAACAGGCTTTGAGCTTTATTACTTCTGATAAGTACCGTTACACTAAGTACTGTTCTCTACTCGTTTACTTTGTGAGCATTAAGTGATGATCACAAACACATTTACAGTAGGCTATTTATTCAGCATTTCAGTGACATTTCCCACACTAAGCTAATAAATAATTAATATTAATTATTTTCAAAAATTTTACCAAAAAATTTGTTGAGAATTAAAAAAACAAAAACAAAAAAAAATGTCAATTCATTTTCATTTTTGTTAATTTTGTTCAAGTCATTACATTTTGACTCTGTTTGACAAATGATTAAAGCCTTATTAATTTTCAAAAAGAAGGAGTGTCTCATCATCCTCATTTTGCAGCTGCACAGCCTTTCTCTGGTCCTTCTGCTGAAAATGAAAAGAATGTTTTAGTTTCCATGCAACAAATTTCACATTTAAAGCAAACAGACAAACAAACAAAAACATTTGTTGGCAATTGAAACCAGACATATTGAACCAGTAGTTCAAAACATGAGCAGTAGAGCAGGTTAGAGAGCTTATTTGTTATTTGTTTATGACTGAAAAATATGTAAAAGTTTGACATTTGGGGCAAAAAGTTGCATTATTATTTTATATTTTTGCTAAAAGCACAATATAAAAAATAATGGTGATTTTTCCTTTTTTGAAAAGAAATGTAAGATTCAGATAGTCGATATAATTTTAGCTGGGTGTCTGATAATAAGCAACACATTTTATAATGAAACCATCATATTTAGAATATTATAGTAATCATATATAATAATAATCATAAGGTTCCGGAACTGAATGCAGATAGCGGTTTCTGACGGTCTGTTTTTGACAGTTGTTGCTGACGGCGGGATATGAGAAACAGCTCCGCATGTGCTCTGCGGAGATGCTGTGCGTTTATGCAAACTATGTGAGTAATCATGCATCATATCTTTCACTTAATATCTTATGTCTTTTGTTATGAATATCAGATGTCTACGGTATAATAATTATGACTTCTGTGTGATAGCCTACAGTGGCCGCGAGAGCTCAACACACTGCAACTTCAGAAAACACATGCAAATAGGTGACAAATCTAACCCTTAAACTTTAGGCAGTGTATGTTTGAGGTATTACTTACAAGTCATATGGTTCATAATGTCTAGAGATGTTCTTCGACAGGAGATACGCTCCAACTCTAGAGCACAGCCATCAGCGTGGAAGAATCTAGGAACATAAACAATCTGTCACAGAGCCAACAATATTTATTATACAATGCCAGGTTTATTAAACTATAGCAGAGGTGAAATGCAGAAAATAAAAATAATAATTTACAGAATATACAATTTAATAACAGAATGTACATTATAGGTTTACTTATTTAGTAATGCTCTTACAGTGTTACTTATGTTTGGACATCAAAGCCTTTTTAAAGTAACTAACAAGCAAACACACACACGCACACAATTTTGCAAAGGAAAATTACAGATGAATGGTGATATAGGCAAAATATGTTGTGAAAGATGCATATAAAGTTATTTAAGCTTTCTCAGATCACCTGTGTTTTCTATTTCTCTGTCAGCAGCTCCCTTCAGAAATAGTTTAAATCAGGAACTTCTCCTGTGTCATAGAGAGTTTTTTCTGACACTTCTGTAATCACAGAACAAGTGTTATTAATATGTGTTTAAAGATCAAAACCTGTTTTAAGTTTCAGCCCATTTTCACGCTCTGTGTAAGAGATGTATCCGATTAACTGTACAGTAACGTTACATACTTTTAGGTTGAATTAATTAGTTTACTTCCATTCATCCTTTGACAACTTGCCAGCAAAACCTTTATAAAATTTTATAAAAACGCTCATCTACACATAAGATGACATTAAAAGCCCAAACTTTCAGAAACAAGAGCTCAAGTCTATAGTTAAGTTAGCTCTTATAGTTAGCCTCACGGTTGAGATGCTAACGGACTTTTCCCGAAGACACTAAACCATTTCTTTAAAGTAAATATTCAACAAAATTGTGTTATTTGCATGAAAGAAAGTGTCAGGAACACTTGTATGTACTATTTGTGGAATTTTAGAGACTAAACTTACCTGAAATTAGTGAAAACAACAGTGAGAGACGGCGTTTAGTTGTTTGACAGTTGAGCTGCGCCCAGTTTCCATGGTGACTTCTTCCGCTCCAGCTCAGCGCGCGCGCGCACATTAAAGCACGTAGAAGTCACGCAGAAGTTACGTAAATATAATATAATATAATATAATACCTTTAGAAATGGTAAACGTGGTGTAGAAATAACAATGAAAAAACATTGATTAAAAACTAAGGCGTATACATATGAATATATTTTTTCGTACACATTAATACATGCATCATGAACAATTTTTAAACTTTGTTTTATGTATTTTCAAAATATATTTTCAAAATGTATTTCGATATATTTAACAGCTCTCCATTCCTATGGGTGTAATTAATGTGAATTTATTAATAGGGCTATATAAAGGTAGTTTATGATAGTGTTTGAACTACTGAGATGTTTAATATGTTTTTAAGGATGCATTATAGGCATATTATATAAATGATTGTTAACAGATGTACTACACAGCACAAGCGTTTTTAACCAGATAACCCACTGCCATGCCAAATATACAGTATATTTACATATAGTTTGAGAATATTAATAACAAATAATCTATGGGATGTGCAGGTTAGTGTGTAGACTACAGTTTAATTATACTGGATGAAGAAAAGTTTTGAACATCTCTCCAGCTTGTATAAATGGAATCTGTCCTAGTAGCATCACTGTTGTGTTGGAGAACACACATTATAACTTCCTTCAACTGTAAGTCTCGAGCATAGCAGGCTCGTGGGCACCTTCTGAAAAAAAAAATCGTAGAGAAATGATGAATGAATGAATGATACATTTATATAGCGCTTTATTGTGTATTGGCATACACCCAAAGCGCTTTACAATCATGTGGGTGGTCTCTCCTCAACCACCACCAGTGTGCAGCATCCACTTGGATGATGCAACGGCAGCCACAGGACAACGGTGCCAGTGCGCTCACCACACACCAGCTACAGGTGGAGAGCAGAGGGAGTCATAGAGCCAACCAAGTGGAGTGGGATTATTAGAAGGCCATGATAGATAAGGCCCAGTGGAGGGAATTTGGCCAGGACACCAATGTTCCAAAAAAGCATCCCATATAATTTCATTCTAGAAGGACATTTATATAATATAATTTTATGTACAGTCTTACAATTGATTCCACTTATGTTAGTTATCAGATGATGGGATTCAGCACTGTAAAATTGTCAAGAAGTATCTGCAAATAAATAGTGATTATTATCATGATTCTGTGCATGAGAATAAACCTTTGTGAGGTGATATGGTTTTAATATATGCTTGTAAATACTGTTTGAAAATAAAAGTGGTAACAGACCTGATTCAACTCTTAAGATGACTGGTAATTTGCTAAGACCTGAGCGCAATGTTGGGGGCCTTCAAGGAAAATGGTACGGCAACACTAAAACATTGTGCATGACCATCCTCTATGTCTGATACACTATTTAAAAAAAAAAAAATACTAAAAACTACATTTTTGTCACTGTCAAATGAAATATAACTTCATTTTGATACATGCTAAAGAAAAAAAAAGGTTTTGAAAGGGATCTTTGCAATAATCTATATTTATTTAATTATAGTTCTTGTTTTCAAAAGTAAACAGAAAATAGAAAACAGGAAGCACAAATATTTAATTAACTAAAAAAAGACTTTGCCAATCAATGAGCGCCCTCTACTACCTGATAATGGTCATATAATTAAGCCTTTGATCACTGCTGTTAAAGCACACGAAACATTTGCAACGTTTTAATTGGTTTACATGTTAAGAAAAATAGAACAGAGCGTTCCCTTTAGGTTATAAAATAGAACCTAAAAATAACCTACAGGGAACGTGTTATAAAAATAGAACCTAAAAATAACCTACAGGGAACGTTCCCAGAACGTTCTCCTTATGTTATAAAAATTAAACCTATAAATAACCTGCAAGGAACGTTCTGGGAAGGTTATCTTTAGGTTATTTAAAAAATAACCTACACGGAACGTTCCTAAAACGTTCTTATTTGGTTCTCAGAAAATAACCAAATGGGAACCATACGGGAACGTTCTGTGTTTGTTGGGTAAACAATAATAATTTGATCCTCAGATTTAAGATGTCCTTATTCAGGACTATTTAGTGTGGGTTTTATGGCCTTATTTCCTTATATGCCCCCCCCCCCCCCCCCCCCCCCAAACTTACTAGCCACACATATTTTTTTCTAAAAATGCAAACATGTACATCCATCTTACTCACATATTATTGTAGCACAGTTTGTGCTGAATACAAAAAAATATATACGTTTATCAATAGTATAAGTAGCTGAAATAAGAACAAATGTCAGGGCATGTCAAAACATCTCAAAGGCCCCAAAATCACCTCAGACCCCAGAGGGTTAAACCTGCTATAGTGAATGGTGTGATGCTGGACTTGTTTAGGACTTGAAGCTAAAAGTTGAGGACTTACAAGTCAACTTGGACTTGACTGCAAAGACTCAAAACTTACTTGTGACTTGCAAACAATGACTTGGTCCCACCTCTGATAATTCCCTCTCTCATGAACTCTTATGTCAAGTCAGCTTTATTTCAATAAAGCTCTTTATAATACAGACTGTGTCAAAACACTTAACAGAGATAAACAGGAAAATTCAGATTCTGCTGTAAAGGAGGTCTAAGTTTGAAATGACATAAATTCAGCTGTAATCAGTTCTACAAAAGACAGCAATGTAGTTATTCAATTAGAATCAGTTCAGTGTTGACTAAATTCAGTTAGGTACCAATGTCAATGTTGCAAGATGTGATTCAGCTGTAAAGCAGCTCTACGGAAGATGGTATGCCAACATCCAGCTTATGTGAAACTGGAGATTTGCTTTGTTTCTGGAAGTCTTTCCACAGTGATGGCACATGATAGGCTTCTCTCCGATGCCCCTGAATGATTTCTTGATTTCTCATTCCACACTGATGACATTTAAACAGGTCCCTCTTGAGTAAATCTTCATGTGGTACCTAAGGTTACCTTTTTGGTTGAAAACTCTCTCCAGTGTGAATTCTTCTCATGTGGGCTTCAACGTATCGTTTTTGACTGAAACTCTTTCCACACTGAGGGCATGTGTAAAGCGTCTCTTCAGTGTGAATTTTCATATGAACTTTAAGGTTTCGTTGTCGCTTGAAAAATTTTCCACACAGATGGCAGATGAAGGGCTTCTTTCCAGTGTGAATTCTAATGTGGTAATTAAGGTTTCCTTTCTTATTAAAACATTTTCCACACTGTTTGCAGGTAAAAGATTTCTCTCCAGTGTGAATATTCATGTGCATTTTAAGGTTTCCAGGATGACTGAATCTCTTACCACACTGATAGCATATGAAAGGCTTCTCTCCGGTGTGGATTGTCATGTGCCTGTGAAAGCTTCCTTTATGACTGAAACTGTTTCCACATTGTTGGCAGGTAAAAAGGCTCTCCGTAGTGTGAATTTGCCTGTGGATGTCAAGGTTTCCTTTCTGATTGAAACTCTTTCCACACTGATTGCATGTGTAAGGCTTCTCTCCAGTGTGAACTCTCATGTGCGTGTTAAGGCTTCCTTGTTGATTGAAACTTTTTCCACACTCATAGCATGTGAAAGGCTTCTCTCCAGTGTGGACTCTCATGTGCGTGTTAAGGCTTCCTTGTTGATTGAAACTTTTTCCACACTGATAGCATGTGAAAGGCTTCTCTCCAGTGTGGATTGTCATGTGCCTTTTAAGGCTTCCTTTACAAGTGAAACTGTTTCCACACTGTTGGCAGGTAAAAAGGCGGTGGACATCAAGGTTTCCATTTTGATTCTCATACTGATCTTTCTCCTCAATTTCATTCAGTACGTCCCTCTCGTCTTTCAGTGCCATAAGGTCTAAGGTGGAAAAACAAACATATAAGTAAACCCCAGTTTAATGGCTCAAAGCAATCAATATCAAAACATGTAGATATGTAATGAATTTATGCTAGATCCTACACCAGGGTGCCCAAACCTGATTCTGGTCAGCCGTTATCCTACAGAGGTTAAGTTAATTCATTATACATTGAATTAAAACAACTACATTTTCTAGACTTCTTAAACTCAAGTCATTAGATTTAAACTGATCTCAGTATACCATTATTATATCTCCTATAGGATAAAATGCAACAAATTTAGAGCGAGAGGAAAAAAGTAAAGGGACCAACCCCCCCGCCCCTACCTTCAGATGAGAAATGCATCACAAATTAATTCCTTGTAAGGTTTATTAAAAGGGGCAATGGTGTTAGCAAATCATAAAAGTGGGTGGTTACACTGACCTCTTGAAAGACCCCAAAACCAACTGCGAGGCAGAGAATGATAAACAGGGTGGAAAACGTTCATAAATTACTTAATTTTAAATGTTTTTCATCCAAAAACTTTAATAAATATTATAATTACACCTCAGGGAACCTAATAAAAAAAGTCAATCAAAATGCTCTGAACGAACAACATTTGGGCCCCTTAGTACCAATTGAGCATCGTTTAAATGCCACAGCCTACCTGAGTATTGTTGCTGACCATGTCCATCCCTTTATGACTACAGTGTACCCATCTTCTGATGGCTACTTCCAGCAGGATAATGCACCATGTCACAAAGCTCAAATCATCTCAGACTGGTTTCTTGAACATGACAATAAGTTAAATTTACTCAAATGGCCTCCACAGTCACCAGATTTTAATCCAATAGAGCACCTTTGGGATGTGGTGGAATGGGAGATTCGCATCATGGATGTGCAGCTGACAAATCTGCAGCAACTGCGTGATGCTATCATGTCAATATGGACCAAAATCTCTGAGGAATGTTTCCAACACCTTGTTGAATCTATGCCACGAAGAATTAAGGCAGTTCTGAAGGCGAAAGGGGGTCTAACCCGGTACTAGCAAGGTCTACCTAATAAAGTGGCCAGTGAGTGTATATACATATACACACACACACACACACACACACACACACATATATACACATACATATATTTCTCTGCAGCCATATAGTGGTAATTTAATGTCCTTTTTATTTTTGAATAAATGGAGGCAACATATGAAAGATGGACAAATAATGTCATCACATTAAAAAATAACTTTCAAATTTGGTAATACTTAAAAGATTTGAAGTGCTGGGAAAAGTTGTGTGAAGCATTTAAAAACACTCAAAAATGGGTCACCTGACCCATTCTGTTTACACCACCATGCTGGCAGGCAAGAACAGCCAGGAGCGAATATGAAATGAATGGTGCCAGCATTCTGGCATCCTGGCGCACAGCAGCTGTCCACCATGTTATGTGAAGTGACATTCAGCCAAGTATGGTGACCCATACTCGGAATTCGTGCTCTGCATTTAACCCATCCAACGTGCACACACACAGCAGTGAGAACACACACACACACACACCGTGAACATACACCCGGAGCAGTTATAAAGGTGTAAGGCTTGTAAGGTCTAAATAGTCTGGTTTTAAATGATTGTTCTACAACTGTCGATACCAATGCTATGGCTGCTCTAGCGCTCTACTGGTTGCCTGCCAAAATGTCGGAGTTTAGATTGCGTGACGTTGACCGCCGGAGCTCTATGGTGGAGGTTTGTGTTTATTGAACAATGTTTTTCCTGGTTTCCACATCAGTGGCGTTTGTTCTGATATCCATAGCTTTAATAGAATTCTGCGCCGAATTTGAATGCTTCTCACAAGATTTAAACGAGATGTTATTTGATTCTGCGGTAAGTTCGATTACTTTCTCCACTCTATCTCCCAGCGCTGTGTATAACGGTGTCGTGTGATCAAGAGCAGCCCGCAGCTCTGGCCCAAGCAGATAAATGGTCTGGGCCTAGTAGTGCGGATTCGTTCTGCTTTTGGTTCGTTTGTCCAACGTAGCTCTTGTAAATCGGGCATGATGAGAACTCAAGGCTGTTCATTCCATTTTTCAAACTGAGAAACCTTTCTTTGACAAGGCGCGTAGCGATAACGTCACGGGACGTGTCTAAACCCAAAATCTGCACCAATTCCGAAAATTTGCAAGCTCTTATGAAAATTGCGGAGTTTGCTTGATTTTGTGATAAATTCAGCGATTGCAGAATCGCAAATCCTGGAGGGACTGGCAAATGTCTCCCACATCAGATTTTTTTGCTCACATGTGACTCGAATTTGTTTTTGTCATGACAGTGTGAACAGCACAAACTGCATAGAATCTGATATTTTCAATTCCGATTTGTGTCACTTCCATATGTGGTACTAAATCAGATACAGGTGTTTTGCAATGCGATTGCAGTGTGAACGGTCATGTCGGATGACCGTTAATCGCTTACTTTTTATATCCTCAGTGTTTACTTCCGTATGACAGCGCGCTGGTGCAAGTGTTGCCAAATCCACAGTTTCACTGCGGAATTGGGCTACTTTTCCCCCTTTTGCCGCAGGTTGTTTTTCAACTTCATGGGTTAACGTAACCCCACTAACGCAATATTTACCCCCTGAACATGATTGAGCTAGTTTTGAGAAACAATTGGTGGATTTTGTACCATGCTCGTATCGTTCTTTTGCACATGCGGGTCAGTTCAGAACCATGATCTGTTCACACTGGAAATCTGATATTGGCCACATATAAAAAACAATGTGAACAGCTATACAAAATAATCAGATCTGAGAAAAAAGGCTTGCCGTGTGAACGTAGCCTTAGATGCATTTATGCAGACCGTTTAATTAATTTCTGGGGTAGAAGCATGAATATATTCACCTATTAAAATTACTGCATAAATAATTTTGTGAGATAAATGTTTTATTTTTAAAAATGCAATGATACTTTTACACATGAAATTAAACTGCGAGTTGGTGTTGGCAAGTGACAAAGGGAGACACTGAATCATTCATTCAACGATTCATTCAGATGCCTGATTAATTCAAGAATGAAGCAAATTACTCTATTTATGGGTCACTGTATCACTAACTCTCAGGATTTATACAAAAATTTTGAATCAGTCAGTAACAAAACACGGTTGTGTGTTGTTCAGAGATGCGCAACTACTCTTCTGTGATCTTTCTTTGGAACTATTTTCATCAGTCAATATTATCTTTAAAGTGTAAGTCACTTTGTTAACTACTTGTTCATTAAACTGTTGTATAAAAACTGTCACATTTCAAATCATGCTGATATTTAGGAAAACAGCACTCTTGGTTATGTGTTGTTGCCGATTATCATACGCTATAAATATATATAAAAAAAACTTTTTTATATTTTTACCACAGTATGTTTCTTCTGAGTTTCTTTGTGCTGTTTTGATTTCTCCATGAGAGTCTCTCATGAACCATAATCCATTATCAGTCACCATTTACACTGAATGTAATAAAATCAGAAGCATTCTCACCAAAGTTTTGGTGCCTCCGTAGTTATATTTTGTTAATGACATTTTAATCAGGCCACTTGTCCAGTTGAGCAAGTAAAAGTCTCTTTCATGTGCCACTTCAAAAAATCCACTTGTCCCAGACCAACAGACATGCATAAGTACTAAAATCAATGATGCTGTCAACATTGGACTGATTGGACTTGTTTGAGAGTCTCCTAGCTTTGCCTGGAATTTAGGCAAGAGTGAAGTAATTCTGTTTGCCATTCTACTCCAATCTCATTTGTCTGCATTACAGGAACTGTCCTGCAGTGGCTAAGCACATATCTCTTAGACAGGCAACAGTTTTATTAGCATTGATAAACACAAGTCTTGTTCTGTCACTTCTTCCCTTTTGGAGTGCCTCAAGGATCTGTTCTTGGTTCACTTCTGTTCTTAATCTACATGGTTACTCTGGGTCAGATCATCAAGTGCCATGATCTAAATTTCTACAGTTATGCTGAGGATATGCAAATTATTATTATTTTTTTTTTTTCACAGCCCAACTCTGTTTTTCCTTCTACTTCTTTAACATCTTACCCACATGATCTTATGGATGGCTCAAAACTTCTTAAAATTGAATACTGAAAAAACAGAGATTCTGTTAGTTGGCCCAAAATCCTTTGTGTCCTCTCATCTTGACTTTTCTATTAATATCGACGGAGTTATAGTACATCCTTCCCCTACTGTACATAATCTTGGTGTATTATTTGATTCTGCACTATGCTTTGAATCCAATATAAACCAGCATGTCAAGTCCTGTTTTTACCAACTTCGCAATATTGTCCATTTACGACAATCACTAATTTTCAAGGATGTTGAAACTGTTGTTCATGCTTTTATAACTTCGTGCCTGGACTATTGTAACTCCTTGTTATATAGCCTACCTAACAAAGCCCTTAATCACTTACAGCTAATTCCGAATGCTGCTGCTCGTGACCTTACATTTACCAAAAAATCAGCCCACGTCACACTCATATGACCCTCTTCATAAATATCATTCATTTCTGTAGAGCAGGACATTTTTTAAGGATCAAATAAGTGAGTTCAGCTTTGAGAATGAAAACCAACCTGTTTGTTCCTCATGATCTTCATGTTTGACTCTGAATGCTTCTTCAATCTTCATGTCTTCACTGTCCTCTTTAATAAACACCATCTTTGTTTGTTCCTCAGTATCTCCATGTTTAACTCTGAATGTTTCTTCAATCTTCATGTCTTCACTCTCCTCTTTAATAAACACCATCTTTAAGTGTCACGTGGATCTCAGTTGCTTCAGCAGGAGTTTTTTGTGCATCCCACTTTGTCCTGTTTAAGAAGAAAATAATTATAATATATAAGTAAAATATTCTCTAAAATAAAAGTAAACTAAATCTCTGTGCTTCTCAATCAGATCCCTAGTTCATTAGTTAGTGCACTGGTAAGGGAGTCAGTCAGAGTGATAGTTATGCTGCCTTCATGTGCTATCATAAATAAAGAGTTTCCTAATCAGAAATTGGACATGAATGGCCTCTCAAGTCGTATTTACTACTGGGAAATCGGAAATAATTTTGATACCAGAGTTTCCGAGTTGGGCGGGTCATAAATTGTAACATGCTAAAGGGGACAACCATTGCTGCTGTCAATGCTGTTCTCACAACAACTACATCCCTGTCTTGTCACTACAGTAGTGTATTTATAGGCTAAATGTGAACGATCATTTGAAGCATGTTGTATGTTTTATAAGCAGTGAAATGAGCATGTATTTGACTGAAATTCCTGAATTTTCAGCAAACTGCATGTATAGCACCGTGAATGTTTATATCAACCAATGGGATGCTACATTTGATTCTTTCCGACATTAAAGCATTTGAATACGACAAGCTTGATAAGTGGGAAATAGGACATTTCTGATAGTACGTGAAGGCAGCATTAATGGACTTCAATGACTTGATTAAAATATATAGGTTATAGTAGGTATTTATGATTTATGTTTGGCATTTTATTTTTTTACATAATATTAAATAGATTCCACTTTAATAAAACCTGGTTTGAAAAAGTTGTCATTACACAGTTTGTGGTAACAGTTTATAATACGGTGGCACTAATATGCATGACTTCATCCTTAACTAATGCACAGAGTTAATATATAACTCACGAAGAATTGAACCATTTATTAATAATTACTGCATCAGCAAAGAATTAACATTCTATATGATTCATAGATTAAGTAATCGATAAATTGTTATTAGTTAAATGTGTCAATAATTTCCTAATACATTGTGTACATAGCTTTGAGCACTGTGGTAACATCATTATTAGCATTATTATGAGGAAACTAATTTAACTAATAACAATGTATTTATTACTTTTGTTTATTAGTTGCTGATGTAGTAATCATTAATAAATGGTTTAGTTTTGCGTGATTATCAGTGCATAGTTAAGCGTAATTATAAAACTGTATTGTAAAGCGTTACAGTGTTTGTTGTTCTCGTTGATTCGAATCACTGAATCATTTCACGAGTGATTCTGTTCAGATAACTTTCTCTCATCACTTGAACTATTTACTTATTCAGGATATAATGAGCCAAATGAGACACACATGTTCTGTTATTAATGAGGATACGCTTTACTCACAAAAATAACGCTAAATAAAGTATTACCACGTTATATTTAAGATGTATTAATTTATGTAGCAAGTAAAACAGTATAAAGTAGTTTGAACTGATTTAAAAACCACAAACCTTTCTTCAGCCGAATAACAACAAATACAGGAGCGGCGCAGCTTTATGACGTCACAACACCAGAACAAAATAAAAGTCCCGCTCACACAATAAGTTTATTATATGCGTATTATAACGCATTTCCACAATTAGCATCGCATGTGTGATTTATTTATTAATTAATTCGTTCCCCTCTATTGGAAAGTCATTGAAATATTTTTTTTTCTTTTGCTACTGGGTCAAGTGTGCACTTGCTTGGCCATTTTTAGTTGATAAACAGGAAAGTGGGTTCAAGCACCAGCAGAAGGCAGTGTAATGAAATAGTCTTTAAGAGAACCAGTCTATCAGCGGAAGTTTAAACCCAGCAAACACAAAAACGCTGTAAAAACGGTTTTTTAACGTTGTGAAAAGGTTGTGATAACGTTTTTCCCCGACGTATTTAATACAACAGATGTCGGGTTTTTTAAACGTTTTAAATATGTAATTTCATAACGTTGTGAAAACGTATTTTTTAACGTTACTAGGCACGTTCTAGAAACGTAAGTATAACGTCGTATGTGATACTTTCTGGACGTTGGCTAGGCTTTTAGAATATTTACTGGATATTTAATGTGCCTATAGGCAATATACATTTTTTTGGAAACGAATAAAAAGAACATCCCAGCAATCACAAAAAAACTTTAAACTATAAACGTATCTTTAGTACAGTTTAATACAGTTCTATCTGAGACCTGTTAAAACACAGAAACATCATTCGACAAACCTGTTAAAACACAGAAACATCATTCGACAAAACAAAGTTATACATTTAGGAATTTATTGATTTTACTTAGTGTAACGTATTAATTATATACAGTTGATCGATTTATTAAAACAACACAAGGCACATATTTCTTCAAACATTGTAAAGAATTTGTTGATTTAGTTAACGTATTAATTACAACATCAGTGGATTGATTGGTTTATTAATGCAACACAATATGATACACACGTCTGTTATGATAAAATGACAAATAATATTAACAAAAAACAATGTTGATTAATCATTTAAGACAGAGATTATTTTGAGAGAGAATATTTTAAGGAATTGAAAGAATTAAATACAATGCAAAGTTATATTTAAATAAACAAAAAATGGCGAAAAGCGTCTTCAGTCACTGTCGCAGTCGAAGAGGCAGGGAGACTGAAATTCAAATCATTGCAATAAAATCAGTTGTTTGCATCTACCAGTTGTCTCAGTTAATCACCTCAGTGAAACAATTAAATTGTAAAACAACGTGAAAGTGTACCTGTCCAATTTGGGTCTGTTAAAGAAGAATAAAAAAAGTTTGTTATGGTTATTATCGACTGTTGTGGTAAATAGTCTTGTTAGATTAAAGCAGGCCCCAAAATATTTGGTCTCATTCACTAAAGACTTACATGCAGTCTTATTATTGATATTAATAATATGACAATATCTGTATTATGGATTAAATGGGACGGGGAAATCCTGTCCATACCCAAAAATTACTTAAATGTCCTATTTTAACTATGGCTTAATCCTGGCTTAGGCCAATCCCTGTCTGTGAAACTGGGCCTTAATTTCTGAATATAGTAGCCTGTTGTCAGTTACTTTCTTACTTGTGATAAGACGCATGATGGGAAGGTCCTGAAACACTTTTTTCCCTTTTCTTCCTTTCAGACTGAAGTTGGACCACAGCATGTTTGTCCCAAATGCCCGCATCATTCGTCGAACTGATTGGCCAACTGTCCCAGAGCAAAACCTGACACTGAAAGCAATCTACACACACACACACAAACAAAAGTGTGTGTCTATGTATATCATTTTCAGTATTAACTGTATGTAAATGTGATTGTCATTTGATTGGATAGCTTGTTATACATTTACATTTAGATATATTGAAATTTAGTTACCATGGATTTTCTGAATGACCTTTCTTCATTGAGTTTTGAACAAAATGCTGACAGCTCTTCTTCTGTCTGCATTTGTTCGACATGGGCCTGCTCTTCAACCACCTGCTGCTGCTGTTGCATTGTGATTTCTCTCAACTGACGCAGCTCTCTGATCACTTCGTCAATTTTTCTATTCAGTGTGAGGTAGTCTGACCATAAAAACATGTTTGCTCTGCCAGGTACAATATACATGTAACAAGTAAACACAAAAAAATTTGTTTTAGTTTGTATGTAGTCATTTGCAAACTATTTATAACATTTGATGTGCAAGGTGTTGTAGCATTTCTGCCTAGTAATGAATAGCATTAAACATTTCGTATGGGTAGCTTTTATTATTTTTATTGGTTAGTTTGACACCTTCAAACAAATTGTACTTGCAGGTTACTTACTGATTTGTGGCAACAACACATGCTCCTGTCTGTTCTCTGTAAAGACAGGAGCTTGAGGTCTGTTTCCAGTCAGACACTGGAAGCGAGGACACTTTGCTGGTGTGACACATTCTGTGAGTGAAGACCAGATATATAGATAAGGTTATATCATGCCAGTGTTGAATGCTTGATTCTGAGAAGTTCACAGTTATTAATTTTTTTGTGACTGAATGAAGTACTTATGTTTATTAAGTGTGCCGTATTTATTCCAGATTGTTAAAAGAGTCACTGCATGATCTATTTAACAATTTAGAAACTATAATTATTGTAACAATTTTTCCTTATATTTAAGATTATTAACAATAACAATGGATTTAAATGTACCATCCTCAGTGTCACTTTCAAAACGACTAGGTCGCTTATGTGCTCTTTTTTTTTTATTTGGGTGTCGCCATCTGTTTCCACATTAGAGAGCTCCTCAGCCCGCCTCAGGTACTTCACAGCCTTTTCATAATTTGCTAAAAAAAAAATGATTTAAATAATTTGGTCACAATATTGACAAAGTATATAAATCCATGTGTTAGAAAATTAGGCTATATCACTAACAATGTTCCCATTCAGAGTTATCTAACTTTCCTATCACTTTATTTATTTTATGACATAATGTACATCTCTTTAATGTACTTGAACTGTTAACATTACTTTATACAGTGATCTAAAATACTGGCTAGTACTGAACAGTAAAAACTAAGCACATTCAATACCCTGTTGTTACTGTAGTATTTCACTGTTACAGTAGTATTTCACTGTTACAGTAGTCAAATAGTAGTAGTAGTAGCCCTTTATTGTCACTAGTCACAAGTACCAGCGAAATTAGCCATCAACCTGTCCATACATACACAACATACATACAATATGACAAGGGGGTAGACAGGACAGGAAGACAGGGAATTTAGGAAGATAATACAGCATTAACATGAGGAAGGGAGAGGAGAAAAAAATATAGCCCCCAGACTATGCTCCTGCGGGAGTACAGTATGAGAACAGGAAAAAAAAACCTCAGAAACAGAAGCACATAATCATAACATAGACACATGACTAGCAACGGGGGGGTGGTAATCCAGCTCTGGCAAGCAGCCATCTGGTCCTGCGGCCTTCCAAGTCGCCGGTCACAGACCCGCTTATTCACAGTGGCGGTGCGAAGCGGCGAAGGCGTTGGATGGGGGGTTGGGAGGTGAATGCATATCAGTATATGTTCCACTTTCCAATAGTTGGAACATTAAGCATTTATATGATAATTTGTTTTGTTTTTTTTCCCCTTTTAGGTACATGTAAAACTAGTCCACTTTCATGGAATGCAAAAGAGCAGCTTGGACACTCGGCGACTTGGTCCATGGAAGAAAAAAAATCATACTAGAATAAACAACATAAGGGCAAGTACAATAAAATATTAGCATTAAAGTGTTAGTTCACCCAAAATTGAAAATTCTGTCATTAATTACTCACCCTCATGTCATTCCAAGCCTGTAAGACCTTTGTTCATTTTTGGAACACAAATTAAGATATTTTTAATCAAATCCGAAGGCTTTGTGTTTCTCCATAGGCAGCTACAGAATTTATACATTCAATTTATAATGGGGATGAGTAATTAAAGACAGAATTTTCATTTTTGGGTTAACTAACCCTTCAAAGCATTTTAAAACTATCTGTCTGTTTAATTATTTGACCCTTAGACTGATACATTGGCACATTGATACATTGCCTTTCGAGCAATGTTGCCACCAACGGGCAACCAGGTGAGACACGTGTTGCTCACAACCAATCTAAAGTATCCAGATAGAAATTTGTTATCATTCTCAATGGGGAAGTGCCCAAGCTACATTGCTAAAAAAAAATTGCCTCGCAAAATGCTCAAAATGTTGCCTCGTGTATCATCAGCCTAAGTGTACTGTCAGAATTTCATTTCAGAAATATGGTTTTTAGCAGGTGTTCATTGTATTTACAATTTCAGAATTTTCTCTTACACAAATGATTTTTCTATCATTCTTATCTTGAAAAGTTTCCATGTCTTATCTGGCAGTTCTCCATTTTTTGCCTTCTTTGATGGCTCAGATGGAGGCCGGTAGCAGCTCAAAACCTGTTTTCATTTAGACAAATACATAATCACAAACCAGTCAGAAACTGAAAATATTTTTTTAACAAAGCATAAGCAATACTTACATTTCCATTTGCCACAATCCAAGTTCGACACATAATTGCAACTGTCTTCTCTTTTTCAAATTCAACCACAGCGTAGGTAATCATCTAAAAAAAGGGCATTTGGTTAATAAAAGAGTAATTATGTAACAAATATATACATATTTTTTGAAATTATACACTTACACATATTTGACAAAGTTTCATGATTTCCTGGAATCAATCCTGAATAGTCATGATTTTTTAGAATTTGCATGAAGGTTTTGGTAATTCTTGATTTGTCATTTTTTTTACAGGCATCCACATTCTAAATTTCATAGATTTGAGCAATTCCCCTGATCTGCGTGTAAAATGTAAAGAAATATGATCTTATCCACATGTTCATTCATGATTGCTTGAGATTTTAGCTCTGATTTTAATACTCTGCTTATTGTTGTTTCCCTTGCTTTGCCAACATAGGAGCCAATGATGCGAGAATCACAAGGTTCTGTGAAGAGGGGAGCCGTCTTGTAGTAGACCCTACATAGTAGTCCTTGTTTTTCCAGACCATCTTCTTCAATGACCTCAAAGAAGGTCTGGTCAGTTCCAAAGACATTGTTGGGCCTTGTACACTTAATCTGCGCCTCTGGTGTTCTCTTCTGCATGCTTTGACCTTCCAGAATCCTTCTTGTGATCTGAGCCAGTGGACTTCTTCCAGACTTAACCATTTTCTTTAGTTTTTGGTTGAAGTTTTCAAATGCACTGCACTCATCCAGACCCTCAAACTGTTTTGCAACATCTGCAATATGGAGCAATTGATGGCCATTGTATACAAGGAAACCCTCTCCGTACAGTTCTCTGCACTGGGACACAAAGAATTTCAGGAGATCCCTTGCATATTGCCAGTGTTTCCTTGTGAGACTTGGTTGGACAAGAATGCACATGGCTGTGGAGAAGCACATGAAGTTGTCATACAGCTCTTGTTTCAGAAGTCCTTTCACGACAATCTTTCCTGTGTACAACATTAGTTGCCTATACTCGGTTGCTTTCCATCTGTCTATTTCATTCAGTCCCCTGGGGCGCCTGGCAAAGACATTTGGAATGCTGTTTCGGAGGTTTTCAATCTTGTCTCTTTTGGCCCTCACATCCATGTCAGGACAAGTTTTTTCATAACTCCAAGACACGCTTGATGCATGTAATCAATAGGGAAACCAGTAACCATATCAATGTTTAGCTGGCAAAGTGGAGTTTCTTGTTCTCCATTGTGGTGCTCTTCCTGCTGCCTTTGTCTGAAAGACATGTCAGTACGCAGCTGTAGATTGTCCACTTGCTGAAATGTCATACGCCCCAGCCACTGACCTTTCTGAATGCATCGGTCACATCCATAATACCCTGAGAAGTTTTTGATTGATTTGACGAATGCCTTGGCAGGTGCATCACAGATAATGCCACTAATTTGAACTGCGATGTGTCTTCCTTGGTACCACAGACCATCTTTCTCCAATTTCTGAATTTCCTCGACTGTGTCGCATAAAAATTCTAAATCACAGGGCTTTGAATTTCCGCATGTGATGGCCACAGGAAATACATCTGTTGGTTTTAGGTTGGTGCTGCAAAGAATTGGCCAAAGACAAGTTTTCGAACTTTTAAACAGAGTTGAGACTTAATATCGATGGTCTCCCACTAAGATATCCATCCTTGCAGTTGTTTCGACAGAGTATTTCTGCATGTGATTTTTTTACATTTTTTTCTACTCCAAAGCAGAAATACTCCCTTCCTGACTTCTGTTGAATATTTACAGATTTTGGAGTGTCAAGCAATGTTCTTGAACATAATGGAAGGTCTTTTGTTCTGCGTTTCTTTAACAGTTTCAGAAGACCATCTATAGCATTATGGGTAATTCCATTTTCCATGCTCCAAGATGCAATGTCCCTTGCTATATTTGAATTTGAATCACCCATCTCCAGAGAGTCTTTATCTGAAAATTGTTCAGAAACATCTGAATCTTCAGAGATGTTTTCTGTTTCCAAATTCAGTTTTTTTATTTTCATCAGTCTCCATTATTCCATGTTTCCCGTGTTTTTCCATGATTTCCATATTTGTGTCTGCAGTTTCAACTCGTTTGGCTACCATTAAAGTTTCTGCATTCTCCCTTTTTCTCTGTAGTTTACTTAGTCTTTTCAAAGAAACCCACTCTCTGTCATACTCTCTCTTCTTACCCTTCCTGTCCATGGCTTAAATCAGAGAGAGAACAAGATTCATTGCCTAATCTCACTAGATATTTTCTGATATTCAGTTAGGGCTAGGATTAGTGTCACAGGTATGTCTTTGAATAAAATATGTTTTCTGAATAGGCACAAAACAGTAAATGAATTGTGAGCCTTTTTACAGAATGGGGGTTAACTTCTATACATAATTGACTCTGTTGTCTGCAAAACTATAGAAATTCTATAATATTTTTTTCTTCTTCTTTTCTGTAGAATCATGTTACTCCTTGACAAAAAATCTGAACTCATTGACGAACTGGATTAAAATACATCTCGCTTCATTGCATGATGTCTGTAGCAGATCAACATCAGATCAAGGTAAGTTTTCATGGAATTTCATGTCAGTTTAAATCAAGATTGGAAAAAGCTATTAATATACCTGTGGTTTTAAAAGCTATTGCTATTCAATTTTTGAATGTACAAACTTCATCATTAATTCATCATACACTGCAGACAACATCACTGCTTACACTCATGCTTCAGTAATTTTCTTTGATAATGTAAATGTTCTTTGTTCGCTATAATTTGTTCGTTGTTGGAATAAAGTGGACATGCGCGTTATAATTAAACTTAAACTTAAAATTAAACCATTCACATGAAATTCTGTCAGTGTGAGGGGGAGATGTACGGACAAGAAAAATACAACCGCACTAGGCTATATATTTCTGGTCAGTTTAATAAATAATCACAAAAATTAAGTATCTTGGGGATGATCGAGGGGCAAAAGGAAAATCTCAGACCCAGCCCTGCGGCAGCCAATTCTAAAGCCATGGCAAAACATATAGTGAAAGTTTGGACCGTGTGCTCCGCCATGCCATACCCAGGCCAAATGTGACAGCTATCAGCCACATTTGGCCCAACAGTTCTTGCTATTTCGGTAATATCTCTTTCATGTGTTTTTACCTGTTGTCCTACTACTGCGTATACTACGAGTTTATGTTTCAATTTGGTGTAGGCCTGCATCGTAATCGGCTCACGCATGCACACGCATGTGAAAGGCGCCACAGTTCGTCTGCAGCCAAACTCAGACCATCTCCTTTCAAGTAGTCTCGGGATCAGAAGCCCGGTGTAGGCCTACACACCGGGGTCCACGTGACAAATTTTATGTTTATCAAGCGTACCGTGCCCATGTTTTTAAGTAAACTGCCATTGTGAAATTCCCCTAAACATGCGTAATGGTTTTCAAATACCTCCGATTTCACAGTCCACACTAACACGTAAAAATTGGCGGCGTAAAAATTGGACCAACCCATACCGATGGGTTAACAATTTTATTTAAAATTTAAACTCAACTGTTGGGTTTCTCCATATTTTAAACAATTTTGAGTTGAAACAAACAGCATTTTTTAGAGCGTTACCTTGAGCTCGCAATGATACCTTAATATATGCGTAGGCTAATAGTGTCGGGGTGACTTTTATAGTATTGTCGATATTGCAATAACCATCACCTGTAATGCACACAACTGGCTCACCTGCTACAAACCATATCAAAGTTTAGGCCATGGTTATAAAGGTGCCACAACTAATGTTTCAGTTTTATTGAGAAAGTGAACTACTAAACAGTGGAATTTCAATAATCATGGCAAAAACAAAAAGGGGAAAAGGGGCTGCCAGAAGAGACACGTGGACAGCAGCTGGAGGTAAAGAGGTACTTGTTAAGTTTTTTAAGACAGCAAACATAAATCAGCAAGACACAACTCAGACGGCACCGATCTGGCATACACTGTCTACTAGCATTTTTGGTCAAAACACGCAAAACAATAGACAATGGCTTTATGTTGTGTGGCGATACAACAGGAGGGACCTGAGAACAATTATTCAAAAGGAAGATACATCCGCTGATTGTATGCCTTCCAACTGGCATCCAAGAGAAGAAATTGAGGATAATCAGAAGAGGGGTCATACTGTCACGGTGCACACAGCAGGGAGGACACAGGAAACACGGAAACGAGGATGTAACTCAAAAACATACTTTACTAGGACATCAGGGCAGGACAAGGCAAGGCCGACACTGACAGGAACACCGGGGAGTAACGAGTAGACCAGACAAAATGGCACTACACAGACAGGACTATAAATACACAAGTAAATTAACGAACACGGCTGGACACGAATAAGCTACTAATTACATGAAACGAGAACAGGAAACAAACCAAATATGGGCACAAGAGGCAGGAACACATGACACACACACAACAGTTCTCTTACACATACAGGGCATGAGAGAGTGAAAACAATGGAGAGTGACACTGACGCGCATCCTTCCAGTGAGTGTTGAAATTGAAGCTGATGATGTGCCTCCTCCCAGTGATCTGAGTGTTCAGAGTGAAACTGATGTGCATCCCCCAACCATCAAAGGTACAAAAGATGACTTTCGACACACGTCACACCCCCCACCAAAAATATTTAAATTGCTCATAGAACCCAAAATTTGGAAACAAATATCACCTTTGAAAGGGATAAATAAACTTAGACGGCCATGGACTCACTACATGTATCAAAAATTTAGGAAAATCACTCCTGGCTGTCCACTCAGATTCACGTACCAGCACGTACGTGCAACAGGAAGTCGAAAACGGCAGTGCCCATATATAATGGTGAGGGCCAAATATATCTTCCCTTCATGCAGAGCAAATTACAAGTTCACCATCACACGAAAACCTTTGAAACACCAGTACGTTCCAGTGACCGTGTGCCGTTCTGGTGAAATTCTTCACAGTAAATCTCATCAACGCTTTTGACAAGCAAGTAACATCAGGTGGGGATCTATAGCCAGAAGTGTCATTGAAGGCGTGAGCAAAGAGTATTACAATAGATTGCGAAACACCCCAGTGGAGGAGCTTGTCGCGGGAAATATAACCCACAGCCTCAGTAAAAACATCCTGAAGTAATCTCTCATGAAATAAAACAAAACAAAACATGCAGCTTCATGACAACATTTTATTGGAGACACAGCTGACACAGTCAATCATCAGACAAACAGATACATCATTCTATAACACACCAGGATATGTACACAATTTTCAAGTTGACCCATTCGGCACCCACCTTTACACCGAAACGGGGATGACTATTTTAGCACATTGCATAAAAAAAATAAAAAATAAATAAATCGCCAGTAACGCTGTATTTAGATACTACAGGCAGTGTCATCTCCATATCAGAATAAATAAATTCTGTACTATGCACTGACCTTACCAGGAGGAAGAGATGCCCCACCTTTGCCGGTTAGCAAAATGATTTCTTCTGAGCATTCTGTCCTGCCTATTACTTTCTGGCTGATGCAGTTTTTGCTGAAATTGTCCACTTACACCACAGTGCAAATACACCGTGTAGAGACGGGTTATAGCTGGTCTCTACTGCAAGTGGTTCTTCTGTCTTTCAATAAAGAATCAGTGCTTGCATACCTAGAAAATGTGCATGCGATCTGCCAAAAGCAGAAAAAATGGTCAGAGATCAGATCAAAGACTATTTTACATCTGTGTGCAGCACACGTAATAAAAGCCGTCTCTGCTGCTTTTCGCAGAAAAACCAGCTATAAAGGCTTGAAAGCATTTGCCACGTTTGTATTTGCGAGATTGCAAAACACCGTGTGTGGACGAAGCCCTGGAGATTTTCAATGCCCTGTGCGTTGCACTGCTTTCAAGATACATGACCGCAAGTGTGTTAAGCAGTGTAGCATTCTTGCGGGACATAATAAATCAAGACGTACCCATGCAAGAAACAGAAGAGACCCCAAACTGGAAAGACGAAGAAAATACATCTAGGACAATCACCGGTGGTTTTCCTTACAGTAGGCTCTTCTGAAGCTTGTTTGAACACTTTGGAAGAGGAAACACATGAGGAATTCCAACTAAATCCATATTACTGCCCTGGTATCGTCACATTCCTTTTGGAGAATTACATGCCAATCTTTCCACTTTGGAGCGGCATACTTTTAGGTGACCTAAAAAGGTAATCTGTTGATTTTACTGTTACACTGCCATCTATGCCAAACACGAGACACCAACTGTCACGCTGAGATACGGTTTGGAATTGTCAAAAATTCAATTCAAAGCGAAAACTCAGACCAGCAGAATTCATTACCACCATGTACACCTCACTGAAAGGACAATACAGGGAAGGCACTAATAGTAACTTTAATCGTGTTAGCATAATGTTAACAAAATGTTAAAACAAAATTAGCGTGTTGCTAGCATGATGTTAACATGTTTTAAAAAAGCTGTTAACGTGATTAGCATGATGCTAGCAAAATACTAACATGATTAACATGTTGCTAGCATGATGCTAACAAGCTGTTTTTAACAAGAAGGTAACATGAGTAGCACGATGCTAGCAACAGTATACCCCCATTTCCCCATGATATTATATGAACTTACAAGTCATTTGTCTTGTTTTGACTAAGTATACAAAAAACTATAGATCTCTTGTAAGAATTTTTTATTTTTTTTATAATTTTCAACACAATACAAAACAGACACATACACATGCTGCCAGATATATGACAAAAGAGAATACAAAAGCAAAATTATACATGAGATGACAAACAGAGCATTGTAACACCGATCAAAATTAAAAATAAAATCTGGGGAGAATACATGAATCGTCTATACACCTCTAGGAACACTATGTTAAACCAAACCACAAAATGTCAGAAGCATTTGTGCAATTAAGGTAAGGTGTCCATATATGATTAAAAGCATCTGTTGTAGAATGAATAATACAGGTCAAGAGTTCCAGAGGAATAATCTCCCTAATAATTGAATGCCAACCTTTGATGGAGGGAGGCTTATCACTGATCCATGACATCAGTAGATTCTTCCTGGCAGCAAAAGTTAACAGACTAAAAAGTCGCTTTTAAAATGTATAAAAAATAAGCTTACAGGGAAAACCCAGAACAAGTGACAATGGATCCTGCTCCAGATCCAAACCAAAGATGTTATTTAATTGAGCCACAACTCTGAACCAATAAGCCTGAATCATGTGACAGTTCCATATGCAATGAATATAATCTCCTATATTAGACCTACACTTAGGGCAGAGCTCTTGTAAGATTTGTTTTGTTTGGATGATTCTAGAGACCTTCATGATAATTTAGATGTCAACAACAAAAAAATACTTATTTGTAACATGAAAATGACCTTTCTTTGGGAGGGTTTGCCTTCGCCATGCTTCCTGGAAATAGGAGTAGGAAATTGACAGCCTCATGTGACAGGAAGGAAGTGAATACCTTTTCCCCCTCTTTATTTGGTTGTTAGCTTGCATGTCATTGAGACAAAAAACATGGATAACATCTAGAAAAAGACTTACAAAAGGAAAATGACAACTATAAACTGCAGCAACTATAGTTGCCGATAGGCTTAAATGGGTAAAAAAAAAAATCGATATTTTAGTACTTTTTCTATATTTTGGTACAGATTAATGTCCTTGTTTTAATGACTGTGTTAGCACTACAGCTAATTATATTACAGTACAAATTTTTGATCATTTAAAGCAAAACAAAAAACACAAACAATAGTTTCGTAAGAAGGGTGAGAACCAGAAGGGGGCGTAAGTGACATTTTTGGTGAAATGGAGCTATATATATATATATATATATATATATCAAATGAAAGCTCTTAATGAGCTCTTTCTACTGGCAAAAGTACTGTCATCCATGAGTGTACAAATTTGTATTATAAACAATGGAAATCAGAACAAAGTCAGATCAAACTATGGTAAAATTTTTGTTTTGGCTCTCCTGTAAAGCTGGTGAAATGTCACATACGCCCTTCTGGTTCTCACCCCCATCAGCATACTGCTGTTACCAGAGTTGTTGTAAAGTAATGAGAGTTGTCATAAAAACAAATAATTTCTGAGAACTTGTAAAATCTTGGGAAAGCCTTTATGTCTAGAGTGAATCATGTTCTAGATAATTTCTTACCAGAGGTTTTTCGATCTGACACAGAGATACTGAGGCTCTAGGATAAAGCCTGAATCCAGCATATAGTGGTTCAGCGAATGTGGTGTTGAATGTGTGTAAGTGTGTGAGTGTGTGTGTGTCAGAGATGCAGTAGAAGGACAGAGTGCCAGCTGGCCAATCCAGATATGCTCCTACTCTTTTAGACAGAGAGGGGACAAATTCAGATACATCAGTGTTCTTATTATCGTGCCAGGCCGTACAAACATTGCCTCGGTTAATCCAGAAAAGACACCAGGAATGTTCATTGAGGCCAAACAGACAATCAATCCCTTCTTTTCTACTGACTCTTTTATATGTAACTGCAACATGACCATTGCCATTGAATTCAGTCTCCCAGTAACAGCGTCCAGTCAGACATTCTTTACACATAACCTGCTCATAGTGCTCAAACCTCTCTGGATGATCAGGATATGATTGCTCATCTTTGACATGTGTCACTGTTCTGTTCTCGGACATCAAGAGGCTTGTGTGTGCTGTGTTTGCATCCAGTGTGAGATCACAAAAATCTGAACACAAAAAGACATTAAAACCTTAGTGGAAAAAAATGATTGAGTACAACAAATGAAGGCAAACTGAAAACAGATTTACATTTTTGTAGTCCTGGTGTGATTCTGAAGACTTCATTATGGTCCACACTGAAAAAAATAAACAGTGTTGGTACAGTAAATTTGTCTCAGTTTAACATAAATTCGCATAACTTAACAACTGTAAGATCAAAGAAGTGATTCTCCAAATCTTTTATAGCTAATATTTTATTAGGGAGGTTTTAACTTTTTAAATTTGATATCAGTATTTTAAGTTACTATGTTCTCAATAATGATACCAATACTGATTATTACTTAAATGGGTATGTGATTTTTCAAAATAATATTCATATTTAGGGAAAAAAATATGATTAAAAATCTACATAACACATACTGGCCATTAATAACCAGTTTATCAAAAAAATCAAATATTATCACTATTAAATAAAAATGTGTACCAGTAAGTGTAAAAAATAATATTGTATTTTATAGAAATATTATGATTAAATAATAAAATAAAATACCATGTATCATGCATCATTGTACATAGGTTAAAATAGCATCCCAGGTGAAAATAAAGTATTCTTGAATGCACTTAAATACAAGCAAGTACATTTGTAGTACATTCTTATTTTTTGTGATGCTGAATGTACTGTGGAAGTACGCTCTGACGAAGACATCGATGGAATAATCATATTCTCAAATTGAACCCTTCTAAATTCAAAAGGTAACGAAATATGCTTTTTTTTTATTTTTCTGTAATTGTTCTTAAAATATCAAGAGAGTTGTTTGTTATTACATTAGTTAGAGATCCATCCGTGCTGGATATATAGGTCCGGGTCACTAAAGACCCGAATATGTAATAATGTTTGGCAAAACATTCATGCATTTAAGGGTTAACGGGGTGGTTGACTGTTTTTTTATTGTGTTTATGGGGTGCAGTCTAACACGTGTTAATGCATCGTTTTTAAAAAACGCAGTATTTTTCACACAATTTACCTTTATTCCACACCGCTCTGTCCCTTCTCCTCTAAAAGCGCTGATCATTTCCTGCTTTTATGAAGCCCCTGCCTCAAAAATATGCAATGGGCTCAGATCGGTTAGCTGGTCCAGTGTGTTGTGATTGGCTAAACTGCTTCTAGTGTGCGTCTGAACGTCCCAACCCCTCAGCTCAGCGGCATGTGCTCTGGTTGTATTGTAAACAATGGCGCTGTCAATATTACTTATCAATTTGAGCCTGAATGAGACGCAGAGAATATTAGTGAAGAGGATTGCGCAGAACCTGTGCAAGCATGGCTCTTAATGGTATGTGTTTTGTTTGTTGTTGTCTCATACGTTTAGATACGCTATAATGCTACGGCTTATGTTAGCTTTTAATATACGGTTTTATCCTGATTAAAGCTTTAATACAGCACACCAACCGCACGTCCACGTATAACGCTTCTCGTAGCTGTGTTAAAAGAAGTGTATAAATGGAACAGTTCATTGTTGGAGCCGAGATGATGATTTGAATGAGAGAGAGATAGATGCAGAGCAGGAACACATCAAACTACTTTTCTTACCTTCATTCACACACAAACACACAGGGCATATATACAGAGCTCCAGACCAAATCAACACCTCATTTATACATATATATGTGACCCTGGACCACAAAACCAGTCACAATTTCCATTTTTCGAAATTGAGATTTATACATCATCTGAAAGCTGAATAAATAATCGTTTCATTGATGTATGGTTTGTTAGGATCTGACAATATCTGGCAGAGATACAACTATTTGAAAATCTGGAATCTGAGGTTGTAAAAAAATCTAAATATTGAGAAAATCACCTTTAAAGTTGTCCAAATTATGTTCTTAGCCATGCATATTACTAATCAAAAATTACATTTTGATATATTTACGGTAGGAAATTCACTAAATATCTTCATGGAACATGATCTTAAAATCCTAATGTTTTTTAGCATAAAAGAAAAATTTATAATTTTGACCCATACAATGTATTTTTGGCTATTGCTACAAATATCCCACGGCGACTTAAGACTGGTTTTGTGCTCCAGGGTCACATATATATATAGTAAGAATATTTAAAATTTTACACTCTAAAAATTAGGTTGTTAAATTTTTTACTGATGTTACTGTTTGTGCCAATGAAAATATTTGCATCTGCATCCCAACTCAAGCTACTGCTACTGTCAACCCAAGTAAATTTAATCTAGCATACTTGAGTTTTTCCAGCGTGCAGTTTGGATCACTGAGTCTGTCAGAGAGCAGCTTGACTCCTAATTCTCCTGGGTAATTGTAGCTCAAATCCAGCTCTTTCAGGTGTGAAGTTGATTTCAGAGCGGAAGCCAGATAACGACAGCCAACCTCTGTCACCATACAGCCAGATAATCTACAAAGAGAAAGGAAATGGGTTAATTGAGCACCTGCACTGTATTTTAAGTCTATGGATGATGAATATGCCTGTTCAAGCATAATTGAGCACAAGATTTTAACAGCTTAAACATTTTAGAATTAATGCTAATATTATTTATCACTGTCAGCACATTTTTATCAATACGCCCAAAATATGTCATCTCAAATGTTAAAGAAATTGAAATATTTAAACTAAACATAATAATAAAAAAATGACCATGAAAAACTCTCTTGCTTTAACTTTCTGAAGAGAACTAATCATTCACGATCCGTCAACTATTAGAACTATGTCCAAAATCTGGAACATCTTTCCATTATTTGCCGCCCATTTTATCTGCCCCGGGAGTTCTCATCGATCATTGTTACTGCTGTGTACATTCCACCACAGGCGGACACCGGCTTGGCTTTATCTAAACTTCACGATGTGCTCAGCGGCTACATTAACAAACATCCTGACGCTGCCTTCATCATCGCGGGGGACTTTAACAAAGCCAACCTCAGACAGGTCATGCCGAACTTCCATCAACACATATCCAACTAGAGGACCGAACACACTGGATCATTGCTACACTCAGTTCAAGGATGCCTACAAAGCCCGCTCACTACCGGCTTTTGGCAAATCGGACCATGCCACCATTTTTCTAACACCGGGATAAAAACAATGGCTCGTTCAGGAACCTCCGGTGCAGAGAGTAGTGACGCGCTGGTCCTCCCACTCAGAGACTATGCTGCAGGCGGCGCTTGATGACGTCGACTGGGACATGTTCCGGGCGAGTTCTTCTGACGTCAGCGAGTTCACGGATGTAGCATTAAGTTTTGTAAACACGCTAACCGAGCAAGCTACAGAAACAATAACGATAAGGACATTCTCCAATCAGAAACTGTGGGTGGACAGAACAATCCGTGCCGCGGTTAACACACGCACTGCCGCTTACAATGAGGCTCTTCTGTCTGGGAATACGAGCGAGTACAAAGCATCGTGCTATGCTCTCCGACGCACAGTAAGAGCCGCCAAACACAGATACAGAGAGAGAATTGAGTCTCATTTCCAGCTCAACGACTCTCGACGGATGTGGCAGGGACTGAGGACCATCTGTGACTTCGGAAACAAATCCTCCGCGGAGGTGAGAGCAGATCCGTTGCTGGCCGACGAGTTAAACATCTTCTACGGCCGCTTCGATGGCAACGGCGGTGGCGCGTATCTGCCGACCAGCGCGGCAGGAAGCAACAGGCAGAGCAGCGACGATCCTGTAATCACCCTGTCGGAGGATGAGGTTCGGAGGGCGCTAAAGAGAGTGAACGTCAGGAAACCAGCCGGACCTGATGGGATAACCGGCCGTGTTCTGAGGTCCTGCGCCGATCAGCTCGCTGGTTTGTTCACTTCCATTTTTAATGAGTCCCTTGCTACCTCCGTGGTTCCCACTTCATTCAAAAAATCCATTATTATCCCTGTGCCAAAGAACAATAAAACCTCTTGCCTGAATGACTATCGCCCAGTTGCCCTCACATCTATAGTCATGAAGGTTTTTGAGAGACTTGTAAAGAGCCACATCTGCTCCTCCATCCCTGATACTTTGGACCCTCTCCAGTTTGCCTATCGCCCAAACAGATCCACGGACGATGCCATTTCTCACGTTCTCCACTCTTCCCTCACACACTTGGACAGCAACAATGGGAATTATGTAAGGCTGCTATTCATTGACTATAGCTCAGCTTTCAACACTATAGTCCCCATCAAGCTGGCATCTAAACTCACAGACCTCGGCCTAAACTCCTCACTCTGTGATTCAAGACTTCCTCACCGGCAGACCTCAAGTCGTGGCCCTACGGGGAAGTCGTGGCCTAATGGTTAGAGAGTCGGACTTGTAATCCGAAGGTTGCAGGTTCGAGTCTCCGGCCGGCAGGAATTGTAGGTGGGGGGAGTGAATGTCCAGCGCTCTCTCCACCCTCAATACCACGACTGAGGTGCCCTTGAGCAAGGCACCGAACCCCCAACTGCTCATCGGGCGCTGCAGCATAAAATGGCTGCCCGCTGCTCCGGGTGTGTGTTCACGGTGTGTGTGTGTTCACTGCTGTGTGTGCACGTTGGATGGGTTAAATGCAGAGCACGAATTCCGAGTATGGGTCACCATACTTGGCTGAATGTCACTTCACTTCACCTCAAGTGGTGAAAGTTGGCCAGTTCACCTCAAACTCCATCACTCTGAACATAGGAGCCCCACAGGGCTGTGTCCTGAGTCCCCTGCTCTACTCTCTCTACACGCATGACTGCGTGTCCTCTCACAGCTCCACATCTATTGTCAAATTCGCTGATGATACTGTGGTTCTGGGCCTCATCTCCAACAACGATGAGACCGCATACTTGGATGAGGTAGAGAGACTCACATCATGGTGCCAGGACAACTGTCTCTCTCTGAATGTGAGCAAAACTAAAGAGCTGATCATGGACTTTAGGAAGAGACAGGGTGGAAAGGGTGAGTAGCTTCAAGTACCTCGGTGTAAACATCTCCGAGAACCTGGCTTGGACTACACACATCCAAACACAGGTTAAGAAAGCCAGGCAAAGACTGTACCATCTGCGACAGCTGAGGAAATTCTGGGTCTCACCAGCAATCCTGAAAACGTTCTATTCAGGGACCATAGAAAGTGTATTGACTCAGTGCATCTCAGTGTGGTATGGAAACAGCTCCAATCAGGACTGCAAAGCACTACAGAGAGTTGTGCGCTTAGCTGAGCGCATCTCAGGGTCTGCGCTCCCCTCTCTGCAGGACATCTACCTCAAACGCTGCCAAAACAGAGCTGTTAAAATCTTCAAGG
This sequence comes from Barbus barbus, assembly GCF_936440315.1. Taxonomy (NCBI): domain Eukaryota; kingdom Metazoa; phylum Chordata; class Actinopteri; order Cypriniformes; family Cyprinidae; genus Barbus; species Barbus barbus. The sequence continues at coordinate 5,326,169 of NC_136717.1, forward strand.
ACCCAAATCACCCTGGTAACCGTCTATTCACTTTGCTTCCATCTGGTAAGCGCTTCCGTAGCCTGATGGCAAAAACTGAGAGACTTAGGAGGAGCTTCTTCCCCCAGGCCATCAGGCTCCTAAACTCTAACTCTGTGTCATAACATCACTTGACTCCATGTAAATATCATATATCAATAAGCTATTCATAATTTTTCTCTATCTCATATTGCTGCTATTCAAATACCCTGTACAACTTTTTGCACATTATTTTTGCACATTCCTCTTTTACTATTTAAGTCAACAACATACTGACCTGCACATTTATATTTATATTTTTTATCTTATCTTATTTTATTTTATTCTTTTATTTTATTTTATGTTTTGTACTTCTCCTTCTTAATATTTGTATTCTATACAATTGCACTGTCCTTGGAGCGGACCTGACCTACATTTCACTGCTGGTTATACCCTGTATAATTGTGTATGTGACAAATAAAAACTCTTGAATCTTGAAAATCCAATGCGTCATTTACTAATTTGTAGTTCTACCCTTACACACCGCAGTATCTCCAGTTTGCAGTTTGTACTCTTTAGTGAATCCGAGAGCATCTTCACTCCGGTGTCTTGCAGGTCATTGTTACTCAGGTCCAGCTCTCTGAGAGGAGAGTTGAATGACTGTAGAGCCGAGACCACAATTTCACAGCTCTGACCAGTGAGATTGCATTCAGCAAGACTGAAAGAAACACAAATACACAATTTAGTAAGTTTTGAGGTATTATGACTCGTGCTTTAAAAAAAAAATCACATCATCACTTCCTCTGTAGCGATCTTGTGTTCTGAGCAGAGTTTGAACAGAACCACAGTTAACCACTAGTTAATGTAACCTCACCTACAACATGTTTGGTATCTACAGATTCATATTTTGATGATCTAAATCAGTGCTTCTCAAAGTCCGGACTCTTACAACTTAAGTCACATGGAATGTTTCGATGTTTTTGGTAACTTTCTGGACTTTGACAGTTTCATGACCCTTGCTGTCTATGGGAGGGTCAGACAGCTCTCGGATTTCATCCAAAATATCGTAATTTGTGTTCCGAAGATGAATGAAGGTCTCACGTGTTTGGAACAGCATGAGGGTGAGTAATTAATGACAGAATTTTCATTTTTGGGTGAACTATCCCTTTAATTTGAACAGTGACAGTTATTAGGCAAGTGGCTTTATGGAGTGCTTTTCAAAAATGCTTGATTCTTAATTAAGAGATTCAATTAAGTAACAAACCTAATTAATGTAACAAATCAGCTTCACAGGTTAAATTTAACAAATTGCTAATTACGACACTGAAATATTGGAAAGAACTCAGAATCGTGTAAAAAAAAATAGTACACATTTCCTTTGTCTTTTAAAATGTTTGTCATTTTAACACGTTTGTTTCCCTGTTTTGTCAGGTGTGTGATGTTCTTTTTTAATTATGTGATGTCATTACGCTGTTGTCTTGATGCCAACCAATTGCTGCATTGCTGATCACTGCTGTGAAAGAGTCACTGAGCCATTCATTCATTTGATTCGTTCAAACAGCTGATTCTTTCAGCAATTAAAGGATTAGTTAACTTTTAAAAAAACTTTTGCTGATAATTTACTCACCCCCATGTCATCCAAGATGTCCATGTCTTTCTTTCTTCAGTCGAAAAGAAATTAAGGTTTTTGATGAAAACATTTCTCAATATAATGGATTTCAATGGGACCCAAACGGTTCAAGGTCCAAATGACAGTTTCAGTGCAGCTTCAAAGGGCTTTAAACGATACCAGACGATGAATAAGGGTGTTATCTAGCGAAACGATCGGTCATTTCAAAAATAAATAAAAAAGTTTTATAAGCACAAATGCTCGCCTTGCTCTGTTCTGTGATGCGCGTTCGTGACGTCACGTAATACGCAATTACGTTGAAAAGGTCACGGTTGACGTGAAATCCAAAATTTTCTTTTAGGCATTTTAATATTAAAACACCCAGGATACGCACACGAAATGGGCATTTTAAACGATAAACTGACACAAAGACATTTGAATATGTGTATATGGTCCTCCTTCCGCACATTTGTAAACACTGACTCGGTACTTCCGCCTACATCAACCGTGACCTTTTCAACGTAATTGCGTATTACGTGACGTCACGAACGAGTAAATGGCGCTCTTTTTTTTAATGGGCCACTGAATAACTGGTTCACCCAATTCATTCAAAACAAGAATTGCTCGGTGTTTTATGTGTTGCTCGGAAACACACAACAGTTCTACTGTAGCTTTATTAGGTATTTGCATTGGAAAAAATTTATATTACGTTTTTAATAAGTTTTTATTTATTGAATTGTTGTATAAAATCACATTTGCACTAGTTGTATTTTGGTCAAAAACAGCACTTGTGTGATACTGCACTTGTTGCTCCTGTTATATTGTTTAACTATATTATATATATGATGTAAATATGATACAAAAACTAAAAAGGGGGCATTTTAGCCTCAATCTCCTGCATTTATGGGGCATATAACTGCATTCTATAGGATCTATCACATAATGTGTTAATTGTGTTAAAAAAAGATGTTACATTCTTGGCATACATATGTTTAACAGTAGAACTGCATATTTAATGAGACACATTTAATTACTGATGTAGTCAGTCCAATTGAGAATTTCGAGGTGCACCTATAAAAAGGTTAACTACTCATAATGTCGATCTAATTCATCGGAGCTTGCACATTTTTTTTTTTGGACAATATGATAAGAATAAAGTTACCTACAGAACTTTTCTGCAGTTGTTCACAGCTGGTATCAGTCGCCTTCTGCCCTCCTCTGATGTGTTGTATTTCTTCAGGTCCAGCTCATCCAGCACCTCCTCTGAGATCTGAAGCATGCAGGTGATCGATGAACACTGAGCAGGAGTGAGTTTCTCTGAGTGTTTGTCTGAGTGTTTGAGAAAATCCTGAATCTCTTTGTACAGTGTCTGATCTTTCATCTCCAGTAGACAGAGAAACAAATTGATGGATCTTTCAGTGGGGAGACATTTGTCAGACTTTATTCTGTCTTTAATGTACTGGGAGGTTTTTTCAATGCTTTCTGAGCTTTTTACTGTGTATGTAAGTAGATCATTTAAGAGTCTCTGATTAGACTCCAGTGAGACACCCAGCAGGAATCGCAGAAACAGATCCAGTTGTCCATTCTCCCTCTGAAGGGCTTTAGATACGGTGTCCCTATGGAGATTATGTACTTGATCCAAATACTGCAATGTGTTGTCATTTTTTATTATATAATAGTAAAACACATAGAAAGCAGCCAGAAACTCCTGAATGCTCAGATGAATGAAGCTGTAGACTTTCCTCTGATGAATCACAGATTCCGCCTTAAAGATCTCAGTGCAAATCCCTGAATACACTGAGGCGTCAGTGGGGTCTATGCTGCTCTCCTTCAGGTCCTCCTCATAAAACATCACATTGCCCTTCATCAGCTGTTTGAAGGCCAGTTCAGCAAGTTTCACAATCACTTCTCTGTTGGACTGCAGGAGTTTCTCTGGATCTTTCTCTTCATACTTCTGGTTCCTCATGTTGATCTGAATCAGCAGGAAGTGGATGTACATTTCAGTCAGAGTTTGAGGGATTTCTGCACTCAGATCTTCTTCCAGGAGCTTCTGAAGCACAGTGGATGAGATCCAGCAGAAGACTGGGATGTGGCACATGATGTTGAGGCTTCTTGATCTTCGGATGTGTGAGATGACTCTGCTGGCTTGATCCTGGTCACTGATTCTCTTCCTGAAATATTCCTCCTTCTGAGGCTCATCAAATCCCTGAATTTCTGTCACACGGTTGATGTAGTTAGAGGGGATCTGATTGGCTGCTGCTGGTCTGGTGGTGATCCAGATGAGAGCAGAGGGAATCAGATCTCCTCTCAGGAGGTTTGAAATCAACAGACCCACTGATGAAATCTTAGTAACATCAGAAATTGTCTCACTGTCCAAGAACAACAGTTCAATTCTGTTTTCATCCAGACCATCAAAGATGAACACAATTTTACTCTCCTCATAAATCCTTGAGTCCAGATCTTGAAGTTCAGGATGAAAGTCCAGCAGAAGTCTGTGAAGACTGTACTGATGATTTTGGATCAAGTTCAGCTCTCGAAATGGAAGCACAAACATGAAATCTACATCCTGATTGGCTTTTCCCTCGGCCCAGTCCAGAATGAACTTCTGCACAGAGACGGTTTTTCCAATTCCAGCAATGCCTTTAGTAAGAACAGTCTTGATTTGGTCTTTCTCCTCACATCCTGGTTCAGGTGAGGCTTTAAAGATCTCATTGCAGAAGATTGGAGTGTCTTTTAAGTGTGTTCTAGTTGTTTTCTCCATCTGTAAAACCTCGTGTTCTTCATTGACCCCTTCACTTTCTCCCTCTAAGATATAGAGCTGTGTGTAGATCCTGTTCAGGAGGGTTTGAGTCTCTTGTAGTTCGATTCCCTCAAATAATCTCTCATACCTGTTCTTCATGCTGTTTTTGTGTTGAACTTGGACCTTTTGAAAAACATCTTTTCCTGGTTGGTAAGAATCCTGATGCACGTCTTTAGTCTGCTCTATCTCTTCAAGCTTTTGTTTTGCTTCCTTTTGTTAGTCAGGCAGTACTCCAGCCCACTGCTGAGGAAATAAATAAAATAAAATATTTGACAAATGCAATGTAAGTTTGTCTAGATAAGAAAATGAATGATAAATCTCTTAAATATATCAACTCCAGTTACAGAAAAAATGGGATATTTAGTAAAATGCAATAAGAAAAAAGGCTAACAGTTTTATATAGGGACCAATATTGTCACTATTAAGTAGTTGCTTATTAGCATGCCTATTATTAACATATTGGCTGTTGTGGATAGTGGTTGAAGGCCAAAATTCTTTGTAATCTTGCTTTGAGAATTAAAAAAAAAATTTTTTTTAAATAAATCAATGAAAACAAATCTTTTCTTTGTACTTTAATTTTTTTTAAATAGAATCAACAAATCACAGATTCATTTTTTTTGTTGGAAATGGTTTATGTAGATATAAGAAGGTTTGTTGCTATTTCTATCATGTTTGTAATAATTGGTGTTCATCAAAGCCACATTATCTTAAGTCAACAACTCCATGCTTATACTAACAAAGGATCAGAGGTCATTCTTGCGTCACTGAGTGAAGAAAGATTCATCTTCATAGAGTCAACACTCTTTGGAGACACACCGCTAGGTCCGGGTAATGCTTCTCTTTTTCTCTTTTTTCCTGCTGATAATGATAAACAAACAAAACAGTGTTTCAGCACTGCCTGCAGTTTTTGATTCAATCTGTTGTTCCAAGCACTGGCTTGTGTCTATATAGCTTTAATGCACTGCAAGTCACTTTCCATCAAATTATCTGCTAAATAATGCATTTGTTACCTGATTCAGATGTCATAGCTTCATCAGTGAGATTAGGTAAATTAAACAGCTTGGAGTTTTCAGACTTTACAGCCATAATGCTAAAATCCGGAGATGATGCTCTTGGCATCTGATGCAGATCAGCACCAGACTCTTCTGTTTTCCTGCAGAGACTTGTTTTAGATTTAGAATTCTCCTCCATTATATCCTCACTGAGATTCATTTTAGATGCAGTGACCTTCCTTCCTCAAAGTGTTTCACACTTTTATTTCACACCTCAGACCGGTTTCACACCTAAACATGGAAACACAAAGTTAAAAGAGATCTTCACAACCTAGTTTCAGAAGTCAAAACTTTCTCGTTAGTCTAAAAACAGCTTATATTGAAGACAATCTGCCAAAAGGACAGGTTGTGTACGACTCTATGATGTAATAGAGGGTATGCATGGAGTGGCTGCGGCTCCGCCCACTGAGTGGCAAAAAAACTATATTGAGTTCAAATTAAAGTAATATGATTTTTTTTTATAATTTTCTGAGTGTAATAATAACAATATATACATATTACTGAAAGTTAAAAATATATTGATAAAAATATACTGATATAAATAGTTTTAAAATTAAACATGTAAATGTGCCATTAAATTAATGAAATATTTACTTAAAATATCAGGGGGTACTTTAAGTAAATAATTTATGTCAAAGGGGTTCGGCTGACAAAAAAGTTTGAAAACACTGCCTCTGCAGAGGAAGATCAACGCCTGCTTCTACATCACTGCCTGTTTAGCCCCGCCCACTGATTTGAGCAGATAAATAATGAGGCGAACGCAGGTCTATGCAGAATCCAAATGATAAAAATGGCTCCAAACACAAGAAGACACTATGGAAAAACAGTCATTTACATTGTCTTCCTTCTGATCCAACATTAGGAAAAACTGGAAGATTCTTATTTTTAATGAAGACCACGTCAGTAAAGTCGTGACGTATTGTCAAATATGGTGACCCATACTCGAAATTGGTGCTCTGCGTTTAACCCATCCAAGTGCGCACACACACACACAGCAGTGAGTAGTGAACAAATCCACACACACACACACACACACACACACACACACACACACATGTTGGGTTTCCATGTTTTATGGGGACTCTCCATAGGCGTAATGGTTTTTATACTGTACAATCTGTATGTGCTATTGCCCTACACCAACCCTACACCTAAACTTAGCCCTCACAGGAAACATGCTGCATTTTTAGATTTTCAAAAAACTTTATGCTGTATGATTTATAAGCTTGTTTCCTCATGGGGACCAAAAAATGTCCCCACAAGATTAAGATTTACTGGTATTACTATCCTTGTGGGGACATTTGGTCCCCAGGACGTGATGAATACCAGGTGCACACACACACACACACACACACACACACACACACACACACACACACACACACACACACACACACACACACACACACACACACACACACACAGCAGTGGGCAGCCATGCTGCGGCGCCCGGGGAGCAATTGGGGGTTCGGTGCCTTGCTCAAGGGCACCTCAGTCGTGGTATTGAGGGTGGAGAGAGCGCTGGACATTCCCTCCCCCCACCTACAATTCCTGCCGGCCGGGGGCTCGAACTCGCAACCTTTCGATTACGAGTCCGACTCTCTAACCATTAGGCCACGACTTCCCCAAGTAAGAACTTGGTCTTTTGTTAACTTAATTTTACTGTGGATTTGTTTACAAACAAGGCATCATTTGACATGGGATTTTCAAAGACAATGCTGTGCCAACTGTATTGGATCCAACAAGTATGAGTAACTGTTTTTACTACAATTGCTTTGTCTGTTATTACAGATCATTTGATATTTAATGAGTATTTATACATCCATCTGTGAAGGATGCAGGCTGTCAAACATACAAAAGTGTTAGCCAATCACAACAGTGTTTACTTTCGAGTCTACAATCCGCCACGCCTGTTCAAACTGAGCGTTCTGATGAGGAGGGTCAAAACAAGGACAGAAAATAGCCTATTACTTCTAAATAATGATTTTTTTAAATGTAAAAATCTTGATAAGATTATAAGTGGACTTCAGAGAACAGTACAAAATAATAAAATAGGCAGTTCATGGCCCCTTTAAAGTATGGACCCAGCCCACTTGCCATTAAGACAAACATTTTAGCTTCAGAGCCCAACTAGACTTTGCTTTTCAATAATAGCAAAATAAGGGCAGTGCTCTGTTCTTTACATAGATGGACTAGATTTGCCAGTTTCAATGATTTGTGTTCCAAATTCAGTCTTAATCAAGCAGACTTCCACTGTTTTCAGATTACGTCATTATATACTCTGCAGAGAGTAAATAGTAGTACCTCTTGTGCTCGAGTTTAATACAGTTTAAGGTTTTGCATTTAAGCAAACTTCCTTTCCATAGATTTTAGCTCATTAACACAAACATATATTTCACCAGTCTGAGTTAAATTAAATCTCTTCACCCATTGACATTTCCACAGTTTACATATAGGAACACAAGAATACAAATATCAGTCTATAATAGCCCCTTTAAAAGTACAAATGGCAACCAATTTTATATATTATATATTTTATTACCATATTTGTAAAGTAAATTGCTGAACTTGCCACAAAATATACAGACGTGTAGATTCCCGTCATTGAAAGCACAGAAATTGTGTCTTTTTCCTTATTTTTACTTTCACTTTGCTTACATGGAATCAAGTTACTTGGTTTTTACAACTTCACCCACTCTCTAGTGAAGCCACTCTCTAGTCTTAAAACCACAAATTAATTCTTCATAAGGGTGGAGTGTCTCAAATAGAGGTGGAGACTAATGTACTATTCTCTTAAATTTGTGCTGCTCAGTATTTTTCCCTGGTCACATCACAAGATGAAGAGGAATCATGGATGACCTAATAAAGGCTTTTTGTAAATGACAATCTTATTAATATTGTCATATTATCAACCTTTATTATCTCTATCCCACTGAAACACAAAGTGAAGAAGACATATAATAGACACATTTCCATATTCCATTTGAATGGTCTTTGCTCAACTGACTCATTTCTGCAGGAGCATAAGAGGAAAATCATCGCACAATGTACACAAACAACAAATCTGCAGTGAATATCAGAAACAGGTATAACCTCCAAGTGTTGCCTCTGTCCACACTGAAAATAACAAGTAAATACATGAAGCCTTCCTTTCCATAGATTTTAACACATTAATACAAACATGTATTTGACCCGTCTGAATAAAATCCAACTTGATTAAATCCATGATCACCTGTTGACATTTCCGTTTAGGTAACCTTAGGAATACGAGACTACAAACGCAGTCTAAAAATCCCCTTCAAAAAGTACAAATGGCAGCCTATTTTATATGACCATATTTGTTAACTAAATGTCTGGACTTACCACAAAATATACAGACGTGTAGATTCCCGTCATTGAAAGCACTGAAATTGTGTGTCTTTTTCCTTATTTTTTACTTTCACTTTGCTTACATGGAATCAAGTTACTTGGTTTTTACAACTCCACCCCCTCTCTAGTGAAGCCACTCTCTAGTCTTAAAACCACAAGGGAATTCTTCATAAGGGTGGAGTGTCTCAAACAGGTGGAGGTGGAGACTAATGTACTTTTGTACAGCTCGTCACATGAGTGAATGATGAGGAATCATGGATGACCTAGTTAAGGCTTTTTGTAAATGACATTCTGTTCTATGATCTTATTGATATTGTAATATCCTCTACATTTATTATTCCTATCCCACCAAAACAGTTAAAAAGAGATATAATAGACACGTTCCCAAATTCCATTTTAATGGTTTTGCTCTAAACTGACTCATTTCTGCAGGAGAATAAGAGAAAAATCATTGCACAATGTACACAAACACCAAATTTGCAATAACTGTTTATCAGAAACACTTATTAAGGAATGTGTTGCCTCTGTCCACATTGAAAATAACAAGTAAAAACTGACCTGGTTTTAAAAGTCATCTACTATCTTATAAGTCGTGGCCTAATTGTTAGAGAGTCGGACTCGTAATCCAAAGGTTGTGGGTTCGAGTCTCAGGCCGGCAGGGATTGTAGGTGGGGGGAGTGAATGTCCAGCGCTCTCTCCACCCTCAATACCACGACTGAGGTGAGACCCTTGAGCAAGGCACCGAACCCCCAACTGCTCCCCGGGCGCCGCAACATAAAATGGCTTAAATCCCTTATCAGTTGCTTACACTAACTTGAATAAACAGTTGTTACCTTCAATTGTTTGGTTTACTTGGCAAGATGAACAGCACCTACACAATTTCATAATACCAAAATAAATTACATGATGCCTTTAATTTCCATAGATTTTAATACATGAACCGTTAAATGCATGGGTGTTTTACCAATAAAATATTTGGGTCTTTAGCAACCTGGACCTACATATCCAACATAGATCTATTAACTGCTGTGTAAGTGCCTTACAATATTGTCTCTGGAGTTCAGTAGTATCAAACTTCTCTTCTGGATACATTAAGGAACCAAATAAAAGGGATCTTCGAAAGATATTCAGACAGTGCAGAGCAGCTCCAAGAGGAGGCACTAGCAGCATTTGAGAATTTTCAGGATCCCTTCTCCATTATGGCCACCACGTACAAGCAGGACAAAACCATTCAGGGAGCTTTTTAACCCAGTTAAACCAGAGGAGATTGTTTTGTCTCAAAGGGTCTGTAGAGTTATGAAAGGACAATCAAGGATTCTTGCAATCAAAAACAAAAGTTTTTACTACGTACCCTTAATTAAGAGTCTTGAACAGTTGTTGCCCAATTCCAGAATTTTGGATATGATCAGCACCACACCACAGAGCTCGCACAAAGATGATTTTTTTGTATGACGTTGCTGATGGGAGTCTTTTCAAATCCCCCCCCATTGTTTTCAGTAAAACCCTGATTTTGTACACTGATGAAAAAGAGATATGCAATCCCCTGGGGTTACATGCTTCTGTAAATAAAATACTGATGGTTTATTATACTTTAAGAAATATAGACCCCAAGTTCAGGTCGAAGCTTGCTGCAATCAGACTCCTTGCTATAACAAAAGCTAATGATATTGATGAGTGTGGTGTTGATGGTGTGTTACAAAGAATTAATGAAGACTTGCAGCTGCTATATAATGGCATCAAAACCCAAACACAGAAAGGTGGAATGGATTTATTTGGTGGGGAACGAGGGAAGTTTATATGGACAGACCCTCAATCCCTTGATTTTGACCAAGGGAGCTTCATATGCACACTTCAGGCTGCTCAATAGACCACGATTGTGACGTCATCGCAGATCGCTTTTAATTTATCCCAACCCCAAACAACTCTATAATATATCATTTTTTAAAAACATTTATAACAGCCCAAGCATACCTATTTACAAATAGAATGATCCACCAAACAAATCTGTAAGGGAAAAAATGGAAACAATAAACCAACTCCATAGCAGATTCTAAGTGATCAAGGGCTTAGGAAGTTCCAGTTCAGCCCATTCCAAGGGTTCCACCAGAAGTGTGCACTCATGCAACATAATCAATGACGTACATCTGAGTGAACGAGATGGAGGGAAGTTTGCGAGTGAAGGGCATAAAAAAACAGAGCAGGGTCTAAAACATAGTTCTATAATCAAGTCAAGTCACTATTATTTGTATAGTGCTTTTAACAATGCAAATTGTGTCAAAGCAGCTTTACATCAGCTTGATATAAAGCTGGGTGGCTTTATATCAGCTTTACAGTATTTAGACGGGAAATAGTGTGTCGAAATAGTGTCATTCTCCTCTGGCCAGACAAAATCAGCAGTTTAAATCTAGGCTGCAGCAGAGTCAGATTGTGCAAAGGACTCATCTGGTTCCTGTGGTCTTGTCCCGATGGCCGTCTAGGAGACTGGATCTTCACTGACGTTCAGGGCTGTAGAGGTCATCTCTAGGTACTGATCCACCATCTGGACTGGATACAGTCTGGATCTGGGTGGCTACGGTGACCTCGGAATAAGAAAGAAACAGACTAATATTAGCGTAGATGCCATTCTTCTAACACCGTGTCCTAACTACACGCGACAGCGTGACGTGACAGAATCAATCAAATATCACAGCCAATCAGAAGAGCAGGTGGGCGGGCTCTCTTTTGGAAGCGCACTTCAGTACCACACTCGCATTGAGTAAATAATCAAATAAATAAATAATTTCCATTATTAATAAATACATACTCAGTGACTGTTAGACAAACTTTGTTATGAAATACAGTTGTTAATTTGCACAGAATTCACAGTTTTAACAGTTTTCAAAATCTGTGGCTCTTAAAAGTAACACACAATGATAGTTTAACTAAAAATAAATAATTTGTACCCGATTAGTGCCATTTTTTCTCATATGACAACCAGTTTATTTGTTGTTGTTCATAGGGAAATTCAAACAAAGCTCATAACTTTAATTATGGAAGGAAAATTATAATCAAACTCAAACCATTTAATACAGAAATAAAAACTACTTAGCTCCTGAGAATGTATGTGTGTGTGTGTGTGTGTGTGTGCGCGCGCACATCAAGACTTGGAAGTGTGTGAATTTCCCCAGCTACACTGTGAAGGTGATGGTGCAGGTGAGAAATTAGGATGATTTGGCAGGCTGTGCGTATTTTTAGGCATGTAGTTGTGAAGTTCCACATGAGGGAGGTATTGAGATGGAAATTGATAATTAGATGTTTGCCTGGACACCTGATGCTGCTCCTCATCCCAGTTGACAATGAGTGACATCAATTAGATTTTGAATTGCCCTTTATTTACTGTTACTCTCCTCAGCTCAGGTGCCAAACTCAATAAAAAAAGCTTCCATTTGGGCTGATGACCTCTTCTTTCTAGGTCTTGATGTTGCCTTTCCTTGTTGGTCTTTTCTTACTGTGTATTCTCTCTCACTTTCTCTTTCCCCATCATCCGTTGACTGTTCTCTCTCTTCTTTATTTTCTTAATTTTTTTTATTTACAGGTATTTGGCAACAGGAGACTCGATGCACAGTCTGGCGTACTGCTAGCATCTTGGAGTCCAGACATTGTCTGATTGTATGAAAGAGACATGTAGGGCCATTGAAAAGCTAATGTTGCCAGTATATCTCCCAAAGCCCACAGAAGGAATGTGGAAGGACATAGCACTGTCCTTTGAAAATCGGTGCTAGATGGTACACACATCTGCATCACTGCTCCACCAAAATCTGGAAGCCTTTTTTACAATTACAAAGGCTCCTTCTCCATCAATTTGCTTGCCCTTGTTGATGCAAACTACAAATTCACTGTAATCCAAGTAGGTGATTTTGGAAAAAAACAGTGATGGAGGTGTCTACAGCAACTCAACACTAGGCAGAGGAATGAGGGGGAAGACACTGAATGTTCCTGAAGCGTCACGTGCGAGAGAAATTTGCTGATTACTTCAGCTCTCAGGCAGGAATGCTTGTTCCTGACCAATAAACTTCAAAACATCGAAATGTTATCAGAATCACTCAAACATAGTTTTATCAACTGATTGATGCAAACTTTATAATTTACTCTCGTGGCATTTTTTCACTACTTCAGAATAAAAATGATTCATTTCTGTTCAACTGTTTTGTCTTCAACAAACGTATATTTGAGATATATTTCTGCCACTATAGTCTGCCATTAGATTATGATTTGAATCAGTATGGGAAAACATCCCAAATGTGCAAAGTCATGGTCCACAATATGTGTGCATTGTGTTAATGAACAGACATAGCATTTCAATTATACCAAAAACTATTGATCTACATGCCACGGTAAACTACCATATGTCCGTCCATATCAATAACAATAACTATTAACAAAACACAACCGCAAAAAGATAGGTCAGTTTAGGAAGATGTTATAGATATGTGCTGTTGGCGTGTCTCGATTACATGGTCTTGATAACAGTAACGTTAGCTAACTAGAGACATGACACTGACAGTGTTTACATGCTATGTGCCTGACAGATGTGTTTTTTAATAGATTGTCTGGACACAGGGACACAGCGCTTAAAATCAGCATGTCTGGTCACTCTACTTACTGTTACTTAACATTAAAAATACAAGCGGATTTCCCTCCATTATATTTTACACAGATTGATGCTTCACAGAAAGGTAAGAGCATTAGCACAACATAGCTGAAAATGTCTAAACTTATAACTTACCATGCATATTCAGTGATGCTTCTCCAAGCGGAATCCTTTTTTCTTATCTTTGTGGGATTTGTTGTAGAGAATTGAACGCTTCCACAATCCGAATCTAAATTAGAAATTTTGCGTGTGTAAGCAAAGTTAAAGAGATGGGTCTTTAATCTAGATTTAAACTGACAGTGTGTCTGCTTCCCGAACAGTGTTAGGTAGAATGCTCCAGAGTTTGGGAGCTTTTAATATTCTAGGTGTTATCAAATGGCCAGATTTTTAAGATCGCAACGGACATGAAGGACTATAAGAGCTCACTCAAATACTGAGGTGCCAAACCATTCAGGGCCTTATAGGTAATTAGCAAGATCTTAAACTGTATACGATGTTTAATCTGGAAGTGGCCCTGACATAAAAGTGAGATATATCAAGTATAATCTATATATATCATTATAATGTCACTAGACTTTTCATACTGTAGTAGACACCAGAGAGATTAATTTATCACCTCTCTTCAAATATACATTAAAGTATGAAGTGTTTTGTTAAGCTGCCCCAAACCCTTATATCATGAGATTAATCATTTACATCAGATAATAATATCAATTGAAGACTTCTACAAAAATGAAAGATACATATCTTTATTAGATTACAATTTATTCAAATGCATGGACAGCTGTAGGTTCATTCAGACTTTCCATCATATGCTCTGTACAGTGTACATTTCACTCCAGCTGGTCTTTGGTACTGGTTTACGCACTGTCGTGTCATTTGTCGCCTCCGGTGCAATTCCCTGTTACATAAATATGATGATAAACTATTAATTGACAACAATCATTATAAACCGCTATAACCAACATAGTTAAATGTAACAAATTTTAATTTCTTACCTGTGTCCTTGGCCGGTGCCAGGTCTGCAGTGAGCTGGTGCATGATAGTGGCAATGGCACTGTCTTCAAACCCATGGTACTGTAGTGAGCACTTTGAAACAATAATGCCACCATGTGATTGCACAGTGCTTTCCCAGAAGAGTACCCCAGGAACCTCTTTAGCATGAAATCTAACCTGACAATAGAAACATTCAAATAAGTTGTTGCTGTGCAACCATTTTGCATTTCATTGGTGTAATGGGAACAAACTTAAGAATTAAAGTAACTGCATAAGTTAAAACTTTTTTTTTTTACTTATCACAGAATATTTCTGTATTTATTGTACTTCAACAACCCTCTTTTGTTTTTAAAGATTTTCCAACCAACAAATAATTATATGTATATGTGTGCACTTTGAGGAGCTGACAAGATCTCATAAGCTGCAATCAAATTATAGCATTTTGTGATCTTTTTTTCCTGCTGATGTGCCTACATTTTGTTAGAGGTCGCAGTCTATATATCTGTCGATATCAGCAGGTGAGAACAGTCTATATTTGACATTCAAAAAGAGACTGCACATACTGTTTACAAACTGTAAACAAAGCAGTGCTTGCTTACCAATTTGAATAATGTTGATAACTTTGTTCATTCCAGATGGCTCATGTTGTTACGATCGTATTGACGTACTGAAATTCTCAGGTAAGATGATATAAAATTACAACAGCCTTTTGTCTGCGCCATCTCAAATTCTTTGCATGCATTGATCACTTTTGCTTTACAGCCAATCCGAGTTTTCTCTCTCACCATCGGTGTCATGTGATTCAGCATGCTCAGTGATGACGGCCTGACTTCGTTTTGGTGTGTCAGAGCGCTTAAGGTTTAACATGGCTACATCTTAAGTCAAGGATGGGCCTGAGATTCACTGTGGACAGCTGGAGCCTTCTCTACAGCACGCTTTGCTAGTACACACTCTACTTTGGACTGAAGGATGTGGGCTTTGTGGGCAGATGTGGTCCTGCACAGCTTTTCATCCCAGAGACCATGGGTAGGCAGTAGTGTGTAACGATATTCAAACTGAATAATGGTTTTTAATTGCTTGAATCGCTTTGAAAAGGAAGGTACCATTAAGGGCAACGTGCAGAATAAATCTGTCATATACAGTAGGCTACATAAAATTATAATGAGAACATGACTGTAAAACAGTATGTCATGTTTCAGCACATTGTTATGGAAAAATGCTAGCACAGTCAAGTTCGCGTGTGCAGCCACTCACAGCCTTCTGAAGAACTGTAAATTGTAATATTTTGTTGATTAAAAACTCACGATCAAAGTGCTTCATTGCAACTGGTGATCTTCAGCGCACGCAGCTCAAAACAGAAATGAAGATTCGTCAATGTTGAATCACCACAATCATTAAAACATTTCCTTTTTAACTACTAAACAATTTTCACAACACAAAACATCATATTCACTAGTACATCACACTACACATCCGTGACTAAGGCAAGAATTATCGAGGATTATTCATTTAATCGCTTTTAAACAAGCATACTGTTTAAATAAACATTCAACAACTCCATCAATTGACTTTAAATAGTATAACAATGGAAAATTCAGAAATACATCGTCATAAGAAATTATGGTTTTCACACTGTAAATATTGAAGTTCTAGTTCTTCATTCATGCCGTTTGGCGTCAACGATCCAAAATGCTTCTCGTTTCAATAGTTGCTTATTTATATTACCTCCTCGATGTGACCCAAAAACCTCTTCTAGTCCTATACATTCCAATTGCTTGATGTCATGTCCCATTTCATTAAAATGTCTCGCTACTGAAGAGGTTAAATCTTGTCGTCGTATACTCGATTTATGTCTCAATTTCAACTGACGCGATGATTTTCTATAGCTATATATATATATCTTTTGACAGGGACATTTTAACATAGATCACATTACGAGTTGCACAGGTAATACAAGATGTAATTTTAAAACATTTCCTTGTTACTGGACTCATAAACTCTTTACACGTCACTAAATTCCCGGCATGCAGCACAGCTTCTGCACGGGAAACAGCCTTGATATGCAGTCTTTTTTCTCCTTACTACATCTGAATTTACCATCATATCGGATAGATTTTGTGATCTTTTAAAAGTAAACAATGGGCGATATTTAAATTTATCTTTTAAAGATTTATCAGAAGTGCCAATATTTATAAATGATCGATTTTATTGTATTACTGTGCCCATTGTATGTCAATGAACTATTTACTGAAAAATTGCTTTGTTTTTTAATGGGTCTATTTATTTTCCAAAAGATCATGTCTATTTTGTTTGTTCACCTTATCCAATGCATTATTTAACCAACTTTGTGGATACCCTTTAGAATGATATCGTTGAAATAGCAATTTTACCTGTTCCTCGAATTCATGTTCCGTACTACAATTACGTTTTAATCTATGTAATTGACTGATCGGTAACTATGTTATATCGTTGGACAGTGTCTGCAGTGGTGTAGGTTGAATGCACATGGATGTAACATATGATGTTGTCAACAGGGGTTCGAGTCCATATTTTGCTGAACTCGCTTTTCTTCGTTTTATATATCATATATCACGTATCAGAATATCAGATATCACATCAGAAAAGTGGAAGTCAACTGCCTATTGAGTGTTTAAAAATGTATGACTTGGGTAGGTGTACTGTTACTACAGTACCATTGTAAATATGAATTTGTGGTTGGAAAAGTACTCTAACTGATTGTTCTCACACAGTGTTTCTCCTGTTTTCCGCGACAGCACTACATTCATGTGTATTACTCTCCAACCTACGCCACTGCAGATGCTTTTTTTAGACACTGTCCAACGAGATGAAATGAACATGGCACGAGTGTGTTTATTCTCCGCATTTTAATTAAACTTTTTTCTCGTAATTTAATGAGTTCATTCTCAATTTTATTTTGACTTTTTTCTCAAAATGTATCAAGTTTTTTTCTTGAAATTTTACACACATTTTAAACCAGTACATGTTAGAACATGGAGGGATATAAGAAACAGTGAAAGCATATAAGATTTGCATGGAGGCAGGATGCAGTGTTCACGGAAGAGTTTAGCATTGATAAACACTGAACATCTGATTTGTTTAACAAACAAGGCTGTATGCAACAGTTACCTCTTCGCCTTTGAGAAAAATTGAGAATTCATTGCACAGACAGAATCTGAATTAAAAAGACAAACTAGTTTCAGGAAAAAATAGGTCAATAATTGACTGTGCTCTACTAATGAACAGTAAGAATAAAATCATATACAGTATTGACCCGAATATAAGATGACCCTGACTATAAGACGACAGATGTATCTTTTGGAAAAAGGCTTTTTGAAGTCTGTTTTTTCTTAAATTATTTTCATATTGCATATTTTTCCTATTTTAATTTTAGTTTTGAAAGTATGGTAAATACTGATAAAATGTATACACTTTTTGATATACCATCAAAATAACAGGTAGCCCATCTGAATTATAGAACATTTAGTCCATCCATCTCATAATAGCCTACCAAAATGTTATTAACAGTAGAAGTGAAATCTTATTGTAGTCTTCAAATCTGTCTTATGTTTTAAAATCACTGACAGAGGAAGTTTGGTCCAATTAGGCTAATGACAGTCACGACTCATGCCTGCTGTAAGCATTTTCTTTTTCTTTTGTTTTCACTCGCGATCTTTACAACACACATTACATGACATATTTCATGACACAGTCGTTTTAATTGTGTTTGGCGTCACCTATTGTTGTGGGTGTATTATTGACATGTCTAGACCCTGAATATAAGACGACCGCGTTTTTTCAGATGTATTTCCAAGAAAAATATTCGGGTCAATACGGTACTAAGTCTATTCAGTTCATAATTTATTAAACTGATTTGATTGATTGGTGGCACTCATGCACTGCAGCATTACACCAGGTTTGTATGCAGTGCAATCCCTTGACACAAGACCACGGGAACCAGATGAGTCCTCTGCTCAATCTGACCTGTGTTGCAGCCTGGAATTAAACCACACCATGCTTGTTTCATCTAGCCAGAGGAGAACTGGACCCCCGACTGAGCCTGGTTTCTCCCAAGGTTTTTTCTCCATTTCTGTCACAGATGGAGTTTTGGGTCCTTGCCGCTGTCGCCTTTGGCTTGCTTAGTCGGGGACGCTTGACTGATTGCACAGACACTATTGGAAGAGAGCTGAACTAGATGATGACATCACTGAAGCAAGAGGACAATAAAAGAGTCGTTTTCCAGCTAAAGCCAGTTCATTGAACTGGCTTCCTGGAGATCTACCTTCCTGTAGAGTTCAGTTCCAACCCTGATCAAACACACCTGTCTTTAATTATCAAGTGAATGTTCTAGAGAGTGGAAGGCCTGTACTTAGTATTTCCATAGCTGCTTCAACCTCAGCCTCAACATTTGCATTTTCTATTTTTATCATTTGTTTTCCATTAACATTTTTTGGCTGTTTATTAGTACTTATAAAGTACATACCATAGTATAATATAATATTTTTTTAGATCAGACCAGCACCCAAAAGATCCACCAGCATCCCAAGCTGGTCCCAGCGTGCAAAAAACATATGCTGGTGACCAACAATGCTGGATTAAATTTTCTGTCAGGAATGAGCAAGATGAGCAGACTTGTGTAAAAGTAATTTGCCCTAAAGCCCTAACTTAAGACAGTACAGCGTAATAAACTTCACACCTTCATTTACTGTACATGAATAACATTTTTAATCCAGAATATATTTTCTGAGATGTCTCAAGGTTTGATGTTGTCTCACACATGAGTGCTACTTCTGTCTACTTTTCTGCATGCAGGTCACCACTACCCATGCAGATGATCAATTTCATTCAAAAGATGTTGTAGTGCAAAATTTCTGACTCACGTCTAAATTATAATTCTGCTCTGTAAAGTCAAGTTTACAAATTGGTCTTTTAGGAGATTCTACTCATTAAAATAAAAAATAGAAATAGGATAACTACATCTTTTCTGGCTGCACCAACCCTGGAATTCAGAGGCTTCCTTAACTTTTGATTAATTCCTAAAAATTCATAAAATAGGAGTGTTTTCTCTTTACTTTTTGGCACGGGAAGATCAAGATGAATACACTCCTGGAGAGTGTAGTGTCTGAGATATTATTTAACAAATAATCCACAATACTTCTCACCCAACAAGCAAACTATATAGTAGAGTTCTGTGAACTATACTGCAACTAACACCCAGACAGAACCAGCACCCAAGGCATCAAAAACACAATACTGCAACTTCATTCACTTTGTAAAACAGACCTTCTTTTGATATCCTAAATAATGATGTATAGTATGTTACCATAACTTGCATCATACTGTTTAATACATTTCGGTTTAATATTGCACAAATCCTCCAGACCCCCATAAACATGCAAATAAGGTGTCAGACGAGACAAAGAAACATCTTCCCACTCAAAACTAAAGACTAAGAGATATGAAGGATGCGACTTTGGGAAATAACCCAAAGTATAGGTAATATTTAACCCTGCTGTTAACCCAAAGTTCATTTCAAACTTTGACTGGGTTCACATGAATAGCCCAGAACATGGCAAAAACACAGCACTTGGATCAAACCAACCCAGTGTTTTCTGTATCATTTTCAATTAAACAACAATCCAATAGTTTTATGGCTGACACGGGAAGACTGGAATTTCCTGTGTATTAGATGCAGGGCTTTGTTCAGATGCTGCTCAGTTTGTACAGATTGTAAGTCTGTTTTAGCAAATTGTTAAACTTGTTACTGTCTTTAAGACTCAGAATAACAACTATCAATTGCAGAAAATCCCTTTAAGTCTCTGATACTGTTTATTTGTTGCAGCCATTAAAATCTCAATGTCTTCATATTTTCAAAATACATTTACGTTGGTCATTGAAAACTTTGGACATTTTTTCTTTTCTTTTGTCAATTAAATCAAAGTTAAAGAGAATGAACAAATCACAGATTCTTGATTTTATTGGATTCTACAAAACGTCCCAACTTCTCTGGAACTGGGGTTGTACAAAGGTGCTTGAGATTAAACCGAGGTTTAGCTAGGTGACAATCTGGGGTGCGTTTCCCAAAAGCAACCATGGATGCAAGTTCTGTCTTTACCAATACAGTTCAATGGAACTTACGACCATAGTTAGTTATTTTTTTATTTATTTTTATTTTTTTAAACAGTACCTGGTTTCACTATGGCATTTTCACGACATTTTACTACACATTTACGAAAACTTCTTTTATATTTCTAATGAAATGGCCAGCTTTGCCATTTTTCATAATCACCTGAGCTCCACCTTCCTCCCCTTTCATTCTGGGAAAAAGTATGAGCAGTTACACATATGACATAGAATTTGCATTGGCTTACCTCAGATGACTGAACAGAGCTTCAGAGTAAAGCACGAAAAACCAGCTGAAGAGAGGATTCCCCCCCTGGTAAAGCTGTAAATTTATTAACACTACATCTGAATATCTTTATACAAATTTGTATGTATGTATGTATATAAAACTAGAATGTTAATGAATCAGTTTCCTTAATAATGAATTGATTTGGTAATAAGGGGATGTATAATGGCTAGTGGGGCACTTATATAAGTGTCTTTGGAATAGAGCATCTGCTAATGATATAGACCAGTTTAAACATGAGCTGTTTCTTTTACAGTATATTCCATGTTTTCAATGTCTAACAGATTTATTATAGTTGATAACTATAAGTCTACTGATGGTAATAACTACTATGGCATAACTGCATTCATGTATGTAATCAATATAAAGACCACATTTATTTTAATACGATTTATACGTTTTTTTGTTGTTGTTGTTAACAAAACATCTATATTATAATCCTATCATTTACATGTTTTGATTCACTATGATTCTGTGCAGGTCAATTTTCAGATCCTGAGACGAGAATGTCGACTGTCATACCCATGAATTCTTTTGTCATCCAGCTGCAAGCACCAATACAAACAACAGCAGCTGGGACTGCCACAAATGCTCAGGCGCCTGTTTATGTCCAACAGGTAGCAGGAATTCCACCTCATGGACTTCGGGCATTTCTAAAAGGCCAACCAAAGGCCCTTGGGGTGAGAAATATTTAATAAACCCAAATAATTGTTTTTTATATGTGCATGTTAGTGCTAGGGAAGAAAATTACATGAATAAATTCTAAAGAATGAGGGAGTAAACACATTGATAGTTTGCTTCTAAAACATTGTAAATTTGACAATTTTACTCTGTAAATGATAAATCTTATCTTATGTTTGTGTCTTTACTGCATTGTCACCAAGAGCTGACATATATATATATATATATATACACACACACACACACACACACACACACACACACACACAGTGCCCTCCATAAGTATTGGAACAGTAAAGACAAAATTGCTCTGTTGGCTGTGGACTCAAGACATTTACAAATATGATTAAAAGATGAATATGAGACAAAACTACAGAATTTCTAAGAAGTTCAGCACTTTTAGAGTTTCATCCCTCTATCTGATGTGAGCATAAGTATTGGAACAGTTGCCTCACAGGTCTTTCTAAGTGATCAGCTGTGTCCTGTTGCATTAATTCTTCAGATATTAAAAGCAGGGAATGTGTCGTATCAGTTATATCCATTACTTCTGTATTCTGAATCTTGTATTCAATGATGACACACACAAACCAGGATGAAGATGAGGGAGCTGACTTTGAGAGAAAAGCAAGCGATTTGGATGCTAAAAGAAAAGAGGAAGTCAGTTAGAGCTCTAGCAAAAACAAAGGGCATGGAGATATCAAGAGTTTGGAAACCACCAGCGACACCAGCAACCAACAACTACCTGATTGGCTGATGACAAATCATAAAAGCTGTGAAAATGAATCCTTAAAGACATGTCTGCAAAATCACCAACGACTTCCAGAAAGCTGGGGTGATGCTCTGACAATCTACTGTCCTCAGGAGACTTTGACACAGAATTACAGATGCTACACAGCAAGATGCAAACCTCTGACCAGCACCAAAAATAGAAAGGCAAGATTAGAGTTTGCAAAAAAGCCCAAAGGTGAGCCAGAAGAGTTTTGGAACTGTGTTTATGGACCGATGAGACAAAGATGAACCTTTATCTAAGTGATGGGAAAGCAAAAATGTGGAGAAAAAAAGGGAACTGCAAATGATCCCAAGCATACAACCTCATCTGTAAAGCATGGTGGAGGTGGTGTCATGGCATGGGTATGCATGGCTGCCTCTGTAACAGGCCCTCTCAACTTTACTGATGACTTAATGTATGATGACAATAGCAGAATGAATTTGGAAGGGTACAAAACCATCTTGCCTACCAATATTCAAGAAAATGCCACCAGATTCATTGGGAAGTGCTTCATATTGCATCAGGACAATGACCCAAAACACCCTGCCAGTTCAGTCAAGGAATTTATAAGGGCAAAGAAATGGAAAGTCTCAGATTGCCCAAGTCAATCTCCAGATTTAAATCCAATTGAACATGAATTTCACCAGCTGAAGAGGAGAGAAAAGTCTGGGAAAAGTATTTCAAAGGATGAGGCCAAGAGTCTGGTGATGTCTATGGGTCACAGACTCACTGCTGTGATTGTGTGCAAGGGATCTGCAACTAAATAATAGCTTTTAATCTTTTATATCTGCCTTATGTTCAACTGTCCCAATACTTATGCTCACATCAATGAGTGGGATGAACTCTAAAAGTGCTGTTCTTTTTATTTGGTAAAACATGTATGCGTTGAAACGGCTAATAATAAAATGTGACATTCTGTAGTTTTGTCTCATATTCATCTTTTAATCATATTTGCAAATGTCTTGACTCCACAGCCAACAGAGCCAATTTCCATAACTACAGCTGCCAAAAAATTGTATTGTACATTTAATACTGTTTAACTTTATAAAAGATTCTTCTGTGCTATTCAGTATGTACAATTTTCTTGTCCTACACAGACTGTCCAGATAATGATTGGTGTGATGACTCTCCTGTTTGGCATTGTGTCTACAGTTCATACAGAATCCATCTTTGTCGTTATCGGTGTTCCTTACTGGGGATCTATCGTCGTAAGAAATTATACAATTTAGTGTTCTGTCTTTTATAATATAAGCTACAGTAGGTAGTCAACCAAAATGCCTATTACCGCCATGTGTACCTCCACCGCAAGGACATGACAGTAAAAACAGCCGTTTGAGAAATCAACACCGGGTGGTGCAAAGAGACAGCTGTCAGCATTGCTCAGAACTGTACTAGTCCTTTATAAATTAAGATAAAACAATGAACTAAATTACTGGCAGCAATAATAATATCAATAATAATGTAGCATTCTAATATCTAATCATAACTAATTAGTTACAGTTTGTTTTACTGTTACAGTAAAATATTACAGTGACGGTAGTGCTTGAAGTGTGCTTACTTTTTATTGTATTGGTGTGCAGTTATACTATAAAATAAATCGAAAATATGGATCATAATGGGAACATTATGAGTGTCTTTTCTAACATATTTATTTATTTCGTCAACATTGTGACCACATTAACTACTTATGTCACATAAATAATTTACAATAATTCACTGATGCATTTCAACAGGTCTTAGACATACTTATTCGTTACACTTATCTGACCTTTTTTTGACATCTATTCCCTTACAGAACCCTGCAAAAGCACCCCCCACCCCAAATTTGTATTTTTTCCCCCGCACGTCACACATGGAGCTCCATAAATGGGCTACACTTTGCAGTGTAGGTCTACATAAAGCCTGAGTTAAAAGGGATAGTTCACCCAAAAATGTACAACCGTAATTTTACATTCAGATCAAAGCGTAAACAGCGTATCCACGTACATACGTTGCATACGTATGTGATACTCTCCAAAATAGTGCTACAGGGTGATGCGGAGGAGACGAATTGTTAAATAAAGTCGTTATTTTTGTTTTCCTCGTGCACAAAAAGTATTCTTGTAACGTTGTAAAATTACGGTTGAACCAATGATGTCACACGGATTATATTAACGATCTCCTTGCTACGCTTCTGGACTTTGATCGTGTTAGGATCCTTGCTGTTTATGGGAGGGTCAGAAAGCTCTCAGATTTCATTAAACATATCTTAATTTGTGTTTTGAAGATGAACGAACGTCTTATGGGTTTGTAACAACATGAGGGTGAGTAATTAATGACAGAATTTTCATTTTTGGGTGAACTATCCCTTTTAAACGCTGGTTACACAGTTCAGTGATTGTGTTCCTTGTGTGATCTGATGCATAAATGAGGATTGCAAAATCTGATCTGAAGCCAATATGTCATTTCTTCGTACAGTTTTGGTGTGCATGTGGTTAGAGGAACACAACACAAACTAACAGTTTCGTCATTTAATGATATCCATGTCATTGCATCACTTTTACATGCATTTCTCTAACCTTGATTCTCAAAGTTTACGTCTAAACAGAGATAAAGTGTAGTAAAATGTGTCAGATTATAAATGTAACCATGGTTCCCCGAGAGGTGGAACGAGACACTGCATCTGTTGACGCTATGGGGAACGCAATCAAGCAAGTATCTTAAATGTAACAATCTTATGATACACATTGCGGTAAAAAGCTCATTCTGGTTGAGTACCATCTGTAAATATTCCAACAAAAGCCTCAATATTTGCTCTTCTCTCTCCTCTCAGTACATTATTGCAGGCTCACTCTGCATTGCTGCAGAAAACAAAGTTAATTCACCCTCCAGTTTGTGTTTGGTATGTACACAACATACAGGGGTCCAAGCACCTGAAGCGCTGAAACACTATTGTGTGTACTGATTTTCTGTAATGATTTCTGATTTTTCATTTCTGAAAATGAAAGACATGCACCAAATTTGGTCGATGTCATAATATAGTGTTTAATATGACTCAGTTACAAGAAAAAGTAATCAAATTTCTGCGATAAATAACATAAAATCTGAATGGCCTACTTTTATGAAAATTGGCATACTTGTACATATTGCGAAAGCAAGTATGTGTACCAAATTTAATGAATGAATGAACGAGTAAATACTTGTAAATCCTTTTGAGCTGATAATATATTTATTAATGTGTTGACATGTTTGTAGTTTTGGTTCTACAATTTGCAGTTTCGACATGTTTGTGGTTTGGTTGTTGTAGCTTTGGTTGCACATTTGCAGTTTCAGGACAACAACAAATACAAGCACACACACACAAATACATTGTTTAAAAAGGTTAGTCTCAGGGTTATGTTCTGTTTATATTTGTGGCACGTCCCAGTGTGCCTACTTATACTATGCCCTTAATGTATTAACTCTTTTTGTGAAAAAAAAGTAGACACTTTTGTCTGTGTAGAAGAGTAGGCAAGCTTACTATCACGTCATACAACTGTGTCTTTAACCTGTTAACCCGCATCGGCCCGCGGGCGGGCCGGAAGGGCGTGGTCGGGCGTGGTCGGACTTTTTATTACCTTTGTTTTAGAACAATATTCAATCAATTATCATTAACTATATATCATTTGAAAGCTAAAACACTCAAGATTAACGATGTGAGCTTGTTTTTGAAATCAATACACCAGAGAGGAAAGGGTTAACAGAAATGCTGAAAGACCGGCCATTTAAAATGAACAAAACGAACCGCAGTACTCACGTTTGATCGCCAATAGCGCTGGTCAGCTCAGACTATTCCAAGACACACCAGCATACATTTCAAGAGAAGGGTCCACTCTTCAAAATGCATCCACTTTTTAATCCAAAACAACGAAAAAATAGGGGAAAACACGATAGATCCTCCTTTGTTTACATAAGCGATTCGAGTTATAGTTATCGATAGCGTCCATTTTCCAATAAATATCGATTATAATTCGTATTCCAGCTTTGAAACGCCATCTATTTCCAGCAGAATCGTCTCTTCCGAGTAAGAATAGCCCTCCCTCGTCTCTCTCCTTCAATCGCAGGAGCTGTTATAACCCGGGACAGTAAGCGCGTCCGTGAATGGGTCAGCGAGGTGTCAATCCGGACACATCACAATAGGGGTGTTTGAACCCAGCCAATGCCTCGCCAGCACAGTTTTGATGGATGGAAGTGTTAGCCAACCACAAGGACGTTTAAAGTGATTGACAGTTTGAATAGTTTACGTAAGATTGTTTAGAGAATAGCTCGGCGTATTGTCCGTGTGTTTTCGTGCGCTCTCGGGTTACGCATGAAGCGTACACATAATGGCGTCGCAGCGCTACACAGACTGGCTATCAGCGAACAGATGTTGTCCAAAGCTCACATCTGAATCTCTCCATCGTGGATCTTCGACTTGAGAAGTGTTTCTGTGGCGTTTGGTGGTGTTTTGGAGGACGTGGGGAGAAAAATGGCTAATTTAGTAGCCGAATACGCGCTGAGATCGCTGGGAAGCGTGGATAGCATTAGCACGTAAGTGTCTCCACCCTCCTCTTGAATGTTTATGTGTCTTTATCATGTATTTGCAGCTTTTGTTTCATGTTAGCTGTTTTAGATTCTAAAAATGACAACGGAGAGGGATAATATGAGGGGATTACATGAGTTTTGTTCGTGTGGGTGGGTGGGTGTGTTTGTTTGTGGGTATGTCCCGGTTATTGTGTGTGTGTGCGTGCGCGCGTGTGTGTGTGTGTGTACAAAATGTAAACAGTGTTGCAAGTTTGATTTGTTTTGCTTACACACTTTCTCACTCTTTTTCTCTCACTCTTCCCTGTCTTTTCAGAGGTCTGGTGAATCCAGATGGTCAGAAAAAAAAACATTTTAGTGGCTGCTAGAGCGTCTTCCTCCACTGTAAATACTGTAAATAGTTTTTTTTTATTATTATTTAGTAATATTAGTAATAGTAATCTATTACTATATTAGTAAAATAGTAATATTCATAATATTCACCATATAAAATAAATAAAAAATACAAATGTTGTAAAAACAATGTATTTTGCATGTTTTGTGTTTTCACTAGTTCAAAAATGATCAAATCTGTTTTGGTTCACTGTTTTCATTATTGGAATTGTTCAGAATAAAGACTGTTTAGTTATGTTCAAATTCTGAAATAGTTTTGTGTTTTTTTGTGGTTTCATTGGTAGAGCAGTTCTGAATTGATATACATATGTAGTATGCAGTGTCTTATGGAGTCTCTAAATAGCATTTTTGAAAGGATTCCTAGACTTTTCTTGAAATAAAATATCCAAATGACTTTTCCAAAGCTTTTCTTGAAATGAAATACCATAAAGATGTACTTTCTGTAAGTCTTTACCTATAAAAAATTTATTATTTCATATTTTATTTCAGGAAATATTTAGGCGTTTTTTTTCAAAAATGCCATTTGTAGACTAACCAAATGACTAAATGAGTCAGCACTACAAATGCTGTTCAGAAATAGTTTTTTATTGTGTGTTTTGGTGGGCAGAGCAGTTCTGAATTGATATACATATATGTATTATGTAGTTTTGACTCATTTGGACATTTGTTTACAAAGTGTCTATTTGGGGTCTCCAAATGGCTTTTTTGAAAGGACGCCTAGATTTTTTTTAAATAAAAGCTTACAGAAACTACATTTTTGGGAGTATCATCCTCAAATTTGAATCAAAACATGGTCAGATGTTCAGCTTTATCTTTATGGTGTTTTCAGGCCTTTGGCATGAAAGTCTCATCCATTTTTCCCTTAGTGAGCTTCATTAAAACATATCGCGAGTCAATTTCATGTATATTTTACCTTGTTTTACTCTATTGCTATACTAATTTTGAGTTATTATGACTCTAGAGTAACAAAGGATCAAGTGTCTAGTTTCAAACAACACCAGATTTTTAAATATAGACCTTAGGGTTCAAGAGCTACAGACATTTTTATTTGGTTATATCGTTTTTTACAAAATGCTCAAAAATAGGGGCGCAGGGTAACAGGTTAAAGGACGCTCTGTCGCATAGTTACACACACCTTATCAGTGTAAACTGGTCTGTCAATCATCTTGTCACAGTTAACATCCTCCACATTTAATTTAATTTAACTTCCTACCGTATTGGACAGAAAAGAACTAGCAAAGTTGATCTGCTAGCCGAGGGTCTTCATGTGGAGAATTCAGCTCATATTTTCTCCATAATGATGCATTTAAAAGTTAATGGCCAAAAGGATGTTTATAAAAGTTCACATTGTTATTGCAGATGCAGTATAACACAGATAACGTTAATACCAGGTTAAATATTGATTAATAGTAACTAAAAAAACAAACCCTTTTATCAAAGGGTTATGTTACAAACCCTTTTAACTCTTCTACCTAACTGTCGATTGGGCACAAATCCGCCATGTTTGTAGTTTTTAAAAAAATGTATGCTGTACCGAATTCTTCACCAAAGAGCAATGGATTGTGGGCAATATTTGCCCTTAGAGGAGCGGTGTAACCTAAACTTTCAGTGAAGTTTGGTTGTATTTTGCTGTAAAAAAAACACTATTAAAAAAATGCATCGGAGTTGTATCACTAAATAATCGACATAAGGCATTGGTGCTTGGACCCTGATGAATATTTTATTTATGTATGTAAAGTAGTTTATTTTTATCGCACTCCATATACTTTCACTGCATGTTAAATAATGTTATGCTGGT
Source organism: Barbus barbus (assembly GCF_936440315.1). Taxonomy (NCBI): domain Eukaryota; kingdom Metazoa; phylum Chordata; class Actinopteri; order Cypriniformes; family Cyprinidae; genus Barbus; species Barbus barbus. The sequence continues at coordinate 5,355,229 of NC_136717.1, forward strand.
TTTCTGCTGATAGGTGAACGGTTCACTCGGAGTGAACATTTTCAGTGCTATAACTGCAGGCATTGCCCTTATTACAGTTTCACTGGATTTGATTGTAAGACCATACGCCTATTACCCGTACAGTTACTGCAGCGACTATGGATGTTACTACCATGATAATGTTACAGTAAAGTATGAGGTATGTCATAAGCTTTTAAATTCATATTTATATTTACAGTAAGATCACTGTGTGGTCAGTACACTTGTCAAAATTCAAGCTTTATCAGCACTCATCTGTCCTGTCTTTTCCCCAACATTTCAGAAGTAGTTTATAGATCTCTTACTATTATTTATCATTTACAGTGCATGAACATATTGACATTATACATTAACTGTACTCGTCCAGTTTGATCAATAAATATATTACCACATCAACCATAATAGATTCTTGACTGCTGAGAAGCCATAGCTGTTTGATCCCTGAGCTAAAGTCGATTTTTCTCTCAGACTCTCTTTAAGGGAATCAGAGGTGTATTGCTGGTATTCACCCTCGTACAGTTTATCATCTCCATCTGTCTGTCAGCATTTGCTTGTAAAGTCTCCTATTGCTGTTGTCCTCCTCCTCCTCCTCCTCCTCAGGTGAGTGATGCATGAAATCAACGGTTCCCAAGCTTTATTTCTTTGGTAGGCTGAACCACCCAGATATGTATATACATGGATATATCTACACATTAGGGTTCACACTTTTCAAGAACAAACACTGCAAGTTACATTACAAAAACTTGTCTTAAATTCTTCACTCTTAAAATGTTCAAACCCTCTAGCTTTTCATGATTCTGTCCACAAAAATGTTGGAAATTATGTGAAATTATTTTCATAAATCCGAATTAAAGCATGTTTCCACGCCTTATTCTTTTTTCAATTCCATTTGAAGTACAATCAGGTCTATACACCTGTAATACTGGAACCGTCTGCCAGTTTTACTGCATTTATACCATCTGACAGCAAGAAGGCATAACACATTATAATTATGTTCATTTTCCCAAAGGTGTCATTTGTTCCACAAGTTTTAACTCCACAGCCCCCTGATTTCAGGCCCAATAATTTCCATGATCTTAAAAGCTCAGAGGTAAGAGAGGCTTGTAAATAATGCATTATTTGGCTTTAGTGTTCAGTGTATATGTACTGGAAATGTGTAAAGCACTCAGTATGGGTGCAATAATTGTTTAATAAGCAATCAATAAGTAAGGAAGCTGAAAGTATGCTTTTTTCCCCCTTGCAGATACCTGTGGTCAACAGCTCCTCCATGAACCAATATAATGAAGAAAATAATTACAGTAATTGTGAATAAATATTAATTATTTTCACAAAAAGTGGGCAAAGTTAGGTCCTGCAGTGTGTGATGGGACTTTCATGGGACACATGGGTTTCCCAATGATTTCCTGTCCATTATCTTTAATGTCCTTTCATCACCCCTTACCAAAAAGTAGTATATTTCAAGTTTATTTTATTAAGTGTACTTAAGTAAAGTTCAAGTATACTTTATGTAGTATACAAATATCAGTGTACTAGTAGTATACTTGAAAATGTACTATTTAAATACTCCTTTGGACTAAATTGGCCCACTTTCTAGTATATAAATGTATAATTTTAAGTATACTTTCTAAAATGTATTTAGCTACCACTTGTAGTACACTTGAACCCATCTTTCGTACACTAGTACACTCAAGTGTACTACAAGTGGTAGCTAAATACATTTTTTTAATACAAAGATAGTATGCTAAAAGTGCATTTTAGTTCATATTCATGGTGTCTCAAAATAGCACAGTTGAGTACACTTAGATGATCTTATGTTTATCTTAAGGAGTACTAAAGGATAATTTTTAGTGTATTAAGTACAAAATTAGTGCGCGAAAATAGAGCACTTTAAGTACATTATGGAAGTGTACTTGTTTTTCACCTGTGATGTTTTTAGCTTGTACTGCAACTATACTAAAAGTGAACTTATTGGTATCCTGATAGTTGACTAATTCAATACTAGCAGTATAAAACTACTAAACCAGTACTGAGACTATACTTCAAAGTGTACTAAAAATGCTACTACAAGTATACTCGTAAGTTTTCTTTAAGTGAACTTTACATCATATTTTATGTATACTACTATGTCCCTATTTAGGAATTAATTTGTATATATTTTGTTATATGAATATCTGAACATGCAAAACATCCAAACAAAGAACAGGTAACAGGTTTTGCTTGTAAACAAAAACATTTTATTCTAGCTTCATTCATTCTTTTTTTTAAAACACTTTAATATGGGTAAGTTTCATAAATCAAAAAATAAAGAAATATACAATATTTTGAACAAAAAGCTGAAAAAAGACTATGAATTGGATTCAGAATGATAATCAAAACGTAGATGGAGTCGATCAACACCCCAAAGCTTGACACTCGTTATTACCTCTTAATTGATCGACATTTTATTCCATAACGTTACAGTTTTGATGCTGTTTTATGTCAGATGATCATGTTAGATTACATGTGGAAGTATCTGTTGTTTCTTTTTCTATTATATAACCGTGAAAACACAGATTCTAGGAGCACAAGTATAGCTCAAATACATTTAGACTTTTCCTAAGTATAAGTCAAGTATGCTTAAATGTCATTTTAAGTATATTTCTGAGAAGTACATAAAAAGTAAACAAAGTAGACTTTTTTATTTTTAGTTTAAAAGAAGTATACTAATAGCACACTTGAATAAACTTATTTTTCGTAAGGGACTTTATCAGAAAATAATTGGATTTTTAAAAATGACGTGTGCAAAAAAAAAAAACTATTCAAGATTAGATAAGCTACTTCATGATTTTCTTTCTTTAGTTTCAAGAAAGTTGTGTAATCATCACTGAAACTGGATAGATTGTTTTGAACAACTGTAATTGTTTAGTACCATATAATCTGTAAGAATAAAATATTCTGGATTCTGTTTGTAATAAAGCGAGCACCATCAGCTGGTTTGGAGATGTAGTGAGTGTCTGTAAAAGATGTAAAATACGCTCTTCTGTATCAACCGCAACACAAGGATACATTTTCTACATGTATTTTACACTTTGATTTGAACGAAAATAGCGCATCCTTGTGTTGCGGCTGATAAAGAAGAGCGTACGCAGATTGCGTTCAGTGGATAATCTCCAAAATGGCGTTACGATGACGTGGAGAGACAACAAATTGTTGAAAAAACTCCTTCGGTCATGAAGTTCCTATAACTTTTTAAGGCTATGGTCTTAAACTTTTGATCAGCTGATGAACAGCCTGTTTGAGTTTAAATGGAGTTTCCAATAAATTGCCTATTCTCTATTTTTTGTCTCTTGCTCCCGTTTCTTCTTTCGGCATTTTGAAGCAGTATTTACAACCTCGTTATGATCCACCAGCGTGAAATGCAAATACTTGTAATGATTCCCCCGGTCTTAAGATTTTGTTCAGGAGTGTACATCTAACACGATACATTGAACATAAGCATTAAAAAACAAATTAATGAAGATAATAACCATTGATGAAACCACAAAGCTGACTCGGAGGAATGTATAATTACAATCTAAAGTAATTGTTATTGTTATTAATATTATTTTCTAAAATAAAGCACATGTAAGATAAAAGTAAATATGTGATGGAGATGTTTTTGCGGCAGTTCTGCACATCACCGTCTGAATTTGTTCATTTTGTTCGCTCTCTCTAATATAGTGCACTCAGCTGCAGTACACTATATAGGGATTAGAGAAGTAAGTGATTTCAGACAGTGTGGATCTCCAGGAACAGGATTGGGCACCCCTGATATACAGAATAAATATGTTCACCTTTCTGCTCGTTTTCTGCGATTTTGTAATTTTTGTGCCTCAAATTTTTTTTTAATCTCAGTGTCTCCGATGCCTTTGTGAACTTTCTTGACATGGTCTATAAGAAATAACATCAATTATATTAAAATTTGTAAACAAATTTGGAGTTAGCTGCCAAAACGGGATCATCATATTCACTTAAAACTAACGTTAATCCTCTGCGTCATCAGCGGCTCAGATGTCGGGAGTAAATGACAACTGCTATATTCATTATTACATCCAACAACATAACTCATCGATCACTCAATCGCACCGAAGTTGACACAATGGCAGACTGATGACAGCTCACTCAGGACGGGTCTAAGGTAAGACGGTCCTGTCAATCAACTATCGTGGAAGCGGCCTGCGCAGAACTACGTCATTCAGAACTACGTCAGCCTGATTCGAAAAAGGGGATTTTAAACCATTGGATGGATTTTTATCATTATAGGATGGATGAGTACACACACTTCCAACACACATTTATGTTCAAGCAACTTGTCAAGTGAATTTGGCATCCGATGACCTCTTGACCCCAATGAACTCTGTAACTGCAGATCTCACCACCTGGAAAGGGGTGTATCAACTGTTCCCATTTACCACCTACCACCATCCTTATGTCTTTCATGTTGGAAAAAATGTCAATAAGAAGTAGAAAGTTTAAATATCACAAACATCAAATGTTTTAATTTGCTTTGTACATTGTCTGAATATGACTATTAAAGGGATAGTTCGCCCAAAAATGAAAATTCGGTCATCATTTACTCACCCTCAAGTAGTTTCAAAACTGTACGAATGTCTTTATTCTGCTGAACACAAAGGAAGATATTCTGAAGAATGTGGGAAACAAAGGTGTTGTGGGGCACCATTGACTTCCATAGTATTTTTTTTCCCTACAATGGAAGTCAATGGTGCCCCAAAACAGCCTGGTTACAAAATAATATATAAAATAAAAACTTGGGACTGGAGAAGCGCATGTACTTCAAATTTCCCACGATCGGAGAGGTTGTTAATACGCATGTGCGAAGCAAATATCATAGATCAGACTTGTTGCACACACTAGTTATTTAAGGTGTTTCAAATGTACCAACTACTCGGTCTACCCCCTACACAGATCTGCTAACTTTATGAAAATAAGTGTAATGCTTAATTCACATGCTTTGGCACCACTATGCTTTGCAGTCATTTTGCCACTCACCAACATACCATCACATTATTTAGCATCTTTGACAGCTTTTTGTGATTGTATCTGCAAGTTCTACATTCAAATTAACGTTACTATGAACAGTTCACTTTAAAACATGAGCAGTTAAGTTGTGATTTATTACAGTTATTATTATACACTAATAGAAATGAAGTGCTCCACTTACCCTCTTGCATTTGGAGGTTCAACCTTCGTAACCGTCTGATCTCCTTTCCTTGTTTTTTTAGCTTCTCCTCAATCTCTTTTATTACATTTTTGTAGTTCTCTGTGAGTATAAAGAGGAAGATTGTACAAGTCGAGAGAAAACAGAAAAGAATGAATTGAATAAGTTAGCAAACCAGCATCATAGGATCATATATGCTGGTATTTTGGTGACTGTCGGGCACGTTCGAAAGAGAGTTTTGATTGAGTTACTTGAAGATCTGTTTGTCTGAGGCTATGGATTACAGGTAATAATGTTTTAAATAATGCTCAGTTTCTTACAGACTGAGTGTTTTGCTTCATAAGACCTCAATATATTGTCAGGAGTCATAGGTATTAATTTTGTGTTCCTTGATATGCTTTTTGTATTCTCAAAAACATGCCATGTTCCTCACTTGCATTTGATTAATCACCAAGGACCATTTTACTGTTCTATTGAAGAAAATAAGTCACCTACACCTTGGATGGCCTGATGGTGAGTCAATTAACAGCAAATATTCATTTTTGGGTGAACTATCCTTTTAAAGGGCTGGAGAAACTAGCAGAATTTTGTGTCAGAATCTGTGCTTCACTGTTATATGTTTCTCAGGTAAAGACAAGTGCTTTGTTTTCTCTCACCACTTACTGCCTATATGGTGAAAAATATATTTTGAGCACATAAATAAGTGTAAACAAATCTGTTATATTTACTTTGGATATTAGTCTGAATTGTCCTCTATCTTAATAAATATTTAGTAGAAGTGAGACAGAATAATAACACACATACTGTGTGAAATTATATGATTTTAGCAAAAAAGACTTTTATTTTGGTTTGGCGTTGTGACGACATAACGCTGCGTCTGATTCTGCTGGAGAAAGGTGAGCGGTTTTTTATAGTGTAAAATGTTTAAATCAACACAACTCGTTTAGAGTATTAAGCATAAAAATGAAACGCTTGTAATATTTAAAGGGTGATATTAGTTGTTTATTAATTATTTCGGGCTCCCGCACATGAGTAACAGCAAAGGTGCGTCTCATTTCGTGAATTAGTTTGTTATTAACATGAATTCTGGCAATTAATGGAGAAACTCCGAGTCAAATGAATCAAATGCTTCTCAAAATGATTCACTGTTTTGAATCGCTCGAGTCTGCTGCTCAAAAATACAACGAGAACAAACATGAGAGTGGAATATGTATAATCTACAAATCAGTAAATACTAAATACAAATGTATAATTTGTTTATTTATTTGAGTGCAATTTGAAGTCCATTAACTCTTACTCTGAGTCACTCCCTCACTAGTGTGCTGACTACTGAACTAGGGAGCTGATTGAGACGCTCCCTGAGATTCAGTTTGGATTTATTTTTCATCTTAAACAGGACAAAGTGTCCAAACACAACTGCTGAAGCAACTGAGAGCCACATGACCCACTATTATAAAGATGGAGTTTATTAAAGAGGAGAGTGAAGACCTGAGGATTGAAGAAGTGTTCAGTCTCAAACATGAAGATACTGAGGAACAAACAGGTTGGGTTTCTTTCTCAAAATGAAATGTTTTGTGGTCCAGGGTCACATATTTACAGGGTCTACAGAATTACAGATATGTAAATATTACAGAAATAATCATTTTAAGTAACATTAAACTAGGGGTGTGCGCAAATAGTTGAACATTAGAATAATCAGTCTGTAATTGAAGAGTTCATTTGCAAAAACCGATAAATGTCACTTGAAAAAAAAAACATGAAATGAGTGCCATGCATTATTCTCCACTTATTACACGGCTCTCTGGAATGCTTGATTCTGATTGGTCAGTTGAGACATTTGCAGGTTCGTTCTTTTCAAATAATAACTGCTCCAAAGTAATAACGCATAGCCGGCACTACTTGTATGTTTAAAATCCCTCCGCGCCAACAAAGATTACCGTTTGGCGCCATCTTGTGACAAACATAATGTTAGTCACGTGGTACTATATCGTTTCGCGGAAGGATAAAAATGTTAATTTAAAACAAATATGCCAATAAAATGTTTCAAATTCATATTCATGTCCAGTTTTTTTTCCTTATGTGGCAAGTAGCCGTGTAATAAGCGGGATAATGTACAGGCAGCCGGTAGTTATCGCGAAATAAGCCCCAACAGTGTGATCAGGACCCGAAGCGAAGCGGAGGGTCTTGTATCACACTGAAGGGGCTTATTTCGCGATAACTACATTATCCCTTACATATAGCGTGATCTGAACCCTAAACACGTTTTGTCAAAAAAACAGCTGGTATTGTCCACTTTTCAAGGCGTCGCGAGTTCACATCAGGAAAAATGTTTTTGCAAATGAACTCTTCGATTGTTATTCGAAAAATAAAAACAAAATTGTATCACGTGTTTGAGTGAATGTAAACAATGCTGTTATTGATCATGAGCCCAACTCCCACACCTGATCATGAGCTCAATAAATCCAATCGGTCGACTTCACATTGCTTTCATTTGCAATTTTTATCTACCACATTCCTATGTATGATCATTCTGGTAGCACGTGAAGGCAGCATCAGTGACAACAGCCAGAGATAATGATAGCTTTAGCAACATTAGCCTTACAGAGTGCCAAGAAGGCATAGAAACTGCAATTTGGAAAACAAATGATACTTACTGTGTCTGGAGCTGACGTTCACACGCAAAGTGTTGGTATTGATTCCCAACCATATATCTTTATTTTAAATTGGACCGTTTCACAGACAAATTTTAATTAGTTGAAGGACCCCATTCAAGGTCATGTTACTGAAGCCCCCTGTAAAGTCAATGACGTGCACATGGTAAATATCGGTCTCAGAATTGTTCAAATATTTAACTTTTTGGAACCAGTATAAAACTACTAAGTTTTGTTGTCCTTTGGTGTGACACCCCTAAATTATATTTTTTTAATTAAAACTGCATGATACTGGAAAACGAGCGATAGTGGTGATATTCTCGTCAATGCATTCAATCCACCATATTATAAAAAGTAAACCAGCTGTTTCAGTGTCTTACAAATCCAGCTCCGCTCAAGAACTCACATGTAATAAATTACACACCAACAGAGTCTCCTGATAAACAGTCAGCAACAGAGGATGTACCAAACCCCAAAGAAACTTTCGCCACCCACAAAAATTACTGCTACGTCTGCAAGAAACCTCAGTCTAAAATTTCACGTCACTTCAAACAGCATCAAAACAGTGAGACGGAAATTGCTGCTGCATTCTCTCTTCCTAAACACTCCCAGGACAGAAAACGGTTACTTGAAAAGCTACGAAACAGAGGCAATTACCAACACAATCAAGAGGTTATAGAAAGAAAAAGAGGACGACTGAAAATTAGGAGGCGCTCAGGAAGATCAGAAATCGAACTGAGTGCCAAAACATTTGTGCATTGTGTATACTGTAAAGGCCTGTATGTTCGCAAGGAGCTGTGGCGCCATACACGGAGATGCCCTTCAAAGATATCCGAAGCAACTGGGAAGGCCAAAGTATTAGGTTTGGCTGATATTGCAGAGTCAACATTCTCCCAACCAATATCTCCTGAGTTGTGGAAGATCTTGGGAAATATGAAGAATGATGACATTTCATCAGTAGTTCGAAATGATTTCCTCATACTTCAGTTGAGTCAGTGTCTTTACAACAAGCAAGGCAGTGATCCATCAAAATCTGAATACGTCAGACAGAAGGCTCGAGAAATGGGCAGACTCTTGCTAAGATTGAGAAGAAAATACTCCATGTATAGCTTTGAAGATGCTGTGAAACCGAACAATTTTTACAAAGTCATTGAGGCTGTGAAAGATGTTGCTGGTTACGATGAAAAGAGCCATTTGTATAAGACACCAAGTCTTGCACTGAAGTTAGGACATTCACTTAACAAGATTGGTGGCATTATTCTCTGCAGGGCCATCGCAGTAGAGGATGATGTTATGACAAAAGCAGCAGAGCGATTCAGAAGACTGTGCTCAAGTGAATGGGCAGGACATGTCTCCCATGCTGCTCTTGCTACTTTGAGCAAATCAAAGTTCAGCAAACCATCTACTATACCATTCACACAGGACGTGCAGCTTCTCCACCAATACCTAGAGAAGAAATCAGTTGAAGCATTTGAAAGCCTGAAAAATCACGAGTCTTCGCATACATATGCAGAACTCGCCAAAGTGACACTTGCACAAGTAATAATCTTCAACAGACGTTGTGCAGGAGAAGTCTCAAAAATGACACTTGAGTGTTTCAAGAAAAGAAGCCAGACTGAGCTCCATGAGGACATAGCTCTCGGTCTCTCTCCATCTGAACAAAAAATGTCCAAGCATTTCAGCAGAGTAGAAATCATGGGCAAGAATGGGAGAAAAGTTGCTATTTTGTTAAATCCTGAACTTGAAAGAGCAATTAAACTTATTGTGGAGAAGAGAGATGCATGTGAAGTAGACAGGGACAACCCCTTCCTATTTGGAAGACCAAATTGCTCACCCACCAGCTTCTTCAGTGGAAAAGACTGCATCAGGCTTTTTGCAAGTCAGTGTGGTGCGAAGAACCCAGAACATCTCCGGTCTACACAGCTCCGCAAGCAAGTGGCAACAGTGTCCCAGATTCTCAGTCTTAAGGATAACGAGCTGGACCAACTTGCCAACTTGTTGGGCCATGACATTCAGGTCCATAGAGACTACTATCGGTTGCCAGATGCAACTATAGAAATTGCAAAAATCTCAAAGCTGCTACTAGCAATGGAAAAAGGAAATCTTGCAAGATTCCAAGGAAAAACTCTTGATGAAATTGAGATTGAAGGTATGTGCATAGCTTTATATAATAATAATAATATAATAATATGAAATATTTATTTAAATAATAGAAGTTCAGGAGCTACCCTCATGGCCAAAAATATTGGCACCCTTGGTAAATATGATCAAAGGCGGCTGTGAAAATGAATCTGCATTGTTAATCCTTGTGATCTTTTATTTAAAAAAGTCACAAAAATCTAACATTTTATTCGATAATAAGAATTTAAAATGGGGGGGAAATAGCATTATGAAATAAATGTTTTTCTCTAATACACATTGGCCATAATTAACGGCACCCTTTTATTCAATACTTTTTGAAACCTCCATTTTCCAGTTTAACAGCTCCAAATTTTCTCCTATAATGTCTGATGAGGTTAGAGAACACCTGACGAGATCAGAGACCATTCCTTCATCCAGAATCTTTCCAGATCCTTCAGATTCACAGCTCCATGTTGGTGCTTCTTCTCCTCAGTTCATCTCACTCATTTTCTACAGGGTTCAGGTCAGAGGACTGGAATGGCCAGCAGAAGCTTGGTTTTGTGCTCAATGACCCATTTTTGTGTTGGTTTTGAGGTTTGTGTTTGGATTATTGTACGGTTGGAAGATCCAAACATGGCCCATTATAAGATTTCTAACAGAGTCAGTCACTTATCGATTTTGTTATCTGTTGGTATTTGATAGAATCCATGATGCCATTTGTCTAAACAAGATGTCCAGGACCTCCAGCAGAAATATAGGCCCACAACATCAAAAATACAATACTTTTTTATTCCTGTGTTCACCAAACCCAACTTGAGTGTTTGCTGCTAAAAAAGCTAATTGTTTAGTTTTTGTTTTGTTTTTGTTAGTTAGTTTTTTTCATCTGACCATAGAAGCCAGTCCCATTTGAAGTTCCAGTCGTGTCTGATAACTGAACATGCTGGAGATTGTTTTTGGATTAGCTGGGAGAATTTTTCTTGAAACCCTCCCAAACAACATGTTGTGATGTAGGTGCTGTTTGACAATTTTTTTTTTTTAAAGGTTTTCTGACCCCGAGACTCAACTATTGTCTGCAATTCTCCAGCTGTGGTCCTTGGAGAGTCTTTAGCCACTCAAACTCTCCTTCTCACCGTGCATTAGGACGATATAGACACACGTCCTCTTCCAGGCAGTTTCGTAATATTTTCTGTTGATTGGAAATTCTTAATTATTGCCCTGATGGTGGAAATGGGCATTTTCACTGCTCTAGCTCTTTTATTAAAGCCATTTCACTAATTTGTGAAGCTCAATTATCTTTTGCTGCACATCAGAAATATATTCTTTGTTTTTCTCATTGTGATGGGTGATTAAGGGAATATACTAAGAATTTCTAGGGGTGCCAATAATTGCGTCCAACGTGTATTATAGAAAAACATTTATTTCATAATGATATTTCCCCCATTTTAAATTCTTATTATCCAATGAAAGGTTAGATTTTTGTGACTTTTTTAAATAAAAGATTAACAATGCAGATTAATTTTCACAGCCTTCTTAGATCATATTTACCAAGGGTGCTGATATTTTTGGCCATGACTGTATGTGTGTGTACTTAATGCATGTGTATGTGTCAAATATGCTTTTCTATAGATGAAATTGATCTGGAATCAGACGAGGAAGAAATAAGTGATGATGATGACGAAGACTCAGATCCTGCCCATGGAGTAAGGGGTACGTAATGAATTTTATTCCAGTGTGTCAATGGTATAGTCTATAGTGTATTCACTACAGAACTTACCACAGGAGGCCCACTACAGTCTTCATACAGGCTTGCAAGTGGCCTCCTTCTAGTTTATATGGCTTTATTAAGAAAAGTTAAATGAACCTAAATAGCGATGCATCCAATAAACTATGTAAGCAGTCTATTATCGATATGTTCAGTTTTGGTATTTGCTCATACCAATTACAGATTCCTGTATTGTCATTTCTTTTGTGGTTTATAAAAATATTGTGTAGAGATGGCAAAAGAATATGACTATTAGTTGTCTTGTTTTGTTTAGCAAATAGATGTTTTCTTCATTCATAATTATGCCTGTTAAAGGGGACATGAACGGCATTTTTTATAATTTCATAATGATTCCTGAGGTGCACTTAATGTTAGTATGATTTTTACATTATTTTAGATAATTTTTTACCCTGATTTTAGCCCTCTGATTTTAATGCTCCGTCTGTTGTCAGACTTAAGTATAAACACCCACTACTTCAATTGGCTGACATTATGCATATGAAATATGTATTACATGTGGAGCTCTCTCGAAAACATTTACTACATTTTTACTATTACAGCTGTCGAGATTATCTAATTGTGAAAGGTAATGATTATAGCAGTGTATTTAGGGCAACTCCTGTCACATGAAAGGCTGCAGCGATGTACAATGTAGCCAATGACAGCCGATGTTGAGTGCATCTCGTCATTGCAGTTTGAGCTCTGCACTCTCACGAATGCTTTCATCATAATCAACTGCAAACATGATGCAAGTAAGAGATTCATTGTGCAATGTAGAAAGCATCATTTATTATAACACGACCGTTGGTGAGAGTCCAGAAAAAGAGCAGGTTCTGAGTTCCCATCCAGGGATATTATCTGGGCCTTGTGATTTTTGTGGGTTTATTTGCCTGATACTTTGTGCCACATCTGCAGATGAGACTGTAAATGGCAAGTTTTTTGTGATTCCACCAGACAGTTTTAACTTTGAAGGATCAATGAAGGGGGTTTCAAAGCGGGCAAAGAATTAGTCAAATTCATCCGGTGTAAAACGTGTGTCCATGACCTCAGCCCTGCACTGATACTCAGTAGCCCCTGCCACATCCACCGGGTGTTAACAGTGGTGTAGTAACACTTTAGTCTTTGTTTGTATTGTCTCTTGGCATCCCTAATGGCTCATATCTGGTCATATCTGGCCTTCTTGTAGTCACTGGCATTACCTGAGACAAATGTAGTACAACCGGCATGCAGAATAGAAATAACTTCACAGTTTATCCATGGTTTTTGATTGTGCCTGTTAAAGTGATCTAGATATACCACAATGTTATCAACACAGGTTTTAACGTGCCTGATAGCAGCTATATGTTACTGTAAATCTGGTCCAATATGTTTTTCTCTCTTGCAGACAAGTTTAAGTAAGAAATACGTTTAATTTCTTTTAAAAAATATATATATATTTTTTTCAATTAAAAACTAAAATAGGGATGAAGTTGACCCAGGAAGAGGCAGAAAGTTCCAATGGTAATTTTTAAATGAAATTTAATATATGTTTGTATTATATTTATACATATTCAGATTTAAGATGGTCAGAAATTGTTTGCATTGTAAAGAAGAGGAATAAAGTATTGCTTTCTTTCCATAGGAAAAAGAAAAATGTCTCCAGATGAGGCTGAGAGCTCCACAGGTATGTTTAGGGTGTGCGTTGTGTCAACACCGTCAGACATTCATTAAAATGTAATAAAATCAGGCAATATCAGGGGCAGCTGTCACTATAAAGGACCCCTTGCCACAGTCCTCCTCTGCAGAGTACATCACTGTCACAGAGAGTACACAGGTGTCACAACGATGATATATCAGCGCCATTTTCCAAATTCTGAGGGAATTATTTGAAATATTTAGATAATTTTATTCTCCTGAAGCAGGTTCTTTTGGCATCTAGCATCAACAGAGAAAACAAAATGTCTACTACAGGAACTCAGTTTGTTTTGTTAAAGAAATGCCAAATTTGTCAACACTGTCAGATGTCACCAGAACATAAGATTCAAGGAACATAATGCTGAGGGAACACAAAACACTGGAAAAAACATATCTATACATAATACAGTTCGTTTGTATTCTGATCATTTTTGGATCATTTGTTAAGATGATTTAAAAAAAATGAAGATCCTGGTGAATATAAATGGATAGAGGTAACAACTAATTGTTTTATTTGTTGAATTACCAGTTTAAAAGTTACCATAGCAGATGCACAGCAGACATACTGTTCTGAGGTGAGAGAAAATACAGTTAGCTCCATATATATTTGGACACAGGCACAATTTTTATTATTTTAGCTGCTAACCAAAACATATTCAAGTTACAGTTATATATGAATATGGGCTTAAAGGGGTCATATGATGCAATTTCAGGTTTTCCTTTGTCTTTGGAGTAGGGTCGATTAATTGTCGATAAAAGCTATCGATGGTCGATTAAGCAGTTTCATTTTGGGGTGCGTGCGGCTCGTGCGCAAAACACGTGTAAACGAACTTCGTTACATTTAAATATAGCGCAAGAATTGAAGATCGGATTTATATTGACTTTGTGGCCATGTGTAAATTGAAACGTTTTAACAAATCAGATAGATATCCGACGCATGAAATAACCAGGTGTTGATTCTAAGTGTGCCATTTGCATTTGGAAGCTGTTGCTGTGAACCCACATCATGCGGTCAAAGGAGCTTTCCATGCAAGTGAAACAGACAATTGTTAGACTTCAAAAACAAATCCATTAAGAGAGATAGCAGGAAAATTCGGAGTGGCCAAATCGACAGTTTGGTACATTCTAAGATAAAACAAAGAATGCACTGGTGAGTTCAGGAACATTAAAAGACACGGACGTCCATGGAGGACAACAGTGGTGGATGATCTGAGGATCCTCTCCAGCCAAGAGAAAATTTTATAACAAATACAACAGCTGGGTCGAAGGGAGGCATTTATAGTTTCAGCTATCAGTGAATATATTTATTTATTTATTTTGCAGAGGCCAAATCAAGGAGAAGGCCATGGAGCCCAAATGAAGTGAATGCAGTCATGAAACATTTCAAAGCCCATATTTCAAAAGGACACCTCGTAACAACGGCAGAGTGTAAGCAGTGCAAGGCTGCAGAGGACTCTGTTCTAAGAGAAAGAACAGTACAGAATATAAGGGATTTCGTGAGGAACCGAGGTGTGCAGTTAAAAAAGAAATGTTCTTAGATTAGTTTGTTTTGTTGACCCAGTGAAGTTCAAAAGAAAAGATGTATAGAAAAGACAAATGTAAAAGAGAAGAAAAATTTAAAAACTGTAACTCTAGGGGTACATCAGCTTGAGTTATGGGTAATCTTGATAAGTTTTACAGTATATGGCAACCATTTCTAGATCATTTGGATCAATGTAATGCTTACTCTGACCAGCAATGTAGTGCTTAGTATTTTCTGCCCTCTATCGAGTGCTACTTTGTTTTTCCACTGAAACTGCTTGTATGCCCTGGTTGCACTTACAAGTCTGTTTTTTTTTCTTTTATAATTTTATTATTTTGTATTTTGTTGTGCAATGTGAAACTAATAAAAATACTACAAAAGCAGTTCAATCGAGCAGCGAGTGATGCCCTCGTTTCTTTTATAGTTAGATTAACATTAATGAGACAGATGGCCTATTAAGTCCTACTGTAGTACTGCACTGGTGGAAGCGCCGTTATGTGGGGAAGCAGTCTTCATGATAAGCGAGTGAAGAAAGGGTACTCATTTCAGAAAATGTACAAATAAAGATAATTTTAGATGTTTAATTAATATTTGGAGCACTGGAATCGCTAGACGAAGGCTTAATGTGCTGGTATTCGGTAATGCGATAGGCCTATATTACGATAATGAATATGCTCAATATTGTTATCGTGGGCACTTCAAAATACTAAGAATGATTATTACAAATTATTCTGAATTTTGAATGCATGTTAAGATTACCTTTCCCATCAACTGGGAAACAATGTGTTTTGGGCATAACCTGCAATAAACCAATCAGAGTCTCATCTCCCATTCCCTTTAAGAGCCTGTTAAGTCTAAATGAAGTATACACAGCGCAAAGACTGAATGCGTCTCCAGAGAGGAAATGGAGCTGTGAGCAAAATACGTAGCCTAACTGTGCTATTTTCTGTTTCTGAAACATATTTAGTCCCAAATCAAATTTAATTTGATTTATTGCCTTTATGTTCCAGGAATAAGATGAATACATTGACAATGATTCCGTTTCAGTTAACATAGTTAACTGAACCGTTAACAAATAGTTAAATCTCTCTACATGGACATGTTAAGTTTTGAGCAACAAATTATATATGAGTTTGAAATATCCAGAAGTTCTTTCCAATCCTGTAATTTGAAGACCTGAGACCAGTAATTTACTGATTCTGTGTGATTTAAATCAGAGGAGAACAAAAACAAAAAAAGACATTAAGAGAGGTCAAAAGGGGATTTATGAAGTCAGTCAATTATTTAAAAATAAAAAAAGCAGCAATCAATAACCAGTAACAATTTTTAGTGGATCAAGAAAAAAGAAAAGATTAGACAGTGGTTAATTAAAAAAAAAAACAGCTTGTGGCTACATACGTAGATTAATTCACGCTTCATAGGGAATAATAGAGCAGAATCTTTTTATTTTACATCTGACAAGTTGGTAGCTGATTCCTGAATTGCAATAATTACTACAATAATTGCAGATTTCTGAATAGGATATATGTATATGGCAATATAGAGAAAGCAAGTAAGCACCGTAGAAGAAAAACTATATACGACCTATTATATTTAGATTTTAATCAGATTTTATTGACAGATCTGGATTAAAAATGTGGTATTAGTTACTATATGAACTAATAAGAGCGTCTCTTCAATATAATTGTACAGACTCAGTGGGGAAGGTGACTAAGAAAGCTGTCCTAATTAATGAGCGATTCTAACCAAAAAGTAAGAGAGAAGAGGAAAAAGGGAAGCAAGCCCTGAGAAAAGAGCTCAACAGTAGAAGAACAGTATTCTCTGTTTTCTTGAAAAATGAAAGACCATTTATATTTTTTACCCATTTTAGATAGTCTTCCTTGCACAAGGAAAACTTTTTCTCTTGGAAAAACGGTAAGGGAAATTTTATCCATTTCTTTATTTATTCATTAAGATTTTTTCACACATTTTTATTTCAATTTATCTGCCTGTGTGTGCGCATGTCTTAAAATTGATCTTTTCATTTCCTTTACTTTTTAATACTGCTTGTTCATTCTTTTTCTCACAGCTCCCTTAGAGAAAGAGAGAGAGCGACCCAAAATGCGAGCGCGCCTTGGAATGCAAGCTGATACCACGGACACGCGTGCTGCAGATGTGCCTATGTGGAAGATTCAAAACATGCCGATTTCCGAATCTGGATCTCATGAGTCAAAGGTCACATATGGATATCATTATTATTATTATGAGGTCACAAAAGGTCAAAATCATTAATCATTTAAACCTTTGCTCCCGGCTACTCACTACTGCTGACCGAGTTAAGGTTACTTCTTGAATAATACATGCCTTAACTCAGTGGTTCTCAATGATCCTCCAAGGGGAGCGCGAGATAACTTAAGACTATAAGTATATATTCAATTCACAAATTTTATGATTAATATAATTATTTTTTTTTTTAAATCAAGATGAAAAAGTAGCAGCACCACCTCGCCCGTACGTATTCTGTGATAGCCTATTATTCTGTGTTTCGGAGCAGCTCAAGCAATTTCTCATTGCGCTGTGTGAAATACAGACTGAACAGCGGCTCAAAACACCCGAGCACTGCATGAGCATATGATACGCAAACTACAGCTCTCGGCTGGATAAAAGAACCCAGTATTGCACTAGCGAGGTTTTGTAATCAAGGTAAGGACGATTAGTGACATACAGCAGTCGTGCATTATGCGCGCGTTTATCCGTTATATTAATGCGCAAACAAACCGTGTATGTGTGCTCTTGGCACATCTAAATCATCATATTTCTGCTTGAACACACTTCAGTATATTCACATTGCTGTCAAAATTGATGTACAGCGAGTGTTTTGTAACGGATGCTCGCAGAAGAAGTGTGTTTTGGAGAAGTTTGTGAGGAATAGTGATGTTTATGTAGGCCTGTGGGTATCAGACGCTCCAGGAGGACCTGGCTGCTGACTGATGACATCGAGCCGCCTTCAGATTGCTGAGTTTGCACACATTTAGAATGGTTTCATTTGTTTGAAAACCCCTGTCCTAAAGCATGCCCCACATCGTGAGAAAACAAACAATTAATCAGGTGAGAAGATTTTAACTGTTAAATATACATTATTTGAAGATAATTTTGTTAATACTCAGTAAAATATGGGGGGAAATGTAGTTTATCAAACTAATGCTCTTTAATGTTTAAACAGGAAGTTTTTTTTTATTTGTTTTTTTTTACAACAGGAACACCACACATGACTTTGTTCCATTTACAAGATAAAAGCCTTTCAAAACAAACTTCCTGCTTAAATATTAAGGCACACTAGTGTGATAAACAGTGCATTTCCCCCCATATTTTACTGAATATTAACAATTATGTACAAATAATGCTTTTTCACTCAAAAACAGAGGTGCATAAGTTCATATTAATGAGGCTTTCAATCAATCAGATCAGTAAAAACAATTTAAAACATGTCCTAACTGAAATATTTGGTGATAATATAGCATAACGAGAGATTTATATGATATTTCTGTAGGCTCGTCATTTTTGACCGGGAACACCAGAAGTGAAACAAAGTGGAGAAAAAAAATAAATAAAAATAATCACAATAAAAGTACAAAAATTATCTGAAAAATTTTGGGAAGTTGTTATACACTTGTGGCATGTGGTGGGGCTTTATGATTGTTGATAGTGGCTACTATGACGCTCGTGACGTCTGTAATTGGCGCCGTGCCACACACATACATAAGTGACACGTCCCGGCTTAAAAAAACAATACAACCTTATGAAGCTTCTGAAGGGTAGTACTAAATTAATAAAAATAGGGTGCTAATGGCACAATAGGTGGATCAGGTGTTCTGTGCCTAAATATTTAGTCATGGATCCTTACTGTAACATTTAAAATCTATTAGGTTTTTTAGCTGAAGCCGAAGTGTTACAGTCAGTGACTGAATGTACAGGATGGAGGCTGTCATGCATACAGGACAAAAAAAGATTGATGATGGACTTATTACTTCATTAACAAAGCTGTTAGATTCAGGTGGATGAGATAAAGGTCATGCATACACAGGTGTTTTTGATTAAGGACTGGGATAATCGATGGTTTTTATACGATATCATGTGTTCCTCACTTTTAGTTTTCATATAGCAGCCAGTAATGTGAACTCACAGGGTTTGTTTCAAATCTCTGGCACCTTGTTCGGTTTTGCATTGTGTGAGCGCAGACAGTTGCTTCAGCCCGATCATTTAGTACAAATTAATGCAATAAGAACTTACAGACCAGTCAAAAATAGCTGTGAAAACATTGTAAAAGGTAGTGGTGAGTTACACGGCAATGTTGTTGATTAAAAAAAAAATATATATAATGGGTCTGGTGCTGCAAATACCAAACAAAAATTCAGTAAATGCTGGTCCGTTTTAGGAGAGTAGGTTAGATAAATGTTGCTACTGAATTCAGGTAAACAGTTCACATTCTGAAACAATCTGTGTATATTTTTTTTTGGAGGGTTTCTTTCACTAAAACGTGCAAACAGTCTACATTCAAGCCAGTAGCTATATCATATTTATTTGTTAAGACACAACCATGGCTCACAGACATCTGATACATAAATTCCTCTTTGGACATAATCTGTATTATCGTTGTATTGTATTTAACTATAGAATGGAAGAAGAGACCTGGTATAACATTAAAAAAATCTTTTGAAAGAAATTAACTTCCTGTTGTACTGGTCTTGTGTTTCTTGCCAGTTTTCATGTGGGTGTTACTTTGATTTGCTATATATTGTTATTGTATATTGTTTTTTATATATATATATATATATATATGTATCTTCCTGACTAATTGTGCTTTGTCAGGTCTTGACTTTGGTACATGATTCCCTTGTTTTTCATGATATAAAGTTCTGGTTTCATATTTCTTGAAGAGCCAGTGCCTTTTTTGTATGAAAAGCTATAGGAATTGAATGGAAAGCTGATGAACAGAAATCCATAGTTTACAATAGATTTGGTTATGTCGTGTTAAGATACAGATCACATCTTTATTTTGTAAATTTATGCAGAACAAACTCATACTGCTTGGTGACCCAACAGGTTTTGTGATTTTAAAGAAGATCCCACCCACATTTTGCATTAAATATAAAGACAGCCCCAAACATAAACTGGTGAGCCAGCCAGGGGACTTGAAGTCAACAACAATTTTGTCAAGTTCAAGTTGAGCTTTATTGTCATTCCGCTACATGTGGGGACATGCAGTGGAACGAAATGTCGTGTCTCGCAGGACCACGGTGCTACATAAATACAGACATAACAACAATGAAGTAAAAAAACACTATAAACCTATACACTACTAACAGATTTAACTATAAGTATACTAATATATATATATATATATATATATATAATGTATTTACCCTATACAAACTAAAAGGATAAAAAATACAACTATACGAGTGCTTCACATAAATAAATACAAAACTGGTACTTAGTTACTTTAACACATAAATTACAATAAAACAGGCATAATTTCCTCCAGAGCCATGTTTTCGCTGATATTACTCTCAGGTATGGAATCTTTTTACTTATTTTGAATCCTTATCTTGGTTATTTAAAACTATATGTGGAGGGACGGGGTCCGGCAGTCAACCACTGAAAAATATTTCTGTTTCTGCATTCTTGCCAAATTATTACTTTTTTTTTTTTGGTATGCGTGTTTGTGTAAGTACTGCAATGCTAGCAGGAAACTCGGTCCTTCACAGGCTCATTGTCACAAATGGGCTTTTTTGATTTGTGACCTTGAAACAGTGCAGAATTTAGATCTTTGTCAATTTTCTTTGTTTAGATTGATTTCCAGTTTAAATTATACTTTAGGTAGGTGGTTTTCTTGCCTTTTATGCATCACGCTCTTGTAGAAGAGGAACTCATGAAGACGATGATAGTCCAATATAACGTTTAATAAAAATCCAAGAAGATGACGCTCAATCCAGACACAGGGAACCACAAGCAGCATGAAACAACATAATAGTTGACAAAAAACCTGTACAGAGAGGAGAATTTAAGTAGGTTGACTAACGAGGGACAAACAGGTGAGCTGAATATTAACTAATGATGAACTAATTAGATCAGGAACGGAACCAAATAAAGGCAAACAGGAACTGGAAGGTATCAACAGGGGGCTGTTTCATAAAACAAGTTTACCAAATAAGCCAGGTTTATTTCAGTTAGTCAGACTTATTGTCATTTGATTTGATTTGGTTCAAAATAAGTCAGACTAAGAAATAAGCCTGGTTTATTTGGAAAACTTGTTTTATGAAAGAAAACACAACAAAAGTCCAATGGGGTGTGACAGCATGTTTTATGTCTATTAGAATAAAGTTGAAATTTAAAATGTATAAGTTAGAATTTAAATCATCATAAACAATAAAGATCCTGATTGCATTTTTTTTTAAATATAAAATTAAGAAACTGAATGGGAAGTGGCTGAAAAATCATTCATGTATTCTTTAAGCTGGTAGCTTAATTATAGGCCACCTAACAGGTTTTCTGATGTTAAAGAAAGTAGTCACACCCACATGCATTTTGCTATAAAGAGAATTACAAAAATAAATAAATAAAGAGAGAAAGAGAGAGCGATAGAAAGAAATTGGCTAGTGAGACAGGCAACTTAATTACTAAATTTGGTTAATTCTTAACCAAAGTTAATTGTTTAGCTTTCTTGGTTAATCCTTTGGTGAATTTTTAACAAATGTATAATTTTTTTTTTACAATAAAACACAGTTTTTCTCCACAGCCATAATTTCACTGCTACTGTTCTCAGGTATGGAACATTTTAACTTATTTTTATCTATATCTTGGTTATTTAAAAATTTATTTGGTGTTTTTTTTTTTAACCCCTTAACTGTCACCCCCCCCCCCCCCCCTTTTTTGAAAACTTTTTGAAAGTGCACTATTTAAAGTTAAATTGTAATAATTCATGAATGCTTTTGAATACAAAATATCATATCATCATCCATTGTTGTATCTGCAATGATGTTCTCAAATGTCTGCAGGAGGCCATCATAATTGTTTGCCACAGTGCTCACTATCCGTGATGTGAAATTCCATCGAGTAGGAGCGTTTCTGGGCAACCTTGAACAGCCTGCAGACTCCAGAAAAGATGTCCTCTTTGTGGATTTTGAAAAAAATGTGGCAAATCCAGAGAGTGATGCAAAAAAGATTCTGCACTCAGGCAAGCATTTAGCCCCCTGTGACAGCACCAGATTCAGCCTGTGTGCATAGCAATGCACAAACATTGCACTGGGGGCTATTGCTTTCACTTTGGCCTGCAGACCATTGAGATCTGAAGCCATGACAGCAGCCCCATCATAGGTCTGTGCCACAAGCTTATCCTTAAAATTGTAGCCCTGCATGTTCTCATTTAATATTTCAAAAACGGACTGGGCATCTCGCCCCCCAGAAATATAAAAAAATCCAATAAAGCGCTCCTGAATTTTACCTGCACTATCCACATAGCGAACAATGACAGAGAGTTGGGCACGGCAGGATATATCAGTTGTTTCATCCACCTGCCATCCAAAAAAGTGAGCATCCTGAATTTCATCTCTGATCTGATCAGAAATGGTGGCTGCAAGAGCAGAGATCAAGTCATTTTGAATAGTATGGGACATACCAGAAAACACAGTTGAGGACTGGAATTGTGTGGACAGGACAGAGTCATATTTAGCTAATGTTTCTGTGAACTCCCTGTAATTCCCCTTGTTGGATGATTCACTACTCTCATCATGTCCCCTAAATGACAGCTCCTGCCGGCCTAGCAAGGATGTCACATCAATAAGGCGGTTTAGGAAGGCCCTGTTTTGTTTGACTGTTTCATTATGTTTAGCCACTTGAATGCGAGCACCTTCATTTATTGCATGCTCAACCCTGATCCTTCCCATGCAACTTAATCTTGCACATGCACTCACATGTTCATTGCTCTTTTCATGTCTTTTATATGCCCTGTCAAAGTTAGACAGATCTCCAAACCCCACCTTTGACCAAACAACGCATCCGTGAGATGGTTTCATCAAGAGGCATGGCCAGCAGTACATTTTCTTTGTCACAGCACTTCCAGTCAGCCAGCTAACTTTGTCATACCAGGAGAGCTGAAAAGACCTGTTATTTTTCCCTATCTTTTGCACTAAATCAATCTTAGGTGTTGATCTGCCCTGCTGTTTAATTCTAAGTTTTTCCTCATAAGGAACACTTTCAAATGGCTTCGCCAAAATCAGGTCGACAATATTAGCACTGTCTGCCATCGTGTGCAGTTTCACCCACGACGCTAGCCTAGCCTACTATATGAATGAATGAATGAACGATCTAAAAAAAATATTAAACTCTGTAAAAGTGAAACAAGGAATGTGGTGTATAATTGTGTGAAATGTATGATGAAAATCAAGCAATTTCGCCAAGCAAATATAAAGAAATAGGTTGCAGCAGTTTTTATTTCGACTGAACTTGAGAAATCCGCGATGGGACTGAGCGCGAATAGCTTCAGCGATTCCTTATAGTACAAAATCGCTGTCAGTCAAAAGGAGATGCAATCTTTCGACAGACCCTCCAATCATCACGCAGAAGCTCGGAGTCCAGGCCAGCCCACTCCTCTTTCACCCCCAGAGACGCTGAGCGTCCGTGGGCGGGACATAATCGCAGCGTTTATCCAATGACCGTCTAGTTTCAAAGCACTGAAAAAAAACATTCAAAGCAGCCGCATTGAAGTCAATGGACGCTGGGCTTCAACGGGGAAATGCACTGTGACGCTACGGGAATGTATGAGAAGAAAATCAAGTCAGCCGACCTGCTATATCTAACTGATTCTGAACGAACTCGTCTTTGAGATGAACGTTTTCTAACGCATTTTTAGTCAATAAAATGTTAATACAATAGTACATAATTTGACCATTAATTTTGTGACATTATAGGGGAAGCTGAGCTTCCCTTGCAGTCTTAAAGAAATCGCCACTGCTCAACTATGAGAGACAAGATGAGAAAAAAAATCCAGAAAATCACATTGTCTGATTTTTTAAATAATTTATTTGCAAATTATGGTGGAAAATAAGTATTTGGTCAATAACAAAAGTTCATCTCAATACTTTGTTATATACCCTTTGTTGGCAATGACAGAGGTCAAACGTTTTCTGTAAGTCTTCACAAGGCTTTCACACACTGTTGCTGGTATTTTGGCCCATTCCTCCATGCAGATCTCCTCTAGAGCAGTGATGTTTTGGGGCTGTCGCTGGGCAACACGGACTTTCAACTCCCTCCAAAGATTTTCTATGGGGTTGAGATCTGGAGACTGGCTAGGCCACTCCAGGACCTTGAAATGCTTCTTACGAAGCCACTCCTTCGTTGCCCGGGTGGTGTGTTTGGGATCATTGTCATGCTGAAAGACCCAGCCACGTTTCATCTTCAATGCCCTTGCTGATGGAAGGAGGTTTTCACTCAAAATCTCACGATACATGGCCCCATTCATTCTTTCCTTTACACGGATCAGTCGTCCTGGTCCCTTTGCAGAAAAACAGCCCCAAAGCATATGTTTCCACCCCCATGCTTCACAGTAGGTATGGTGTTCTTTGGATACAACTCAGCATTCTTTCTCCTCCAAACACGACGAGTTGAGTTTTTACCAAAAAGTTCTATTTTGGATTCATCTGACCATATGACATTCTCCCAATCCTCTTCTGGATCATCCAAATGCTCTCTAGCAAACTTCAGACGGGCCCGGACATGTACTGGCTTAAGCAGGGGGACACGTCTGGCACTGCAGGATTTGAGTCCCTGGCGGCGTAGTGTGTTACTGATGGTAGCCTTTGGTGATCTATTTGACAATGACACTTTTGGCTGGTGACTTATTACAATTTTGTACAACATTTTTGTTATCTCTGTACATCTGTTACATTATTTTTATTGATAATGTTGCTTTACAAAAAACTCTAAAGACTCTGAGGCGTTTGAAAAGCACTGAAGAAAGAAAGCCTAGAACGAGAGAAGCCCCACATTTACGGACAGACAAATAAAAAGAGAGGAGTTTTCTGACAGTGAAGATGAGTTGTACCTCAGAAAACATTTGATGATTTGAAAAGAAAATATAGCAAAGAAACAAAAACAAGACTTGCAAGAAAAATGCAAACATTTGTAAGAGTTTATGAATAAACACTTTTCATTTGTTTATGAACATAGCATGAGGTTCTTAATAATGAAAGTTTATTCACAAACTTGCGTGGTTGGAACTACAGTTCTCGACCTGTGGTTAGGAGCATAGTTTCTTGTTTGTAAGACATATGGCTTAATTAAACATGCTCTTGGGCACAACAAGCAAGCGAACATGCAGTACTGTCTGTATATTCCATTCAATCTAAATATAAAATGCATTTTTATTATGTATTTTTGTAATTGCCGTTTTTGAAAAGTGTGCATGTGCATAAATGCTTAAGGGAACCCCTGAGTATGATTCCTGAGTACTCCTGAGATTTTAAAATAAATATTTGAATATTTGAATAATTAAGTATCACTTGTGTATGTTCATTGGTTCTCTGACATTGGTTATGGTCACATGAAGTGCAGGTAAACAAATAAAATTATTTACATGATTACATGATTTAAAATGTGTAATGTAATGGATTTCATTGCTAACTACCCAGCTCTGTCCCTGTCTGTGAAACAGGGCCATAATGTTTGTGCTTGTCTGTAATCTGCTGTTACCACGACTTGGTTAAACCACAGAAACACCTATTTGTCAAAATTAAGGTAATGCTTTATCTGTTC
This sequence comes from Barbus barbus, assembly GCF_936440315.1. Lineage (NCBI taxonomy): Eukaryota > Metazoa > Chordata > Actinopteri > Cypriniformes > Cyprinidae > Barbus > Barbus barbus. The sequence goes on from NC_136717.1 coordinate 5,380,965, forward strand.
GATTTACTTTATATAAAATCAAATATATATTTGACTGACCACCACACATATTAATGACAATGAATCAGGCTACGTATCTCAGTTTTCCCGCGGCGAAGCATGTACGCAGTAGCGATGAGGAGTCGACTCCAAAAGAGTCGATTCCTTGAATCTGACCAGCCCAGTTTTTGAAGTAGACTTAATATACAATTATTAATATTTGACTCAGGCTGTCTCCCCACTAATGTTTAGTGTTGGGAGTCACAGTAAAAGAACCTGAAACAGATTACATGAGAGACAATAGCAGCGAAGTGTAAAGTTTTTATGACTGAAGCAGAATTTCAGCACCACTGGAAAATGAACAGCGACCAATCAATTTGACTGACATTAAAAACAGTTGACAAGCATTAACTGCACATCAATTCTCTATATTAATTCATAAGAACCCAGTTAAATAAAACATATTTTGCGGATTTAAGTAACCAATAAGGGAAGAAAGTTGTATTTGTTAAACTTATTCTAGTTTGACCTTTTTAACATACAGGAGCAGCTCTGAAGAATCCCGTGCTTCCCTCGCCAACTGAAGCAGAGGCTGAGAAACATGTTAAGGATTATCTCCGTTGGCCGCAGGAAGAGTGCCGTCTTAAATCAACTTGTATTCAACTATTCAAAATCTGTATTGGTCCATCTCAGGTAACTCTATTACATTTTTTACACAATTTTTAAATAGAAGATGGATTCATTTTTCTCAGTCCTGTTACCAAAACTCTAATGTCTTTTAAAAAGCAAGCATGTTTAAAATTTTGTCAACAAATTCCTTCATTTCGGATACAGTCTATGATTTTAGCCAGAATGCTTTTATTTTGGTCTCGTGGTGCGGCGTCATAAGGCTGCGTCGCGCTCTCGCTCGGCTGAAGAAAAGGTGTGGGCTTTTAATCATTTAGTATTTAAATCAATACCACTCGTTTAGAGAAATATATATATAACGTTTAACTAAATTATTATCGAATGTAACATTTTAATGCTTAGTGACATTAATAAAGGATATGTGCATAAGTAACGCGCTCCCGCACGTGAGGAGCAGAAGAGGTGCGTCTCATATCTGCTTTATCTAGCGATATTAATAATGGATCTAGTGATATTAATAATGGTTAGTTGTGTGAGCAAAGCTCAGTCACACACAGAAACGGTGCGTCTCATTTCGCTCCCGGTATCGTGAATTAGTTTGTTATTAACATGAATTCAGTCACTGGGAATTAATGATGGAGAAACGAGTCAAATGAATCAATTGCTTCTCAAAATGATTCACTGTTTTGAATCACTCGAGTCTGCTGCTCAAAAATACAACGAGAACAAACACAGACCGCTTTTACAAACCAACTTGACGTGTTTATGGAAATTGAATCTATTAAATATAGTCTACAAATCAGAAAATACCAAATCTTTAATATGTTGTGTTCTGAATGCCATTTGTTGTTGTTTTTGTCTTATCAGGTGATTTGAAGTCCATTAGCTCTCACTCTGAGTCACTCCCTCACTAGTGTGCTGACTACTGAACTAGGGAGCTGATTGAGACACACCCAGAGATTCAGTTTGGGTATATTGTTCTTAAACCGGACGAAACACAGAGATCCTTGTGACAAACTATTATAAAGATGGCGTTTATTGAAGAGAAGATTGAAGACGCATTCAGGGTTAAAGAAGAAGATGATACTGAGGAACAAGCAGGTTGGTTTACATCCTTATATTGTGAACTCAATCATTTGATCCTAATTAAACTGTGCAGCTCTACAGAAATTAATGATATTGTTGAAGAAACTCAAACGATCGTTGTAATTTAAGTGGTTTAATTTGTCATGGAGCATGACCACACAGACACTAATGCTGCCTTCGAGTGCAGCTGAGAAGACCCTGCTTCCACATTAGGATGCATTCATTATTAACGATATGTCATTGCATTAGATTTGGAAATAAAACAAAAGTAGCCTAAATTACAGAGAATTTATATATATATATATATATTTGGCCTTTCACACGTTAATTTTGATGAATATGCGCTGCGCAGGTCACATGTCAACTGTTTATGAGTGTGGGAGTATTATCGAGGCATGGAGGCGTCTGCACAATCCCTTGCTTTGTTTTTTTTCCTGTGGACAGAACTTAAAATACATAGCTGATCCGTCATTTTTGGATGCGCTTTCTGCTGTCTCCGTGAAATTCACCGCGTCGCAACAATGAACCGGCCCACAGACATAAATAAATCTAGGCCTATAGAAAGCTTGAAATGTAGGCTATACTATTATACGAACCAGTTCAAATAAAAACAGATATTCTTTAATTATGTAGTCTGTATGAAAAGGTTTATCTCCATTACTGTGGAGATGGCGAGTCAGCGTCAGCATTCGGCAACTTCATGTTTGCAGCCAACACTGAGAAAGCACTAGTTTAGTAATAAACAATAAATAAAAAAAAGTCGTCTTTTTCCCAGACGCATTCATAATCATTACTTTGCAGCAAGCTTTATGCGCGCACTTGAGCGCGTAATCTGCTATAATACCCAAGTATGACTAGCCTATATTAAAGGATGGTTTAGTAGGTTATTTTATTAATCAATTTAACATAAACGTGGGACTATAGTTGACTAGAAGAAGTGGCACAGGCCTAAGTGATCAGACTTGTGGTTTTTGTATGGTGGATAGTTAAATGGATAAAAAATCCCATAGAAGGAGCCAATCCATTTTTTCAACCCGATCTCATGGAAGTGCGTATAAATAGTACGCCAAATAAAAATGAAAACTTGTGTTATTGATACGCAATGGACTTTGGTGTGTATATGCGACGCGATGGGTAGGACTAGGGTTGTGCGGTAGATGCGTATCATATGCACGCCAAACACGTTCGTATCATATTTTTGCGTATCGATACCACGAGTTTTTGTTTTTATTTGTAGTACTATTTATATGCATTTTCATGAGACCGGGCTCATTTTTTCAAATAAAATGCTATGACATTACGAAAAGTGCGACTGCAAATCACGTCATGTTGTATTGTTTGCATGTTATGTCTGCGTAATGAGTCAAATCTTTTTTTTAATATATTTAATATTTTCTTCTTTATTTTTGGGGGTGCTTTGGTCTTTCTTGGGGGTGCTGAAGCACCTGCTAGCCCCTCCCTGGCGCCGCCCATGATTACATTATTGTCTGTAACATTAAACTCCAAATCAACTTCTGAATTGAAAACACCATTATTATTTTTAATTGAACTATGCAACAGTATCAAACAAATACATGGAGTCTATAGTAAAAACTATTCAGATAGTCAAAACAATTAGTTATCATAATACACTTTAACACACCTGAATATGCAAATCAGTAGTTTTTTACCTCATCCTATGAAGTTAAGCTGATCTGGCATTTTTTTTTTCTCATGTACTCTGTGTGGGATCTTCTTCATGTTAAGACACGACAGAAATGAGGAACACACTCTTTGATGCTTTATCTGTAGGCTGCACACTATCATGTCTGTTGTCGGGCAGTAAGTGAGTGTGTTAGTATGTGTTTCCACGCTCACATCCAGGGCTTGATCAGGCCTCTGGGCAGCAGGCGGGCTTTTGGCGTTTTCATGAACAAAGTTAATCTGAAACTGAATCGAAACTGCTTCTCATTTTCCATGTTTTCCCATTTAAGACATTTAAAACTATTTTAATCTCATACAGCAGTGGGTGTCTGAAATAACTTCCAGTTGTGATCTGATGGAGATTCTGAAAAGTACAACCATGTTACTTTTTGTGATCTAGTTAGTTTTCTTTCAGCTAGTCCCATGCTGGAAAAATGGTTGGGATGTGTGGCTTAAGCCAGTGCGAGCCAATGCTTTAATAACCTCAAACCTGTGGCACCGAGCCCAAAATCATGCTGTGTTTCCACCGTCGGGTCAGAAGCTCCGCAGCGCTTCACTAAAACCCGCCCTTTACACGCCTCTCAGGAACAACATAACGCAACCCCATCATTTCACCAACAAAGAGAATTTATTGCAAAACTAATCTGAAATAAATCACTGGAGCTAGCAAGATCACAAAACAAACATGATAAAAGCGGCCATTTGTTTGCATTTTTTGTCGTCACTGAAATAAAATGGTATTTATTGTTATTTAACAAAAGAAAGACGCGCATGATTCTGTTTATTTGTAGTCACAGACAGTATTTTTAGGTCAACATCACATATAAGAATGATTATTTCTAGAATTTTCCCATAAAAAAATACAACCTATATTAGAAATGCAAGTAGCTTTTTTTCTCCAGTCCCTAACCATTTATTTTTTCTGTCAGAGAAAGAGAGGGAGCACCCAAACAAAAAAAATATATATTATGATCTAAATATGAACATCAGTCAGGTATAAAGAGATTAGATTTATTGATAGAAAAAAAATGTGTAACCAAATAAATACACTGTTGTGATAGCCTATATGATTTTTCTGATCAAGCTGTTGTATTTACCATGTTGACTTTGGTAATGGATAGTGTTCTTATCTTTTGCATCTCATGTATGCAATCAAGGCATGTATGGTGATCATGACGTTTTTCTTCTGTAGTAACGTGCGTTGTAGTGTACGAGTCGATAGGTGTCATCGTTGTACTTTCTACAGCCATGTCATAACCAAGTTTATTAGATCCATGTCGCACAGTGTGACATGCAGTGATCTTATAGGATTGCTAAAATCGTGCTGTGTTTTGGGCTTTTAAAACCATGACAGAACTTGTGCAAACATCCCTTTGTCATCGCGTTCATAATCAGAGAAGCCGCCACCGCCGCTGTATCAGCGCATGCCCTTACTTGAAGAAGACGTATATATGATATGGGTGCGTGCTGGATCATGTTTGGAGCATGGGAGAATATGAAATATGTTTACATAAACTTGCACCGGTCGGGATATGAACTATGATCCGCGCAGCTAGTGTTGTTAAACACATCGCAACATTTGCGCAGAAACAGCTCTCATATTAAATATTGTTACGGTCAAGTTTGCAGAGGTGAACTGACAGTGCGTTAGCTCTTTCATGTGATTTTAATTCCCCGCTGTAAGACGACATCATGCATAATGCAGCACAGTGAATCGATTAGATTTCATTGAGCGCAGTGCTGCTTTGTGTACAGCATTACCGGGAAAACGGCTATTTTTACCGCTCAAAAAGCGCCACCTAGTGGCAAAGAATGAATTAGCATTTTCATTCAGACCAATGCGAAAAGACCAACAAGTGGGCGGGCAATATGCTAATGTTTCATGTTGACGTCAACATGAAATGGCTTGGGATTTGTTTGAAAAGTAACTTGTATCAATGATCGAGTCGACTTTTTCTTTTAAGAGACACTAACTTTATATATGGTGCACTTTCAGATTTAAAACTTTGCTGGATATTTTAATTCGCTTAGAGCTGTGTTACTGCATGAACATCATTTTCAAAAATCCATAATAGGGGCACTTTAATTGTTTTAAAGAACTCAAATCAAAATTACATTGCAGTTTTGCGCATCCACTACAAATATGTCTAAATATAATTTTTGTTAAGCTTCTTATTTCAAATTACTAATGTAATTTCAGTGCTAATCTCCATTAATAAGAGTACAATATTTAATGTAAATGAGTTTAAAATCATTGTTACTACATTACATTTCTCACTCTAGGAAAAAGAGCTTGTACGTATGGTCTAAACCAGGGGTGTCAGACTCGGTTCCTGGAGGGCCGCAGCCCTGCAGAGTTTAGTTCCAAATCTGCTCCGACACACAAACCATGTATTTTTCAAATAAGTCTGAAGGACCTGGGGTGTATTCCAGAAAGCAGGTTATGTGACATACCCGGGTAAGTTTGAGGATAAGCGAGCGGATAACCTCAGCTTTCGGTTCCAAAATCGGAGGTTACTTTCGGGGTATGTAAGTAACCATAGTAACTTGCTTTCTGAAGATATGTTCCAGGGTTCACTTCAGTGCTATCAGTGCACGCGTGACATACTGACCATCCTTCAGTGGGCCTGGCAGATAGCGCACAACATTAGATTATATAAAATAGCCATATATATATATATATATATATATATATATATATATATGTATATATATATATATATATATATGTGTGTAATAAATAAGGTAATATATTATTCTAATATGGTTATTTTATTGGCATAAATAAGAGTTATTTGTATGAATTATAAAACACTATGACAAGGTAATGTTTAATTTATTATATTACTCTTATTCCATTTTATATTATCATCTCACACATGGATTGGCATTTTCTATAATGTATTTCTATAATAAAAATACATATCTGCTGTGACTTAATATATAATTAGCATCAAACTAAAAATATAAGTCTCATTCTCAAGGATTAAAGTTTAAATGGGAAAAAAAAATCATTACACAACCACCAATTAGGTGGCGATATGCACTAAGCATGTAAACGACCATTGAACAAAAGAAGAAAGAAACGGCATGGTGTCCGTTTCCATAGTGACTCGTCGATTCGTCTTAACCAGGAACATACTCTGTGTTGAATTAACTTACTCCCGGACGCGTTTTTGGAACCACATACCTTGAGTAAGCAAGGTTTAGGGTTAATCAACCCAAAGTTCAGGGTTTAGCTGAAGGCAAGTTAACCGTGCTTTCTGGAATACACCCCTGATTAGCTGGAACAGGTGCGTTTAATTAGGGTTGGAGCTAAACTCTGCAGGTCTGTGGCCCTCCAGGAACTCCAGGAGTTTGACGCCCCTGAGGGGTATTCCAGAAAGCTTGGTTAACTTACCATTTGGTAAATCATAACCTCTGGGTTGATTTACCCCAAACCCGCATACCATGAGTATGTCGGTTCCAAAACACCTGAGAAGAGTTAGTTTAATCAACCTCCTACTGGTTACCCAGAGTTAATGCGCGTGCATAAAGGCGTTTTCAATGGATCGCCGATTTCACGAGTCAAAATGGAAAATGACAATGAAAAAAAGAGAGCGGCATACTTTACTGAGGCGGAGTTGGAGGTTTTAATGCACGCATACGAAGAATTCAAGCCAATAATAATGAAAAAAAGCAATACGGCTGCATGGGCTAAAGAAAGAGAGTTGGCTTGGCAAAAAATAACGGACAGAGTAAATGCGTGAGTGTATTAAATTGCAAATTTGATATTGCCTCCCCTTTTATTATAGTGCACAATAATTAAACACCCCTTCCGCATCCCTTTGGCTGTTAAATCACTACGAAAGCATTTACTTTTCCTGCCATTCATTTCTTTAGATTAAAATACCAGTGTATATTGACTAGGAATATACGGTTTCTTATTTAATAAGGTGTAATCCTTCTGGAGCCAGAAGAACTTTGAGCCAAGTCAAAATGAAACACAAAAACATTCTGCAAAAAGGTAATATTTGATTACACAATTACTGAACTATTTATTAAACACGATTTAGTATATTCTTTCTATCATGTAGCTAATAGAAAGAAGGCTGAAGCCCGTCTAACTGGCGGGGGCCCACCACCACCTCCCCTCACCCCATCTGAGGAGCTGGCTCTGTCCCTTAATAAAGGGCGACCAGGGGGCACTTCATCACACACACCATGCACCACAAGTAACATGGTGAAATGTAAGTTTGCCACTGTGATTTGTTCTCATTACGACTTAATAAATTACTCTGTCACTTATAAAGGCTTTTTGAACATGCTTAACGTTTTTATGCAGGCTTATATGATGTATAGGCTACTGTGGTCTTAGTTATATTGCTTTGATATTTTTTTTTCCTGCATTATTGGTTTCTCATTGATAATATTGAGAATTGTATGGGTTGTATTTTCTTATAGCTAGTGACAGAGGGATTGTATTATTGGACCCTACAGAAAGAACACAGTCTGTCACAGCTGTAAGTGTTTTGTTGTCAGGTACCTTTAGTTGCTTTTAGATATTTTTTTATGTTTATTTTTGCCAGATAATGTATACTTGCATATTTCCACTGAAGGATGAAGATGACGATGAAGAGACCACAGCTGCTGTGACAGAAGTGGACAATGCTGGTAGATCCACTGAGGTATGATGCACACCATTATAATGCATGCCCCCTTTTTACATTAGAGTAACAAACTGTCATTGTCCTTTCACAGTACATAGTGCAGTTGTCCATATTTTACTTTTATTGTCTGACAGAATCTCATTTATTTAACTTTTTTTTGCCTTCCTAGTTGCCAGCAAAGGAGCTGTATAAGGTCCATCTTCAAAAACAAATAAGAAAAAGTGACACGGAGATGGACCTTATACAGCTTCAAATTAAAAAAGCAAAACTTGAAATTGAATTACTGGTGCATCGCCTTAAGGTGAGAACTTCTGATTAATCTGTTGCATGTTAAAAGTGTTGTGTATATAAAGCATTGTAACAAAAAAAAAAAACATTTTATTTCATTTTTACTTTAATTGTTTTGCAGGAAATCAAGAAATGAACTGCAGAGCAGACCAGTGCAAACATTTTAATAAAAGTAATTTTGACAAATCCTGTCTCTCAATAGTCTTCCATCTCTGTTGTGTGCAAAACCCTGGAAACCTAGACTTCAGGATCCCTATGGTCATCTCCACCTTGGCCCGTGTTCGGCTGTGAGCCAGGTTAAAGCGGGTCTGTGGTCCGGGATCAGGTTCAGGGTAGGGTGTCATTAAATAGGGCAGACAAGGGTATCCTCTGTCCCCCAGCAAGTAACCATTGTACTGTCCTGTAATGATTCAAGTGTACAATACAAATATAGTAAAAAAAATTGTATACAGCAAAACATACCCTCTTGAAATGACTGACATAATGATGACTCGCGGAAAATTCTGGCATCATGCACCGATCCTGGCCATTTTGCCTCCACATTAGTAATGATGTGGGTTGCCTCACATATTACCTATAGTTAGTGGGAAAAAGTAATGAGTTTAATGATTTTAACTAGACAAAAAATTAGAAACACAAAATGAAATTGTTACCTGCACATTGATACTATGAATATTTATACTATTAACATAGTCTCCCTCGTTTACTGAAGGAGCTTTAATAGGAATGTGTGTGCCATCAATGCACCCAATTACATTTGGAAATCCTGAAATAGAAAGTCATATATGGAAGTTTAAAGTGTGTGTGTGCAGGATGAATACATGTATAGATATAAATAGTATGACTACATATTTAATATGCGTCATAGATTTTACGACAAAGGACAAACCTGCCACTCTGTGGAATTCCTCTTTAATAACACGCAGAGGTTTATGGCCAGGGAACTGTACAAACGTGTGTAAGAATCGTTTAAGTGCCAGACATACTGTGCGAACGGCTCTACACACAGTTGCCTTTCCCACATGCTCTGCATCGCCCACATTGTACCCGCGGTTTGTGACATTTGCAATATGTGGTCTCGAGATGTGTTAAATAAATTAGCGAATCTTTTGAAAATCGATAACGCTCTTTCAAATAATCATTAGGAAATGAAAATACATCAATTTGCGGTCTTATAACTCTCTCCCGGCGAAAAAAACCTTGTATAATTTGTGCCTCCACGTCCACAGGATCGTCATCAAAAGGGCACGCCATGCTCAGTAACCTTCTGAAACAAACTAACCCTGGAACATAACCTGCTACCGAGCAGGTTATCTTCAGAGAGTAAGTTCCTATGGTTACATACATACCCAGAAAGTTACCTCCGTTTTTGGAACCGAAAGTTGAGGTTATCCACTAACTTACCTGGGTATGTCACATAACCTGCTTTCTGGAATACCCCCCTGGTCTAAATTGTCTGTACGGTGCATACATATTTTCGCCAAGTCTATGCATAGAAAATTGGGTTTGCATATTTCTATGCTCATTTTGAATGAATGGTTATGCTCTATGCTCACAGCTCCCCTCTGTCCAATGATTACACACTGACAGCCAAATCTGTTCACCATCATTCATCAAGACTGTATAGATGGGTGAAATTGTGACATTGGTTTTAATATATATTTGTCTCTTTTTTTCACCTTAGACCCGATGGCACTGAAAAAGGAGAGTGAAGAACTCAATGAAGTGGAAGAGAAAAATCAGTATGACATACACCATGATTTCATGACTGGTGAAGAACCCAGACAAACTGAAATTTCCTCTCGAAAAAGAGCTCAGAAGACTAAACCTAACAATCGAATACCAAAACAAAACTTTGAGATCCACAAGAGTGTTGACACTGGAGAGAAGATATTTGTGTGTGATCAGTGTGGAAAGAGTTTCAGATGTAAACAAAAGCTCGACTACCATGTGAGGATTCACTCAAGAGAGAACAGCTTTAGATGTCATCAGTGCACAAAGAGTTTCTCAGATGCAAAATGCCTTAAAATGCATGTAATAAGTCACTCCGTAGAGAAACCTTTCATGTGCCACCAGTGTGGAAAGACTTTCCATTTCAATAAATACCTTACGGATCACATGAGAGTTCACACGGAAGAGAGGCCTTTCACCTGCAAACAGTGTGGAAAGAGCTTCTCACAAGAAGTAAATCTGAACACTCATATGAAAATTCACACTGGAGAGAAGTCGTTCACATGTGATCAGTGTGGAAAGAGTTTCATTCGTAAAGGAGACCTTTATGCCCACATGAGAATTCACACCGGAGAGAGTCCTCACAACTGCAAACTGTGTGGGAAGAGCTTCTCATTTAAAGGAAATCTTAACACTCACATGAGAATTCACACAGGAGAGAAGCCCTTTACATGTGTTCAGTGTGGAACGAGTTTCAGATGTAAATCAACTCTTAGTAACCACATGAAAATTCACTCTAGAGAGAACAGTGTTAAATGTCATCAGTGTGGAAGGAGTTTCACAGACAGAAATCATCTTAAGATTCACGTAACAACTCACACTGGAGAGAAGTCTAACATGTGCAATCACTGTGGAAAGAGTTTCACAAAGCAAGAACACCTTAAGAATCACATGAGAGTTCACACTGGAGAGAAGCCCTTCACCTGTGAACAGTGCGGAAAGAGTTTTGCCGTTAAAGTGAACCTTCAGACTCACATGAGAGTTCACTCTAGAGAGAAGCCATTCACCTGCCATCATTGTGGAAAGAGCTTCGGGTTTAAAGGAAACTTTAACGTACACATGAGGCTTCATGTGGAAAATGTATTCTGCCATCACACTTAGAGATGCAGCTGCAAAGTCACGTGCTTTAATATTTCTTTGTGTGAAAGTAAAATTAATAGTGATTGCAAGACCTGAATTGAGTGTGTCAGATAAGGATAAGTGGGACATGCGGTATGTGAAGTGCATGGGGTCCTCCAGGACGGGTTTGAAAACCCCTCAGAGAAAAAAAAGATTTTTTTGTTTTTATTCTAGTATCACTATGGCTACTCATTAACTAATCATCATTGAGAGCTAGTGTGGTGGTGCACATGCATAATTTATGACAAAAACATAGCAATTTATTAATTTGTCATATTTATCCTTATTTCATATAAAAAGAGAACACCCATGCATGTTGGGTTGTAGGTGCTATGTTTATATGTGATTACAAACAATTCCATTAGGGCTTTTATTATTGTAAGCGGCTGTTTGCAATAAGTGCAAATAGCATATTTTCTTAGCGATAGATGCTATTTACATTAAGTGCAAATAGCGATAGATAGGGCTGCACGATACATCGTTTCAGAATCGATATCGTGATGTGTGTATCCGCGATAGTCGCATCGCAGGATGTTCAGTGTCTACTTATGTTATTTATACTCATCATTTTTGCGACAGGCTCGTGTCATGTCGGGCCGCAACAGCTACAGGACTGCTGTCACGCCATCTGCGCTTCGGAGAAAATTTTGTTGCGCGCCTACATGGCGTTGCGTGGTAGTGTTAGCCGTGGAGCTTCCAAACCTTTGCAAATCTTTTTTTTTTTTTTTAAAGAGTGGGTCGGATCACGTATCAAACTGAAGCCCAGTCTGGATAACAATAAGCTGATTAAAAAAACACATTATACAAGCACTTCTTATTTAATGGTATTTTATTGTTTAATCGTATTCATAACATTTTCAATAAAACATTTAAAATGTGTTTGTTTTGAAAAAATAAATAAATAAATAGTTTCTGCAAATTCTTGTTATGCATCTCCCAAGTACCACAGTGGTAATTTTTTAATCATTTTTTAATAATTGCATACCAAAGTCATGGCAAATGCTATGTACATTGCTATATAGACATTTAAAAAATTCATAAAAATATAAAATCAAATTGTTTTCTGCAGACTCCACCAGAATCTTGTTCTGCATCTCCCCAAGTACCACTGAGGTGATTTTCATGTTGTATTACTGTATCACGTTTTAATAATTGCATAGCAGTCATGACAAATGCTATTTACCTCACTGTATCACATATTTTAAAAATTAATGAAAAAATAAAAGCAAATTGTTTTCTGCAAACTCCACCAGATTCTTGTTCTGCATCTCCCCAAGTACCACTGTATATACTTTTGGCTGACTTTGGGATAACCATTGGTTATATTGTATTATGTATATTGTATAGTGTATTTGACATTGGTAAGTTTGGCTTAGTGAAGACTTTGGTCATTCTCATCCTGCTCCTTCCTTGTGTGCGGTTTCTCTGTCTTGACACACAACATGAACATGACAGGAGAAAGAGACAAAAAATAGAGAGTCTGCAATTTATTCAAAACTACATTTAAACTCAAACAGTTTGTCACACTGTCATGACTGTCATGTGGAAATATATATAAGAGCATATAGAAGTACCAGTACAAAAACAAATTCAGCGTCTTTTCAAGTTCGTATATATATATATATAGTTCAACCTATTCTTGTGTGTGTGAGTACACACAGTGGTGGCCAAAATTATTAGAACACTACAATTTTCACCAGCAAAAATGTATATCTTTTGCAGTGTCAGTATAACAGTTTACATTTTCAAACATTAATTTTTTCATTAATTGCAACAATCCAGTGAGATTTTTGTTTGCACACGGAATGGCATGAAGAAACAGAACAAACGACAGACTGAATACAGAAGAACTGTGGCAACGTCTCCAAGTTGCTTCAAGAAACCTACCTGCAAAACTACAGTACTGTTAAAAGTTTTAGGCACTTGTTTAAAAATGATGGTAAATGCTGTTAAAAATAATAATATATATGTGAAGAATTAATTAGCAAAAACAGATAACACCATTTTTAACAATTCTCAAAAATCATGTTTTTTCATTGTGCATTCAAATGAATCTCAATCAAACTGCAGTTGGGTTATTTTGACTAGGTTAAAAAATTACTTAAAAAACAGCAAACTAACACAATGAAACATGATAAAAACATGATAACAAAAAATATATATAATTTTTGCAAATTAAAAAAAATGGACATCTGTTTTTGCAAATAAACTTTATATATACAGGTGCTGGTCATAAAATTAGAATATCATGAAAAAGTTGATTTATTTCAGTAATACCATTCAAAAAGTGAAACTTGTATATTAGATTCATTCATTACACACAGACTGATATATTTCAAATGTTTATTTCCTTTAATTTTGATGATTATAACTGACAACTAATGAAAGTCCCAAATTCAGTATCTCAGAAAATTAGAATATCAATTAAGACCAATGCAAAAAAAAATATTTTTAGAAATGTTGGCCAACTGAAAAGTATGAGCATGTACAGCACTCAATATTTAGTTGGGGCTCCTTTGGCCTGGATTACTGCAGCAATGCGGCGTGGCATGGAGTCGATCAGTCTGTGGCACTGCTCAGGTGTTATGAGAGCCCATGTTGCTCTGATAGTGGCCTTCAGCTCTTATGAATTGTTGGGTCTGGCGTATTGCATCTTCCTCTTCACAATACCCCATAGGTTTTCTATGGGGTTAAGGTCAGGCGAGTTTGCTGGCCAATCAAGAACAGGGATACCATGGTCCTTAAACCAGGTACTGGTAGCTTTGGCAGTGTGTGCAGGTGCCAAGTCCTGTTGGAAAATGAAATCTGCATCTCCATAAAGTTGGTCAGCAGCAGGAAGCATGAAGTGCTCTAAAACTGAAGACGGCTGCGTTGACCTTGGACCTCAGAAAACACAATGGACCAACACCAGCAGATGACATGGCACCCCAAACCATCAATGACTGTGGAAACTTTACACTGGACCTCAAGCAACGTGGATTATGTGCCTCTCCTCTCTTCCTCCAGACTCTGGGACCTTGATTTCCAAAGTAAATGCAAAATTTACTTTCATCAGAGAACATAACTTTGGACCACTCAGCAGCAGTCCAGTCAAGACGCTTGTGACGCTGTCTCTTGTTCAAGAGTGGCAATGACTTCTTTAGCAATTCCCTTTTGTGTCTTGCTCTCCTTGTGCAAGGTGTCAATGGTCGTCTTTTGGACAACTGTCAAGTCAGCAGTCTTCCCCATGATTGTGTAGCCTACAGAACTAGACTGAGAGACCATTTAAAGGCTGTGTCCAAATTCAGGGTCTGCATCCTCCTTAGGATCCTTCCTACCCGGTTGAAGGAGGAGGGATCCTCCGACGTCCGCAAAACCCGGAAGTCGGTGTTTGTGAATTTGGACAGCCTACCCTTCTTTCAGTTCCCTCCCTTACCCGTTGCTCATATCCTGTCGCCTAGCAACCGTGACAGCGCTAAGCAAGAAGCTGGTAAATGGACAAACAAAGAGTTATTCTCATTTTAATTCATTTGGAAGAAATAAAGCAATTAAATAAATTAAATACTTTCTTTGCTCGTTGTCGGAGAGTTTTTTATATCAGACTACAAGACAGTCACATCCAGGTAAGCCATTATAGCCTATTTTTATTTGTTTTTAAGTATTCTACTAATTTCCTCTACAAATTCATTGAGCCGAAGCATAAACTTTAGCTTGTTTTGTCAGAGAAACTCTATCTATCTATCTATCTATCTATATATATATATATATATATATATATATATATATATGAAGAGTTCAGATGCAAAAGCCTCTAAATGCCATCTGAAATTTCCTCCTAGAGTGATCATTTTTATGAAGCTTGTATATTTAAGTTCAGTAATTTCACTTAAATGGCAATGAAAATTACCTATTAATTGCCATTTAAGTGAAATTATTGAACATATATTCGAGCTTGATAAAAATGATCATTCTAGAAGAAAATTTCAGATGGCATTTAGAGGCTTTTGCATCTGAAGTCTTCATATATATATATATATATATAATCAATAATATGTATATAATTATTCATGTAATATGTATAATGTGCATTGTATTAAAAAATAATTGGAGTTTTGATATTTAAATTTGTCTTAAGGTAGAATAATGCTTTTATCTGTTAAACACTTATTCTAATGTACTAATTATATTATGTATTTGTTCTCTACTTTTCCTTAACCAGACCAGACCCCGTTACTGCAGGATTAACCTGAGTGTCCCAGTTTTGGACCGTTTTTTCAGCCAGGAAGATCCCCGACCAGACTTTCGGCTGAGCAGGGAGTCTCTGGCAGTGTTGCAGAACCTCCTGAACCAGGAGAGAAGACATGGGTGGGGTGCTACAATAGAGACCCTGGTGTTTCTCTTCTGGTTGGCCTGTGGAGCATCCTACAGGGTGGTCTCAAGAGTGTTTGGGATGCCCCGGTCCACCGTCCACTACATTGTCCACCGAGTGACTGAGGAGGTGGTGGCCATTCGCCACAAGGTCATCTTCCTCCCGAAGACCCCGGAGCACCTGGAAGAAGTGTCCCGCGGGTTTGCAGGGCTGGCACGCCACAGAGCTTTTATCAAAGCTGCAGGTGCCATCGACGGCTATCACATCTGCATCAAGCCTCCGAGCGGCCCTGATGGTCAGTGCTACAGAAACAGGAAACTGTTTCCATCCATAATCCTTCAGGCTGTTTGTGACCATCAGGGCCGCTTCATCGATACGTACGTGGGCTGGCCTGGATCGGTGCACGACTCCAGGGTGCTCCGCCACAGCCCACTGTACGCTCAGTCATCCTACCCTCCTCCAGGGCATTTCATCTTAGCCGATGGAGGATATCCATGCCTCCAACGGCCTCTCCCCCTCATCACTCCTTACAAGAGGCAGGTGCAAGGTGTGGGAGCCCAGCGCTTTAACAGCCATCATTCCAGGGCACGCTCCATTATAGAGCGTGCTTTTGGAATGATGAAGACAAGGTTCCGGTCCATCTTCCTGCAAGCGCTGGAGGTGCACTGCACCTTTGTTCCTCATGTAAGTTACCAGCCAGTGTTATATTAATTTTTTTTTTTTCAATATCACAATATACTAAATTTATATATGCAATTGCAGGTTGTGACAGCATGCACCATCCTCCACAACATCTGCCTCAGTGCCGGAGACGTGTTGGCACCTTAGGATGAGCCTGAGGACGATGTGGAGGAAGATGAGGGGGAGGCCGTCAGCGGTGCTCAGTGGCGGGACCAACTCTGTGCTGAGGTGTCTGCCCTGGAGGTTGTACCACCAGGTCATGACTACCTTTAACAAGCAAGTAAACAATAACTTTAATATCTTATTTAAAAAGTACTTTGTCATGAAAGGATTTGATTCAATTTCTCCTGTTTACATATTTATTAATGCATGTTACAGATGTGACAGCCGTTGATTGAGTCGCTCTGCAAACCCTGCTGGTGGACGATGTAGTGGACAATGGGAGGAGACATCCTGAAGCTCTCTGCAGACCACCCTGTGATGTTTCACTCACCAACCAGAGGACCAGCCACGGATCCCTGCTGCACTCCATCCATGTCTCTCATCCTTTCAGCGGCTCCAGCAACACTGCCAGGGACTCCCATTGTAATTAAACATAAAAATGGTCCAATACCTGGTCACTCAGATTAATCCTGCAGTGATTTGTTAAAATCTGTTGTCCTGTAAATAGTTTCT
Source organism: Barbus barbus (assembly GCF_936440315.1). Taxonomy (NCBI): domain Eukaryota; kingdom Metazoa; phylum Chordata; class Actinopteri; order Cypriniformes; family Cyprinidae; genus Barbus; species Barbus barbus. Next base: position 5,397,831 of record NC_136717.1, read on the forward strand.
GTATGTTCTTGAATTTTGTTACCTGAATGTTATTAAATAATTATACACTTAATTTTCTTCACAAATGTTCCTTTTACTTTGAAAAGTATGGAAAATAAAAAAGAAATACAATGAATGAGAAGTATTTATTTCAAACAATTTATTTCAAACAACTGAAGCTAACAATGGAAAAAATGTAATCCCTCCCACCCCAAGAAAAAAAAAAAAATTATTTGGGGACCCAACGCTCCAGAATGGAGAAGAGCCTGTCCATCCTCTCCCTGCTCTCCTGTGCTCTCCTCTCTTCAGCCTCTCTCTGCTGACTCATGTCCTCCTTGATGAGGTCCAACAGCTCCTGGTCACTGTCCCTTCTCCTCTTCTTCGCTGCTGGCTGCCTATCTCCTTCCCTCTCTTCTTCCTCTCTCTCCTCTTGGTCACTCACTGCTGCACTTGGCCCTGGAGTGTCCATAGGGATGGAGGCAATAAGGACAGGGGGGCAAATTGAAGGCCTTTGTCCTAAAACCTCATCCATTTGGACAAACCAGGGCCAAGTAGCAGCAGTGGGCTTCCCACTCACTCCCTCTCCTGACCCTGGATACTTGCATTCCTAAAAAGTAAAAATCTAAACTGTTCACAAAACATGTAAGCTTAAACGCAGGATTTTTTTTAACTGTTACTAAGAAAAATATTATTTTCTATATATGGACATACTTTTATATTTCTTTTTTAAATTGTCCCACTTTTTCTTTGCTTGGGCTGGTGTCACTTTACCAGACAGGCCCATCTTCTCCAAAACTATCCTAATTTAGGGGAAAAAGAGAAAATATTGGAATTGTGTTAATCACAGATATCAAAACGACAATTGTGGAACAATACTGTACAGAATTATACTACAAAAGGACAAAACAAGAGAAGTAAGAAAATGTTTCAGCTGTTTAATGACTGCAGGAAATGCTATCTGTACTTCAAAAAAACAAAAAAGAAACAAAACTGCCTTGATATTACAATGGGATTTCTAAATAGATTTATTCCTGTACCTCCATCCCACAGTGGCAGAGTTCTTTGCTCCGGTGAAGAGCTCATCGTTCTCTCCCCGGAGCTTTATAAACTCTTCTGTCTGCTCTTTCATCCCTAGAAGCGTTAAAAACAGCTTCAATCACTAACAAATTAGCTGTGTGTGAGGGGATATTCACACAGGCAGTAAGGAAGAAGCTAGTTTACAAAAGTAATGTTTTTTTTTACATATAAACGTACAAATTTTTAAAAAAAATGCTTAACGCTAAAACAAAATGCCTAACTAGACGACCACTGAAAAAAAATATTTTTTAGAAAAGCCAGTTTTTAAAAAACTTACATCGAAAAGCATACTCCTCTCCCACTCCGCTACCGCTCGCTTCGTCCGCCATTACGCTCTGCCGAAAAGAATTATGGGATAGGTAGGACGGGAAAGGATCCACCACACCCATCCTTCCAATTCGGGGAAAAGGAGGACATATTTGTGGGCCGCATTTGAAGGATCCTACGAATTTGGACAGCCTTCGTCGCGGCGCTGTGACGTAACATCCTTCAAATGAGTACTCCGAAGGATGCAGACCCTGAATTTGGACACAGCCAAAGGCTTTTGCAGGTGTTTTGAGTTAATTAGCTGATTAGAGTGTGGCACCAGGTGTCTTCAATATTGAACATTTTCACAATATTCTAATTTTCTGAGATACTGAATTTGGGACTTTCATTAGTTGTCAGTTATAATCATCCAAATTAAAGGAAATAAACATTTGAAATATATCAGTCTGTGTGTAATGAATGAATCTAATATACAAGTTTCACTTTTTGAATGGTATTACTGAAATAAATCAACTTTTTCATGATATTCTAATTTTATGACCAGCACCTGTATATTTTTATATATATATTTAAAAACATAAATTGCGCTGTGCTCCAAGTGTTAAAGCTTTTACTGTGTCAGCGGGAGCAGCAGGGCAGTGTCTGATCAAGGATGACCAAAAGCGACTTCAATAAATGCAGTGGACGATTTGTCAGACATTTTGAAAGACGAGATGGGAACATTGAAAATGCACCGGACAAAGTGCACAGCCGTTATTAAATCTGTCCTCACGCCGGACTTCAGAGAAGAACTTGTGGAGGATATCGTACATATCTTGGACTTGTGGAGCTGAGAGACGCTGATGCTAAAGGCATATCAGACACTGTTGCTGCCTTTATATCCCAGAACGGCCTGCAGCTGTGAATAAATGTTTTCAGTTGGAAACCGGAAACACCCTCAGTATGTTTAAAGACTTGGAAAGACTGTACATGACAACTGCTAGACGCGTTCTCAAACCAAGCATCTTGCGCATGAATAATGACAAGCAGCTCCGGGAACTTGACCTCACACAGTCTGGCATATTCCTCTCCCCTCTGGATGCGGACCTGGGTACTACATTTATGGACCAACTGAAGGAAAGCAGGTTAGCCCCCGACATGAAGGAGAGAATTGCATCGCGCTGTATGGATTTTCTGAAAGAACTTGTAAAGCAGTACCAATTGCGCTTACCTGCTTCAATGGAAAAATTGCGCAAACTGGAGCTCCTGTGCCCAAAATCTGTTATGTCCACTTTAAATAGGCCTGGAGTAAAGGCCTTGCCAGCTGATCTTTTCTCATGCTCGACTGATATATTAGAATCGCAGTGGAGGAATGTGGCATCAACAGGCAACATTGACAAGTTTTGGCTGGAGGTCAAGGCATTTAAAGATGCAGGAGGAAACAAATGTTTCCAGGAATTAGCACAAGGTGCCATAAGACTTCTTGTTCTGCCTGTTTCCAATGCCCATGTCGAGCGAGCATTTTCCCTGGTCTCACTTTTGAAAGATGACACAAGAAATCTCATGGGACTACCGCTACTCTCCAGCATCATGGACGTGGCTTTTGGAATGGCTTTTTGATGGAGGTAACATAGACTCCTCTCCTGTTTTGCTTTCGCTGCCTCCACTTCTCCTTCAGGATACGGTGTTCCTATGAAATGAAATATATAGTAGGACTTCTTATTTAAATTTGTACAAGTTCATTTGTGTGGTAGAGACATTCTTTAACATCAGTACGTTTCTTACATTTTTACATATTTCTTGATAAATTTATTAGAAATACAGGTTTTCCTTTTATTTAAGCTAAAGGACCACAATTTCAGTGTGTAATGTGACTAGCCAAATGTCATGGTAATGAGCTAATAAGATTGTTGTTGTTTTTATTTTTTGCATTACAGCAAGGTACAGTTGGACAGATGCAGGGATGGAAAATGCATCCTTAGGCCTGTCTTACCAGACGAGTCATTTCTTGTATGTCTGTACTTTGTGATATATTAACGTGTGGTGAAGCATAACACTTACCAAGACACATTGAAATAATAATGTTGACTCTTTTACCTTCCGCATCATTAAATTCCCTTAGAAGTGCAGTGTGCGTAAGGTCCTTATGAAGTCATCAAGTCTGGTCAGTCGTCTTCCTTTAAAACGAATTTTCTTCAAGTCCCACTGACTCTTTTCCATAATTGCTTGCGTCTTGTTGTCCTTTGTGAAATTCTAATAAGAAAAAAAGGACTATAGTATCTTATCTAAGGACATAGTACAGAATTAAATAATAGGTTCAAATATTTAATCATTAGATTGCATATATTCACTCAAATTATTCAACACCTGGGTTTTTTTCTTTGAAATCTTTGAACATTTCTTTGAGAATAGCTGGTATGGGGGTCCTTCACCATGCCTGCCCAGGTCTCCTGTAGATATAGAATAACATATTAGTTGTACATCTTTAAGGACACATTTGAAAATGGATTTCAGAACACCTGTTGATGGTGCCTCATATCGACAGCCAGACTCAAACACAGATTCCTTCAGGTTTTCCATTTTCGTAAGATAGAGTGCCGTTGGTAGTGTTGTTTGCAATTGCTGACGTATTTCCTTTTGCCTTTGCAGCTCTGTTTTACTGTGCACTACCATGTCACCTCTGAAGGACACCTGTGCTTTAAGCGAGTTCTCACTGTGAACAACAACTTCTACTGGGCAGTCAGTGAACAAGCAATAGCCAGAGCATTTAAAAACAGGTGAGTTTCTGGTTGATCCTTGTTTTTTAACCCTGTGGCCTGTAAAAGCAAAACTACAATGTGGATGGATTGTGCGGATGCCTGAAGAGATAATGTTAGTCCACTGCAATCCCTTGAAGTGATCCTTTTTTTGTTTTTTCCTTAGTTTTTTCCAGGCATCACGAGGAATAAAAAAAGGAAGGTGGTGCGGGAACCTTTTCTGTGAAGAATTTCAAGGCTCTGCAAGGTTACAATATGTTTTTTAAATCAGTGCTGTCGCAAGCCTAAAGGTCAGTAAAGAAGATTTTCATAAGCGGCCAACGAGGTATTTGTTTCACTTGTTCAATGTATTGGACGACAGTGTGTTGTATAATTTACAAATACAGTTCTCACGGTGTTATGGCGTCAAGACCTCAAAGACACGAAAGACATAAAGAGGACGACTCTAAGAATAAAACGCCTGTTCTAAAGAACCAACCTGTGTCTGTGTTGTTGTGAAGAGAGCTACACACATTTTTAATGTTTTAACCTTTATTTATTAAATGTTACAGTCCAAGTGTACATATAAATGCATGGGTAATTTTGCAAAATGTGTTAAATATTTTATCTACACTTATTGTATAACTGCTGTTTATTGCCATAATTGCATGGTTTTGTAAATAAATTTTCATGCCAACTTGAAGCTATTTATTTAATGGACTTTAAAATTGATTTCGTAATAATGAGATGTTTAAAGATTTGTTAAGTCATGTTATTTATGTATTATTTATATAATTAAAATGACGTTATGAGTGTGCACTTTTACAAAATCATGGTACAACAGTTATACCCATTCTCTCAAGAAAGAAACTCGTAATCCTGAGCGCAAATGGAGGAAAACTAACTTGGAAGTTTTTATCTTGCCATATTCATAATGTATAACATGCCTATATGATTAGCAGAAAAAAGACAAACACAATCATATTGGATATGGCTCCATTTATAATGTATGCAGCGTGTAATGACAGCGGTGGAGGATTTTTTAAAGTGGTCAATTTACACTATAACTTTTTTATCTCGAGAACGCTTTACAGTGGTGTCACCAACGATCTGCCTGATCTATCAGTCCTCCAAGTGGCAGAAGTGCTAAAAAATATACCATAACACTATCACAGTTATTAGTATTTGTATTTTACACGACTGTTACACTGTATCAAAGTTTCTAAAGTTTAGATTTATGTTTAGATTACACATCATTTACCACTTTATTGCTTGTTATTCCAACTTCACTCCTTGTTGTAGCTCTCCTTGGTCTGGTCACACAAACCATGTTGTGGGATGCGGGTTCAGGAACTCTCCAAAAGGCCATTAAATGGTTCTACATCTCAAATCTATATTGGATGCAAGACGTTTTCATAAAATACACACCACACAATGTAAAAACAATGTAAGTTAGTTTGCCCACACTGAACTTGAAGGTTACTTTAAAAATGTACAATGTATTGACATGCAAGTACTCTTATGAAAAAAAAGATTTTAGCTGGGGTTTTAGATTATTACCCCTTGTGTCATTCTGAACCATTATGAATTTATTCTGTGGGGGGAAAATATCAGAATAGCTGGCTGACACTAACATAATTTCCATTTCTGCATGCCAATGAAGAAAGCAAGCCATATTGGTTTACAAAGGCGAGTCTATGCTGACATTTTTATTTTTGGGTGAATCATCTATTAACTCGTTAATACGCATTGCCCAGACCCACAGAAGTTTTAAAATAAATAGGCAACCACAGCGACAAAAAAATTCACTACAGGCTGCATTGTGGTCAGTAATATAGTAATGTATATAAGGGTTTACAGCTTTGCAGTGCATGTTGTCGTCAATGTTGAAGTGGCCACTGCATACTGTAGTATCATAAATGATGTTAAACTCCTTACATCTAATACTCTGAATCCACTTGTTGCAAGTTTCTTCATACAGGGGAGAAGTTTGAAAAAACCTTTGAGAAGCATCACAAAACGGGACAGCAATAGCAGCAACCACCCTCACGGACATTTAAACTCTGGAACTCTTCATTAAATAAGTTTTGTATTATATTACTGCACTATACTATATTATTTTATATTATATTAATTGGTTGAATAAAGGCTTCCTGTACTAAATCAATGTTAATTACTTAAAATCACTTACAAGCAGTGCAAATTAACTCAATATAGTTTAAATGTGTTTTGATCTTTCATGGTAAACAAATATTGATTTAAAATTGTTGCGTAAGTTACGAGAATACTTTTGCTGCGTGAAGAAAATACAAACCCGATTCCAAAAAAGTTGGGACACTGTACAAATTACGAATGCAATAATTTACAAATCTCATAAACTTATATTTTATTCACAATAGAATATAGATAACATATCAAATGTTGAAAGTGAGACATTTTGAAATGTCATGCCAAATATTGGCTCATTTTGGATTTCATGAGAGCTACACATTCCAAAAAAGTTGGGACAGGTAGCAATAAGAGGCCGGAAAAGTTAAATGTACATATAAGGAACAGCTGGAGGACCAATTTGCAACTTATTATGTCAATTGGCAACATGATTGGGTATAAAAAGAGCCTCTCAGAGTGGCAGTGTCTCTCAGAAGTCAAGATGGCAAGAAGATCACCAATTCCCCCAATGCTGCGGCGAAAAATTGTGGAGCAATATCAGAAAGGAGTTTCTCAGACAAAAATTGCAAAGAGTTTGAAGTTATCATCATCTACAGTGCATAATATCATCCAAAGATTCAGAGAATCTGGAACAATCTCTGTGCGTAAGGGTCAAGGCCGGAAAACCATACTGGATGCTCGTGATCTTCGGGCCCTTAGACGGCACAGCATCACATACAGGAATGCTACTGTAATGGAAATCACAACATGGGCTCAGGAATACTTCCAGAAAACATTGTCGGTGAACACAATCCACCGTGCCATTCGCCGTTGCCAGCTAAAACTCTATAGGTCAAAAAAGAAGCCATATCTAAACATGATTCAGAAGCGCAGGCGTTTTCTCTGAGCCAAGGCTTAGTTAAAATGGACTGTGGCAAAGTGGTCAGACGAATCAAAATTTGAAGTTCTTTTTGGAAAACTGGGATGCCATGTCATCCGGACTAAAGAGGACAAGGACAACCCAAGTTGTTATCAGCGCTCAGTTCATAAGCCTGCATCTCTGATGGTATGGGGTTGCATGAGTGTGTGTGGCATGGGCAGCTTACACATCTGGAAAGGCACCATCAATGCTGAAAGGTATATCCAAGTTCTAGAACAACATATGCTCACATACAGACGTTGTCTCTTTCAGGGAAGACCTTGCATTTTCCAACATGACAATGCCAGACCACATACTGCATCAATTACAACATGATGGCTGCGTAGGAGGAGGATCCGGGTACTGAAATGGCCAGCCTGCAGTCCAGATCTTTCACCCATAGAAAACATTTGGCGCATCATAAAGAGAAAGATGCGACAAAGAAGACCGAAGACAGTTGAGCAACTAGAAGCCTGTATTAGACAAGAATGGGACAAAATTCCTATTCCTAAACTTGAGCAACTTGTCTCCTCAGTCCCCAGACGTTTGCAGACTGTTATAAAAAGAAGAGGGGATGCCACACAGTGGTAAACATGGCCTTGTCCCAACTTTTTTGAGATGTGTTGATGCCATGAAATTTAAAATAAACTTATTTTTCCCTTAAAATTATACATTTTCTCAGTTTAAACATTTGATATGTAATCTATGTTGTATTCTGAATAAAATATTGAAATTTGAAACTTCCACATCATTGCATTCTGTTTTTATTCACAATTTGTACAGTGTCCCAACTTTTTTGGAATCGGGTTTTTAAAAAAATACTGTATTCAACCATTTTTCCATGTGAAATGTGATTGAAATTCTCCAGATGATCTTCATTAGAATCTGCAGTAAATACCTTAGACCCGTCCTGAGTGAGCTGTCATCAGTCCGGCATTGTGTCGCCTCCGGTGCAGAGGAAGACAAGATGTCTCCAATTAAGCGATTGAGGTGTTCTGTTGTTGGATGTAATAATGAATAAAGCAGTCGTCATTTACTCCCGACATCTGAGCCGCTGAAGACACAGAGGATTAACGTTACTTTTGTTTTGAAGGGAATGCGCCGATCCCTGATCTGCCTAAATGTGTCTATGTTCGCGCGAATCATTCGTGATCCAGCTTCATCTACAAAAGGAGTACAAGGGTTTTTTATGAATCTTTGCAAATCGCCTTTCCTAATAATGTTCTAGTTTGCCAGTTTCGCCGCTAAAGTAAACAGTACTGTTCGTCACTCCACGGAAGAGAGGGGCGGGGCCAGCAGAGCTCATTAGCATTTAAAACAACATGGATTATAATGGCTTGCTAAAAACAGAGCCGATTTTGACAGGTTTAAAAAGCTGTTTTTTACACTACCATTGGGAAATTTTAACCAAAGTATGTTATAGACTTTTAATTAAGACCCTAAAGAATCATATCAGCTTGTGCAAAATGGCCATTCGATGACTCCTTTAAGTAAAAGTCTTAAAGTATGTGATATTTATTGTACTCAAGTATTAAAAGTATTTTTTAAATATTAAAAGTACTTAAGTATTGAAAGTAAAAAGTACAAGTAAATGCAAAAGGAGCAAATAAACATTTTAAAAAAATGTTTACAGCATTAAGTAGCAAGATTGCGTTCAGTTTTAACTTTTAATACTGAAATTTGAAATGATTTCAAACATGAAAAAAATTGTCGTAATGTGAAATTAAAACCGCCAGTAGGTGACAGCAAGTGGCTGTTAATGAGTGAGTCATTGAGATTCAACCGATTTATTCAAACGGCTGATTCATTCAGGAACAAAGCATTTGACTTTGTTAATTAGTAATCACTGAATCATTTATTCAACCAGTTCGTCCAAAAAGCTGATTTATTCAATAAATAAACACCGTCCATTGCTCAGAGACGCAAAACAGTGCTGTGATCTTTGTTTGGAACTACTTTCGTTGGCAAAATTGAACAAAAACAGGCAATATTGTGTCTAAAATGTAAGTCACTTAATGCTAACTTTATTAAACTGTATAAAATTATTATTATATTTATGCAGATATCTGAAGAAAAAACAGCACTCTTTGTGTGATATAGAGAAAGTTAACTATATTAAATTATATAAATATAAAAAGCATACAGAAGCATTTTTGCCATCTACAATTTAGAATGCCTTGAATTTTGACAGACTAATAAATCATGTGTGTGCACTCTCTGGGTGTTTTTGTGATATACTCAATGTCACAACACATCTTAGAAGATATACTGTATATCGCACACCACACCCAGCGAATCATCCGCAGTTGAATGCTCCATCAAACCTGCTTTCTTGCAGCCTGTGTTCTTCCGACTTTATCTTGTAGTAAGTAACGAATATACTTCAGGGAAATGTATCAGAGTAAAAGTATACATTTTAATTAGGAAATAGTTGAGGTAAAAACAAAGATGGCATCTGAAAGTTGCATTTGGTTGAGTCAGTTTGTGTGTGTAAATGTATATTTCTGACTAACTTTTTGCACTTTTTATGTTATTTCTAGTGAGAAATAAGTATTATAGTAATTAAATATTTGTTTAGTTATCACCAAAACTCGTTCTATTTTGTCGTAGATTATTAAACCATCACGCTGTCTCAGAAGCTTGTCCGGAATCAGTTTCATGAGGTGCCTTTGTGCAAAAACACTGCCTGCAAAGTAGCAAGTCAGCTGCTTAGGTTTTCAGATACAGTGTAAGTTACAGTTTACGCACTACTAACTATTTTTGCACCATTACGTTTAAACATAACTCTACATTCCAACTAAATATTCATGTGAGCCTCATGAATAATGGCCGAAAAGAGATTGCAGCCAGATTAAATCGCATTGATGAGCTTGTGATTAATGATGAAGATCTGCATGTTAGTAGATTAATTTTACAAGACAGACGTCATCCTCTGGATATGTATGATGATGTCGATACAAATGTTGTTTGGGCTTTAAAAGAGAGAGAATACTACGCATAACAGATTTGATAGCATCTGACATTCAGCAAAAGACAAACTGAAACAGGCGCTTTCTCCTCAAGTCTACAAGTGTGTGTCGCTTTACACTATTTTGCAACAGGATCAATGCACAACTTAGTAGACGACAGCATACCGATTCACAGATCCACAGTACGTAGTGATCCTCAGGGTGTCACTTGCCCCATGTCACCATATGAAGAACTACGTACGCATGCCAGAACACAAACAGGCAAACATTCCATGTCATTGCCGGTTTCCCCGATGCACTTGGTTGCATTGATGGGACACAAATCCAGATAAAAGCCCCAACAGTGGATGAAAATGCTTTTATTAATAGGAAGGGCTTTCATTCGCTTTACACCCAAGTCATCAGTGACCCAAATTTATGTTTTTTTTATTCTGGTGAGTATAGTGGCATTTTGCTGAGTGATTTTTATTTCTTTGATTATTTATGTGTTTAGACTAGTGTTTCTCAAACTGGGGGCCACTAGATGGCACTAGGGGGGGCCGCATAGAAATTCTAGAATCTAGATTAGGAAATAATAAAAAATAATTTTACCTGTATGTAAGCCAGGATTGTCAACCTATGTAAACTATGATGTACAGTATTTAAAAATAATAAATTATATGCAGCACACTGTACTGAAACGTCACAAAAACCTCTATTGATGTACTAGTGCACAGAACGGTTAGCCTTGAACACGCTGATAAATGCCAAGACTCTTTGAAACGGATATATTTTTTAGATAGAGCATGCAGTGTCTCAGCTGAGAAGTTTAATACAGAAGAGCCTAGAGTGAAAAAAACCCCCAAACCTTTGTTCTAGTTTGCTATTGCACCCAGTTGATATAGAGACGTAATTAGGTGATTTCATGTAAATTATAATAATGTTCCGATCCCTCGTGCAAACAAATGGACACAAATCATGTCAAGTCATCATTATTTTTATAGGGCTTTTAATACAGATTGTGTCAAAGCAGCATTACAGTCTTACAGAGTGTGTCAATAATGCAAACGGAATTTGATGTCGTCATCCAGCTCAATTCAGTTTAAATAGTATCTGTGCAATCAAGTCGATGATATCGTTGGAAATTAAGTGTCCCCAACTAAGCAAGTCAGAGGAGACAGCGGCAAGGAACTAAAACTCCATCGGTGACATAATGGAGAAAAAACCTTGGGAGGAACCAGGCTCAGTTGAGGGGCCAGTTCTTCTCTGGCCAGAAGAACCAGCAGTTTGTTCCATGCTGCAGCAAAGTCAACTTGTGCAGAGGACTCATCTGGTTCTTGTGGTCTTGTCCCGATGGCTGTCTAGGTGACGAGCTCTGGGGATCTGTCTCTGGGGCTCATCTAATTGTCCTGATCTCCGTTGACATTCAGGCCTGAAGAGGTCACAAACATGACATGTCCTTTTACAAAGAATCCTGTAGATGAGGAGGCTCCATTAATTCATAGGGAGTTACATTTACATCGGGAGAGGATTATTTTGTTGTTTTTACCATATCCACATGCGTTTTGCAATGTGAATGATCTGGCCTGGTTTTTGCAATTGCCGTGCAACGGCATGTATATTATATGTACTATAATATGCAGTGTTTTGTTTTGTTTTGAGAGACACGGCTCATCCGCGAGAGGGACAAAGAAACTGGCCTAAACAATCTTCGAGGCTTAGAAAGTCAGCATAAAGATGACTAATTTAAATTTAGCTTTAGATGATTGGGAATACAAATGTAAAATCATGATAAGTGTCACCCTCTTGATGCTTCTGCATCATTTCTTTAATTGGTGTCATTAATGCTAATCAGTAAGTGTGAATGTATCTGGTCTTTCCCTGATCTCTCTGATAAGTGCTATACTTCTGCTGATTAGAACTGCTGTCTTCAGCTGTAAGAACAGCCTACTGAAATCTGTATAAAACTGCATTGATTCAGTGCTTTAGTCAGTCTTGATAAGTGCAGCGTGACACACTACCATCTCTTGTTTTCTGAAATGCAGCTTTAGCGAACAAGACTTTTATTTTGGTCTGGTGATGTGACATCATAAGACTGCGCCGCGCTCCAGCGTCTGTGATTCGGCAGGAGAAAGGTGTGTGCTTAAATCAATAGAATTCGTCTAAAGAATATTTATATATAATACTGTGCAATGGATTATTACAGAATGTAACTCTGAAATACTTTGATAAAACCTTTATTAATGTCACTAGATAGAGTAACAGAAAAGGTGCGTCTCATTTCAAAACGGATCTTTTTGAAACTCCGAGTCAAATGAATCAATTGACTCGCTAAATGATTCAGTTTTGAATCGCTCGAAACAAGTGTAAAAACAACGAGAACAAACACAAACATGTGTAACGACAACTTTTACCAAACAACTGCACGTTTTAAACATCAAACCAAATATAAATCTTAATACAAATATGAAACGTGTAATTTGTGTCATTTTAATAATTTGAGCGCTAGGTTTGGTTGTGTGTTAATTAATTTATTCATGACTCTGTTATAAAGATGGCGTTAATTAAAGAGGAGACTGAAGACATGAGGATTGAAGAAGCATTCAAAGTCAAACATGAAGATACTGAGGAACAAACAGGTTGGTTTTCATTCTCAAAGCTGACTCATTTCATAATTATTAAAATGTCCAGCTCTACAGAAATAGATATAAAATAAAACAGAAGTAGCCTAAACAAAACAATTATTTTGAGTAACATTAAACTTCAACTTGACTTTTTTTTTTTTTTTTAATGCAAGTGATTTTGTTCTGCTTGTCTTCAGAAGTGCTATACTACCAAATTAACATGTAAATAGAAATATATGTTCATTACATCAAGCAATAAATAGTCATGTGTCAGAAACACCAACCAACTTTTATACGCAGCTTGATAGAGTCACTGAATGCTTATCGTTATTCTTCTAAAGTGAAGTGACATACTGCCAAGTACGGTGACCCATACTCGGAATTCGTGCTCTGCATTTAACCCATCCAACGTGCACACACACACACAGCAGTGCACACACACACACCGTGAACACACACCCGGAGCAGTGGGCAGCCATTTATGCTGCAGCGCCCGGGGAGCAGTTGGGGGTTCGGTGCCTTGCTCAAGGGCACCTCAGTCGTGGTATTGAGGGTGGAGAGAGCTCTGGACTCCCCCCACCTACAATTCCTGCCGGCCGGAGACTCGAACCTGCAACCTTTGGATTACGAGTCCGACTCTCTAACCATTAAGCCACGACTTCCCACGAAAGATGAAGAAATAATACAGTCAGTGCCCAAACACTTTAAAACGAACTGCCGCATAATAAAATTAAATTGTTAATGTTTTGAGCAACACAAACGGTTAATATCAAATACTTAAGTAGTGCACTAAAGAAAACATCAGTTGTGACTTTTACATCTTCTATCAAGCTCAGTAGTAAATATATCATCAGAAATTGATCTAGGATGAGTCTTTCTTCTCCTGAACTCATGTAGCATCAGCAGCATCACACTCATGCATCGATAATGGCGTTTAATGACTCGTTTAAGGGTGTACTCACACTAGGCAATCTGAACTGTGTCTGGTTTCGTTTAGCCATGCCTGGCTCGGTTGGAAGAGGTGGGCCAGAGCACAGTTCATGTAGTGTGAGCGTTAACCGCACCTATGCGTGGAAATTCTGATACGTGCAGAGCAATTGTGTGAACATTTCAGATCAGCAAAAGCGATAGACTTGTAATATATAATAATAATATATTGTGAGAGGGCCGTGTGTTACCGCGTCCCAAAAACTTAAACCACAAAGTTAACAAAACGATGGACTCCATTGTGCTGAGTGAGAGCGCTTCTCTGCTGCCTTCACATGCTATCAGAAAACTAACTATTTTCCACTTGAAGTCATGATTAGAGCCCAACCGATATATTGTTTTGCCGATTTTATCAGCCGATATGAGCCTGTCGCAGATATATCAGTATCGGTGAATCTTTTTTTTTTTTTTTTTACAGAACATAGACCTTTTTTCCAGAGTAAACGATGAGCACTGCCATTACGCAGATGAAATGCTTCTAAATGGTGTAATTACTTGGTTTGTCCAGCCGAGCACGCTTCATTGTTTGCTACTGGCGACCCAGGTCACTGTAGTGTAGAGATGCGTGGGTGAGCTCAAACTTCACCCGAGTCGGCTGCTTCAAATTATACGCCCGCCACCCACCCGCACCTATATTTGATCGTCACATTACAATGATTCTAATTCTTAGTTTTGCATGATGAATGGATGATCGCACATGTCAAAGGTTGAGGAATGAAACGGATGAATCATTGTATTTTAGGAATAGAATCACATTGATGTTTGAATCGTGTTCATGATGTTTAACGATCTGTTAAAATGCTTTGTAGGGATGCTCTGATCAGGATTTTTGCAGCCGATACTGAGTACCGATTTCTTGTCATGGTGATCGGCCGATACCGATGCCGATTCTGATGCTTCAAGCTTTATATAACATATGTAATAATGCTATATAAATAATCACAAAAATTATGTTGGCTGTCCAATATAAGACTGAAGAGGAAAAAAGAAATAGAAACATTTAAACTACTGTGACGAGTCGGCTGCCTCCCCCCTTATCATCATCACCACCCCGTCCCGTATTCGCCGCCCTTCACCAGGCTCCCGACGGGAGTGGGTGTGTGAGAGAGGAGGGGCGCTGAAACAGCCAGGGCTGGCGGCGTGTGATGAGGCGCACCTCATGTGAATAGAGCCGTTTAAATGCCGAGTGCGCCTCTCCTCGAGAGACCGGTCTCTTCCCCGTGTATGCACGCTGGTGTCCTCGTGGGTCCAGGAAGGGCGCGTCGAGTAGGAGGACTGCCGCACCCGTTAGACGGCTGACGGGCCAGGATGTCGAGTCCCCCAGAAGCTCCTGGGGCCTAGGAGTAGGATGTCGCCGCTGGAAGAAGCCGCCGCCACTCGCTCCCGGACCCGAGAGGGGAGCGCGTGCAGCCACCGGACTCCGCCCCTTCCCTCCTGAACACTGCCCTCCTTCACAAGCCCCGCAGCACGACGAGGACACCAGATCCCCTGTTTATTTTGGACACTTGTTCCCCTTGGACACTATTTTTGTTGATTTATTGTTTAATGAAAACCTCTCCGAGGCCTGACGCCACGCCCACTGTGTCTGTCGTTTGCTCCTCCCGCCACACTACTGAAAGAACAAAACTGAGTAGTTCGATCACGGTTATATCCACGGGCACTGCGGATAATCTGCGGGTCGGGTAATAAAAAAAAATTATGCAAATACTTGCTACATTTTTTTTAAAATACATTTTTTCATCAGGCAGACGATTTCATTTTTGTTTGTGTGTGTTCGGCTGATGACATTCCAGATAATGTTTGAAAGGAGTAAAGCCTGAGTTAATGCTAATGCTTTGTCATGTTGGTGGTAGTCTTATAGTCTTGCGTAGCCAGACCTTCAGACTGACGGCTGAAGGTCTGGAATATATGGCCGTTTTCATTGGCCCAGGCCTGCCCATGAGGCCGTTTGACCAACATGTCAAACAACCAATCATCGTTCGTTTCGTTTAGCATCACGTTTAGGGGTGTGGAAATATTGCCACAATAACAGACCGGTGTGTGAAACTCTCGGATGTATTTTAAAGATTATATGCCTCGAACATTAAAAATTTCACATACTTTTGAAAATCCAGCGCTTAGTTGACCCTGATAAGCGTTCGTCGTCACAGTTGTAAACCCGACGGCTTTCTTTTTTCGTGAGGGAGTTTGGCGCCACGGCATCTTTGTTTCCCGGCAGACCGAATGTAAACGCGACACTCGCGTCTCCCGGAAATTCAACCAGTCAGATGACAACTTCGACATTCCTCAAGTGTTTCCAGAAAAGTGTGCCATATGCATCAGACGTTAAGCCAACGTTCCGTGGGTGTCACGTCTGAGGCTGAGACTATGTTGGTGGTGAAACTAAAAAATGTTTAACTTATCACAGATATTATACTTAGCTTTTTCGGCGTCTGATCGTAAGTGTAGCCACTTTGGACCGCTTTGATTAGCAAGCAAGGTCCTGGCAGAGCTAGGTCAGGTCCTCACAGATGAAAAAAAATGTGGTTCTGTTATTGAAATCGATTTGATTCCTAATCATACTCCTAGAGTAAGTGCTTTTTAGTTTCAGTTATTTCTACGGTTATTTTTCTTAAATTTAAAATAAATTGTGGTATATCAGTTTTTGGTGAATTATGAATAGTTTGTGAAAACAATCGTGCGCTGATTTCACAAAATTTGTGCATACCCTTGGTTATTGAATGGGACCAACTGTCTATCAGGGAGAAAATATACAAGCATAAAAAGAAGAGGACTTAATACTGAGCCCTGTGGCACTCCATACTTGTGTTTGATGAAACGCAATGCTAACCATGGGATTAAACCATGCCAAAATAATTTTCAGACTGTTCAAAAGAATGGTCTATTTGGTCATAATATCTAACAACACCTGAAGAAATACACATAGCCATGATTATATAACAAAAATAGTGATTAGTAGGTCTTATATGTACAGATATGTATGTCAGTGGGGCTTGAATTTCCTGACTGAAATTGTTCCCAAGTATGGTTTCTCCTTAAAACTGATCATAGCTGAGAGGACAGAGAAGATTTTAGATGTAATTGGCAAATTTGAGATTTTTCTATAATTAACCAGTTCTCCTGAGTCAAGCATTTTCGTAAGGGGTTTAACAACTGCCAGCTTGAGAAGTATTTGGGCCATTTCCTAAAGAAAGCAAAGAGTTAACACTATAGAGCAGTGTTTCCCAACCGGGGTGCCGTGTAAAAAAATTTTTTTTTTTCTTAAGATTTTTTAAAATGTTCAAAAAAGCATCTATTGTTTGATATCCATTTCTGATGTCGCCAATAATTAGAGATGCACCGAAATTCCAGCTGCCGAAAATTAGTTAACCTCTCAGGTTTCACTTTCATGTGGATTTATTTGTGCTATCATTAGTAATTTGTTTATTCATTTTATTACTGACTGCTTGCGTAAATTTTTATTCTATTCAAACTTTGAAATCAAGCTATCTTGTGCTACGGCAACAAAATTACCCCCACTGTAAAATCAAAAATACACTGAAGGAGCAAAAATTTGTGACAGGTAGTTATAATGTTAATTAATGTTTACATATGAATAAAATCCTACATTAAAATATGCCATATAAATTGTTCTGTTCATTAGAAATTAGCCTACTGATTGCCATATTGATGGACAAACATTTTTATAATATTAAAAATAGTGTTATAACCTTAATACTTTTCAAGGTATCATATCAAAGTTAAAAATTCTAGTATTGTGACCAAATTCATTTTGAAGGGTGCCGCAACTAAAACAAAGGTTGGGAAACACTGCTAGAGCTCACATGTTGTTTTTGATGCTTTACATGTCTGAATATGATTGCTTTGTCATTAAAAAAACAACCTTGTATTGGTCTCTTTTTGCTTTAGACCTGATGCTGCTGAGTCAAGAACTGAATGAAATGAAAGACAAAGTTGAGTATGAGAAACATCATGATTTCACAACTGGAGAGAATTTGTTTAGTTCTTCACAGATTAAAAAGACTACACACAAATGTGCTCAAAAAACAGGAGCTAGAAGCCACTTCACCTGCCAACATTGTGGAAAGAGCTTCAGTAAAAAAGGAAGCCTTGAAATCCATATAAGGATTCACACGGGAGAAAAACCTTACACCTGCCAACAATGTGGAAAAAGTTTCTCTGTCAAAGGAAACCTTGAAGTCCATATGAGGATTCACACTGGAGAAAAACCTTACACCTGCCAACAATGTGGAAAAAGTTTCATTAAAAAAACAGACTTTCAAAGGCACATGAAAATTCACACAGGAGAGAAGCCCTATACCTGCAAACTGTGTAGAAGTAGATTCATTCAAAAAGGAGACCTTGAAATCCACATGAGAATTCACACTGGAGAGAAGCCTTACACATGCACTCACTGTGGAAGGAGTTTTACACGTAAACAAACTCTTAATACCCACATGAGAATTCACACAGGAGAGAAGCCTTACACCTGCCAACAATGTGGAAAAAGTTTCTCTTTGAAAGGAAACCTTGAAGACCACAAGATAATTCACACTGGAGAGAAGCCTTACACCTGCCCACAATGTGGAAAAAGTTTCATTAAAAAAACAGACATTAAAAGGCACATTAGAATTCACACAGGAGAGAAGCCGTATACCTGTCAACAATGTGGAAAGTGTTTCTCTCAACAAGGAAACCTCAACGGCCACATGAGAATTCACACTGGAGAGAAACCTTTTACAAGCCATCAGAGGAAAACGTTTCTGATCAAAAGAACTTAGTCACACGAGGCATCACACTGAAGAAAAGCTGCTTACTTGCCTTAAAGGGTTAGTTCACCCAAAAATCACCCTCAAGGCATTCTAAGTGTATATGACTTTCTTCTCTCAGATGAATCCAGAGTTATATTAAAAAATGTCTTATAATTGCGGTGGGTGTTTTTGTTTAACAGTCCAATAAAGCGCATCCATCCATAATACAATGTGCCTCACAGGGCTCCGGGGGTGAATAAAAGCCTCCTGTAATAAACTGATGCATTTTTGTAAGAAAAATATCTATATAATTGTATTGGAGTCTTTATTTGTGATTAACTTTTGATTTTGTGTTTTTAATGCTTTAAAGAGCAAATTTAGATTGTAATGTTTTAATGTTCTAATAACCATAAAAGTTACAGCTGTCAGAGAGAAAAATCAGAGAGAAAGGCTGCATGGCTAGAAACTGCTGATCAACTGAATGCACAAGTAGCAACTGTGTTAAAAATGTTTTCATATATCTTAAAAAAGGTCATTAGACTACATTTTGGGCACAGTACATTAAATACAGTTGGTTGTTGCCTATTTTTATTAATTTTATTATTTTGATTATTGGTGTATTTTCTGTGCTTTTAATTTTGGACTAATAATAAAGTCAACTGATTGAATGCGAGACAGTCGGCGGTAATATCGATGCGTTCCTATTGGTCAAAGTTAGAGGAGCTCAGCTTAGCCTAGCTGCAAAGAATAAATCTCCATAGTAACATAATTTAGCTTAATTTAGCCTTCTTTCATGCAATTGAGTCAGGGCTAAATTCAACCAGGATAACAGGAAAATCCCAGCTTAATAATAATAATACATTTTATTTATAACGCACTTTACATTTTGAATAAAATCTCAAAGTGCTACAAAAGTATTATAGTAAAAAAAAAAAAAGTTTAAACAATTAAAAACTCAGTAAAAAAAACAACTACCAACTGAGATTAATACAATTTAAGCACTAAAATAACAAAACAAAAAAATTAAAAGCTTTCAAAAATTTAAAAACCATCAGTCGCTTGTGAAACCAACGGATGTTCAAGAAAAGCCATTAAAGGACTTTTTAAAATGGTAAGTTTTTAAAACCGTCAGTCATTTGTGGAGCCCTCAGATGTTCAGGGAGGGCATTCCACAGGCGAGGGGCAGCGGCACAAAAGGCTCTGTCCCCAATTGTGCGGGTCTTGGTCCTTGAAGGAAGGAGCCGGTGAGTGTTTGTTGAACGGAGAGAACGTGCTGCAATCTGCGGAGAAAAGAGTTCTTTAAGGTAGGAGGGAGCATTTCCATGGATACACTGATGTGTGAGGAGAAAGACTTTATATTCAATCCGGGCAGAAATGGGAAGCCAATGTAGAGTTTGAAGAATTGGAGTGATATGTTCGTATTTACGCACCCTCATCAGGATCCTGGCGGCACTGTTCTGTATATACTGGAGCTTCTGGATGCTTTTGTCAGGAATCCCAATGAGCAGAGCATTGCAGTAGTCCAGTCTGGAGGAGACAAAGGCGTGGATAAGCTTTTCTGCATCATGTAGGGTGAGTGAGGGACGGAGTCTGGCTATATTCCTAAGGTGATGAAATTATGTTTTACAGAGATGTTTGATATGGGCCTCAAAGTTTAGATGAGGGTCAAACCTGACACCGAGATTTGTAACCAATGTTGATAGGGGAATGTCCTGCCCTGAAAATGTAATACAGTTTATGGTCGATGTTCTGATATGATGAGGGGAACCAATGAGAATAGCTTGTGTTTTTGAACTGTTCAACTGGAGAAAATTTTGATTCATCCACTCACTTATCTCCTCCAGACAGGCAGTGAGTATGGTAAGAGTTGTTGAGGATGATGACGATGATGATGGACGAATATCAGCTTTCATGTATAATTGTGTATCATCAGCGTAACAATGAAAAGAAATTCCCAAGCGGCTGATGACTTTACCAAGGGGGAGCATGTAGAGACTAAATAAAATAGGTCCAAGAACTGACCCTTGTGGAACCCCGCAGTCAACAGCATGTGAACAGGACCTTGAGCTTCCCATCGCCACAGATTCAGATCTGTCTGTGAGGTATGACTCAAACCAGCTTAATCCCTTATCTTGCTTTTGTGCAATGCCCCTCTGGAGTCTAGGTTGTATAGTAGCAAACGGATATCCTCTGGTAGCTGCAGAGGTTTGTTTTGTTGTAGATAACTAAAAGATACCTGCTTGATAGCAGCAACCTCTTCATTTAGGTGTTCCAGCTGGCTTATGATGTTGCTTCTCAACACCAGAGGTGATAACAGGATTTTTAAAATTTTAAATGCTACATTTTAATTGAATAATATTATTTATTTTATTTTGTGTTTTAAAGCTATTTTATGGTAGTAAATATTTACCTCTAAATTCTGCATCATAATTCTATTTATAAATGGTAGACAGGGCGTTATATTCCCTAATTACTGGGAGCATTTTTTTCAAACGTAATTACTTGTAGTAGATTATACATTTGGATATATACATACAACTGCTTTTTTCTGGTCCTCGAATCTGATTGGCTGAGATGTCTTTCCAAGCATGAGATATTCACCCAGTATCACCACAGGAACTGCTTTACAGTTTGCATCACTCCGTTTGTGGTATTTCTCACAGCGAGTGTCATGGTAGAAGAACGAATCCACTATAATTTTATGAATAATACTGATTTTGAGGGGTTTTTTTTAGGTAAGAATGTACTTGTTTAGACTTCAAATATGTGGTTTGTTAATAGAGATAACACCTATTTGAAAAATTTGCTTTGACGTTTTCAGAGATGTGAGCTCCAGGGCGTCAGCGGCCGTTCAGCACTCATGAGCCCACCGAAAGCAGCCTCACCTCGGCCACATCTTCTGGAGTTTGCAGCTGGCTCTGATGTCTCTCCTTATTGGTTAAACACAAGATATAATTCATTTTCGGTAATGGGCAATCTTTAGTCTTATTTATCTGTTATTTGTTACAGACCAAATAGTTTTGGCTGAGGGCAAAATCTTAACTTTATATTTTAATCTAACTTTGATGTATCAGAACGCTGCCTTTTATAATTTTTACAGAATTTGACAGAAATGTTAATGGCTGCTGTTGTTTATTAAATATTATTAATCAATAAATATTTTAGATAAATAATAGTTGTATTTAATAATAGTATTTGGTATTGAGAAGCAATCTGTGTGTTAGTGAAGGTGATTTTAGTTACATTGTTAAGCCTTTATTTTTTTTATTATGCAAACAGATACTATTTACAGGTGACGAATCAAATACAAAATAACCATGTTCAACAAAACATACATGACAGCCAACGTGTGTGTGTGTGTGTGTGTGTGTGTGTGTGTGTGTGTGTGTGTGTGTGTGTGTGTGTGTGTGTGTGAGTGAGAGATTGGGTGTGGGGGTTGGAAGTATATAAACAAAGGAACATGTAGAAAAGTACAATACACATAACAATAGTAGAAAACCATAATAGTAATGATGACAACAGCATTAATAAGGATTCAACGCGAACTAACATGGCAGCGCCCATCACCCTGTAAAGTTATACAATACCAAATACATTTACTTGCACATATTTCAGAATTGGAATATCAGATATTTCATAATATAGTGAGTATGTTTGTGAATATTAATAATAAAAAAGGAAAAACAAAATAAAAGCGATCCGTTTTGGTGCGTCACATGACAAGCATGACGTGTCGCCATGGAAACAAGGGGCCATTTACAGTCTTTGCATCTAAAAATGCGAGATGCAACACTCAGGAATGGTTTTATAAAAGCACAGCATAGAGGGTCTCGAGACGTGATGCAATAAAGACAATAACGGAAATAATAGAAAGAGGCAAGCAGCAGAATTGATAGATACAAATTTTGACATGGAAAAAAAGAAAATAATTGCAGTGGCTATGGCATTTGACATCGATAAAAATGGTGTTGCTGCTCAGAGAACAAAAGGACAGAGATCTGTTTGGGTTCAACCCATCCTCCGACGCAGACACAAATACAGGGAATGCCATCCATCGGCTTGTTCAAGAGCTGAAGCTAGATGGCGCTAGGTTTAAAGTGTATATTAGACTTAATACCCAGACATTTGAAGACCTCCTGAGCATGGCAGGATCCAACACCACAAAGATGGAGACTATAGAGAATGTGAAGCTGACGTCACGCCGTGTTGAGTTCTGGGAAACTGCTTTGTTTATCCGCCATACTGAGAGGATCGCGCTGCCGTTCCGCTATTGAGTTCAGGGCAGGATTTTGATTTTCTGTCATGATTGTGGAAAATGTCACCATTGTTTGTCATTCAAGCTGCATCGATAATTGCAAAAGTAACTCCGGTACTCGTTCTGAGAGAAAACTGGACAATGCAGTGTATTTTTTCGCCTTTTCTCTGTGTAAAAATACCAAGGGAAGCAAGTCGCGGAGAAATGGTGGCGGCGTCCCAGCATGCAACACGGCATGACATAGATTCACATATTTACAGAGGAATCAATGTTTATCACACTCTTACATGTTATACATTTAACCCAGTGTTGTTGTGTTAATTCTAGTGGACAGCTGATGAAAACAGACATGCAACATACAGTATTTACCCAGTGACTAAAGTTACCAAGTCAGCTTTAGTAAGTTATTACAATATTTTATGAGGAACATAAGCAGGACAGTTTTCCAGCACGATGCAGATGAAGAAAAGGCTGCACAAAACCAGCCAGAACAAAACAAGTGGAACCAGTGAACCAAACTGTCGAAGTACTGTCTCTTGTTAAAACTTCAAAGAATCCTGTCATTATATTTGGGACATACATGATAACAGTTGTCATAGTAGTTATTAGAATGATATGAAACGCTCTTCTCTTCATGTGGTTTTCCTCCTCTTTCTCTCTTGTTTTCTCTCCTGGTCCTGACTGCTTCAGAGCTCTGAGAACAGCCACAAGACAAAACAACTGGACGGAGAGGACCAGTATCAACTGCACCGATGAAAGCCATGTATGTATATATCTGCTTTGTGAGGCTAAAAAAAACATGCAGAGCAAACAGGAGCCAAGAGTTAGTATCCAGACAACAGTGCAGCAGATCACTCTATATCTGAGAGGTTTGTACTTCAGAAAGGTTACAGGATGAACCACTGCCAGGTAACGCTCAACACACATCAGACACTGAAACAGAGGACGACCAGCCATGGAGAATCCTATTAAAAACAATTCAAATTTGACTAAACTTGGAAACCACATTGACAGTACTAAGACCAAACTATCCAGACAGAAGCCAAGCTCACAAACAGAGAGATTGAGGATGAAGAACTCTGATGCAACTCCACTTGCTGTTCTGGTGACGATGAGCCATAGAACATAGGAATGTGTAGGAAGACCAAACAAGAAATTGATACTGTGCACACAGATTTCCAGATTGTCCACGAGCCCAAGGGCATGAGATGTGGTGTTGGTAGATGTTTGAGGTGTTGTGAAGTTTCCTGTAGAGTTATTCATCTTTTCAGTGTGTCTTCAAACATATAATATTGCAACTATATAAAAAAGAAAAGTGTTAATGAAAAAACAGAGTTAATTCAGCTAAACAATAGCAACCCCACCCCCCAAATTCACAATATTGAATTAACAAACATTTTTGCATATTGTTGTGGTTTAACACAAGAAAATCAAACAAAAATAGTAGTTTTTTTTACCTGAAGAGTGAATGTCTGGTCTCTGGATGTGTATAAATTCTCTGTGCTGTGCTTTGTCAACAGGCTTTAGAGCCTTCATAAGAATATATATGTCATGTGAGATATGCAAATATTAAAAAACCTATGTCTATGCAAACATTTGAACAGAAACTAAATTGAAAGCTTGTGATATTTTATTGACATTAACATTTTGAAATGTGATGATGCAAACAAATACATTTAGAAAAGAATTTAAGAAGAACCTTAAATTGTGTTGTCACCTTTTATATTGAATTAAATCTTGCATGCATATAACGGTGATCTTTTTTTTTATTTATTTTTATTATTATTGCGCAAATTGATCAGCTGACCTTAATATAAAAACTAAGGCTCATACCAGCAAAATTAATGATCATTTTGATTCAGTCAAATGATCTATAAATCGTACGGTGTATAAATATAAGGAAATTATCTCTGACACTGGCCAGCACACCTGCCACTAATTCAACACCAAATATGCAAATGTATATATCAATCATTTAAAAACGAGAGAGACAAACACTGTAATCATCTGTGTTATGATAGCATGTCAAGTTTAATACAACAATCTCAGTGGAAAGCCTCCAGAATGAAAAGGAGTGGAAAGGTAACGCTGGACCATCAACATTACCGGCCCGTATAGATGGTTACCTAGGTTTATTAATAACAGTAAATGAACATGCACAGACTTTATCAATGTAACTAATACACAAAAAGGATAAGCTCTCATAAATCACCAAATGAAAAATAACTAAGAGTAATGCAGTGGGTTACAGGTAATAATGTTGTTACTAATGTTCAGTTTCTTTCACAGACTAATCGTTTGACTTCGTAAGACCTCAGTGTATCCTCAGGAGCCACAGATATTAACTTTGTTTTGCCTTGTCCATATGTGTTTTTGCCACTGACTTGCATTTTATGAATCACTAAGTACCACAGTTTCATCTAAAAATCTTATGAATAAACAAAAAGTCACCTACATCTTGGATGGCCTGAGAGGGAGTAAATTCTCATTTTTAAATTCATCAAATATATTTAACCCGCATTTGACTGGCAGAAACAACCTCTAGGTAGGCCAATCCCCCGTCTAAAGGACAAACTTTAATTACAGAAACACTGAACGATATAATCACACACCTTAGAATTGGGAGGAAGAGAACTTTCAACTGGAAGGAGGATGAAGCCCTGTGGTCAAAGCTGATAGGAAGCCACAAGGTGGAAACTTCTTAATTCTAAATCTATCATAAAGATTGGAACATGGAATGTGCGCTCAATGCAAATTACAGGAAAAGAGCAGACCATCGCGAATTAAATGAAGACATATGGCATCCATATACTTGGAATTGCCAAAGCCAGGTGGAAGGAAGCAGGACAAACATGGCAGTAAGAGCAAACATACAACCTGCAGAAGTCCCCCTGTCAGTTGACTGCAGATGGCCAACCAAAGCAGAGATTAAAAAAGCCATCATGCTCTCCAAGAACAAAAAGGCACCAGGTCCAGACAATATACCGGCAGAAGCTCTTAAAGCAGGCGTAGAAACTGTCTCGCAAATACTATATGACCTGTTTGGTTGGATCTGGAAGGAAGAAGACCTGCCTGGGGAATGGAAGGAAGGCCATCTGGTAAAAATACCCAAGAAAGGCAACCTAAGCCTCTGCGACAACTACAGGGGTATAATGCTTCTATCCGTACCAGGCAAAATCCTAAACCGGATAATCTTGCAACGCCTCAAGGCAGCAGTGGACGCAGAGCTTAGAGACAACCAAGCTGGATTCAGGCAAAATAGATCATGTACCGACCAAGAGTTTAAGTCACCACTTTATACAGTATTTCTGGACTTCGAGAAAGCATTCGATAGTCTGGATAGGGAAGTGCTCTGGCAACTGATGAGACACTACGGCATACTAGGGAAATTCACCACCATCATCAAGAACACCTATTCAGGAATGCAATGTAGAATCATACATGAAGGCCAGCTGACAGAAGCTTTTCACATCACAACAGGATTAAGGCAAGGCTGCTTAATTTCCCCATTACTATTCCTCTTAGTGGTCGACTGGATCATGCGGCAAGCCACGGACAACAGGCGCAATGGGATCCAGTGGACCCTGTTCACACAACTGGACGACCTAGACTTCGCAGATGATATCGCATTACTGTCCCAAAATCAACAACAAATGCAAGAGAAATTGAGAGAGGTAGAACAGAAGGCAGCCGAGACAGGTCTTCTAGCATTCAGAAGACCAAAGTGCTCAAGGCCAATACAAAGACTTTGGCCAGCTTAATGGTTAACCACCAACCACTAGAGCAGGGGTTTCCAAACTTTTCCATTCCACGACCCACCTAGACCAGCTAAATCTATTTCAAGACCCACCAACATATTTGAGATAAAAAAAAACAATTGACATTACTATAAGCTTAATCTTAATTAAAAGCATAATATGGCTGAAATTATGTATTTAAGAAAAATAGTTTAAAATATTAAAATAATATTTTATATAAATACAAAAAACTGAGATGACAAATTTACTTCAGCCAGAAATTTACTTTTGCAATGGTTGAATAAATGTTCAGCTATATATATATTCAAAAGATTTTTTAACTTTGGCACATTTTTTTTTATCTATATAGCCTAGTGATGATATGGCAAGGAAATAATAGCACATTTTGTAAATTCTGTTATGCTAGCATGTAGAAATGTTTGTATAGTGTTAATTAACCCCCGCTAAACCCTTGTTCCCCACTAAACCCTTTACATGTGAAATGCTTAACTGCTTAACAGACACTTTATGGATTAAATGCATATGAAGGAACAAAAACAAACTCTTTACATCTCTCGGAAAGATAGGCTACAGCACAGAGTAGAGCCCTGCACGGGCCTCAAATTTAGGCCCTAGCCCGAGACGCTCGGGCCCTAGCCCGGCCCGTGTCCAACAGCTTGTCGGAATTACCGACCCGAGCCCATCTTTTTTTTTTTTACCTTCTTCCAAAACGGCTCATGTTTCAGCTATTAAAATAGTTCAGT